>NC_059158.1:6441597-7041597 GCF_019923935.1 Bubalus bubalis
CATTTTCCTCCACCCTCTTCTCAATTTAGATTCTCTTTTTCCTGATGAGTCTCTTTAGTTCATGCTAAAGTAATCCTTCAGTTACATTTTGCATCAATTCCTTCATTCATTACTCCTTGATAAGTGAGTGTACCCCTGTAAGCATTATTATTTTTAATAAGTTCACATTAACATAGTAAGCACTTGTACTTCAAAAGTGAAATTAAAGAAACAAATTTATTCCCTAGTATCTTCCTGCTTCTCACTGATATTTATTGAGTTCTGAAAAAAAGAAAGCAACATATATAGAAGCCTTAACTAAAAATACTATGGATATTCCTCATGGATTTTTTTCCCTTCACATTCCTGTTTAACTCATTTAATACAATCTAACTCTAAAATCAAAATGAGCAGCTTCTAATCACACATTCATATGTGCGCTTAGTATTAAATCTCCTTCTCTTATCAGGTCTTTCTTTGAAATTTTGGTTCTTCTGTTAACCATAAGTACACGATAGAGGGTGGAAGAAAGTAATACTTGATGATCTGAACAAAGGGGGGGTGGGGGAGAACTGCCTGCAGTTTGTAAGAACTGACAGTGTTTTCAATGATATTTTCCTTTTCGTGAAAAAAGCAGCAAATATATTTTGATGCCCACACTCTCCACTGGCAAGGAAATCCATGACCGAGTAACGCACGCGCGCCACAACAACACACCCATTTATGACCAGTGACAACCAAAACCTAGGAAGTTTTTAAAAGAATGTGATTGTTGTCAGAAGGCATCGGTCTGCACCACGCCCGGGCGGCGCTGGGAGCGGTGGCCGAGGGGCGCGGGCCGCGCGCCTCGGAGCCTGGTGGGCACAGACCAGCCAGGGAGAGGATTCTGCATACTGCACACATCATCGCTCAGTTCAGGCCAGTCACATTGCATCTGGGATCACCCGACTGTGCTCCATGAAACCGTCAGCCCGCATTTGTGTCTGGCTGTTTTCTCCTGTCCGGCTGTAAACAAGGCCGGCTCGGGGTCGCCGCCCTCCCGCCTGCGTGCGCAGGACCCCCCCCCCCCACCACCACCCCCCCCCCCCTCGCAGTCAGACCCGGCCAGCGGCCCCCAGAGCCGGAGTTGACGTTCCTTCTCCCAGACGGAGGTTCCAGGGCGCACGGGGAAGTCACAGGGAGAAGCAGCTTTGGAGTGACAGCCTCAGGGTCCCTTTTCAGAGACACTATCTCAGATTCCTAAGCAACCTGGCCTGGCGGGTCTGTTCCATGAAATTAACGGAGGTGTTCCTAAGGTGAACCATTGTTGTTCAGCAGACTAACTCCGCACAGTCATCGCGTTGCGGAGAAGCGGGTGGTGGTGATTGTTTTTGTTGCTTCAGCGCTCTGAAGCTTTGCTTGGATCAGCCCCCTCCGCACCTCCCACCTCCAAAAAAAGGCACGGGTAGAAATTCTGTCTGGCCCACCTTGTAGGAACCCACTCATGCCTGGATTGCTGGGTGCAGTGCTGTGATGGTAAACAGGAGCCGGTCTGTTGGCTTCTGTTAGCACCCACTTCGGCCACCCTGTTGCCTTTACACTAAAGCGAAGTTCAGTTTGGAAGCCACTTCCTCTCAATAATAAAAGGCAGGGGTGTGATTGGAGCCCTCTTCCTTGGCAAGTGGCATAAAGCTGATATTTAGTATTCACGACATTGAATTCTCCTAGACAGCTGGTGTGTCCCTGTTAAGGCTTTCATTTATTCAGCTTGAGCAGGAGCTCTTTTTGTTCTCCCAGTCTATTACTTTGTCTATTTAAGGGATAACAGCCAAAGTGAAACAGCTTGCAATTTGCACCTGGCTGCTCTAAGCACTCCATGTTAGATAGCGTGGTGAGCACACCCTTCACTGCTAATGAGAGCAAGACTGTGTAGGGCTGAGTGCAGTTTTGTTGGGGCTTTATAGGATATGATAGTGGTTTTTTTCTTCTGTAAGTGATCTGATGACTTCCCTATTCTGATCTTTTAGGGTTCCCAGAGTAGATGAATAACATTCCAAAAATGTAAAGTTGCATTTTTTTAAAAAAATTTAAATGTCAGGTAACTAAGAATTGAATTAATATTCGGCCTGAGTTGCCTATGATGAGAAAGAAAAAATTTAAATGCTAAATGATTTCTAAGTTGTTGCAAGCACAAAACATCTACAAAAAGTGAAAATGTTAGTTGCTCAGTCCTGTCCAACTCTTTGCAACCCCACAAACTATAGCCCACCAGGCTCGTCTGTCCATAGGATTTTCCAGGCAAGAATACAAGAGTGGGAGCCATTCCCTTCTCCTGAGGATCTTCCCAACTCAGGGATTGAACCTGAGTCTCCTGCATTGTAGGCATATTCTTTACCATTTGAACCACTAGGGAAGCCCCAAAACACCTATAGAGACCTTTACTTTGTAAAACTGGCCATGAAAAAAAAAAAGTAGGTAAAAGCATTTTAGACAAATTTCAGAAATGGGACTAGTTTTGGAAAAACTGTCAAGTGCTTGAAAGTAAACCAAAGTTCTCTACTTCTATTACCTTTGAAAATTAAAGAACTGAATCAAAAATAAAACCTCGAATGACTGACTTCCAAATCTTACATAGATATCTTACATAGAATCTTACATTGATCTGACTCATTATCATGTGAATCACAGACTCAGTTTTCAGCAAATGCAAAAATATCAGCACATATGATTCTTTCCAGCTTTTTCCAAAGTTCCCTGCATCCCGCTTAGCTCTGATTCCTTTGAGGAATTATATCAGGGGACTGGCATCTATTTTTTGAAGAATTTAAATTAAACTTATTGCAATGAAAGAACTTTTTATTATGGCTTATAGCACTTTCCCAAACCTTATGTATTTTTTTTACATCATTATAATGATTTTTGAATAATTTGGAAAAATCTCCTTGAAGATGATCCAAACTTTAGTAAATTACATTTATATATTTATGCGTCTTCTGTTAATCAAAGGGCCCATGCTTCATTTGGATTCCACAAATTTCTTGCATTGGCAGTTCTGTTGAAGTAATCGTGGTGGGTTCAGTGAAGTTGAGGTGGTCACAAATGTGGTCTCGCTGGTAATTACTCTAGTTTAACACGATCGTTGGCCTGCATCTCCCTGACAGAGAACCTTCCAGCTTGTCAGTGATGGGCCCTTTCCACACAGCTTCAGGAGCCCCGCCAGCCACTGCCGAGTCTGGTTAGGTCAAAGGGTTGAGCCATGTGTAATTCAGAACAGAGGGGGTCCCACGGTCACTCCACAAAAACAATTACACTACTTATTTCACTCCAGCCCTTGCCCAAAACTCACAAGCCTCATAGCTTCAGTGCAGTCAATCTAATTCTGCCCCTGGGCGATAAGCCGCATGAAAATACGTGATGCTGTGTTTATAAATCTCATCAAAAATAGAAACAGTGGACAGGCACACTGAAGCCCTACTAAGGATGGTGGGAAGCCTTGGAAATTCTGAAGGCACTTTTGTTTCTCTTCTAGAGACTCTCTTTTGCGGTTACATTGTCTGCTCCACTCGTGAATCATCCTCTTTACTCGTGAGTGCTGCAATGGAGACCGCATTCCCATTCACTTCTATACTTTCTCTCCACGGATAATATTATGAAAAATAAAGCTTAAAAGGCTGCTTTTAAACAAAAAAAAAAAATCAAAAAGGGGCTCCTGTTACATCAATCTTACCTCTCGATCCATGTTCTCTGCTCCTTGCCCTTGGCAATGCACAGATTTAAATCAAGTTCCTCTGAAAAAGAAAAGTAGTATTTGAAAACTAGAATAGATTGGCCCCATCTTAAAACATATTAAGCAATTTGGGGTTGGAGAGATAGAGCTACGATGCTTCTTAACGGTCCCCGCAAATCTCCGTTTATAGTCAATAGCATTTGATTTGGTGTCTTGGTTTTTTCAATTTTTTATTTTATTGAAGTATATTTGATGGACGGAAGAGCCTGGTGGGCTACAGTCCATGGGGTCGCAAAGAGACGCGATTGAGCGTCTAACACACACACACACACACACACACTTGACTTAACGTGTCATGTTAATTTCCAGTGTCAGTACAGTGCCTCAGTTACACATACACATATTCTTTTCCCACCTAGGTTATTACAAAAGACTAGTATCATCCCCTGTGCTCTTCAGATGGCAACTTGTTTTTATTGTTGTTCTTGTTTGTTTAGCTAGACTTCTAACAAACTGAGAGCTGGCAAATATTCACAAGATGTTTTACACAAGTAATCTCTAGGAAAAAATCAGGCTTCAAGTAGACAGCCTAAACTTCCTTCTTTTATGCCTAAAAAAAAAAAACTTCAGATTGCACTGAAGTTTATGATGAAAACTTGCTTTCACAAGCTTTCAGTAGATTTTATTTTTATCTTTTTTTAAAATATGAAGATCTAGCTATGCAACTGTCGAAAGTAGATAATATCTGAGAATGTTGTTTAGTCACGAAGTCATGTCCAACACTTTTGTGACCCCATGGACCGTACCTGACCAGGCTCCCCTGTCCTTGGGATTCTCCAGGCAAGAATACTGGAGTGGGTTGCCATTTCCTGCTCCAGGGGATCTTCCTGACCCAGGGGTCAAACCCAAGTCTCCTGCATTGTCAGGCAGGTTCTTTACCACTGAGCCTCCTGGGAACCCCCATAGCTGATAAAGTTAATGATAAATACATATACTTAGGTAGCAAGCAGATTAAATTCTGAGCACATCATCCAACAACGATATGGATTACGCACACTTCATGAAAGGAAATGTGTCTGTAGCACGCATAAAGAATCCTTAGAGTCCTGCAGTTAATTATTCAGTTCAATCTATAAGCTCTTCCGTGTGATATTACTTCAATTGATAAAAATACTGCACTAGAATACAATCTGCGGCCAGATGATTATAATAAGTGGGAAATTTCAAAAATGAGGGATTGTCCTAGCATTTATTAGGTTACTATAAATAGTTACCAAAGGAGCTTTTTAAACTTGGAATTTGCCCTCTTGAAATGGTTATCAGTATTTGGCAGTAAAACAAAGTATATCATGTATGAATGATACATGTGACTTTTTTTTTTTATTCAGAGCTCTCAATCGTAGTTTTAAAAAGTCAGTTCACAAAAGGCAAGCGAGCTCTTTCATGGCAATCAGCGTGGCAAAAGGAAAGATTTTAGTCCTTTTAGTGGTAATTTTAAAGCTCTTTTATGTAAGTGAAACATGAAAGATTCAAGTTGATTACCTCTAAAATGGGGGGGGAAATGTAAAATTATCTAAAAGAAAAAAACTGACATTAAAATGAGGAAATTTTAGCCAAGTAACAGAAATCGAAGTTCAATTTGCTTGTTTTATTCCACGTCACAGTGACTGAAGAGGAATTCAAAAGCATCTACTTCTGAGAACAAACATGGAGTGGAAATCTGTTTTCTTTTGTTTCTTTGAATTTGGTATCAACCTAATACATAGCTGACCTTCCCTGGTGAAGAAACTGCCTGCAATGTGGGAGAGTCAAGTTCAATCCCTGGGTCAGGAAAATTCCCCTGGAGAAGGGCATGGGACCCTTCTCCAATATTCTTGCCTGGCGAATCCCAAGGACAGAGCCTGGTGGGCTACAGTCCACGGGGTCACAAGAGTCAGACACGACTGAGTGACTAACACAATACGTAGTTAATATTTGTCTTTAAAATGTTTGTAATTTGTAAAGTTGCTCACTTTATGCTCATCATACATTTATGTGGAGACATAGAATCTAAAATATGCAAGCCGAAAAGCACAGGTTGTCTCTCTTCACATCATTCTAGTGCTCAGGAGACTTGCAGATAAGGCAGACCACTTCTCTCTCTTTGTAGAAGGCTACGTTTTAAATATCTTTCTGAACCATATTCAGAATGCAATTTACATGCAGTAAGACTGAGCACAGTTATAAAATAAGATCAGAATTCCTTCATTCTCTCATATAAAGCAAGTCCTTGAATCTAGAGAGCGGTTTGATAGAACCAAGTGATGTATCATTTTAAAGCAGGTACCACTAAAGGAGAAGTAGAACCCAGTATTCCTGGGTCTCATGACTAAAGGGTATGGCAGAAGGTCCCTCTGGCCTTGGTATCTCTAGGAGCTTAGATCAAGCACCATTTGCAATAAGGAATGTCAGTCTCCAGGTTTTGATGAGCTGGGATTTGGGGTTTGTAGTCAGGTTCCTTATGATTGAGATACAGCCCGCTGAACAGAGTTGGTAAAGAATAATAGAGCCATCTTGAACCGGAGAAAATCAGAGAGCATGTTCCCTGGCTGTCAGGCATAAAAAAGACATGGGTAACATATTGGTTCTGGCCTAAACATTAATACCTGAATGTGTGTTCCCAGTTGCGATTCCTGGGAATTTAATTTGAAGACTTCCAAAGTGGGAAAGCAGTGTTTAAAAGCTTTAAAAATGACCCAATTGCTAAAAGCTGTGACAAATAGATGAAAAAAATAGAGGCGAGACCAGTTTCAGGGGCCAAATAGGTGAGCTGGAGGCAGCGGAGTGGATTCTGAGGAGTGGGCAGAATTCGGAAACAAGCCGGCAAAGGTGAATGGAAAAGACCTATGAGCACAGAGGGCTGATGAAAATGAGAATGAGACGTTCACAGAACAGTGAGCAGAATCCATCAGCAAACAGTACTTTTAATAAGTTACTGATTGACGAACAGTCACCACACCCTCATAAAAACCTATCACTTATGTGACTCACCAAAGATGAAGCCAATCCGAGAACCGATATTTTTGCCAAATTACCTCTATGACCTATATTATCAAGAAAGTCCAAAGTGGCTTTCATTAAAAAAACAAAAGGGAAAATAACAGTTATTAACACTATCAATTTACCCCAAAGCTTGTGATTGGCCTTTCAGGAACACCTGACTTAATGAACTAATGAGCAAAACTTTCACTAAGGCTACAAATTTGGACCATGGTGTGGCATGTTTGCTGAAATTCAAGCAGCCTGCACTAGGGCTTGCCAGGTGCCACAGTGGTAAAGAATCTGCCTGCCAATTCAGGAGATGCAGGTTCGATCCCTGGGTCAGGATGGTCCTCTGGAGGAAATAGCAACCTGTTTCACTATTCTTGCCTGGGAAATCCCATGGACAGAGGAGCCTGGTGGGCTACAGTCCACGGAGTCACAAAGAGTCTGACTGAGAGGCTGAGCATGCACAACACGAATCACATTTTAAAAGCCGGTCTCAAACTTGCAAGCAGGTTGGTAATTGCAGTATAACCTGCTTGCAAGTATCCCGTTGACCATATCCTGTGGAGCCCAGGTTAATAATCACTAAAAAGCTAATTTGTACACTTTTTTTTTTTTGATTGCTTTAAGACTGATATTAAAATGGCTTTCACTGAAATTGTTGACCTTGTATTTATTGCAAATTAAATCCTGGCGTTGCCAAATCTCCGAGTACGGGTTCATTGCTTCCAGAGAAGGGAATTAGCATGGCTACAGCTGTCATTCCATTGCATTTTTCTTCTCAAGCAGACCAGCAAGGGCAAAGATGGTGTTAGACAGAGGTCGCAAGCCAGATTCTGTCTGCAAACATGCTTTGTTTGACCTCCACAGTGATTTTAAACAGATTGAGCCAATATTGAAAAATAAAAAAAATTGCCATCAAAAATCTGACTTCTGGCTTCTCTTGGAAAATTTTTTAAAATTGGCAACATCGGTGGGGCGTGGTGGCGGCATGTTCTTTAGGCAGTGTTTCTAGTGTCCGGGGTCCCTGCTCTCCTTGTTGCAGATCACAAACCAAAATGTAAGCTCCATAAAGGCAAGGTACCAACTTTATTGCTGCATATTTAGAGCCCAGAACAGAGACTGGAAGGAGTGGGTGCTTGGCAGACAGTTAACAGTGAATGATCTCAGGACTTCCCAGGCGGCACAGTGGTAAAGAATCTGCCTGCCAATGCAGGAGACCCAGGAGACATGGGTTTGATCTCTGGGTCAGGAAGATCCCCTGAAGAAGGAAACGGCAATCCACTCTGACATCCTTGACTGGAAAATTCCATGCATAGAAGAGCCAGGCCGGCTACAGCCCATGGGGTTGCAAAGAGTCGGGCACATCTGAGCAACTGAGTGCACATGAACGCACGAAACGATCTCAAGAGCAAACAGATACTTTAACAGATGACTTTAAAACAACAGGCAGTGCTCAGGAACTGCTGCAACATGCCTCAATCTAAAAAAATTAAATAAATGTGCAGGTCAAATAAATTCTGCCAGTCCTAAGGCAGAGAGAGAGAGTACCCACATATCATTCTGCTAGAGCTGCTGTTTTTCTTTTTTTTTTTTTTCTTTTTTTTTTCTTATAAAGAAACATTTCTCTGCATCCCTGCCACTTTCAAAAACAGAGCCACAAGTGTCAAGGAAAATGACGGTGATCACAGACCCAGAATTCTTCACTCAGTTCTATTTCTGGTCTGGCCTCTATACTGCTGCTGCTGCTGCTAAGTCGCTTCAGTCGTGTCCGACTCTGTGCGACCCCATAGACGGCTGCCCACCAGGCTCCCTGTCCCAGGGATTCTCCAGGCAAGAACACTGGAGTGGGTTGCCATTTCCTTCTCCAATGCATGAAAGTGAAAAGTGAAAGTGAAGTTGCTCAGTCGTGTCCGATTCCTAGCGATCCCATGGACTGCAGCCCAGCAGGCTCCTCCGTCCATGGGATTTTCCAGGCAAGAGTACTGGAGTAGGTTGCCATTGCCTGGCCTCTATAGGGATCTGAATTTGACGTTTCTGTGAGACACATGCAAGTAGGAAGATACTTCTAATAACAAACTGGCCTACCAAGTCTCCTCTCTCATTCTGTGCAATCATTTTTTGTAGTGCAATCTAAATCTATATTAGAGAATAAATAAAAGGGGACTATAAAATTTACCTTGGAAAGTCACTACTTAAACCTAACATGTGCATGCGTGCTCAGTCGCTCAGTCATCTCCGACTCTTTGCAACCTCATGGACTAGAGCCCGCCAAGTTCCTCTGTCCATGGGATTCTCCAGGCAAGAATACTGGAATGGGTTGCTATTTCCTCCTCCAGGGGATCTTCCCGACCCAGGCATCGAACCCTGTCTCCTGCATTGACGGGTAGATTCTTTACCACTGAGCCACCTGGGAAGCCCTAAAAACATAACACACTATCACTTAAATAAAGAGTCAGAATAACACTGTGGAATCAACTTGTGTTAACAACCAGAAAGACACTGGTCAAGTATCATATATTTACGCATATATGTGGAATCTAGAAAAATGGTACAGATAAACCCATTTGCAGGGCAGGAATAGAAATATGGACATAGACAATGGATGCGTGTTGGGAGATGAGCGGGGAGATTGGGATTGACATATATACACTACCACATAGTAAATAGATAGATAGTGGACAGCTGTTATATGGCACAAAGAGCTCAGCTCGGTGCTCGGTGGTGACCTAGAGAGGTGGGATGGGGCTGGGCGGGGGGGTGGGGGACGTGGAAGGGAGACCCAAAGGGAAGGGTATATACGTATACTTATGGCTGATTCACGTGTTGTACAGCAGAAAGTAACACAGCATTCTAAAGCAAGTATACCCCAGTACATTTTTTCAGTCTCTTGCACATCGGGAAATTGCTTAACTTCTAAAAGTCTCCAATTTCCCTGCATAAGAGTTGAGAAATTTTAAAAATTGTGTATGTCAAACGTCCAGCTTCCACTTAGGGTACGGAAACCTGGCAGGTGGTTAGTCCCAAACATAAAGCAAAACCACAAGGAGCTATCCCCTCACACCTGTTGGATTGGCTGTTATCAAAAAGACTGGAATAACTTGTGCTGGTGAGGCTGTGGGGAAAGGGGAAATCTTGTGCACTGTTGGCTGGATGTAAATTGGTACAACCACTACGAGAAACAGGAGGGAAGGGTCTCAAAAACAAAACAGAGCTACCATATGATCCAGCCATCCCCCATCTGGGTATAATCACTATGTCAACAAACTTCTGCAACCTCACGTTTACCACAGCTTTGTCTACAGTAGCTTCCCTGGTGGCTCAGATAGTAAAGAATCTGCCTGCAATGTGAGAGACCTGGGTTCGATCCCTAGGTTGGGAAGATCCCCTGGAGGAGGGCATGGCAACCCACTCCAGTATTTGTGCCTGGAGAATCCCCATGGACAGAGGAGCCTGGTGGGCTACAGTCCATGGGGTCGCAAAGAGTCTGACACGACTGAGCAACTAAGCACAGCACAAGACATATAAACAATCTAAATGTTCATCAGTAGAGGAATGGATAAAGAAGATGTGGCATATATGCAATGGAATATTATTCAACTGTGAAGAAGAAGCAAATTTAGACAAATATTGTGTGATCTCACCTATATGTGGAATTTTTTAAAAAACACACACAGAGAAGCAGAAAGTAGATCTGTCATTGCCAAGGCAGAAGTAGGATGTGGGGGTAAATGAGTGAAGGTGAACTTCTAGTTCTAAAATAAGTAAGTTATGGGATCTAATTTAAGCATGCTAACTGTAATTTGTAGTGCTGCATTTTTTACTTGAAAGTTAAGTGAGTAGATCTTGAAAGTTTTCATTACAAAAAAAAAAAGTATGCAAAGTGATAGATGCATTAACTAACCTTAGTGTCGTTATCACTTTGCAATATTTATATATCAGATCATCATGTTGTACACCTTAAACTTACATGGTGTTATATGTCAATTACAGCTCCATAAAGCTGGAAGAAATATGTAATTAATGTGTTAATAGCTCCCATATAAAGACTGGGTAACATAATGAATATATGAGGAATTTCAACAAAGGGATAGAATAATAAAGAATCAGATGGAAATGTAGAAATGAACAATATGGTAAGGAAAATGCAGAATGCCATCAACAAGCTCATTAGTAGTCTAAGTACAACTGAGAATAAAATCAGTTGAACTCAGTGCATCAGCAGCAGAGATTATCTAAATAAAAACAGAAAGGCAAAAAGAGAGCAAAAAAAAAGAGCAGAGTATCCAAGAATAATAGAAAAATTCCAAATGGACTAACATACCGGTAATTTTGAATATAGGAAAGGAAGACAGAGCACATAGACAGAAGAAGGATCAAAGGAAAAATGACTAAAAATTCCCTCAGATCAGTGACAGACACCAAAGCAGAGGTCGAAGAAGTTCAGAAAACATCGAGTAGGATAAAACATACACATACACACATCACGCGCAAACCACTGAAAACCAACAGCAAAAAGAAACCATGAAAGTAACCAGAGAAAAGAGGCATATCACACGTAGAGGAACAAAGTTAAAAATTGTAGCCGACTTCTCATCGAAACTCTGTAAGCCAGAAGAGCATGGGCAGACATCTTTAAAGAGCAAAAAGAAAAACAACCCTAAAGCTTAAAATACTATAGCCAAGGAAAATATCTTTTAAAAATGATGGTAGGGAATGTGGGTATGGCAGAAAGAAGAGATTGTCAAATCCTAGCCCCCAAGAAACAAGGGAAAACTGGATGGGAGAAAAATCCAAAACAACCAGTTCAGTCTCTGGAAAGAGGCCAGAGGCTAACAACCAATGGAGAAATAGGCATTCATGGGAAACTGCAGAAATAAGTGTAAGTACTTTGGTTACCTCCTTGACCCAAGGCTGCTCCAATCTCTGCAGTGACCCCTAACACCAGCTAGGCTGGTGCAGTAGTACTTCCAAAGAAGCACTGGCAATAAAAACCAGCAGTTGCACTGCTCTGGCATGGAATTTTGGTGATGAGGATGGAAAACTCATACCCAGTTGTACTGTGAAAGTATCAAAATCCATAGAAAACAAGTGTTGACGGCCCGTGGCTCTATTACGCTGGGTTGCAGTCCCACTTGGGATACAGTAGATCACTCGACTAATCAGAAATTTGATCAGGAGGTCCTGGAAATGAGAGACCAAAGAAAGGCTATTAATAAATGGGTGCTCCATGGATCCGTGCTGACCAGGAGTCTGTGCACGTGTTCAGGGAAGACTCGAGACTATCCAAGCTGTGTGCGCATCCCCAATTGACCTGGATGCTGTGCAGATCTACAGAAAACACCCAAGAGGACCTGGCAGAAAGTAGACCTGAATTTTAAACATGTTCCCAGCCCCACGCACAGATCCATCAGCAGAGGAGTGAAATCTTACAGACGCAAGGTGTCTGTGGACAATCCTTGGTTGATCACTGTGCTCTGCAGATGCAAAGGAGCCTCCATAAAATGAACCTAAAACTGTTTATTAAAGTTTGAAAAAATTCAGAGAGACAGCAGCAGGCACACATCACAGGGAAAACAGACTTGATAGCTTAAGTTCAAGCAAGTTACTAAAAACAAAACAAATGAAATATAAGCCAAATAACAAAATAAAACAGCAACAACAATGGTCCTCAAGGCAAAAGCTCAAAATCACATTTGCTACACCATATTATCTAAGATGCAGGTTTTCAACAAAAATGTATAGGACAGTGAAGAAATAGAAAAGTGTGACCTATATTCAGAAAAATAAGCTGTCAACAAAAATTAACTCTGAGTGGGTAAGGAGGTTGTGTTTAGTAGACAAAGACTTCAAAGTAAGTTTTATAAAATGTTCGAAGAATTCTAAGAAACTATGGTTTAAAATGTAAGGAAAATATATTAATAGACTCATATATAAGAAATCTCTAAAAAAGGAAACTATAAAAACAGTCAAATGGAAATTTCAGAATCAAAAGATATAAAGACTACAATGAAAAATTCACCAGATGGGTTCAAGAGTTCATGAAATGAGATGGTAGAGAAGGAATCAAGAATATTAAAGATAGATTAATAGAAATTATCCAGTTTGAAGAAGAGAAAGGAAAAATGCAGACAAAAATGAGACTTCTGAGAAGAGATGAAGGGAAAAAAAAAAAAGGTAAAAAAATCTGAAAAAATAATGGCCTGATAGCAAATAGCCTTCCCTGGTGGCTCAGATGGTAAAAAGAACTCCTGCAATGCAGGAGACACGGGTCCGATCCCTACGTTGGAAAGATCCCCTGGAGAAGGAAATGGCACCCACTCCGGTACTCTTGCCTGGGAAATCCCACGGACGGAGGAGCCTGGCAGGCTGCAGTCCATGGAGTCACAAAAGAGGCGGACATGACTGAGCGACTAAACAGCAACAACAGCAAAGGGACCTTGTGTTTGCAATTGGACTCGCTTCTCCTGGACCCCACTCTCTGGAGTTTTGCTGGGTCTCCTGGCTCCCTCTCCCGCAGTCACTTCCTCCAGGTTACAACTTTTTTGATCCTACGTCATCAACCAATGCTGATTCAGGTATTTCCTCTTTAAGAAATTCATCGTCATCTCTTATCTGCAGATCCTTACCATCCTACACGCTTTTATTAGTCTTTTACTAGCTTTACAATAAAAACGCAAGAGAAATATAGGAATATATATATATATATGAGACCTATATCTATATCTATCTATATATATTGAACAAAAGCTCATAGAAAGATCCTATTATATCCACCAGCTAATCTGAACAGAGCACTGAGAAGCTTCCCTGGCAGTCCGAGAAGACTTTGTTAAGACTTTGTCTTCTGATGCAGACCATGCAGGTTCGATCTCACGGTCATAAACCAAAACATAGCACAGCAGCAGTGTTGTAACAAATTCAAGGAAGACTTTAAAAATGGTCCACATCAAAAATAAAAAGACAACTTCAAAAAATAGAAAAAAAATAAAGAGCATTAAAATATGTCCTACCCAGAGGAGTGAAGGTCCCTTCACTGCCTGTTCAGGACAGCCCAGCTGTTCCTCCCACCGTTCAGCCTTGTCACTTTGGTCCTTGAAAAGAACTTTGCTAACCGAGCCCACAAAGCATGCCACTGGCGACCTGGACTGTGATTAAAGTCTGGGGATCAGGGAAGACAAGCCCCAGCCTGCAATATCCTAGCGAGAATTACGCTTTCAGTGTTCCTAGCACCGAATAGAAGAAAAATTCCAAACTGCATTTACAAGGTAGTACCAATAGGGAGGAAACGATTGCCTTTAGCAAGCACAAGACTTGAGAAAACACACCTGTCCCTTTGTTATTGATAGTGATCAACTGATCCCTAGAATCTGATTGAGAACATCGGGGTATAAATCAGGCCACACGTGCAGTTCCAGAAACATCACTGCTAGTAATTCATAGCATATTTCAACTGCCACTGGCATGCATTTCTGGATTAGTGTCACAGAGGGGTTCACAAGAAAGCAACAAGGGCTATTTGTTTATATAGTCACATTTCTACCCTCATTTTTCCTCATATTCAACCTGATGCGGGCTTAACGTACCAATAAGCACATCAGTGTGGGTTTGCATTTCTTCCTCAGGTATTCAGGAACAAAATGTTGGTTGATTCACAAGTAAAAGGAAATTAGTGTCATGAAAGGATAATTTTGTTGCCTAAAGAAACAAACATTATTACTTCTTCAGGGGGCCTGCTACCTGAACTGTTCCTCTAGGCAGGAATGTTCTCCATCGGCAGGTTAACTGCTGGGATACTCTGTATTCATTTCCAAGGCCCACATTCACTTGCATATTCTCTCAATCATTCCACACATATTTATGGGGAACCTAGTCTATGAAAGATATTGTTCCAAGTGCAGTGGGTGATGACGATTCCTGGCCCTAAAGGAACTACAGCCTAGGTAGCAACTTCAGAAGGAAAGGCACAACCAGTGAGATAAAAATGACATCACCACCGTTGAGAAATTGACCAAAACCTGAGAGCCCTCAGAAAATTAGACTGAAGTGGAAAAAAAAAAATTAAAACTCATCAGACATGTAAGTGTTAACAACACGGTAATTGATCAGGGGCTGAGGCTTTACATAGATGATATCACTTTGTCCCCACACAAGCCCACACACAGGAAGGGCTACATTATCCCCACTTTCCAGATGAGGACATTGAAAATCCTGAGAGGTCCGGTGACAGGCCACCTAAGAAGCTGGGATACAGGTTTCAATGGCCAGTGTGCCTTTGCTGCACGGACCACAGCTTTAGCTGACCTCAGCTGAGTTGCTCACCTGTCACTTCAAGCCTTCAATAGACACTAAAGCCTAGAGTTGTTCCATGTGGGGTAAGTAGGAAAAAGCAAATGAAAAATGTATTATGACTAAAAAAATGTGTGTTTTAACTAAGGGAGAGGGAAAACCTCTTACATTGCTTCCTAAGTGAATTTTGACTAATATTCATGTGTCTAAGTTCCCCAGCTGAAGTTCTACATGGGCCCCGAACACTCAAATACCTAAACTAAAGCTAGGGCTGAAAATTCCATGAATCATAAAGAACTTAAGAAAATGTCTCCATTTTCCTGGGCTTTCACACAGTTTCATATTCCAGTGGTCAACTGGGGAAACAGGAAAGGCAATTCATAACTTCTTGAACGCCATCTTTCTAGTTCTCAGTAAATTACAAAATATTCAATCTGACTAAACTATTTCTTTGGCTGTTACTTTGTTATTACCAATATGTTAACTATACATACACACAAATAGATTTTCCAGTATATAGATTTTCACATTTATATGTGGGTTTTTTGATGGCTTACTGTTAACAAGCTGTTTAGGGGGAAATTCACTTATCTAGCCTCTGAACGATGGCTTCCCTGGTGGCTCGGTGGTAAAGAATCTGCCTGCCAAGGCAAGAGATGCAGTTTTGACCCCTGGGTCGAGATGATCCCCTGGAGAAGGAAATGGCAACCCACTCCAGTATTCTTGCCTGGGAAATCCCATAAACAGAGGAGCCTAGCAGGCTACAGTTCATAGGGTCACAAAAAGTCAGACACAATTTAGCAACTAAACAACAACAATCCTCTGAATACTATCTAAAGGGAGGTTATTATCTAGAATTGTGACATTTTTTGTTTTGTGCTGTATATACTTGTATCAATAAGTAAAACTAAGACCTCAGAATTGTCTATATATTTTTTAAATGCTTCTGTTGGAATCTATGAAAATCACAAAAATAATTTAACCTTTTCAAACTGTGCTGAATCTTTTAGATTCACTTTTTATTATTCTTTTGTCTCCTGGGTCACAGAGATACTGGTGGTGTGTAATCTAGGCAAGTGGTTCTCAAACTTTACGTGTGCGCATGCTCAGTCACTTGTGTCTGATTCTTTTGTGACCCCATGGACTGTATAGCCTACCAGGTATCCTCTGTCTGTGGGATTTCCCAGGAAGAATGTTGGAGTGAGTTGCCATTTTCTTCTCCAGGGGATCTTCCCGAGCCAGGGATTGAACCTACATCTCCAGCGTCTCCTGCATTAGCAGGTAGATTCTTTACCAATGAGCCACCTGGGAAGCCCCCCTCTAACCTCAGGGTGCTTTCAAATCACCTAGAGGATGCTGGGCCTACATCGCTGAGTTTGCACGACTAACAGTTTTGAAGGTGATGCTGATACTCCTGGTTCAAAGACTAGCCTGTGGGAACCACAGCCTTAGACCAAGCTAAATGCGAAAGAGCACTCACTAGGAATCGACAGACCCAGACTCTAATCCTAGATCTGTCATGGTCTTGCTGTGTAACTTTACGGAAGTGTCATTTGGCATCTCAACTCCTGTTTCTCCATTAAAGGACATACTTAAATAACTTACGAAAATCCACTATCATTCTAGAATTCTGTAACTGACCCAGGCAATAGAGTCCGCTCCACCATGCATACCAAACAATTTGAAAGGTCAGTTCTTAACTGAAATAGTCACTGTGTTTCAAGCAAAACATATGGTATTGCCTCATACTGGCATGTTGACAATAATGCCATATATGAATTCCTAAATATCATCACATTATGCTAAAGAAGAAAAAAAAAACATGATTTGTCGGTAAAATAGGATTAGGGACACAACACTATAAAATGCTAACCAGCGACTCATAGGAGCAAAAAAGACAGAAACCAATAACAGAGGGAGGGTTTCCAACATGTTCAATGGTTAAGAAATGCACAAATACTACAATAAATACGGCACTCTACCTGGAAAAAGACTGGAAGTTTGCTGTACACGTGGGCTGGGAAGAACTGCAGGTTGTGAATGATTTCGAAGTAGTAGAAGGAAGATGACTAGAAATAAAAGAGAGTTGTAGCAGCAGGTGTGGACAAATGTAACTTATTGATCTCAGTTGGGAGCTGGCATGAGCATCGCAGTTCACCGATCTTTAGCAGCCTTAAATCCTGGGCACGTTTTCTTGTCTTGGAGATGACGGCCCTTCAAGGAATGCATTTATAGAAGATTCTTGTTCCATTGAATTTTGACAGTTGGGTCCTTCTTCAATTCACTTCTGGATCACTGCTGGAATACTTTGGTGACTTTCTCATCCTTGTTCACAACTTGGCCCTACAGTGCCTGAGGGCTTTCAGAATCCTAGCAACAGTTAAAGCTACCACACTGGTCACTACCGGCGCCAAAAGGAGCTGAATGTGGCAATTTCCATTTCAGGTCATTAAATATAGATAGAGCTTTCCTTTTGTCCATGCTTGGCTGCTTGAACCTGAACGCTTAGATTCATCTCAGGTGTTGGATGAGGTGAGGTCTGTTTGGGGTTTTTTTTTTAATGTATTAAAAAATCAAGAATGTGAAAACTAGGAAGACAACCTTCAAGGATAATGCCACCCAGAGACGCCGGAAGTGTGTCCGTGTGTGTTTTGTGTATTTCTACGTGTTTTGGTTTATGGACGGAATATGTATAAGCAAACTCAAAATTCACCTTTTACTAAAATTATTCCCTGACTTTTCATTCACACTCATATTTTCAAAACAAGTGTCGGCAAAATGACTATACTTTTGATAACAATTACAGCTTTGTTGCTGGAAATACTATTTGGTTAGATATAGAATATTGTGAATTTCCCATAATCTCTCTTAGGTGGAACTGAATACGCTTAAGAAATGACTTCCATTATATGGCGGAACTTGGGGGTTCCTTAAAAGGAAGGTCCAGACTGAGGTCAGGTGTCCATTAAGGCTGATGCTTTGTTGCTGTTCTTGAGTCACAAAGTCACTTTGCGACCCCATAAACTGTAGCCCACCAGGCTTCTCTGTCCATAGGATTTCCCAGGCAAGAATACTGGAGTGTGTTGCCATTTCCTCCCCCAGGGTATCTTCCAAACCCAAGGATCAAATGCCTGTCTTCTGAATTGGCAGGCAGATTCTTTACCACTGAGCCACCAGGGAAGCCCCAGGGCTGATGCTACCCAAGATCATTTCTGATGATGCTCAGTGATACTGAGCTGTTTCCATGAAAACTGAAGTTTCCAACAAAATCAGCCCCTTTTCTTCTCTTCAGTCACCTGTCAGAGAGCATGGTGCTCACCTCTCTCCAACTTCTCATAAATTGAAACCAGTTTCTTCTTGATTACCCTTGTGTAACATCTTTATGGGAATTGTTTTCCCATACTTATTATGAACATTTTAATAGAATGTTGAAAAAATAATAGAAGAATTTCAGAAAACAGCCATAGGAAGTATGGAAGGTGTGGAAACATTTTGCACAAGCATAAGAAGAATCTACTGGGGTAATACAGGCTTGCAGAAGAGCCAAAGGAACAGTTTAATAACCCTAAGTTTTCTTGATTTCTCTCTTGCACTTATACCTCGCATTCTGTCCACCAGGAAATCCTGTTGTCTCATGTATTCGAAATACATCTATGATCCTATAACCTCTTACCACCTCTACTGTTAATCCTCTGGTCCAGTTCACTTCCATCTTCCCCCCAAAACTATAAACCATCTGATCTCCCTGCTTCCTTCTCTGCCTCTCACCTAGCTATTCTCAGACCAGCAGCCGGTCATCCTTGCAAGCTGGGCAATGTTTCCATGTCTCCTTCAGAGTGAAAGACCACTCATCTCCTCTCTCTCCCTCTCTCCTACCACGCTGGCTTTGTTACTCCTGGAGCATAACCACGCACGTCCCTTCTCAGCCTCAGGGCTTTGCTTACACATCACTGCCCCCAGTGTGATTCACCCTGACTGTTTAAAAATTGCCAGTGACTCTCCAACACTCCCCCACACACATACCCACACTCGCACAAGTAATTCCCTTTATACTGCTCCTTTTTGTCCCCCGTGACATGTGTTCCCTTCCACAACGCCAGGTCATTTACTTTCACCCATGATTACTCCGTATTGTCTCTCCTCCCCTCACCAAGTTTATAGCGCTTGAGGACCACAAAGGCAAAGACCTTTGTTGTCTCACTGACGCTTGATCAGGAACAGTTCCTGGCATATAACAGGTGCTCAATAAATACCCAATGAATGAACCATTTTGAAATTAATGGAAACTAATATGAGGAAGAAATTAGCTGACCTTCAAGAGAGAGAAAACAAGAAATAAAGAGAAGTGTATAAAAAGAAAATAACAAGAGAAGCTTTCCTCCAAATTACTAAAATAAATGACCAAGAGGAAGTTTCTTTTGATTGACCTGGTGATTTTTAAGAGATAATATGGCTTCACTGGTTAGAAATCAGTAAGAAAAAAAGAAAATGGAAATATGGGGTAAAAAAATCCCAATTTGTATCCCCAGTGAGAATTAGTCATTGGGTATGTATTTCCACAGAGAGATCTCTGTTGTTCCTCTCCTTTGCTAAAGAACGTCACTGGTTCAGTGGACTGTAACTTTACAACTTAAGGCTTTCCATTGTTTCTGCCAGGGTGATGCTGCTGCTGCTGCTGCTAAGTCGCTTCAGTCGTGTCCGACTCTGTGCGACCCCATAGACGGCAGCCCACCAGGCTCCCCCGTCCCTGGGATTCTCCAGGCAAGAACACTGGAGTGGGGTGCCAATGCCTTCTCCAATGAATGAAAGTGAAAAGTGAGAGGGAAGTCGCTCAGTCGTGTCCGACTCTTAGCGACCCCATGGACTACAGCCTACCAGGCTCCTCCATCCATGGGATTTTCCAGGCAAGAGTACTAGAGTGGGGTGCTATTGCCTTTTCCGAGGGTGATGCTTAACTGTAATGTAATGTATATAGCATTACATCTTAAGCTATAAATACTTAAAAATACCCTGTCCCAATAAGCTCAATGGAAAGTTCAAATGCACTGATCATTTACCCATTTTAGGGTGAGGGGGGATCACATCTCTTATTGCACAGAAATAAAATAAACCCCCAAAATCCTCTATTTTAATATACTTAGAAAATTCCCTAATTAAGTTTCCAGAGATATATGCCAATATCCTATATGCAAATATTCTAACTATTCACAAAGAACAAAAACACAAACAAAAGTAATTTGACTTTAGGAGCCATTTTGTAGATTTAAAAGGGCAAATTCTATATTAAACTCTTATCAGTCTGGTGATGAATAGGCTTCATATGACAGAAAGATAAATTAATGCCATCAATTATCATCTAAATTGCCATTTTACATTTAAGCATTATAGGTAACCAAGTGAAAATTTAAGAAAAACAAAATGAATTTTCAAAATTACATATGACTTTTTTTCAAGTGAGATTAATGTAGAAATTCAGACATAGGAAAGTAAATAAGCATAAATAGGCAATATGAATAATTCTACCAAGCTAACATTTACCTCATAATAAAAGAACTGTTTAATCAGTAATGTGTAGCCTATTCCTTTAGATTTCACATAATCTTGGTCAGTATAAAAGCAATCCTAAGTCTCTTTTCCTTTATCCAATCACAGTTTCTGGAATCTAATGATTCATGAACAGATTTCTTAAATTAGCACCTATTTTCCTCTTCCAACATTGTTGGCTATTTCTGAATTTCTTTCCACAATGCTTCCCAGTGAATATTACAGAACCATGACTCAGGAACACTCAGAATCCCTTTTGCCTTACTTGCTTAATCTAAGATTAGGATATCTGATTCAAAAAATTTCGTAAATGTATGACTATATGTTTAACTCATCATTTACTTTTCCAAGTATGCCACCCGTCTGATTAAGAGCTATCTTTCTAGTTGCAGGGGTGGAGCTAGAATCAGGTCTTTTTTCTTTCTCTAAGTAAGTTGGTCTTCAGGTAGACTAGTAACCCATGGAAAGAACAATATCTTTTTTCCCTAACTATTTTTGATTGGAGGATAATTGCTTTACAATGTTGTGTTGGTTTCTGCTGTACATCAACATGAATCAGCCATAGGCATACATATGACCCCTCCCTCTTGAACCTCCCTCTCACCTCCCACCCCATCCCACCCCTCTAGACTGTCACAGAGCACCAGGTTGAGCTCCCTGAATCATACGGCAAATTCCCACCAGCTGTCTATTTTATATACGGTAATGTATGTACTTCAATGCGACTCTCTCTATTCATCCTATCCTCTCCTCCTTCTACTGTGTCCACAAGTTGAGAACAAGTGTATCTTAAGGTCCCCACCTGGTCTGGCCACATGGTGCCTGTAGGCTCCCAGTGAAATACCTGGAACAGCCAGAAGAGGCATTGCTGTGTCTCAACAAGCAGAAGGTGGGAGTGCAAGCCTCTCTGAGACAGCGAAGTGTTGTCCTAATCTACACAGAGGGTGAGCATACTTTCAGGACCAGACACACACACACACACACACACACACACACACAAATCTAAGTAAAAAGCTAAGAGCCAATCCCATTCCTTCATTTGAAACATAGGATCATGTAAACTCAAAATGCTCTGCTAAATCATGTTGCATCAACCAGCTTCGTAGCTAAGACCTGCAGGCTTTAATTACTTTCAGGGGAAAATCTGGTGTCCAAAGAAACTCTCATTATGAACTGGCATTTGCTCCAGGGTGGAAGGAGGCCCAGAAATGAGGCTGTCTTGGGGTTCCTTCACCAAATCAAATATCTGTTCATCCTTCCTAGTGACGAGGCTGGTGATCTACATAATTAATATACGCTCACATCGAAGTAAACACGAAATGATTAAACAGGAAGACTTTAACTAGACAGCATGTGAGGAGGGAAAAAAGAAAAGGAATTAATGGGTAACAGAGTCTTAGAAACAGGCGAGAGTACTGTATGTTATTTTTGAGCTAAATTTTGTTCTCATCCAAAACCTAGTTGGTTTTTAAACTTCTTTCTCCACAACAGCCCAGACAAGGTGGTTTGGAGCATGTGTTATACACAAAATATTTACATCGTGGCTCTCGTAACCTAGTCAGCAATTTGTGGAATAGCAAATTGAAAAAGTAATACTGTAATAAAAAAAGAATAGTTGAATAACCTGCATTCCTAGCAGACCAAACTTGGAGGACCAGCAATAGAAATCTTGAGAAACTACTGCTATTGGCATCTAAACAAGCTCTGAGGTGGTGGGAAGAGCCAGAGTAGGGGTCTTTATTTACATTTATTGAGTCTGCTAGGGACCAGGCACCACGCTAACTGCTGGGAATGTGTAATCTCATTTAACACTAAAAGCAACAGCTTATGTAAACTCTGATATCGTCATGCAGGACACACAACACGTGAAGCTAGTCAGTGAGAACTATTAATCAAAGCAAAGGGAGATATGCGTGCCCCGTTATCAAAAGATAAATGCCACCAAGACTGGCAGGAATGTTAAATACCTGCAGTATCTCTTGCTTAAAATCTCCTGGTCTAGAAATTATGAAATTATGTTTGCTTGCTTTTTAATGTTTGATAAAGGAGTTATGCTAAAGGGAACAATAAACCTCTGCCGGAAGTGTTCTGCATTGGGAAAACAAGCTGTGTTTAGATTGATCTCTGATCTTTCCTCAAATGATGAGTTATGGATGGTTGTCAGCAAGAGTTCAGAGTTCAAGGTGGAGACTACTTAAGGGTCTTTTCCTGCCCAAGACAGAAAGAATCAGACATTTGCCGGAGGACTGATGTCAGGGTGACCAATACTGTGTATAATAGGAACCTTGAAAGAAACACCTAAGACCCTTTGGTTTCTGCCTATCTCATCATCCCCTAGAACTTCCATTGCATCAGACTTTTTGGGTTTTAAGTTAAGCAAGATTCAGCACCTGGAGCAGAGTCGGCTGGTAATTTTTCTGTTGTCCTAATACACAAGCGCTAAATGGCATCTCCGTTCACACAGGAAAGGGAACGCACACTAGGCGAGGCTGCCCTCCTGGTCGTCCGCACAAGCAGTAGGCGGAGCCAGGAAAGTTCATCCCTTGTATGCGCTCTCAGCTCTTCACCACGTGGGTGGCGCCGTGGACGAATATCGAGGCTAAACCATCTTTGGCCCTGGAGTCAGAAACAAACCATAGGCCAACGGAAAAATCGGACAGATGGGGGAAAGGGGGATTCGGGGTAGTAATTCCTAGCAATATCACAACTGATAATCAAAAAGGAAGGGATGGTTTCTTCCTACCAGAACCAGTCTGTAGGAATGCTCAATCTGTAGTCTGTTTCTTCCTGAAGTTTCAGTCATTTCCAGCTAGTCTTTTTATTACTAAGTATGAATAAATATTTATACCTGAGCCAGGTAGACTCAATTGATGGTTTCCTACAAGAGCCCAGCACACACGACTTAGCGACTAAACTACTACCACTACTCACTCTTAAGAAACGGGGCTGGAGCACAGCCTGAATCCTTCGGGCTGAGTGCTGTCGGGCAGTTTGATCTACCTTTCCCTGGTCTACCCTTTCCTGACAGAGGAAAAGGTCAAAGGAGTCGTCCTACAAACACAGCTCTTGTTTCTGAAATTTCATTTCCATGGAGATGGCTGTCTGATGGAAGAGGCAGAGTCTACTCTCCATAGACAAGTGCTTGTGTTTTCTCATTCTTATTATTATGAATGTGAAAGTGAGAGTTGCTCAGTCGTGTCCAACTCATGCAACTCATGGACTGTAGCCTACCAGGCTCCTCTGTCCGTGGGATTCTCCAGGCAACAATACTAGCATGGGTAGCCATTCTCTTCTCCAGGGGATCTTCCCAACCCAAGGATTGAACCTGGGTCTCTTGTACTGCAGGCAGATTCTTAACCATCTGAGCCACCAGAGCCTGCTGGGCTACAGTCCATGGAGTCACAGAGTCGGACTCTAATGAGCGACCTGCTGCTGCTGCTGCTGCTGCTAAGTCACTTCAGTCATGTCCAACTCTTTATGACCCCATAGACGGCAGCCCACCAGGCTCCTCTGTCTACGGGATTCTCCAGGCAAGAATACTGAATTGGATTGCCGTTTCCTTCTCCAATGCATGCATGCATGCTAAGTCGCTTCAGTCATGTCCGATTCTGTGCGACCCCACAGACAGCAGCCCACCAGGCTCCTCTGTCCATGGGATTCTCCAGGCAAGAATACTGGAGTGTGTTGCCATTTCCTTCTCCTAGTGAACAACCAGCACTTTACTATTATGAGAAAGGTGCAAAAAGGAGTAGAAAATAGTTACATATTTTTTTAAAGTATAAATTTTGAAAGCTGGATGGAATTTTACTGGACATCCTGCATTGGGCAAGCTCATTATCTTGGCTCCCAAATTAGGAAAGCATACCTTATTTTCTGAAATAAACACAATTTTTGTAACTACAGAACATTTAAAAAATCATTTCCAAGGCTCAACAAGTTTAGCCCAACTTCCTAAAAACCCTTCTGTCACCCAAGGGCAATGCAACAGAACAGAGGAACATCATGTGCAGAAATCGTTTCGTTAAAGAAGTGCAATTGGCAAGACTCTTCATCCACCACCTCCCAGCACCAGGCACGCCCTCCAAACAAGGCAGACAATAAATGGGAACAACATGGTGAGGCTTTGCTCATGCCACACATCTGTGCACTTAGTTGGATTGTGTTTTATATTTAGGCATAACAAGTTTGGATTGTCTTTATGTACAGAGACAGCAGCGCGATGAATGTTGTTTGAACTCTGAATTGTATAAATACGGAGACATGTTGATTTGAGAAGAGAAAACAAGGCATGTGAAAATTGGCAAAATACCCATTTAAGAATTATACTTACTCTTCTTGAAAAAAATAGACAAGAAACTCAACTGGCAGACCACCCACGAAGTACCATTAAGATCTAAACAACATGAAAAAAAAGACAACGTGCTCTAGCCAGTACAGTTTTTGAAAGCAGTAACTTTATAAAGCCTTTAGTTTAATCCAGGGACCTCAGCATAGTTCCTATAGTTACAGACTCCTTTGTGCGTTCACACATGTGAAATAAATTGGGATAATTAGAAAAAAATAATGATAATAGTTGCTAGTGTATATAGTACACCTCTATGAACCAGAGATGCCATATGTGTTACCTTATGAAGTGCTATAATATAAAGCCTATAAAATAAATATTAAGTCATATGTTCTAATTTTCCAGATAAAGAAATTGAGGCTAAGAGACTAAATAAGTGAATAAAGTTCAAGTAGCAAGGTCAGCAGTAGAGGCTGAATTTAAACTCAAGCCCAGTTGTCTCTCTACATTTTGTTCTTTGCCTGCACCGTGCTGCGCTTGGGATCTTAGTTCTCTGACCAGGGGTCAAACCCATGCCTCCTGTATTGAGAGCACAGAGTCTTAACTACTGAACTGCCAGGGAAGTCTACCTGTTCCTAAGACTTGTGGCCTTGTCGCTACAATGCCCTGATAGTCAATAACTCCTTTCTACAGTAGATTTAATCAGCATACAATAAGCCAAATTCATTATTGACAATAAAACAAGAACTCATAACCCAAAATAAGGATTCGGTTCCTAGAAAAAGAAATTTCATTGACATAATCTTTCAAGGAAACAAATAAGCAATTAAATTAGGCAAATGTGCAATCAATTTAAGAGAAACAAAAAGAGGAAAACATCCAACCAATAATACAAAATAAACCCATCTTGAACAATGAAGAAGTAGTGAATAGAGTAATCCAAGTGTTTTCTCTCTATAGAGTTAATGTTCTGCAGAACAATAACCTGTCTTCAGTTCAGTTCAGTCGCTCAGTCTTGTCTGAACCGACTCTTTGCGACCCCATGGACTGCAACACACCAGGCTTCCCTGTCCATCAGTAACTCCCGGAGCTTGCTCAAACTCCCGTCCATCAAGTCAGTGAGGCCATCCAACCATCTCATCCACTGTCATCCCCTTCTCCTACCTCCGTTCAGAAAGACTATTTAAAAATGGGAAAATGTCCTTTGCCCCTGTATTTCTCTGATAATCCTAGCCACCAGTAATGATTCTTTTTCCTGCTCTCCTACTGCCCTTAAAATCTGAATGACTCATTTGCTTTGTAATTTCCTTTTATATGTATAGATCTTTACCATGAATTTTAAGCTCTTCAAAAGGAGCAAGTACATTCTGAACTTCTTTGTATGTCTTATAATATCTTGCATATAATACACACTCAAGTAATTGCTGGTTTTATTCAGGGCAAGACTTCTGCCACTAAGATTATCTAGACTCACCAAATTTGACTAAAATGTAAGATTATGGTTCTAGCTAACTGGGCAACCTTTGAGACTCTTGGCAATGTAGTGCATATTTTCAGCTCAAAGTATCCAGTACTTTGCAATGGGCGTCATCCTTCCCCTTTTTAATGGACAGATCATTGTATTTGAGAGTAATAGGTACAGGTGACAATAACAGGTGCAAACTTGCTTTTTATGTTAGCTGTGTTTTTCAAAAGTTGTGTTTCATTCTAATTTCTGCCACTCAAGACTTCCTCAAGGAATAAGGGGCACAACAGAGTACAGCATCCACTGCAGAGCAGAAAAGATGGAGGCTGGATGGGTGGAAAGAAGGGAGTGGATCGAAGCTTGGAAAATATTGCCATGAAGAATAAATCCAGGGAGGACAGACCCTTAAGCCCCATACACTGGAGCCACCAGAAAAGAAAAAGCATACAAAAAAGGGGGGAGGATGAAACAAAGGGACATTAAGGTTTGCAAGTGAGAGCTAAGATTTAAGATGTTCTATAAACGTTTATTGAGTGGCTGAAGGAATGCGTGCATAATATCAGAGTCCCTTCACTGAACTTGAGACAGCAGAGGCGTAGTAAGAGGGGTCGGAAGGTGAGCATTCAGAGGCACTTAAAGGATGCAATTAGGCTGAAACAACCTAGAGTTCTCTGGGAGCTGTACAGAAAAACAGAACATGCAGTATGGCTTTTGCAAACTCCCAAGAAGTTCTGGGCGATGTTGGCTACCAAGCGACACGTGTAAGAGTCATGGTCACACTGTGCCTCTCAGCATCAACCAGGTGGCTGGATGGGAAGGGATGCATCGTGTAGCAAACTATTTCACAGCTGTTTTTACGTGTGGATTCTGAAGCTGCCAAACTGTACGTGAACGGCACGTTGGCCCCGACAGCCGCACAAGCGCAGTGAGCCCCTGAGTCAGGCAGATGCGCTGCGTTCCTGCAGTATCCACGGTGGCTGGAGGGCAGCTCACCTCCTCAGAGAATGCGGGGTGCGGCAGCTGCTGGTGACGGCGATAGAATCAGATAGGTTCTGCCCTGCAGTTTTTAAGTGCTGCCTGCCTTTCAAAGGCAGAGCCTCCAAACAGTACAGGAGTGAACAAGTTTGCAAAGGAAAGGCACTTGCAGTCTGAAAACCAGAGCAGCTGGATATCCAACTGCGTGAAGAAATTCAGAGGGCTCTTCTTCTCCCTTAAATTGATATTACTCACCCCCGTTTTATAGAGTGAAAGCATATGCTTAATTACTCAACAACTCAGACCAATTTCCACATCACAGCCATATACATGGAATACTCGATTCCACCTAGGTGGTGACTATGTGACTTTTTTGCTTGGGTATTCCTTGAGGAGGATTATAAACCAATGGCTCTGGAGGTGACATTTTTAAAATAAAATGAAATGTTTTGTAAATACAGTTATGTATGACACTATGTATGACATTCCAGGTGGCGGGAGTGGTAAAGAAACCACCTGCCAGTGCAGGAGATGTAAGAGACGTGGGTTCGATCCCTGGGTTGGGAAAATCCCCTGGAGGAAGGCATGGCAACCCACTCCAGTATTCTTGCCTGGAGAATCCCATGGACAGAGGAGCCTGGCGGGCTACAGTCCATAGGGTCGCAAACAGTTGGACATGACTAAAGCGACTTAGCACACACACGCATACGTAAAGTACCTAAAACAAACGCCATACCCACCATCCATTTGTGACAGTGGCATTAATCACCTCATGCTGATGGTAATTCTATTGTCTCCATATCAAAGAGGCGTCTTTTGCTGGTGTTATTGTAGTTCTTTTGGACTCTGCTGTCACTTTGAACAGGTAAACAGGCTGCTGCTACTGCTAAGTCACTTCAGTCGTGTCCGACTCTGTGCGACCCCACAGACGGCAGCCCACCGGGCTCTGCCGTCCCTGGGATTCTCCAGGCAAGAACACTGGAGTGGGTTGCCATTTCCTTCTCCAATGCATGAAAGTGAAAAGTGAAAGTGAAGTTGCTCAGTCATGTCCGACTCTTCACGACCCCATGGACTGCAGCCTACCAGGCTCCTCCATCCATGGGAGTTTCCAGGCAAGAGTACTGGAGTGGGGTGGCAGGGTAAACAGGCTAGGACTCTCTAAAATCCATGCAGTGCAGAAAAAGGAAAATGCAGCAGATTGTTGGTGAGGTCTGGCCAGATACAAATGCGTGCTTGAAGATGCTGAAGCAGACCGGTGACAGATGCAGAATCCATGTAGCCAAGCAATGTGGGAGAGTAAGAAGAAGAAAATTGAAGTGAAAAGAGTAATAAGTTTTTGACCTAGTCCTAGGGGCTTGGTGTCAAGAAATGTGTGATGGAGCCATTAAACTTAAAACTGCCGAGCACTAATTTTCTTAGAGAATTCTTTATCCTTTCAGACTGATTGTGTGTGTGCATGTAGATAGGTGTATACATGTACAGTTTGAAATCTAATTTTATACACATAATATACTTATTTTAAACATAAACTATAGGATAACCCTAGTATGATATGGTTGGATGGCAACACTGACTTAATGGACATGAGTTTGAGCAAGCTCCAAGAGTTGATGATGGACAGGGAAGCCTGGCATGCTGCAGTCCATGGGGTCACAGAGAGTCGGACACAACTGAGCGATTGAACTGATGTATCATATTTGATATTTAATAACATCATATGCTCTGAAGATGGTGGAGACAAAACTTGCCGATTACACTTTTAGCAGTCATACCAGAGAACGAATATTTCATGAGAAATGTAAAGATTACTTTTCCAATGTCTTCATTGAGGAAAGAAGGCTATCATCTGAAGAGGCAGCTTCAAGGGGTTGTTTGGATGTTGTAAAGAGCCATCAAGTTTATTATTCGTGACATAAATGGAAACTTTTTAAGTAGATTATGTTCTGACATAAAGGATTCCAGTTAAGACACCAGATTGCAAGGAAAGACACAAACAGCTGCTGCAGCTTTGAAACTGTACTTACTGCTCAGTTGTTCACAAAAATGTTTAGATCAACTTCACTACTTTTAAACTTTCTGTAGACAAGTGACATGGATGTATTACAGGCCCAGGGAATGGTTTTAGAAGCAATCAAAGGCTGACAGCAAAGCCAGGAAGTGTTCAGGGGACAAAACCTCCCCTTTGTGACCAAATGAAGCACTTTTTGCAAAAACCAAGACAGCGTTGAGGAAAACATGGGCAGCCAGCCTATGAAATGGAGTGAACTTCAACCACAATGAAGTCACTGCTCATGTAATAGCAAGAAGCGGTCCCCAGAGAATCAATAAACAATTAGTTCCCAAAGAAGATGAATCCTACTGGCCGAAGAAAATCAGAGGGACCGCTTTCTTTCTCGGTGTTCTTCTCTCTACCCGAGCTTCTGTTATCTGTGGTCCAGTCATCCTTCAGTATTTAATCAGCTTCCACTCCTTGGGAAAATCTTAGCTCATTAGCTCCTTCAAATTCCTCTCAGCTAATCGTGTGTACTTCCTATTGTGTCCATGACCTTGAGCTCTCTGTCATACAATTTGCATCACTATTATTTGTTGTTCAATTGCTAAGTCATGTCTGACTCTTTGAGACCCCATGGACTGTAGCCTGCCAGCCTCCTCTGTCCATGGGATTTCCCCGGGCAAGAATGCTGGAGTGGGTTGCCATTTCCTTCTCCAGGGGATCTTCCCAACCCAGGGCTGGAGCCCTAGTCTCCTGCACTGGCAGGCGGGTTCTTTACCACTGAGCCACCAAGGAAGCTGCGAAATAATTTAAGTAAACTAAAATAAACAAAAGTCTTCATTTCCTTTCTTAAAGCCCTGCTGTGTCCTACTGAGATGAAGAAAAGGACAGCAAAATAATCCAGAGACAACCCGAAAGGAAGGTATAAAGGCAGCAGGAAGGAACTTTGGGGATGTTTAGCACAATGCCCACTCCAGTACTTTGGCCACCTCATGTGAAGAGTTGACTCATTGGAAAAAGACCCTGATGCTGGGAGGGATTGGGGGCAGGAGGAGAAGGGGACGACAGAGGATGAGATGGCTGGATGGCATCACCGACTCAATGGACATGAGTTTGGGTAAACGCCGGGAGTTGGTGATGGACAGGGAGGCTGGCGTGCTGCGGTTCATGGGGTCACAAAGAGTTGGAGACGACTGAGCGACTGAACTGAACCGAGCTGAACTGAGCACAATGCCCGCTATGCCTTTCTGGGGGAATTTTAACTCCTTCTCTGCCAAGGCTTCATACCTGCAATGTGAACAGTTGGGGACCCCACAGGGTGGTGATGTGACTTCAAAGAGGAGCAGACAAGTGAAGGAGGCCGAAGGGACGTAGTGGAGCCAGAGCAATCTCTAGAATGTCTCAGATCACTAGCCTCTGCACCTGTCCCAAAGCACTGTGTTTGAGGGTGTTCCTTAGACCACTACTGTGTCCCCAGATAATAAGACCCAAAAAGGAAATGTTTAAATGTTTGTCTGTGCCACTTACCAAATCTGCTTAAAAATGCACTCCTTGTTGAGAAGAGGTAGTTAAGGGTGTGAGATGGACATGTACACACTGCTATATTTAAAATGGATCACTAACAAGGACCTCCTGTAGAGCACAGGGAACGCTGCTCAAGGTTATGTGGCAGCCTGGATGGGAGGGGAGTTTGGGGGAGAATGGATACATGTATATGTATGGCTAAGTCCCTTTGTTATCCACCTGGAACTCTCACAACATTGTTGATCAGCTATACCCCAATACAAAATAAACTTTTTTTTTTAATGCACCCCTTGGAGAGATCATTCTGGTTGTCTCACTGAGTTTCTCTAGCTATTACCCTATGCAATGAATGCTTTCAAAAATAGTATTTGAGAGTTGCAAGTTAAATCAACTAGTCTGGGGTATCACAGTCCTTGAATTAACTGAGTGGAGGGAGAGAGCAGGGAATGAGCCAAGTCAGAAGAACAAATGGAACTGAAGGAGCATCACCAACCTCAGGTCCAGAATCAGGATATTTATTAGGTTCCTGAGGAGTGAAGTGACTGTTCCCATGGGCAATTACATTTTCCAGAGCAAAATAAAGTAGTTAAATGTGTCTACAGAGTGGCCAAGCATTACAATTGTTCTTAGTCTGTTTCTAAGAATTATTTCATCACTAACTTACATTAGTGATCTTGGAAATAAATGAAAAGAATCCCAAGTTATGAAAGCTCTAGACTTTTGTTCTCATGGAGTTGGTGATGGACAAGGAAGCCTGGCATGCTGCAGTCCATGGGGTCACAAAGAGTCGGACACAACTGAGCGACTGAACTGACGGAACTGATAGCAAATGAACAACTTTTAAGATAAGACACATCTTAGGAGTCGTATTAACTGACTCAAAATGTTGTCCCTCGGAATTACAAGAAGAACCTAAAAGTTTCACTAGGTCTCATAAGCATGTTTTGGACATGAATAAGTTTTTAAGTATTAATAATAAATATTACTGGGCTTCCCCAGTGGCTCAGTGGTAAAGACTCTGCCTGCAATGCAGGAGATCCAACAGATGTAGGTTTGATCCCTGTGTTGGAAAGATCCCCTGGAGGAGGACATGGCTACCCACTCCAGTATTCTTGCCTGGAGAATCCCATGGATAGAGAAGCTTGGTGGGCTAGGATCCATGGGGCCACAAAGACTCAGACTCAACTGAAGCAACTCAGTACGCATGCCATGTGTATTATTATTATAATAGAACTGTGTGTGTGCTTATAGAACTCAGTTGTGTCCTTCCAGGCTCCTGTGTCCATGGGATTTTCCAGGCAAGAATACTGGAGTGGGTTGCCATTTCCTTCTCCAGAGGATCTTCCCAGCCCAGGAATCAAACCCAGGTCACCTGCATTGCAGGCAGATTCTTTACTGACTGAACTACAAGAGAAGTCCATAAAAGAACTATAGGTAATGATTTATCTCAATTAATCTTCACAACAGTCCATATTATTCCCATTTAAAACTCAATTTGTAATTCTCTTTCAATGTTTAAAGTTTTTAAAGTTATTTCCTTTGGAAGCTCAGCAAGGTTTAGAGGCTTTCCTTTCCTAAGGATGTCAGACCATCTGAATGGAAACCAGATCTGCTCATTCTAAATCAAGTGCATCTTGGAAGTGATGGAGGCCTAAATGGATTCCATGTCTTTTAGCCCAAATCTAGGTCTCTTTACATACATGGCAGCGCAACTGACAGATTAAAAATATGATCCCCAGAGGCTCATAGGTGAAAATAAGGACAAAGATTTGTTTTATGAACAATCGTCATTTAGTTCAAAGGAAATCATGAAACTGTCTTGTGTCTAGTCAATTAAAGATTAGAGACAGTGGAAGGAAAGGAATAGTTTCTGGGCCAGCTTGGGATCTAAGTATTTGGATGCTTAGACCAGGTTTCCCAACAGCGGGACTATTGCAATTTGGGGCCAGACTTCTCTTTGATGTGGGGTCATCATAAGGTATTTTGCAGCATCCAGGCCTCTACCCCCTGGATGTCAATGGTGACAGCTAAGAATGTCTCCAGCATGGCCTCCCTGGGGGTCTAAGTCATCCTCCTCCCCAGCTGAAAACCACAGACTTAGAGGCAGTATTATATTTTTTTCCTGTGCCTGAAAGAAGTTCTATTTTTTCTTAATTGTAACATGTTACTGAGAAATGTTCCAAACTTCCTTCAGATGTAGAAGAAATTCAAGAAAGATTGTTCTCTCCACTAAAATAATTGCCTTAACAAGAATCACCCATATGACTATCTTAGTGGTGATGGTCACTTTCCTGGCCTTTGACTTCTCCCATCAATGGGACAGTCATTCTAGACTGTATCCTGATGACACAGAGGCATGCTGTGAATAGTGACTTACTTGGAAGAAACTAGAGAGGGAATTTTTGTCATCCACATATGTGTAGGTGAAATAGATAAACATACAGAATGCAGTGCTCAGAGCCACAGTGAGATACCCCTACACATGCATTCGATTGGCTAAAATTAAAAGGACTGACTGACTGAATCAAGTCCTGGCAATGATACAAGGGAACTAGAGGTCTCATACAGTGCCAGTGGGAATGCAAAACGGGGAAAACAGTTCAGTCATTTCTTAAAATGTGAAACTCACGAACATGAGTACGTGAGTTTCACGTACATGATGCAGCCATTCCAGTCCAGCCATTGCACTGGTCCATGGGAAACAAACAAATGAAAAATGTAGACTTTTACATGAGTGTCCATGGGAGCTTTATTTATAATCACCAAAAGCTGAAAACAACCCAAAATTATAATACAGCCATTGAGTGGAATTTTTGTTGCTTTTGTTGTTCACTAAGTTGTGTCTGACTCTTTGTGCCCCCAAGGACTGTAGCAGTATGAAAAGGCAAAAATAGGGTGGAATACTACTTGGCAATAAAAAAGAAGGAACTATACTCAGTTACATGGATGAATCTCAAAATCATTATTTAAGTGAAAGAGGACAGCTCGAAAAAAGTTTACATAGTGTATGCATATGCAAAATTCTAGAACACACAAACTGATTTGTGGTCATGGGAAGCAGGTCAGCATTTCCTGGGATTGGCGACTCCTGGGGAAGGAGAAATGGAGAGGAAATGTATTCAGTGACGGAAAAGTTTGCTACTATGGTTGTTACGATGACTTTAATTGTTTGATGCATATGTCAAAACTGCTGAGATTGTTCATTTAAATATGTGTAATTTATTGTACTTCGATTATAACTCAATAGAATAAAAAGGAACAAGTTATAGGAAAATGCAGGTTTTATCTACCCAGTAGAAATGGTGATAGAAGACAGAATTCAAACTCCAATCCTATGATTCCAAAGTAACTGCTAAAGACAATTGTGGTAAATGTATACGTTGCACAAACACCAAATCCATGACATAGTTGTATCTTGGAGCCGGTCTAACCAGTATGTCTTGCCTTTCAGGCCAGAATGTATAATGACACGAACCTGCACGCATGCACACCGGCACATACGCTTCCACGCAATCCCATCACAAAGCAAACCCGCTGCATTACAGTTGTTTCACTCTGCCAGCCTGTGCGTTCTTTCCTTATGTGAGGCTATCATCTTTTTGTCATTCTTTGATTTAAGAAATAGCTAATCTCATTTAAACAAAATGCTATCACCTTCACCTTATGAACAATTCAAGTTGGTGCTTATATTAATGCTTCAGCAAATACCAAACGCAGCGAAAGTTTAAAAATCTTGGAAATGGGGACTTCCCTGGTGGTCCAGTGGTTAAGACTCTACACTTCCAATGCAGAGGGCACGAGTTTGATCCCTGATCAGAGAACTAAGATCCCGCATGCTGCATAGTACAGTCAAAAAATAAAAAATATTTAAAAATAATAATAAAATATTTTTTTAATCTTGGAAATGCACAGATGAGGTAAATTCTGTGTTCTTTATGTTTTATGAACAGAAGTTCCAAACTGATGCAAAGTGTTATTAAGTTGGCATCGTAAATGTGCCAGGCCTAAAACAGGTATACTGTAGATGAAGTCTCAGCTATGTCAAAGAATAAATGCATATCATATTATTTGAGTCACAGCAAAGAGACTATGTTAACAATCAAAGAAGTATATTAATTTCCTTTCCAATATTTGGCCACTTTGGGCATTTTTCCCTGAAGAAAAAAAGGAATCTATAGGACTTGAATACCAAGTGAGGTGAAGTGTAACTTTGAACTCAGAAAATAAATAACTACAATTCTGTGGCTCACAATAACATTTTGGCCTTCCTTTGTTCCTCTCTGACAATGGTAAATTATACATTATTATGTCACAAGTTAGACAACACATGGATTTAGGGTGAATTGACAGATTCTGAGGCAGTAGCAAACTCTTTCTGCAGGAACTGAACATGGCTCCATCTGGCCAGTGTAGAAGCAAATGAAAACAATATATTTAAAGACATCATGCCCTTTTTATTTTTCACTCCCAGATCAGTTATTATAATATCTTGATGCAAACAATGTTGTAATCCAGAATGAGGCTTAGCACTTAGGAACTAAAATGAGTCAAGAGAAGCAAAACAGGAGAAAGGAAAAAAGGACCATAATATACAGACAAACAAGAAACAGGATGAAACTTCACAAAGATCTGAATTAAAAAAAGGAAGTATTCCAGGTGAAAGTAGATGAAACAAAGCCAGGGGCACAAATATCAAGAGAAGAGTCTCAAACAAATAAATGCAAACTTATCCTAATTATGTTTTAACGGAGATAATGAGAGCCACAGTAAAGAACATACTGCGATCTAAACACACAGACACATATTCATGGACGGACAGACACATACACATCAAGAAACAGGGAAGAAGCTGGCTTTATGACTTTCTAGCTGTGATCTTGGTCAAGCTATTTAATTCTACTCTGCTTCAGTTTCCCATGTTAAGTGAGAATAATACAAGAAAATCAAAGGACTGCTACTCTGTGAATTAAATGAGATAATGGTGATTGAGCCCTTAGCACCAAGTGAGGAACATTTGTAAATACAATAAATATCAGACACTGTTATAGAATTTATTAGGCATTATAATGGGAAAAAAACTAATGTCACGGAGCAATATATCAGTTATGCAGAAGAAGTATTAGTGCTACTGCCTACTTCACAAGTATTTACAAAAAGTGGTAGTAATCATGTAAGGGAAACTGAGAAAATCATTCTAAATTATCTGCAATAATACACTTGATCCAAATAATTAACAGTAGAGATATTAGATGAGGCAGAACGGACCTGAAGTGAAATTAAAGCCTATTTTCCCAAATCAAAAAGACAGTTAAATACAGACTCAAAGAGGACCCAGAAAACCATCCAAGAATAATTCCAAAAGAAAGAAATCACCTAGTTGCCAAACGTTTAAACCTTAAAGATAAAAACCATATTTTACCAGCTGCAAATGAGGGAGATAAGCTTAAGAATTCAAAATTTTTAAAAAGTGACATGAAATTCATTCTCTGAAATGTATGAGAAGAAAGGCGAGAGAACCAGAGCTGCGACCACAGATACAGTAACTGAGGAAGGGCATCTCCATGAAAGCAAGGGGAAACTCTAAATTCAGCATGAGACAATGACAAAGAACAATAACAAACCAGCAGCAGCAAAGAGGAGGTTGGGAAGGGATGGATGTCTGAGAACAAATGAAAAAGAATGCTTTAAAACAAACAAGAGATTTTTAGAACCTGAATAAAAGCAAGGTTAATGATAGAACCTTAAAAACTTCAGTGGATCAGACTTAACTGCACAAGATGCAGAGAACTAGAGCATCCCGTGAATCACCTCCCAGAGCGTGTGCCTTGCTCTACCTGGTTTTTACTCCCTCCCATGATTCTTTCTTCTCCTTTCCTTCCACCCTCACCTTCTTTTCTTGACCCCTCCTTCATATCAAGTTCCTTCCCTACTCAGAGCATTGAGCCCGGTGATTCCATGCAGGACAATCTTAGATAATATTTTTCTCATTTTTTAAAAATAAGTATAATATTTAGCAAGCATCTCAAATATTTCTGGTCTTCAGAAGGCTGCAGATAAACCAACACAGAATGTAGATACCCATCATATTTTCAGAGATTTCCAATAAAGATAAAACCCAGTTCCATAGAAACCTCATGTCACAGAATTTATTCTCCAACAGTCAGTTCTGTAGAAAGTGTCTCCAAGCTGACACTACTGATATTTGGGGCTGGATGATTCTTCATTCTGGGGGGACTAGCCTGTGCATTGTAGAATGTTTAGCACATTCTTGATCTCTAGATGACAGCAGCATCCCCCCACCCCAATTTTGACAACCAAAATTATCCCAGATAGCTCCAAATATCCCCTGGGAGGCAAATAGCCCCAGCTGAGAACCTCTGCTATAAACTCTTAGATTTGGTGACCTTGAAGAGTCATTGGGCAGACTGAAAGTGAAAGTGAAGTTGCTCAATCGTGTCTGATTCTTTGCAACCCCATGGACTGTAGCCTAACAGGCTCCTCCATCCATGGGATTTTCCAGGCAAGAATACTGGAGGGGGTTGCCATTTCCTTCTCCAGAGATCTTCCCAACCCAGGGATTGAACCCCGGTCTCCCTTATTGTAGGCAGACGCTTTACCATCTGAGCCACCAGGGAAGTCCATGGTGACCATTTCTGTATTTATGGCAAGCACACACCTATGTTTTTTTTTTGTTTTTTTTTTTTTTATTGGAGTATAGTTGCTTTACCATGTTGTATTAGCTTCTACTGTACAGCAAAGTGGATCAGCTATATGTGTACATTTATGCCCCTCTTTCTGAGATTTCCTTCCCATTTAGATCACCACAGAGAATTGGGTAGGATTCCCTGGGCTCTACAGTAGGTTCTCATTAGTTATCCATTTTGTACACAGGATCCATAGTGTATATATATCAATCACAGTCTCCCAGTTCATCCCACCATCCCCCATAGCCCCCTTGGTATCCATAGGTTTGTTCTCTACGTCTGAAGGACACATCTACTTTCTAGTATTATGCTTCTCAATATAGCAGCCACGAGACACATGTGACCATGGAGCACTTGAAATGCGACCAGTCAGAACTGAGTTGTGCTGGGAGCATAAAACAAATACCAAATTTGAAAGACTTGGACATAAAAAAAAAAACAAAACTCAATAAAAATTTTACATTGACTACATGCTGAAATGAAAATATTTTGAATGTATTAGGTTAAGTAAAATATATTATTAAAATCAGTTTCCACTTTCTACTTTTTAATGCGGCTACTAGAGAATTTGAAATTGCATATATGGCTTGCATTGTATTTCTGTTGGGCTTGTGCTGTTCTAGGAAGCCAAAGCACTTTGCATGTCAAAGACTTTTGTTTTTCATTAAGCCAACAGTATTTAAAGAATGTCCGTGGTATGTGCCTAAGGTTGCATTAGCTGCTTTTGGCTACATCTATCTGAGGTAAGTTCGTTGATGTCAAGGTCTGTCATTTCACTTTGCAGACAGAAAAATAGGAGCCAAAGAAAAAAGTAATCTAAAATCATCCTCTCAATTGTAATGCCAGAATTAATTAAATACAACCTATTGTTTCCCATTCCCAAACAGTTTTTAGTCACCAAATATCTTTGTCCCTAAGAAAACAGTATTTTCCTTCTTCTATAATTATTATAGAGATAAAAATCAAATTCCAAAGAAAACAATTTCCAGACACCTTAAGACAATAAAGCCAGCATTTGTTTGAAGAGAAAACAAAAACAAGATGGGAGACTCAAAAGGCATTGCTTTGTATAATAATTTAATTAATAGCATGTTGAGAAAAGAAAAACATTTTCCATCACTTTTTACTTCCTTTTGCGGGAGACTTCTACAATCTGTTGTGGCTGTGCAGGTCTCTGGCTTTTTTTCAGTGCATGCTGGATTTGCATAATGTGCTATAATGCCTCATGGGCACTCACTTAAGATCAACTGAGTTAATTTGCTTTCTTAACTCAGGTTTAAGCGTTTCATGGGCACTAAACTTCAGATCAACTGAGTTAATTTGTTAGCTTAGCTCAGAAAATTAAAATGATGGTTGCTCCATTTTGTTTTAAGCATAAATGTAATCGTGGTCCTTTGACTAAGCAGAGGTCCAAAATCTTTGTCTATTCTTCCCCAATCGAAAGAGCCAAAGATACAAGAAAGGAAAAATGCTGCAAATGTGTTGCCTGTGAGCAGGAACAACAGGTGTCAACTATTGCTCAAGCTAGTGAGTTATGTTGGAGTAGCCACGGTCCAACATTTTTCCTAGCCAAGAGAGTATAATCTGCCAAGACTTTTATCCTTTCTAAGAGTCCACTGTTAAATCTTTTCACTGTACCTAGAGTATCTGACCTGGAGGAGGAAATGGCAACCCACTGCAGTATTCTTGCCTGGAGAATCCCAATGGACAGAGGAATTGTCCACTAACAGTCCACTAACAGTCAGGCTACGGTCCACTAACAGTCAGGCATGACTGACGCGGCAGAGCGTGCATGCACGCAGGGTATCTGAGAAATGTTGCCTGCCTTTGAAAAAGTGAAGACACCATGAGTCAAGAAATGCTCGGCTGAGATCAGTAGAGCGCAAGACTGAAAGGGAAGCCTCATTTCATAGGAAGTGAGGAACTCAGGAAGCTGCCTAGAGCATTGGAGTGTGGCGCCTCCAAGAGAGCCACTGTACATCCACCAGACGATACGATTTGAGAAGAAAGCAAGAATATCGGCATGGGTATTTATTTCCCTATTTATATTCATTTATTTACTCATTTTTTCTTTCATTTTTCCAAAAACATGTGTGAGGCATTGTGTTAATGCCCTGGGCTTCCAAGTGAAAGGAAGAGACAAGTAGGTAGCCATAGGCAATAATCAATACCCGACAACTCACTATATTAAAAAATGTTTGCAACTTGAATTTGAATACCTACAAATGAGAGTGCTGAACGGTCAGAGCAGTATAGTCTGTTTGCAAATCTTCCTTTATGCTCTTTGTGTTCCAAGTACTGAGGATCTAATTCTTTCGCCATTCACTTAGTCATTCAATAACTATTTAATTCAGTTTGTTTTCCTGAAGATAGTTAAATTGGTCAATGTGTCTTCCTCACTGGTTTTGATAGAAGATTCATTGGTATAAGAAGATCTGTAGGAATTAATAGGAACTGCTTCTTATTTTTATTATGTCAATTGGATGAATTGCATTAATTCATAAATTTGATTTTTTAAACATAATACATTATGAAAAAATATGAGAACTTGATGAGTTGTGTCTAGCTGGAATTGAAGGATTAGATCAATTCATGAATTTGACTGAATTTTTAACATCATACATTCATGGGAACATATGAGGGCTGGATGATGTGTGCCTATTTGAAATTCCTCAGTTTTCCGTCAGGAACACATCTGACCCAAACAAGCCAGCCAGTCTATTCCTATTCATCAGATAGCTCAGCCTAGCAAACTGGAACAAAAAAGTTTCTTCCATATTTCCTTACAGTGCTGACCTATCCTTATTCCAATATCCGCCAAACCATTTAAAATTCCATAAATGTTCAAAGAAGCATGTACCCCAAATTAGAAACACTATTCCAGTTTCATTCCTCTAGTAGACATTATGGAAGCCAGATTTTCCTGTTGTGGTGTTTGTAATTGAGAGTTTGTAATGAGCAATGAAACGGCAGAAACTCAAGTGAGCCCAAGGTAGGATTTGATCTGTAGGCGTGGTGCTTCTTAGAAGTGGGTTCTAGTGAGAAATGTGACTCATACCAATAAAATTAACTCCAGAATTCAGTGCTCAAGGCTTTGCTATGCTGAAATTCCCTTTATTGCAAATTGTGCTATTTCCAATTTCTTTTAGTAATAAAATGCATGAATAGCCCAAAAAAGGCTATAAATAGTCAACAACGCCAAGAGCTTTCTATCAGAAGCTCTTGTAGAACCGAGGGACCAGAGTTCTCTGATCCTGTTCTCTCTTCCCTTGGGCAATACTCCACAATAACTCACTAATCATTAATAATTTCTTTGTCCATTTAGTTTCAATGAATACATAAATCAACTATTTACTCTAGGATGAGATGTGGGAAATTGTTTGAAGCCAAAATTCTTTTGTGCATCAACAATATGTAAATTACATCCTCTTCTGTTTGAACTCTGAATGCATAAAGTCACAGAGGGAAGAAAGGAGAATAACAAGACTCCAAATGGGAGGTAATTTGTTTTGTGCCTTTGTTTATCTAATGCTACCCTTTTGCTGCTTCTAAGTCACTTCAGTCGTGTCCGACTCTATGTGACCCCATGGACGGCAGCCCATCAGGCTCCCCCGTCCCTGGGATTCTCCAGGCAAGAACACTGGAGTGGGTTGCCATTTCCTCCTCCAATGCATGAAAGTGAAAAGTGAAAGTGAAGTCGCACAGTCGTGTCTGACTCTTCGCAACCCCATCAACTGCAGCCTACCAGGATCCTCCGTCCATGGGATTTTTCCAGGCAAGAGTACTGGAGTGGGGTGCCATTGCCTTCTCTGACCCTTTTAGGATGGCTCAATATCATGTTGTAATACAAAAGAAAATTGATAAAAACAAAAGAAAATGATGCCTACTGACTTTTGATGAGGTTGTGATGTGGCATACTATGAGGGTGCTTGCATTGTATCATTTTGTTTTTTCTTTTACTTAAAGCTGTTCATAGTTCAAACATAAAGTATTTCATGTAATTAGAGAAAGACACTAGATGTTATTTTACTTACTGTCCTCAATATTATATTGAACCAACCTAAAAGCATGACAATACATAAACAAAGAATGCAACAGAGTACTTAGGGTTCAAAGTCTTATTATTGCCATTGCTTTGTCAAAATAAAATACTATTGAGAAAAGTTAAAATACAACTAAAAAGACAATTAGACAGCTTGACAAAATCCAGTATAAAATATTTTAAAACTACACCACTAGTCCCTTCCAACATATACATCCAATGATTAAATTACTGATTTCGTGTATACAAAATGCAAAAATGCTACTCAACTTTGACGCACTGCATTGCTTTCTCATCTTGGTGGCTTGTAAAATGTCATCTTCAACAAGATCTAACATAGCATAATCCCTTCTGAAAACCCTGGGGGAATTATATAACTTAAGTAATTCAGGAAAGTGTCAAAGTTTTATTTCTTCTACCCCTAGGCAGGTTCAAAACTATTCTTAAGAATTCCTCACTATCACCAAAGTTTAATTGTGACTGAAGAGTTTTAGAAAATCCTACCTGTCTTTCAGTTCCAGGCAAGTGTTTTCCATTTGAAACTGTATCTCTGGCTCTACTGTGGTTTCTATAGTGACAATTGTGTATGAGTTTCATGGTGGGAAGATCCTCGGTATATTCAATAGAACCGGATGTGGTTTCACTGTGCCAAGGCTCTTTGGGCTAACAGAGTCCTGTGATGTTAAAGAGATAGATTCTCTCCGAAAAGAGTATTCCTAATTTTATCTTTTTTGGAAATGAGTACAATTATAGCAAATTAGAAAGAAAAAAAAAACTTTGCAATAGATTATAGCAAATTAGAAAAAAAAAGTTTACAATAGATGTGTTTGAATACAAGTTTACATGCTTCTCTTGGAGGAATAAACCCCTCCCTGCCAAGAAAAGAGAAAAAAGATCTGTAAATTCCACATACAGATAATGTATGATGAAATTAACAAGGCAAAAGAATGCAAGGATACTATGAAAGTTATTTTAACCTAAGCAATTCTTTTTTATGTTTCCCATCGTATATACATGATAGAATTTGAGAAACAAAAGGTTGGAAGCTATCTTCTAAATTATCTAATCTGCTATTAATAAATACACAGTTCAGCAAAGAGATTATACAAAAAAAAAAAAGATCATTTCCTGCTTCCTGGGAATATGTGCTTCTAAAACGTCAATGATACCTGCATGAGAAATAGGCAGAGACGGGCATCGAGGAAGGGAGGTTTTTTTTTTTCTCAGTTCCAACACATTGGAGATAAAAATTAATAGGCAAAGTGTATCAAAAAAACAGATGCTCTGCTGAAAAGCCCTTCAGGCAGAATTGCATCAGCTGGCTTTCTCTGGTGAGGCAGGACTTCAGCGACTCGCAGAATAATTGCTACATACCCCAGTCGAAGCATTTTACTGTACCTGGCTTTATGCTCAGGCAACCATCCCTTGATGGGGAGGGGGTATCCACGGGGGCTGGAGTAACAGCCAGAAGATGCATGTAATTTTGGATTATGCTTCTTTCAATTTGAAAATTGCCATCTCTCAGCTTCCTAAATGATCAGCAGCCTCAACAATTCCTTCCCTTACTTTTTAAACTGAGTGAAACAGTAACAACTATTGCTTGTAAAATCTTAGCACTCAGAAAAAAAAAGGTATAATTCTTAAGTGTACAATATGTCAGTTAAAAAAAAGCACAGGTCAGGATATTGTAGCTGAAAAAATAGAAAAGATTAAATTAATTTCCACACACAGATGACTTATGAGAAAATTAACATCCAGTTGGACATCTGACCACAAATTTGCGAACACTGGCTTAACGTTTAAGAGTGTGGTAAACCCAATTAAGAGCACACTACGACCATTTCTTATCTCTAGGCTAGTTAGCTGTTTGGAGCCTCTTGGCACTTTATAAATGATAACACCTATTTTGAAAAATGGAATCCCATGGACAGAGGAGCCCAGTGGACTACAGTCCACAGGGTCGCAAAAAGTCAGATACGACTGAAGCGACTTCACACTCAGTGAAGTCGAGGGGAGATAAAGTATAAAACTGGTGCAGCAGAGTGGCTGGGATAACACACATGCTGAGGAAATAAGATGGCCTTGGATGAGTGTTTATTGTAAACACGGAAGATTATCAGTATGTGTGTGTGTGTGTGTGAGTCGCTCAGTCATGTCCGACTCTTTGCAACCCCATGGACTATAGCCCACCGGGCTTCTCTGTCCATTGGATTCTCCAGGCAAGAATACTGGAGTGGGTTGCCATTTCCTGCTCCAGGAGATCTTCCCAATCCAGGGATCAAACCCGGGTCTCCTGCATTGCAGGCAGATTCTTTACCAGCTGAACCACCAGGGAAGATTATCTGTGTGTGTGTGTGTGTGTGTGTGTGAGTTGTTCAGTTGTGTCTGACTCAATGTGACTCCTTGGACTGTAGTCCACCAGGCTTTTCTGTCTATGGGATTCTCCAGGCAAGAACACTGGAGTGGGTTGCCATTTCCTGCTCCAGGGTATTTTCCCGAGCCAGGGATCCAACCTGCATCTCTTATGTCTCCTGCGTTGGTAGACAGGTGTTTTACCAGCTGAGCCACCAGGGAAGATTATCAATAGCCTCTAACTTAATCCAACAGAACAAAAACCACTCAATCCATTTGTAGAGGTCTCTTGGACTGCGAGGAGATCCAACCAGTCTATCCTAAAGAAGATCAGTCCTGGGTGTTCATTGGAAGGATTGATACTAAAGCTGAAACTCCAATACTTTAGCCACCTCATCTGAAGAGATGATTCATTGGAAAAGACCCTGATGCTGGGAGGGATTGGGGGGCAGGAGGAGAAGGGGACGACAGAGGATGAGATGGCTGGATAGTATCACCAACTCAATGGACATGAGTTTGGGTAAACTCCGGGAGTTGGTGGTGGACAGGGAGGCCTGGTGTGCTGCAATTCATGGGGTTGCAAAGAGTCGGACAGGACTGAGCAACTGAACTGATTGAACTGAGCCTTCTTGGAATCAAAACTTTTCCAATCCTGTGGCCACTGCTGAGTTCTCCAGATTTGCTGGCATACTGAGTGTAGCACTTTCACAGCATCATCTTTTAAGATTTAAAATAGCTCAACTGGAATTCCATCACCTCCACTAGCTTTGTTTGTAGTGGTGCTTCCTAAGGCCCACTTGACTTCTCATTCCAGGATGTCTAGCTCTAGGTGAGTGATCACACCATCATGGTTATCTGGGTCATGGAGAACTTTTTTGTATAGTTCTTCTGTGTATTCTTGCCACCTCCTCTTAATATCTTCTGCTTGTGTTGGGTCCCTACCATTTCTGTCCTTTATTGAGCCCGCCTTTGCATGAAATGTTCCCTTGGTATCTCTAATTTTCTTCAAGAGAACTCTAGTCTTTCCCATTCTATTGTTTGCCTCTATTTCTTTGCACTGATCACTGAGGAAGGCTTTCTTATTTCTCCTTGCTATTCTTTGGAACTCTGCATTCAAATGCGTATACCTTTCCTTTTCTCTTTTGCCTTTCACTTCTCTTCTTTTCATAGCTATTTATTTGTAAGGCCTCCTCAGACAACCATTATGCCTGTTTGCATTTCTTTTTCTTGGGGATGGTCTTGATCACTGCCTCCTGTACAATGAACTGAACCTCCATCCATAGTTCTTCAGGCATTCTGTCTATCAGATCTAATCCCTTGGATCTATTTCTCACTTCCACTGTATAATCATAAGGGATTTGATTTAGGTCATACCTGAATGGTCTAGTGGTTTTCCCTACTTTCTTCAATTTAAGTCTGAATTTGGCAATAAGGAGTTTATGATCTGAGCCACAGTCAGCTCCTGGTCTTGTTTTTGCTGACTGTATAGAGCTTCTCCATCTTTGGGTGCAAAGAATATAATCAATCTGATTTGATGTTGACCGTCTGATGATGTCCATGTGTAGAGTCTTCTCTTGTGTTGTTGCAAGAGGGTGTTTGCTATGACCAGTGCATTCTTTTTGGCAAAACTCTATTAGCCTTTGCCCTGCTTCATTCTGTATTCCAAGGCCAAATTTGCCTGTTACTCCAGGTATCTCTTGACTTCCCACTTTTGCATTCCAGTCCCCTATAATGAAAAGGGCATCTTTTTGGGGTGTTAGTTCTAGAAGGTCTTGTAGGTTTTCATAGAAGCGTTTAGCTTCAGCTTCTTCAGCATTACTGGTTGGGACATAGACTTGGATTACTGTGATATTGAATGGTTTGCCTTTGAAATGAACAGAGATCATTCTGTCCTTTTTGAGATTGCATCCAAGTACTGCATTTTGGACTTTTTGTTGACTGTGATGGCCACTCCATTTCTCCTAAGGGATTCCTGCCCACAGTAGTAGATATAATGGTCATCTGAGTTAAATCTGAGTTAAATGGACCCCTTCCAGTCCATTTTAGTTCACTGATTCCTAAAATGTCGATGTTCACTCTTGCCATCTCCTGTTTGACCACTTCCAATTTACCTTGATTCATGGACCTAACATTCCAAGTTCCTAAGCAATACCTATCTTTACAGCATCAGGCTTTACTTCTATCACCCGTAACATCCACAACTGGGTGTTTTTTTTGCTTTGGCTCCGTCTCTTCATTCTTTCTGGAGTTATTTCTCCACTGATCTCCAGTAGCATATTGGGCACCTACTGACCTGGGGAGCTCATCTTTCAATGTCACACGCTAGCATAGTAATGCTCAAAATTCTCCAAGCCAGGTTTCAATAGTATGTGAACCATGAAATTCCAAATGTTCAAGCTGGATTTAGAAAAGGCAGAGGAACCAGAGATCAAATTGCCAACATCCTCTGGATCATTGAAAAAACAAGAGACTGCCAGAGAAACATCTACTTTTGTTTTACTGACTATGCCAAAGCCTTTGACTGTGTGGATCACAACAAACTGTGGAAGATCCTTAAAGAGATGGGAATACCTGCCTTGACCAGACCAGACCACCTGACCTGACCAGACCACCTGACCTGCCTTCTGAGAAATCTGTATGCAGATCAAGAAGCAACAGTTAGAAGTAGACATGAAACAACAGACTGGTTCCAAATAGGAAAAGGAGTACGTCAAGGCTGTATATTGTCACCCTGCTTGTTTAACTCATATGTAGAGCACATCATGCGAAATGCTAGGCTGGATGAAGCACAAGCTGGAATCAAGATTGCTGGCTGAAATATCAATAACCTCAGATACATAGATGACAACACCCTTATGGCGGAAAGTGAAGAAGAACCAAAGAGCCTCTTGATGAAAGAGAAAGAGGAGAGTGAAAATGTTGGCTTAAAGCTCAACATTCAGAAAACTAAGATCATGGCATCCAGTCCCATCACTTCATGGCATATAGATGGGGAAACAATGGAAACAGTGAAAGACTTTATTTTTGTAGGCTCCAAAATCACTGCAGATGTTGACTGCAGCCATGAAATTAAAAGACACTTTCTCCTTGGAAGAAAAGTTATGACCAACCTAGACAGCATTTTAAAAAGCAGATACATTACTTTACCAACAAATGTTCGTCTAGTCAAAGCTATGGTTTTTCCAGTAGTCATGTATGGATGTGAGAGTTGTACTATAAAGAAAGCTGAGTGCTGAAGAATTGATGCTTTTGAACTGTGGTGTTGGAGAAGACTCTTGAGAATCCCTTGGACTGCAAGGAGATTCAAGCAGTTCATCCTAAAGAAAATCAATCCTGAATATTCACTGGAAGGACTGATGCTGAAGCTGAAACTCCAATACTTTGGCCACCTAACTTGAAGAACTGACTCACTGGAAAAGACTCTGATGCTGGGAAAGATTGAAAGCAGGAGGAGAAGGGGGTGACAGAGGATGAGATGGTTGGATGGCATCACTGACCAACGGACATGAGTTTGAGTAAACTCTGGGAGTTGGTGATGGACAGGGAGGCCTGGCATGCTGCAGTTCACGGGGTCGCAAAGAATCAGACACGACTGAGAAACTGAACTAAACTGAATTGAGTCTTCTTGAAATTCAAAAATATATTAATTCAATATAATCTTCTCCAAAAAAGAAGAAATTAATGAAAACACAGAAAAGTCCATATTCTGTAATTCTAAAAATATGTATTATTTCAAGGTTCCAGAATCCCTGAGTTCAGACTCTGGCTCTGTGACCTTGGCGTAAGCCCATGTACCTCAGTTTTGTCAGGAGTAACGTGAGGGGACTTCCCTGATGGTCCAGTGGCTTTCAATGCGGGGCATTCAGGTTTAATTCCTGGTTAGGAAAGTAACATCCCACATGCTGTGGGGTGTTGTCAAAAAGTGAAGGAAAAAAAAAAGATTTTAAGAAAAGGAGCAAACTGGGAATAGTAAGTACTTACTTCATGGCATTGTAGGGAAAATTAAATGCATTAATTTAATATATATAATGGACTCTGGGAGATACTGAAAGACAGAGAAGCCTGGTCTGCTGCAATCCATGGGGTCACAAAGAGTCAGACACAGCAATGGGCTTATGACAGTGCCTGGTATAAACCTTCGGCAAAGATTACATACTGTTGTCACCTGGAAAATCGCAGAAGTTAGTTTCCTATGTAGTGATTACAGTACATTTGGAAACCAAATTTAAACAAATTATTCTCTTAGTGATGCAATAAAATTACTAGTAAGGTAGCAATGTTTTAATTATGAATAAATGTAGATTTTTAAACTTTTACAATATTAATAATGAGTACACATTTTTTAAATGAGAGCACCTTCTTGTTTGCCCTGAAAATGAAGATTTGAGTAATGCCTCAGGTCAAAGGAACTATAACAGCATCGCATTATCTACTGCTGAGTACTCAGGAGTGATTGGAGTCCCATTAGCAGATCTGAATAAAGTGTAAAAGAAATTCCTCTCTAAATATATGTGAAACCATCCTGATGACCTAGTTTTTAATTAAAATTTTACTAGATATGTAAACTCTGGGAGATCAAAGGCACAGCTTCACAACTGAAATAAACCTGTGTTTGATATACTTACGATATCTGAAAATCTAAAATACTCTGATACTGAGCCATCAATAGTGAAAAGTAACTTGTAAGCAAACTAAACTGTATAAAGGGAATCAACTGTCAACATGGTTTTGCTGAAACACTGTGTTTAATCCCAGATAATTTAAGAAGGGGCTTCCCTGGTGGTACGGGCAGTAAAGAATCTACCTGCCAATGCAAGAGGCCTAAGAGATACGGGTTCAATCCCTGAGTCAGGAAGATACCTGGAGAAGAAAATGGCAATCTGCTCCAGTATTCTTGCCTGGGAACTCCCATGGCAGAGGAGCCTGGAGGGTCACAGTCCATGGGGTTGCGAAGAGTCGGACATGGCTGAGCGACTGCTCATACACTCATATAGGTCATTACAGAGGATTGAAGTGAGTTCCCGGCGCTATTCAGCAGGTCCTTCTTAGTTATCTATGCTATATATAGTAATGTGTATGTGCCAACTGAGAATAGATACATGTGTATGTATAACTGACTCACTTTGCTGCACAGCAAAACTAACACAACATTGTAAATTTAAAAAAAAGAAGTTTGGCTTAATGCTCAAGTCAAGTCTTTCTGAGGAAGAATGGATTGGATAAATGCTACACACAAATATATCTTATATACCCTAATCAAAAAAATAAAAGATATATATATATATATATATATATATATATATATATATAAAACCAAACTCTCTACCCAACATCCCTACCCAAAAAAAAAAAAAAAAATACAAAAACAAAATTATTTCACTATACCTACTAACAAGCCTGCACATTACAATAATGTAATTCAAGCATAAACGTGTAAAGATCACTTCTCTTTCAACTGAAGTCTAGAAAGACTGTTGGCAGTCAAAATATTTATTTAACTCAAGAGTTCTTTGAGTAATTTCTTTTCCTTTCAGACCTATTTTTCTAAGTGAGCCTAATTCAAACTTATGAACATGTCATGGATATGATATTTTTGACGTCATTCCAAGTTTCTGTTTCCTTATCAGTAATCCAGGTCCTCTGTGCCCGGTCACATCTGCCATTATTTTGTATGAGGGTCACTGTAGTGGGCTGACAAGAAACCTGGACCCCAGGCCCGTGGAGGATTGAGTCCCGGCTCTGTCACAGGGCCAGTGTGTGGCTTGGGGAACATCACTTGACTTTCTGTGCTGGTGTCCTTTTCTGTAGACGAAGAGTAATACTATTTCTCCCATAGGGAAGTTGGAAGGATTGTGCAAACTCAGCTAAACGAACTAATATTTATAAGTGCTTAGCAGAGTAACTGAGAATGTAATATGGCTTAGACAGTAAAGAAACCGCCTGCAATGCAGGAGACCTGCCTTCAATCCCTGGGTCGGGAAGATCCCCTGCAGAAGGAAATGGCAACCCACTCCAGTATTCTTGCCTGGAGAATCCCATGGACAGAGGAACCTGGCGGGCTACAGTCCACGGGATCACAAAGAGTCGGACATGGCTGAGCACATGTGTGCACATACACACACACAACAGAGCAACTGGCCGACCATTCAACATTTTTAAATAAATGGTAGCCACTAGAAAAAATGAGGGGAGGGGTGTAAGGAAACTGCGACCTAGGAAACTGGTCCACCTGGGTGACAACATTGAAAAAGCTCTCCCTTTCTAGAAGAAAGAGGCCAAAGAAGTAGGGAAATCCTGCACCGTCACAGGTCCTAAGCCTCAGAAGGGAGAAGCATTTTATACAGGATGAGAGAGAAGAGAAAGACAGAAGGGTGCTTCTCCTCTTCCCTTGTAGAGCTCTAGGGAAAAATAACCAACGTGCCCACTGTTATTCCACAACATAAAGGAGCCATCGTCAGCCCTGGAGAGAGCTTAATTTATGACTCCTGGGTCATACTTGGCCCTCAGGTTGTTTATCCGTGACCCTGAAATTCCTGCTAATATCTCTCAGGGGTGGAGTGTTGATCACTGGGTCTGGTTGCAAAGCTTCGAAGACAAAGTTGAATTAGTTAATAGGGTAAAGGGACTGCGTAGACAAGGGTGATCGATCATGTATACACACCCTACCATTTAATGAATGTGCAATTGTTTACTTAGCCGTTTTCCTTTTAGTCAATGGAAAAATAATGTGATGAGATCATTATTGTGACATAACCAAAGAATTAGATGAACATAGATAAAGCAGCACATAGTTCTATCTGGGAGAACAAAAGACAGCTTTAAAGAGGTGGTGTCCTGTTAGCTGGTCCTGAAAGATGGCAAGGACTTCATGTGTAGACTAGAGAGGCAAGGGCAGTGCATGCAAAGGAAATAGCTTAAACAAAAGTATCAGCGCTTAAAAGCACATGACATTTTAGTAACGTCAAGTGACGTCAAGGAACAAGTACACTCAGACCGCGGAGTGAGTGGTGGTGAGGATGAGGCCCGGAGGAACCACGAGGGCAGATGGTAAAGAGACCCGCAAACCATCCTAGGGAGCCTAGAGGCCATCCCGTGCGCAAGTGGACTAGACCCACGGTTTAGAAACACATTGCACAGTGGAAAAAACACTGCTTGTAGCATCGAGGGACACATTTCTCCTGAGGCCAGTGTCCCCATATGTGAAATTAAATTTCAAGAAGTAACTCTGAGGATTAAGTAATCTGAATTAGTAGGTTCTCAGCAAATGATACTTATACGTGAATTGGCTACAAGTGCAGAGACTGTTTTAATGGAGGAAGAAGATAAAAACTGTGTTCTAGAAATAGATAGTAATACTCCAGGCAGGAGATGGTGAGTGATGAAACTAGGGAAATGGTGATAGGAAAACATGTAACCAAAGGGTTCAAACTACGTCAGGACTAAAAGACAGGCCCTGATAACCAGCTGGATGTAGTAGTGGGAACAATGGAAAGATGGAAATGAAATCATAGAATGTCACTCAAATGACTAGTGAATGAGAACAGGAAAAAAGCAAGAATAGAAACAGAAGGAAAAGTGTCTTGAAACCTTGAACAAAATTATGACCGTGTCTTCATAGGCTATATTAGATGGAAAGTAAAGTTGCAATTAGGTAAATTTGATCAATATTAGTAACACAGAAAATTGAGGCACTAATACACTTTTCTATCCACAGTTTCAGGATGAAAGAATGAGCAAGGGCAGTAACTTATCTGAAATTTTTCATAATTTTGGCTTTTGGATTTGAGGTAAAGTAAAAATGAAAGTCAAACATCTCAAGAATGGCTTGCAAGATCAATGCTCCTCAATTTAATCTTCATTCACATACTCCTTGGCTCCTGCTGCTAAGTCGCTTCAGTCGTGTCTGACTCTGTGCGACCCCATAGATCTCAGCCCTCCAGGCTCCCCCGTCCCTGGGATTCTCCAGGCAAGAACACTGGAGTGGGTTGCCATTTCCTTTTCCAATGCATGAAAGTGAAAAGTGAAAGTGAAGTCGCTCAGTCATGTCCGACTCTTAGCGACCCCATGGACTGTAGCCTAACAGGCTCCTCTGTCCATGGGATTTTCCAGGTGAGACTGCTGGAGTGGGGTGCCATTGCCTTCTCCATACCCCTTGGGGAAGGTGTTTAATGTAGTTGCATGAGTATGGTGGTGGCTCAGCAGCAAAGCATCTGCCTGCAATGCAGGAGACTCAGGTTCCATCCCTGGGTCAGGAAAATGCTATGACCAAGCAAATTGCAACCCGCTCCAGTATTCTTGCCTGGAGAATCCCATGGACAGAGAAGCCTGGCGGGCTACAGTCCATGAGGTTTCAAGAGTCAGATACCACTTAGGGGCTAAATCACCACCACCATGAGTGTGGCAAGAATACACACATACATATATACATGAAAACACATAAATATACACAGACACATACACCTATATATAGACTGTATATACAGACTATATATATTTGTGATATGTGTATATATAACCTACGTATGAATTTCATGAGCATGGCAAAAAAACAACTATGAATAGATAGATGGATCCATACATACATATACATACTAAGTCGGACACAATTTGGTGGCTGAATAACAATATATGTGTACATGTGTGTATATATAAACTATATACATTAAATTATACAAATGCATAAACCCACACCAGGTTACGTAAATAAATAAACCATATATATTAAAAATTGCATCAGCTCGAGGCCAGGGGTAAAGACTTCCCTACTTCTGTCCCTCCGTGACTGCAGAAAAGGAGGAGGAAGCCAGACTCAGGAGGCTGTCCTGAGCATCTTGAAGCTGCTCCTCTAGAGCAGCTGTGTCCTTTACACAAGGGAAGTTCTCCCCTTGTATCCTAATTGGGCATGAAATCTGACTCACCAGCCCAAGTCCTATTGGAGCCGTCCAGCAGAGCAGCTGCCTGTGAAACCCCTTCAATAACCCTCATCCAGTGACTGAAATTGACATGGGGCAAAACAGGGGGCCCCTGTTAACCTGGCAGATGCCACGAGGACCCGAGTCACCCCGATGCTCACCACGCACTGTGCCAAATTGCCCGTTTGTTTGTCCTCCCAGTTTCTCAGAGGCCAGAAGTAGAACAAGAGCCCAGATATTTTTATCCGGACGGTAGCTCTAGTGACATCATATTGGCAGGGTGTGTTATCCTTTTCACAGACTAACTCATCCGGTTAGCGACGAGAGAGCACACTACTCGTGAAGAGATTAGTCCGGAGAGAGTGTGATCCGCTGAAAGTGTAAAGATTGGCATCTCACTAAACCACCTGTGGTTACTGTTTATTGCTGGCAGGCCCCTGCCAGGCTCTAGGTACACATTCTATACTGAAGGCAGAATCCTATAGTGCTTAAAATTGCAGGCTTTGGAATCAGACAGTCTAGACTCAAGTCTCACAGTTATTTCTGGGTGATGCTGAGCAAGTTCCTTAACCTCTCTAAGCTTCAGCTTTCTCAGCAGAGGTTGCATATTGTTTTTAACACATGGGCTTGTTGCGAGTTTGTTAATATAGTGGATATAAAGTGCCTACTGTATAGAAAGAGCTCACCAATATGAGATGTTAATACTAGATGGCATGTTTGTTTTTTTCCATCAAAATTGTCGCAAAGTCAAGATTGGTTTTACGAATTCAGAGGGACAAAAGCAAGTGGTCTCATGCAAAACTATCTCCCCTGCTGACATAAATTTGCAAAATTAGTGGTTTCTATATTTTATGTTTTGAAAACATTTTATTATTAAGAACTTATTCACACAATATAAATCTCTCTTCTGAAAACCCCAGATAAAAGAAATGAGTTCATTTTTATTCAAGACTGTAAAAAAAAAAAAATTCATTCCCATACATGCTACCTTGTTCAAGAGGAAAAGCTTAGACTTGGAGGAAATGGGCTTCTGCATTTCTCAGGATGTCTAATGAAATTTATTGATTTATATTCCATTCTGATTACTAATTAGAGTTAATGCAACTTAATGACCCAGCTCCTCTCCAAACTACTTATTGAGATAGGGATGCCCTAAGAAGTTGCAGATGGTGACTGCAGCCATGAAATTAAAAGACCCTTACTCCTTGGAAGAAAAGTTATGACCAACCTAGACAGCATATTAAAAATCAGAGACATTACTTTGCCAACAAAGGTCCATCTAGTCAAAGCTATGGCTTTTCCAGTTGTCATGTATGGATGTGAGAGTTGAACTATGAAGAAAGTGAGTGCTGAAGAATTGATGCTTTTGAACTGTGGTGTTGGAGAAGACTCTTGAGAGCTCCTTGGACTGCAAGGAAATCCAACCAGTCCATCCTAAAGGAAATCAGTCCTTGGTGTTCATTGGAAGGACTGACGCTGAAGCTGAAACTCCAATACTTTGGCCACCTGACTTGAAGAACTGACTCACTGGGAAAGACCCTGATGCTGGAAAAGATTGAAGGCAGGAGGAGAAGGGGACGACAGAAGATGAGATGGTTGGATGGCATCACTGATTCAATGGACATGAGTTTGAGCAAGCTCTGAGAGTTGGTGATGGACAGGGAAGCCTGGCATGCTGCTGTCCATGGAGTCACAAAGAGTCAGACACGACTGAGTGACTGAACTGAACTGAAGTGAAGAAGTTGTGGGTGCTTATCCATACACTCCAGTAAGATACTGAATATTCATGCCCTGAAGACCAGAATTACTAGGAATAGAGAATTCTGGTGAGTATTCTTGGATACAGGAAAGCCTATTTTTTCAGTAATTGTTGTACTGAAAATCATTCCAACCTGCTTAACACACAGATAATGGACATATATCTTGATGGTGCTCCATAAATCTTACTGCCCTTAGGAAGATCAGAGAACATCTAGTCTAATCTCTCATTTGTAGATAAAGAATCTGAGATACAGGAGGGTTAAGTAAGTTTTCAAGCTCCCACCACCACTTCATAGCAAGGTAGAGTTTTAACTCAAGTTTCCTGAGGCTCCTTACATTGCGTTTTTGCGTTGATTTTTTTTTCAGACTTTTTTCCAGACTAGTGCTTAAAATGACATGAGGTTTTATTGTTTGTTTGTTTTTTGGGAGGTGGTTGGCTATTGTTTGTTTGTTTGGGCGGAGAGTGGGGGCAGATTGACCGTATCATATGGCATGTGGGATCTTAGTTCCCCAACCATGGATAGAACCCATGCCCCCTGCACTGGAAGTGTAGAGTCTTAACACCAGACCACCGGGGATGTCCCTTGATTTTTCTTTAAAGATTCCTGATGTTGAAAAGTCTCTGGTCCTCAATCAGGGATTTGAATTATGAGCATCTAGGAATGCAGGGCAGACTTGGCAGGAGATTGAACAGTCTGAAATGCCCACTGATGCCCTAATAAGTCTCTGAGAGCCACTTCTGTCTTGGTCTCTGTCTCCTCAAAGTGCAAATTAGAGAAGAGGAAAGGGGATCTGGTGACGTGAAGCATTGAGGTAGTAAGTTTCTCATTAAGTCAAGTGGTCCCCAGTAGTAACATACTAATTACCCATAGGGTTAATGCACTCCTAATTCCTTCTCTTGTTGCGTTTTCTTTGTGCTCTGTTGTTTCAGTCGTGTCCAACTCTTTGCAAGCCCAAGGACTGCAGCCTGCCAGTCTCCTGAGTCCATGAGATTTTTCTGGCAAGAATACTTGAGTGGGTTGCCATCCTCCCCTCCAGGGGATCTTCCTGACCCAGGGATCGAACCTGCATCTCCTGCATTATTTACCACTGAGCCACAGGGGAAGCCTCATTTTCCTGGGACCATGTGTTTGGAGAAAAATTTTTCTGCCAGCAGATGTTTCTGTATCTTAACTGCTTTGTCCTCAGAGGGGTCCTTGTACACCAGGGCTCCAGGGGATGTCCTAGGGGCAGAAGCTGTGGTCTCTGTAGCCGTGGGGCCATAGGAGCAGCCTCTCATTAGCAGAGCCTTCTCTGCTCAGCCACACGCGGTCCCTTCATTTTTCCTGACCACAGTCTCAGTAGGTCGCCCACAGATATCGAGCTCTCACCGTCGCCATCGTCACTTCGCTCCCCTTCTGCCCAAGCCTATTACCACCTTTCTGTCATGAGCTAAAGAGAAAAATAAATTATAATTGTTCTTGGCTTCCCAACAGCATGACGGGCTGGCCTGGTTTGGAAACTGCCTAACTCAGAAAATGGGCTCAGTGAGGAGCAAGTGTGCAGAGGTAAGTGTGCAGACGTTGGCGTGTGTTACAGATGGGGACCCCCGCAATGCTGTCACATGGCGCACAAAGCAGTTACCGGATAATGGTTTCCGTGAGAAGTACACACACACACTCTACTTCACATAGGCTCACCAGGACCAGGTTTGTTTAACACCAGTTGCTCTCCGTGGACAGCCTTGGAGGGCATGATGCTGAGTGAAAAAAAGTCGGACAGAGAAAGATTAAGATCGTATGATGTCACTTACATGTAGAGTCTAAAAAATGCAACAAATGAATAAATAAAACCAAAAGGAAACAGACTTATGGATATAGAGAAAAAACTGTTACCCGTGGTGGGAGGGGTAACGTGGTGAGGGAGGGGGAGGTACAAACTATTGGGTGTAAGACAGGCTCAAGGACGTGTTATACAACATGAGGAATACAGCCAACATTTTTGTAACAACTGTAAATGGAGTATAACCTCTAAAATAGTATAAAAATCAATTTTTTTTAAAAAATTGTTTGCTCTTCATCCCTTAAGACAGAGATTAACAACAATATGCCTTGATACGATCAACATTATCTCATATGGATAAATATTAAAGGATTACTTCCAAAATTTAAGACATTTCTCGTATTATTGGTATGTGTCCTTACAAGTAAACAAAACTTTTTTCATACACACCAACTAAGAAACATATTCAGGCTTAGGGCCATCTATATGCATACTCTACTTTTCAAATGTCTGCCCTCAGGAAATTCTCCTAGCCCTCTGGAGTAACTTATCCATAAAATTCCTTTTGCTTTTCTTGTCATTCATTAACAAGCTTCATAAGTGGAGTGACAGTCCTCCTAAATTAAGTACTGTATACTTCAGGCTAATTTTATGTTTTTTATCACAATAGCAGCGCAGTATTAGCAGCCTATTATTTTGTCAGCTTTCTCATTTAGCAAAGCAGCTTCAATTTATTAACAGCGAGGAGTGTGCATGAATCAATACGTTTCATTGGGCAATGTGTCATTTGTTAATCGGATATTGATGAGATTATTGATGCAGAGCTAATTAATCTCCAGCCCAGTGCTAGCCTTCATATGTTTCCTTAATTATGTCCTTCATCTTAGTCTCCTGGCTTGAGCACCCAGACGCGGAGCTGTAGACAGTGAGTGAGGCAAGCTGTCAGAGGTTCTTTTCACACATTTACAATCCCTTGGCAGCGAAATTATTTTCTGAGTTGTAAATAGGTATCAAAGAGATATTTAATAACATTTGGCAGCAGATTGATATTGATTGGTGTGGACTGGCTTCAGATCCAGCAGCCATAGAGTTTTGCCTCTGAAGGAGGCTATTAAAAAAGAAAATGCTTAATTAGTGATCTACAATTGCATGAGTCAGTTGTCATCTGCCCTCTGGAATTTAAAAATTGCTCTCCTACAGACGTTGTTCCTATACCCTTGGTTCAATATTTCAGATAATTTTGTTTTCTTTTTCACTTTAACCGTTTATTGTCACCTTTCTTACCCATGGACAGCATACATGGGGATAGAAAATTCAGAGAGACCCAAACCCCTTGTAGTTTTAAAGACTTAATTCAGCCATGAGTAATTCCACCGCCTGCACCTGTGTGTCCGAGAGCCTAAAGAGAAACCCTCTCCCACGTCAAGGCTCTGGCTATTCTGTCCCTTTTATAATTGTAATGTTTTTAACCTTTTCCCTTTTCTAGAGTTCCTTCTCTCTAGACTGCATTTACTCAACTTGTATACTTGGCAAACTCCTAGACAGTGTTTGAGACTCTATTCAAATATCAAGTCCTTATTGCTATCATTCTCCAGGTGGATAAAGGTTTCTTCCTACATGCCTTCTGCCATCGTTGTGTGAACACAGTAATCATAGCACTCATGATATTACTGTATTTGTAGGTTTTTGTGTATCTCATACTTGCTTATTGATGACCTAAAATCAATGGACAAATGGTCAATAACCCCAGGTGGTCTATGACCATTGTTGTCTTCTTCTCTTGTAGCAGTTGCGTCCCTCAATCCCAGCCAACCACAGTTTGATGTCTAAAATAATGCATATCCTTCAGCATATAGTAGGTGCTCGCATTGCTTCATGCTCAGTTTCATTCCTTCCCTTTGCTGATCCTGACCCCTTTATAATTGGCAGATTCTCTGTGCCCATCTGGTACTCTGACCTCACTATTATTCCAAATACTTTCCTTTTATCAAGATGTATCACCAATTGGTTAATTCCCTCCATTTAAAAAAAATGTGACTATCAGAAGCTCCTAGTTTTCCTTTTACAGGGAGTAGGCAGAGAATATAAAACATTAAGAAAAAGACATATTCATGAAATGCCATAGATGTTCATTGTTGTTCATCTGGACCCAAGCAAGGACAACAGATCTGTCTAGTCAGAATCAGCTCTGTAATTCCAATGATGACAAAGTCAGAGACTGAACTCAAAGAAAAAAACAATCACAGATCTATTGTCTCCAAGACTTCCCCAAACCCCAGTGAGATAATCACTACGAATGACCCACGAACTTACCTGTGGGTTACTGACCGTAGATCTAGAAGCAGCCTGCCATCTATTCTCAGCTAACACTATCCAGAGGACATGCAGAAAGTAAAATAGTTGATAATTATATGGTAAATCTAGAAATGGTACATAGTAGAGATGTATCTAATTCAAATCACAACTTTTCTATTTACTATAATAGAGAAGAAAATATGATTTTATGCTATGACTCATACACCCAAGAAGAGGGAAATAGAGTTTAAATAATATAATCAAATATTAAACCAAATCTAGATATACACACTAAAGACCATCTGTTTCATTTTGGTGTTCAAATATAACAATAATACTGAAAAAACTTTACAGATTCAATCTTTACCTAAAAGCGTTGAGGGCTTCCCTGGTGGCTCAGCTGGTAAAGAATCCTCCTGCAATGCGGGAGACCTAGTTTCAATCCCTGGGTTGGGAAGATCCCCTGGAGAAGGGAAAGGCTACCCACTCCAGTATTCTGGCCTGGAGATTTCCATGGACTGTATAGTCCATGGGGTGCAAAGAGTCGGATACAACTGAGCGACTTTCATTTACTTTAAAAGCATAGATGTAATAGAAGAAAAGGAATTTAGTTGGCAATTGCAGTATATGGACTAAGCTGATTAAGAGTGGACTAGGTAATTTTTACAGACCAAATAACCCATGAAAAACTCTTGGAAAGTCTTCTCCATTGAAAAATGAAGAATAATTTTTCATTAAACCAATTCTAGATATGAATATAAGTGAAGACAAAGAAAGGCAAGATTTACTTAGATCAGCATTGTTCAATGGAAACAAAAATGTAACTTTAAATTTTCTAATAGTCACTCCTTTAAAAGTAAAAAGAAATAGGTCATAGGTCAGAATTATTTTAATAATGTATTTAGTTTACCAAATATTTCCAAAGCATTATTATTTCAGAATGTAACAAATATTAAAAAAAAAAAGCAAACTATTTAATTTCTTATTTTGTACAAAAGTCTTCAAAATCACATTTTAATTTTCATAGAAAATTCTTGAACAATATTTAGATTTCATCATATTTATAGTTGAAAAGTCACATTGTTCTAAACATTCTTAATAGTTTTCCAATAACTGAATCAACCATCCCACCTCCAGCCAAAAACTGGTTGTTTTTAAAATAATGCTTGTATCCACATTAACAAAACTGGCTGGTTCATCTCATTTAAAAGACTTATTTGACTTTATCCAAAAGCACATTAATTTCAAAATTATGTCTGTACAAGTTAAGTAAACCTACTAATGCTTGTGCCAACTCAGTATTACTAACATTGAATTCAAAAGGATAGTATAGAAACTGAAAAGAAACTTTGTCAATATTAACAAAGCTTCCTTCAAATTTTTTGCAATTTCAAGAGCCAATGTACGTAATGCTGTTGATTACAGTTAAAATATTCTGCATGTTGATTCTTGTATGATCATTATTATTGATCATAAAGTCATTATTATTGATTTCAACATAAATTCTTACACCCACCTACGAAAGTCACAAATAAGATTTCCTTCCTTTGGAGCTTCAAATTTGGCTCATTTATATGCTGTGTGTTTTTGGAGAGAAATTATAAATCACATTGTTATTTTTGCCTTTGATTATTGAACATTGAATATATTGAGCGTTCTTTATGTTGGAGTTAACAGCACAGTAAACCTTTGTAAAATTCTTCTATGATCCCACCAGTGAGTAATGACAAGAACATAGATCATCAAATTCTTTTCTTCTATTTATTTCAACATTTCTATAAGCTGGTGATAATTAATGTCATTTGCACATCTCTGTGGAATGATTTTAATAACCATATCCACAGTATTTTTCATAGAATCTGCTTCAGAAAACCCTGCACAAATATTTCCAATCTGTATTATACAATGGAACAAAGAAGAGAAGCATCAGTCCTTTGTTGCAAAATTTCAGCAAAACTTGATTTGCTGTCTAACATAACTGGAACCGTGTCCATTATTAAAAAAACTAAAATTTGTATATCTAGATGAAATTCTTTGGTAGGTGTAGGATGCAAAGATATTTGCACCGTTGGTTCAATTTTTTAAGCCATGAATTGGCAATATTTCTTCATAAATTTCAAAGTCCTTTGAGAAAAAAACATATATCCAAGGCATTGAGAGGACAGTGTCTTATATCTTGCAATTCATCTAAAGCTTAAAAATAGTATTTGAAATTTATAAAATTTTGAGTACATTGCTCTCTGAGATTGTTAGTAAGGTCTTTTATTCTACAGGCAAATATATGGTAGCTTAACCAAAGATTTTTTACTTTGTATGAAATATTTTTAGTCTAATCCTCATAATTTTCTCACAAAATTGCCAGAACTTAAATCATTTCTTTTATCATCTCTCCAGCTAAAAAATGGAGGTTTTCTGTGTGTGTGTAAGAATTCACACTCTCTTGAAACTAGTCAATTTTACAAGCTCAGATTCTATTAGAAATCGCTTAAAAATAGTTTTTTTGGACATTCAGTTTTGCTTTCAGGCATCTTATTTCATTGATTCCTTTTGACTGTTGAGAGGAAACTTCTTATCAAATTCACTATGAATTCCAGAAAATATCTCCTTACATTGTCAACTTGATCATCTTAAAACTTTGTGTACACAGTAAACAAACCATCTTCTCTGATGCGCTCTGCTGTCGTAAATCGCATTTGCCATTCTTAATGAAATCTTTGATACCTCCTTCTGTTCTCTTCTTTCATTTATGGTTCCAGTTCTCGTGTGCTGCTGCTGCTGCTAAGTCGCTTCAGTCGTGTCCGACTCTGTGCGAGCCCGTAGACGGCAGCCCACCAGGCTCCCCCGTCCCTGGGATTCTCCAGGCAAGAACACCGGAGTGGGTTGCCATTTCCTTCTCCAATGCATGAAAGTGAGAAGTGAAAGTGAAGTCGCTCAGTCACAATTCTGCATCAAATGGCATGTCTTTGTCTTGAATCTTTTAATGTGTCCATACTTAACTTTTAACTACGTGTGCTTAGTCGCCCAGTCGTGTCCAACTCTTGCGACCCCATAGACTGTAACCTTCCAGGCTCCTGTGTCCATGGGATTTTCCAGGCAAGAACACTGGAATGGGTTGCCATTTCCTTCTCCAGCGGATCTTCACAACCCAGAGATTGAACCTGTGACTCCTGTGTCTCCTGCATTGCAGGCAGATTCTTTACCGACTGAGCTACAAGGGAAGCCCAACTTTTAACTATAATATCTTTTATTAAAAGATAATTAAAATAATAAGTACATTAATATGATTATCAGTTAAAATTTATATCATTATCACTGTAATTCATGCAATCTTCATAAAAATAGTCAAATATATACATTGCAGTGTTATTTTGGTAAATTAAAAAATATTTCAAACAAAGTCAATCCATTTACACCAACTAGATCAATACTGTATTTCTGTGTTATACTAGCAACAATACATATGCCCAAAATGTTCTCTAGAACACAACAGTGATATCTCTCACAATTCAACAACTGAAGAGAAATGTAGTCTTACAAAAAAAATGAAGTTGTGTTTAGCAGAAAATACTGTATACTGCTTCGGATTTTATAATTAAGTTAAAATCAGCCAAAATAAATTAAATAAATAAATTTAAAATTATATGTAATTAAATTAAATAAAACTTAAACTCATTCATGCTTGTCACATTGCAGGTGCTCAATACACACAGGTGCATCCAAGTGAGAAGGAGGAAGGAAAGAAGAAAGGAAGGAGGGGAGGAAGGGAAGAAGAGCAGGAAGACTTAAACACCAAGAGTAGTTAAGTTAAAGCAAATTCCTGCACTCAAATGCACATGTGAATTAGGTTTAGAATATATAATAATGTCCTATCTCAAACAGCTGTAATTTTTGTTTGTTACCAAGTTAAAAATAATTGTCCACAATTTTTAAATTATTCATGTAACACCAGGAGCTAACTAGTTATAATATCAGTATCTTAAACACTGTCAATTTTTCCACAAAATGCACATTTTATTTTATATTTTACTTTTTGGCTGCACCCCATGCCTAAGGTCAGTCCAGTTCAGTTCAGCCGCTCAGTCGTGTCCGACTCTTTGCAACCCCCTGTCCAACACCATCTCCCGGAGTTCACTCAGACTCATGTCCATCAAGTCAGTGATGCCATTCAGCCATCTCATCCTCTGTCGTCCCATTCTCCTCCTAGGGTAGGGGACTTTAGTTCCCCTACCAGGGATCAAACTCATGCTCCCTGCATTGGAAGGCAGAGTCTCAACCATTGGACTGCCAGGGAAGTCCAACAAAGTGTGACTTTTAAACCTTCATGAAAATTGCTGCTACTGCTGCTGCTGCTAAGTCACTTCAGTCGTGTCCGACTCTGTGTGACCCCATAGATGGCAGCCCACCAGGCTCCCCTGTCCCTGGGATTCTCCAGGCAAGAACACTGGAGTGGATTGCCATTTCTTTCTCCAATGCATGAAAGTAAAGAGTGAAAGTGAAGTCACTCAGTCATGTCCAACTCTTAGCGACCCCATGGACTGCAGCCTACCAGGCTCCTCCATCCATGGGATTTTCAAGGCAAGGGTACTGGAGTGGGTTGCTATTGCCTTCTTCATGAAAGTTGCTAGATCTTAACAACTAGATCTATCAGACAATGGTAACTGGTAATCTCATCAATTGATCCAATTCTTTAGGAAGTCTCACAGGAAGCTCCATATAATGTGTCCAAAGTGTAAGCCATTAATCACTCCCTCCTCTTCAAATCGCCCTATTCCTCTTCACACATGCTTTTTACTGAGTATCTAGCAATAGGATGCATATTAGGACTCGGTAAGTAGTGGTAGAATAATTAAACATATGAATTTAATAGCATTCGTAAGCAGAAGTTCTTAAGTGGTTCTGTAAGTTGATAAACTCAAATTTTATATAAAGTCTTAAGTATATACAAGAAGTAACAGCCTGTCATCTTAAATTTATAATGGAGAGGAAGGAAGCAGACTATAAAAATAAATTCCATAGTAAACTGAGATGTCTGACATCAACAATTGCATACCACACTGTAACAGCAAGCCAATCAGATAGAGCTTTCAAACATCATTATCTTGGACTATATATTGCTACAAAAATCAGATCATCATTTACTTTTTACATTTAGAGTGTTTTACAGCTCAGTTGAGGAATAACTAAGAAGGGACCCATGATTTCTGTGTTTGAGGTAATCAGCAGTGCTTGTTTAAATTTTACTTAAAGTTTATAAACAAAGACTTGATATTAACTTGACACAAACCTTCTCAATAAGGTGTGTATAAGATATAAGAAAAGAAGAAAATAATAGTGTTTCTTTTGAGGGTAATGAAATATTACCCTGTCTTTTATCCCCATTTCAAGCTACAGTCTGCAATCGATGAAATCAGTATGAGTCCATCTCGATGAAGTGAACCACAAGTTCCCTTTCTTTGGCACATTAAATTTTCAGTGACTTCAATTATATTTGGGCATTAGATTCCCCCTAAACTTTTGTGGGGTGAGTAGGACAGATGTACATAACCTCATCAGTCTAAAGAAGAAATGAAGGCAAGGGACTTCAGATGATCAGCTTAAGTCATAAAAGTAGATGGACATGGATTTGAAGAACTCAGACCTCCTTTGTCCAAACCCACCACTCTCTCCTCTGAACTCTGCGTACAGTGTAGTCTAATATTGACAGATTCAGTAGAAACACGGGGAGACGTGGTCACCCAAACTAAAGAAAGTTGAGGACAGAGCGTAGACCTAGGGAAAAATACTGGCATTTTTGAGTTGCTCGGAAATAGAGCACTAGAAGGTGAAAAAGCAGTTCTCAGAGAAAAATCCCCAACAGTTCCATTTGCTGGTAGCACCTTAGAACTTTTCAGTATTTAACAACACAGAAAGGGGGAGGAAAACACTACATGACCTAAATGAAATGGCTTCACTTAATGAATTTGGACAAGCCATATTTCCTCAAAGCATTCCATTAACCGTGTTTTGTCCCTCCGCTTATATAAAAATATCATATTATATAAGGGCCTGTGTTTGGACATGTAGATAATTAAAGTGGAGGTTTAATGTCCATTTGGCTTTACAAAGTTATGACATTTCCTATACAAAGTCAGGAGCTTGTTTCCTCCCTAATTCACTTGATAACTTGCCTTGATGGTAATATGAGTTGTGTGTTTTAAGATATTATTTGTTTAGCCCAGAGGTAATGTAAATTCTGAAATTTAAAAGCTACAACTCTAACGATCTGAATAATAACAGTCTAGATTTATATGTGGTCAAGTTAATGCCTTTTATATTTTGTTTTCCTCTACACTTTTGACGAGAGCATGAAAAAAAAAATCCAAAGAACAGACCTCCAACACACAATTTTATGTATACAACGTCTGGCCCTAGCGCCCCACGCGTTTCTCTCTTTCCTGCCACCAAATCCACCCTGTCTATCCGGGGTTTGAAAGTGGTTTTCTATTTTACATTTTCTTAATTCTAATTAAACAAATCTTAATCTTGACTTTAATGGTTGCAATTATGATACTTCATTATGTTAAATGTTAGTTGCAACATAAGAATAAATTGTATAAACAGTTTAGCTTCAACTGCATGGTGTCTAACTGTACATTACTCATTAACAAGATGTGGGTAGCAGCAATTATAACATTTCCTCCTAATGTCCCCATTTATTGAGTCACAGCAGCAAGCCCCCTTTTCACAACACACACTGATTGACGATAGCAGCTTTTGTGCTCATGGAAAACAGGCACTATAACCCGCTGTGTGTCTCCAACTCAGATCGATGAAAGTACACATTAGCTCTTAGCCTCACAGGCCGGAGTTCTTGAAGGTCAAAATAGCCATCAGCGTCACTGTAGGGTATAAAAATCATTTCACAAACTGTGAACAAAAACAACACAACTTGCTTTGCAGTTTGATTATTGTTTATAGATACAGCAAGCCAAGAATTAAAGCGTAGCCTTGGGGCAGCATAATTATTTACAGCTGAAGACTCATATCACTATTAGCGTTCCCCTAATTGCTTGAAGTTATATCAATGTTAGTTGATTTAACACATTTTTTTATAACATGCATGGAAATTGTTTCCTCTGCATATGGAGTATCAGTTTAACTGTTAGATGATTTCTTAATTTATCAAGGTTTTTTTTTCTTCTCCTTTTTCTTCTTCTTCTTCTAATTGTTCATTTTTCTTTGAGGGAAGATTTCCTCCTAGTTGTACAGAGAGAAGAGCTGAAGCTGAACTTCAATTTATCTACAGTATCTGAAAGCTAACAATGCTGGAATGGTTTTGTTTTGCTATCATTAAAAATTGCATCCATAGAGCCACAACATCTTCAATTAGAAAATGACTCAAACTTTCCTCCAGGTGGTTTGCACGCATCTTTTTTTCATGAATATCTAACATGACATTCGGATCAGCATGAAGAGCAGAGCCATGTATCTCAAGAAAGTCTTTAAGAACATTGAAGTCATGAAACTTTTCATATATTGTAAAATCTCAACATCTGAGTCAACCTGCCAAGTTTTTAAAAGACACGAAAGGAAAATAAAGCTAATTGTGTAGCTATAACATAGATGAGAACCTGCAGTAATAGTGGAAGAAGAAAAAGAAAAGAGAAGCATTCAGGTATATGGTTGTGGACGGAGTTTGGAATTTGGAAAGCTTTAAAGGAAGTCCTAGTCTTCTTTTTTCGATGTTCTTTACCTGGATATTCTTTCTTTTTTGCAATATATTTTCTACCTATAGGTGGGGACACTTGTACTGTTCCCTTTCAACTGTTTCTTGATTGTGACTAGGAACAGATGAGCTGCTACAAGATAGGGACCACGGTGTCATAGGTTTTCAAGACCAGAAAAGATCTTAGCAACCAAGTAGTCAATCCCTACATACAGCATCCTACAGTTGAGGGAACTGAGGTCCTAAAGGATTACGCTAAATGCCTAGGATCACATAACTAGTTAGTGATAGAGCTGGGAAAATAAAGAAGAAACTTGATTCAGAAATAATAAACAGGGACAAACTTGCAAAATATCACTTAAAACACTATTTGCACCAAGCAAAATAATCCCAATAAATTACATGTATTTAAGCCCAAATCCTATCATTCTTTTTTTTTCTTGCTTCACAATAAATGGCTCTCTACAATATTATGATTAAAAGACCTGAAGTCTTTTATTTGAGAAAATGTAAATGTTTATGAAAATGCTTCCCAAAGGGAAATATCAATTTAATGGCTAATGTATGTTTTTACAAAATTGATCATCGCTTGCAAATATGAAACTACTTGAGAATATCTGAGAAGATTGCTAATGGAGCTTATTGTTTAGAAGTATGTGACAGCAAATACCAAAGACTTTGATTCTGGGTCATGGAGGTTACCCAGAGATCTTATGAAATTTAAGCTGTGATTGTTAACCTGCTAAAAGTTACCACATTACTTAACACTTGTGATCTTATCTAGGAGCCATATGGTAGAAATATTTCCAAAGATTTCTCAGGACAATTTTGTTTTATCAAAGGGAATATTATTTAACAGTTCCCTGTACTTGATGAGCCTTTAGCAAAACTCTTTCTGCTGCCTGGAAGAAATAGAAAACTTTAAAATGATATTTCAGATTAATTTAATTTAGATTTTCTTTGAACAAATTGCAGTCTCTACAGCGACTCTGGAGGGTTGCTTCTGGGGTCTGAAGCTGCCTCGGTCCCAGCTGCCCCATGAAAAAGATGCTGGGAAAATGGAAAGAAAGTGAGATTTAAAGAGTGGTTTGCAAAATCCAGCATCACTGATAAGTAATGGTAGAGTCATCTGCTTTTCTGAGAGTTTAAAAATGCTTTTCCTTCTATAGATAGAAATGATATCAGAGAGGATTAAGTCAGCACCAAAAGACATTGATTTTTTTAAAGTATCTCTTAATATATAATATTTATGCTTTACATTTTTTCTCTGTGTTTAGGAAGACTATAAAACAATAAAAATTAATTAGAGAAATAAAATTAGTAAGCAAAATTAAGCAATTTTTAAGTTACTAAATACTAAATAAGTTAATCTCACTAAATACTGAGTTAAAGTGTTTTCTTCTCAAATATGCATCCATATTTTTCACAAAATAGCAAATGGATCCCCTCTTTTGTCTTTCACAGTCATCCAATTTGATTTTACTTTTTCAGTGCCAAGTTTCACTTGGACAAATTATACACCTTAACTTTCACCTTTCGGTTGGAGTGAAATGACTACTTTTTGCTTGCTGTCGGCTACTGTCTTTGCTTTATACCAATATGCATGCTTATTAGGTAGTAAAGCTGTTTATATTTACTGTATCCTGATATAGTAGGATGAAGTACAATGTTACTTAATTTAGCAGCTACAAGATTACATTCTTCCCCCAAAATGGTGGTTAAGAAAACTTTTAGCTGTAACAACCATTTGATTGTGGTAGACACTGAGGAGTTGGAAAATGACTATTCTGCGGGTCCCAAATTTCATTAAAAATGTCTCTTTTATTGAACTCAAGGTAGAAAAAATTTATCTTGCCATCCATTGCATAGATTCAAATTCCTTCAGTCCCAGAAGATAAATATTTACTCTTTAAACTGTGCTGAAACAGCTATCATCACATGGTGGTCCCATAGATGACAGCCTCTACCTCATAGTGACCCAAAAGGACCACATTTTCCTTCACTCCCTTCTGCATTTCAATCTATGTCTGCCGTTCTCTGCGCTCCCTTTGGAAGAACTGTGTGCCCGAGTTCCAGAGGGGGCTGGTGGGAGGGTGGGAACAAGCCTCAGAATCTTCTAGGTTACAACATATGCTGGGCAGATAACATCTGCAGATAATGACGGGGCAGGGGTGAAAGGTGGAAAGGCCAGGCTGGGGAAGAGTGACGAAGCATGGGGACGGGAGGCAGCTTTCTGGCAAGGGCTTTGCCGCAGACACTGTTTCCCACAGAATCATTCATTTGCAACCTCACCATTTAACCTGCGCAGCGCGGGGACGTACTGGACCTCCAGCCGCTGGGAGTTGTTTACCTTCTCTTTCCACTCGCAGGAAAAAGGACCCTGAAGGCAGTGACAAGGGGATGTCTGAGCAATCTGATCTGGGATGAGGAGCACGTCTACTGCTTTGCACAGTTTTTGTTCTCCTCTCCTAACTGGAGCTGCGCGCCTGACTGCAGTGAGAGAAAGCTAATACAGTCAATGGAAACTGCTGTCAGGAGAAGCTAGATGAGTCAGTCCTTATAGCCAGAGAGAATTTCAGATAACAGCTCAAGCATGACCACTCCGATCACAGCCCGGTGTTTATGTATACACGGGAACAATGAAGTGGCCTGGCAATTACTGGAAATAACATTCCTCAAGCTTTCAGCCGATGCCAGGCTGAAAATTGTGGTCAGCGCATGTGGGAGACGCAATATCCACTCAGAATTCACCTCAGCAATTGTAATTAAACCGCATATTTTGTGTCTCTCTCCATGCTCAGTGTGTAGCTCTTTAAACCCCTGTGTACATGTCAGACCAGACGACTGGAATTCTCTCAGGTCGAATCTTTTCAGTTCTGTCTGTGGACTCAAACCATCAAGAGGAAATAATATCACACCTGCTGTCCTGACCCTGAAGGTGGTGGTTGTTCAGTTGCTCAGTCCTGTGTGACTCTCTTGCGACTTCATAGACTGTAGCCCGCTGGGCTCCTCTGTCCGTGGCATTCTCCAGGCAAGAATACCGGAGTGGGTGGCCATTTACTTCTTCAGGGGATCTTCCCCACCCAGGGATCAAACCAGCATCTTCTGCATTTGGGAATCTTTACCACTAAGCCACCTGGGAAGCCCTGACCTTGATGGTAACTCGACACAAGATCACACCCATCTTTCTTGAGCTCATATTTGAGACTTCAAATGTTTGCAAACCTACAGTTTAGACAAATGAAAAAGCAGGATTCACCAAAAACATGAGTTGGAAAGTTAGCTATTGGCAATAACTGCAAATTAAGATACAGATCCATTTTTTTATCTACTAACTTTGCATACTCAGTGCTGACGTGCAGTGTCTACACTGGTGTGGAAAAACAGGTCTGACTTATTAATAAAAATAACAGACCTTAAGAGGATTTGACCTCAAGCTGCCTGATTTCACATCCTATGGGTTGAGTAACCCTGAGCAAGTTGCTTAACCCCACAGCACCTCAACAGAAAATGAGGACAAGGATTCTGCCTGCTTCACTGTGTCACGGTGGGGGCTAAAATTTAAAGTGCAGAATAAAGTGTTTAGTAGAGCCTGTCATTCCATACACTCCAGCTATTGTGTCTATTAACACTGTCATTTTGCACACATGACCTCATAGACTTCTCAAGCGTAACTCAAATCGTATTATGGCTGAAACTACATCAGAATGTGTCCGTGGCTATGAACCAAAAGGGTAGGAAAAGTCACATAATCAGAAATACTAGACTTTCCTGGCAGTCCAGTAGTTAAGACCCCATACTTCCACTGCAAGGGGCGCGGGTTCAGTACCCAGTCGGGAAGTTCCACGTCCTGCGCGATATGGCCAAAAAAAATTAAAACTCGAGGTTAAAAGATGACAAGGACATTTTTCTGTTTTTCAAAAAAAATTTTTTTATATATTATTATATCGTTGACAAGGGGGAGGCAAAAGTATATATGCAATTCTTATTGCTAAACGTTTGCTGTAAGAATTTTATTTCCTAATTAATTATATAAGAAGGGGAAATAAATGGCTTTAGAGATAACAACTTAAGAGAACAAGGAGCATGGGAAGCACCGTAGCCTCCCTGACAATGAAAAATAAAAAATGTCAAACACATCCTACCAGCCAGAGATTTGATCTGATTGACAAAGTCACCTTTTAAAGTACAAATAACCATTAGCAGATATTGCCTATTAGTTGCTTGCACATTAGCATGAATTATTTAAACCTCACAGGTCAACATCAAGCTAAAATTAGAGGTTCTCAATTGATAACATTTTTGAAAAAGGAATAACAGAAGAATTTGTCAGAGATCCCTGGGACTTGAAGAATAGCAGGCTTGTTTAAAAAAAAAAGAAGATGAATTTTAGACAGCTAGGGATCTCCACAAATGCTATGCAATTGACTTCAATGAGTCATCACAAACCCATGTGCCTCTTGCCTATGGAACAATATGAAGACATGCGTCTACTCTCATATGACCCTCTTCAAGGCTCTCTTCCGATTATTAATGTACACTCCAATTATTAATCATGCACTCTTCTTGTTGTTCCCTAAAAATATTTCCCTCAACAGTGCTGAGCATCTCTTTAACCAGGGAGTATCAAGGGGCTTAGAAAGACTGCAGCACGGTCCCTAACCTCAGGGTTAGCCATGTTATGAGGTCCCAGAAGTTCTGCAGATACATCATAATAGAATCCAGCGTATGTGCTGTGCTTCCAACTCTTTGCCCCTCCATGGACTGTAGCCCCTCAGGCTCCTCCATCCATGGGAATTCTCCAGTCTAGAATACTGGAGTGGGCTGCCATGTCCTCCTCCAGGGGATCTTCCCTATCCAGGGATCAAACCCAGGTCTCCCCGCATTGCAGGTGGATTCTTTACCATCTGAGTCACCAGGGAAGCCCAGAATCCATCATAACAAGTTCTAACTTCTTTTCTGCTGCCTGATGTCTGAACACCCAGTGTTAATGTTTTGCATTATCATAAAACTCAGTTGAGGCTAATTAATTTTTTTCCAACTAGGCATTTTCTTTCACTTTAGTTTCCTGAATTATCAATGGCAGATATTTTTTAAACTAGTTTCCACATTTTAAAAAGGTAAAAAAATAATTAAGAGCTATTGAGATTTCTGGTTATGGAAAATTTCCATAAGTAATGCTCCCAGAGTAACAAACTCTAGAAATATGGGTAGACTCTAATTAAGCATGACACAACAATGGAAATTAAAAACGGAGAGGGGGGACTCACAAATCTGGCCCTCAGGGGGCTACTGCTGCTGCTGAGTCACTTCAGTCGTGTCAGACTCTTTGCCACCCAATGGACTGCAGCCCGTTAGGCTCCTCTGTCCATGGGATTCTCCAGGCAAGGATTCTGGAGTGGGATGCCATATCCTCTTCCAAGGGATATTCTCAACCCAGGGACTGAACCCACATCTCTTACATCTCCTGCCTTGGCAGGTGGATTCTTTACCATTAGCGCCTCCTGGGAAGCCCCCTAAGGTGGTTGCCCACGTTTCATCTTGAGAGTGAAAAATGAAGGTTTTTCTTAACCAATGTGTTTTTAACTTGAGCATTTCCTGTCAGTACATTAGCTTCTCAAAAGTTTCCATTATATTTTTTTCTTTCTGATATACACAGAAATCTAACTGTCTTTGGTAATAAACATCATCTCTGTCATCTATGGCTATCAATAGTCACAGAAATTTTGGTTTTCATCTCATATGGTTGTGATGTGCTTTCACATTTAGCTGCAAGCCTCTTGTTTAAGCTGGATTCAGATGCTATAAGACAATGATAGCCATTAACTATTAGTTTCACAGTATCTGAGACATAGCGATGTGCCCTCTAACTTGCTGGTACCAAAAACTGCAACATCCAGGACAACGCTTTTCATCCTTGCTCAGTATTCTACCACTTAGCTCAGCTTCACCAAACATACAAAATGTCACCAGAGTTCCATCTTTCCGGCCACAAAACACAATGTTTTTGGATTCACACCATTGTATCATTCTGGCAGCTGTGTGTGTATGAATGTGCCAAATCCTACTTTAAAAAAAAAAAAAAAAATTTTCAGCCCTTCTAGATTCATCTCTTTATGGTTTAAGTTCTTTAAGAACATGCTATCTCGCACCTTCTCAAGGAGTCTCTTTTCTGGGTCGGCTTTCTTTCCTGAGATTGGTAGGTATCTCTGAGCAGATGGAGCTCATCACTGCCTTTCTTTATTATTAGCACATCCTACAGGGCTAAAGGGACCAGACCGTGTTGCATTTGCTCTTGTATCTCTAGCATAGTAACTTCTGTGCAATAAATGTTCATTAGCTTTCACTGAACTTCTGAATGACTGAATGAAAGAAAAAAATAATAATCCCACCCCTTCTCTTGGAGAATGTCAGTATGCAAACTAATTCTTAAACACCCTTAAAAACTACTGTGGTTGTAGCTTTGAGTGTAATAACGATAGAGTAACTTAGGAACTGGGAGGGTAGAGTCTCTGTGGACGACAAAGAACACCAGCGCACTACTTCACTTACACCTTTACTCTCACAACCCTTTGTACATTTTTTGTGTTTCTTATAGTGTCTAAACATTGGATCACAGTGCCCAATGCCCCCAGGTCTTGTCCCAAGTTGGGCTTCACACTTGGCATGCTCTCCAGACCCCATTTAGCCAGTTCTCTTGTTTCCATCATTCAAACAACTTCTGAAATCCTATTTCCTCCATCAAGCTTCTGACTAATTGGAAAAGAGGCAGCAATTTCCCCTAGAAGGGCAGTTCCCACCCCCATCCCTCCACAGAAGTCCATGTCGAGGGCCAGATTCCTCTAGGCACTGAAGCATCACTCTAAAGATTTGCTTTATCTAGAGCTCTATGTCTATAGAGGTCCACTCAGAGACTAGAGAGAACTATGAGCAGTGCCTTGAACTTTTCCCTGATCAAATAGGATCTTAATAAATGCTTTAAAAGAAAAGAGACATCAAAAATCTTCAAATTGCAAATGTCTTCTTTAGCTCCACTTCAGTGAGAGTCAATGGTTCAATAATAGGGTTTTCACAATGAAACCCTTTTGATGTTCTTGTCTGCTACTACTGTTGATCAGACACAGTGGATAACGGATCGTCTTCCCAGTAATGCTGTCTAGAGCCATTAATTTGTAAAGCTTGGGGAGACCCAGGATAAGAGTGAAAGTGTTAGTCGCTCAGTCGTGCCCTACTCTTTGAGACCCTATAGACTAGAGCTCACCAGGCTCCTCTCTCCATGGGATTCTCCAGGCAAGGATACTGGAGTGGATAACCATTGCTTTCTCCAGGGGATCTTGAACCTGGGCCTCCCACATCACAGGTGGATTCTTTACCATCTGAGCCACTAATGCCGTTAATGTCTAAAGCATGGGGAGATCCAGGACAACAGAGGTTGGTCTTATACCAAACTATGAAGTTTCACTCTCTGCGTAATAAAAAATATGCACTTTTTATTCATACTTCACAAATGAGGAGATTCTGACAGCTAATCCAGATCAAAAATTTTGCATTTGATCAAATGGCAGATCCCAGGCCCAAAGCCATCCCCCTCCAGCAGTCAGCCTTTCAACCTGGGCTCATCATCTCACCTCAAAGAAGCATATTAGGGTGAAATTCATGAGGAAGAATTTGTCTAGGTCACATAATGGCTCCTTTTTAGTCTTTGATTTCTGACACTGGAATCACCCAGCTTCAATACTGCTATGAAGACTCTAAAGTTGTAGGGCCTTTTGTCTGTTCAAAATACCATTGGATTCGGAAAAAGACTGACATAGTAGATCTCAACATCTTTTCAACACCTTTCCTGAGGACACGCCTTTTTTTTTTTTTCTTTTAAACAAGATGCCATTATTCTGTACATCTATAAATGCAAACCACTGACATGCATTGATACGCTGTGTGAATGCTTCTTTGATCCTTTGCAAAGTGCTATAGTAACCAGAAAGCAAAAGAAAAGTGAGAGGAGGGAAGCCCTGAGGAATAGTGCTTTATAAATCAGAACTGCCATGCAATTTACAGATGAGTTCACTGGGTACCATGTTAGAATATGAATGCATAGCAACAGAAGTATCAGAGCTCATCATTTTTATAACAAAAATGTGCTACACAAAGCATTTATCTAAATGTAACATGTTGGGACTTCTCTTGTGGTCCAGTGGCTAAGACGTCTCACTCCCAAAGTAGGGGGCTCAGGTTCAGTCCCTGGCCAAAGAACTTGATCCTATATGTCACAATTAAGACCCAGTTCAACCAAATAAATAAATAAATAAATAATTTTTAATAAATGAAAGAAATGTCATATGTTGATACCCCCTACTTCTTTGGACAAACTGAAGCAGTTACTTCCTTCATTTAAATTACTCCCTAATCATGTATTGGACTTCCCTGATGGCTTAGTGGTGAAGAATCTGCCTGCCCATGCAGAAGACTAGAGTTCCACCCCTGGGTCAGGAAGATCCCCTGGAAAAGGAAATAGCAACCCACTCCAATATTCTTGCCTGGAAAAGCTCACAGACAGAGGAGTTTGGAGGACTATAGTCCACAGGGTAGCAAAAGAGTCAGACACAGCTTAGTGACTAAAAAACAAGAATCATGTATTATATGCCATGTTTGCAACTATATTCCAGGCCATTTGATGAGTGCCATTAAACCCAGTAATACACCTAAGACAAGTTCTACAACTTCTAGAAGAATATAAAGGGGAAACGGGGAGAGGAACCAGCATTTGATGTCATTTGGTTCTAAAAATAAAATGTCTATCTTTCATTAAATGCTTGATTGGATTTAGTGAAGTTTTCTGTTTGTTTTGTACCAGCCGCAGTAACTTGTTTTTGATATATTAGCTTTATTGAAATAAAAAATTCCCATAGCATACAGATCAGCTATTTCAAGTGTACTCTTCAGTGGATTTCAGAATAACCACAGAGTTGTATACAACTGTGATAACTTTTTTATCTGGCTATTTTAGAAATTTATGAACTTGATATCAGTATACATTGAAATCTTAGTGAATTCATTTAAAGCATGTTAAGGTTTAATTATGTATGCCAACCTTTTTGCTCCTTTTTTACATTTTTTGAAGAAAACATATTATGAAGAAAATGCGAATTTAGCATATTCAGTTAGACTAATCATTGCTAGCATTTATAGAAAATAGACAATTTAGCATGTTAGACACTTTACATGCATTATCTCATTTCATCATCAGAACAGCCCTATGTGATAAATATTGTGGTTAGCCCCATTTTATAAAAAGTTAGGAGAACCAAGATCAAGTTGCTTGTCCAAGGTGAAATAGAAGGAGGTAGAAACAGAACGACTCACACTTACATAATCCTACCTACCAAGCCCATACTTCCTTGTCCCACATTTTGTTTTCTTTGTCTCTACTATTACAAATTAAAAACCTCTATGAAGGTGAGTGATGGATTTTCTTATCCAATGCACCATACAAATAAATAATACATCAGGGGAAAAGAAGAAAAGTGTGGTACAGCCCTAGGATTGGCTTCAAAAGCTACAGCTTTGGCTTTACTGATTATTAGCTATGTGACTTTCAGGCAAGCTACCAAACTTTTTTGTGCTTTGCTTTCCTCACTTCTAAATGGGATATTGGGGGACCTCTCTGGTGGTCCAGCGGTAAAGAATCGACTTTCCAGTGTAGAGGATGTGGGTTCAATTCCTGGTTTTGGAATTAAGATCCCACCTGCCCCTGGGCCACTGAGCCTGGACGCCACAACTGAAGAAGCCTGAGTGCTGCAGCGAAGACTCAGCACAGTCAAAAAAAAAAAAAACCTCCATAAAATGGGATATTGGTGTTGATGTTAAATTATTTAGGGATCAGCACATAGTCAGTACTCAATACTTTATCTTTTACCTAGTGGACAGAAACTTACTTTGTTTACAGAGGAAAGAATGTTTGCAGCTATCAAGCTAAAAACATGTAGTCTGATTTTCTCAAAGAATGTGGTAACTTCTGGGAACCGACTAGTTCCAGCTACCATTTTTCTCTTTAAAATCTGATGCAAGCACCAAAGTTATTCTAGCAATGTCCTGAGAACAGCTGCAATGAGTAATTATTTGAATTCCAAAGTAGTGGTTCCCATTCTTTGAGAGGTTAGGGCTCCTTAAAGATTCGGACGAAAGCTATGAGTCGTCTTCAGAAAAATTCAAATATGCACACAGGTAAGCCTTTGCGGATAATTTCAAGCTTCCAGAGAACCTTAAAGCTCATGGACTTTCACAAAAACGAATCCCTGACTCACAGAGATATGATTGAGGCAGAAAACCCATGTTCTATTTTGCCCTTGCTAACCAGTGAAATGACCTTGCAAAAAAAATTTCAACCTCTCCAAACTGAAAGTTCTTACTCCCACCTTAAAATAAGAGGATTGGAGTGGAAGATCTCTAAAATTCCTTTCAACCCTAATTCTATAATTCTAACTTCTGAATTACATAACAAGTTCTGTTAACCAACCAATTTCAGTAATTTATTATCCTTCTCCCTAGGTTTCTTAATTAATATTGATCTTCCTTTAGCTAGTGCTGCCAATTCTGAAGAAAATGGAATATTACCTTAATCTTTATAGGCATCTTCTAGGTTTTGAATTTATAATTTACTGCCCAATTTCACCCAAGTTTGTATAAATGAAATTTACATATTTATGTGCTCTATCAATTATTTGATTATTAATGCACCAATTATAGTCTGAGATGCCTACAAATACAGTACACGGGGAGTAATTTAACTCCTCCTCCAAATACTCATCACTTTGGTGATACTGTCATCTCTAACCCCAAACTGATTAATTTGGCAGATTAAAGATGGAGAAGGGGAGAGAAACCAGACACTAACTGTCAGCCCACAACTTCACAGAGGGCCCTTGTGACTTGTTAAGCTTTAAGTGTAGTTATTCTGATAATAATATTATACAGTTTTATAATCCTGTGTATCTACAAAACCCTGTCGTGTACATCATCTCAGTGAACATGATCTTTTGTTTTTCTTTTGTTTTGGAATAAATTTGGAGTTACACAAAAGCCTCCAGGATAGCACAGAGTCCCCGTAGACCCTTTGCCCAGCGCCCCTCATGTTACCATCAGTGCGTCTGTGAAAACTAAGAAATGAGCACTGGTTGGGCTTCTCTGGTGGCTCCGACGGTAAAGAATCTGCCTGCAACCAGGTTCAATCCCTGGGTCGGGAAGATCCCCTGGAGTAGGAAACGGCAATATTCCTACTCCAGGAATAATGGCACTCCAATATTCTTGCCTGGGAAACCCCACAGACAGAGGAGCCTGGCGGGCTACAGTCCATGGGGCTGCAAAGAGTCGGACCTGACTGAGCAACTTCCACTTAACTATACTATTAACTAAACACACTTTTCTCAGGTTTCAACAGTTCTTCTACAAATGTCCTTTCCTGTTCTAGGATCCAGCTCAGAACACCACATGGCGTTTATTCATCACGCCTCCTTTGTCTCCTTGGGTCTGGACAGTTTCTCTGTCTTGTTTTTTACAGCATCACACTTTTGAAGAGTATGGATCAGGTGTTTTATAGAATGGCCCTCAATTGTGTTTGATGTTTATTCATGATTCGACTTGAGTTTATGTTTTTCAGGGAGGAACAGCATGGAGGTAAAGTGCTCAATTCATTACATAATTATATGGGGGCTATGTGATATCAACATCACCTGTCACTGGTGATGTTGATTTTGATCACTTGGTTAAGATTATATTTTCCAGTTTTCTCCACTTTAGAGTTATAATATTCCTCTTTCTTTAACCTATTCATTTGAAACAAGTCATTAAGAACAGTCCATACTTGAAGAGGAATTAAGCTCTAAGTCCTGGAAGAGGGGTGTGTCTACACGGAGCAGTTGGGATTCTTCCATAGAAAACCACCTTTAAAAAATATTGGAGTATAGTTGATTTAAAAGGTTATGTTAGTTTCTTCTGTGCAGCAAAGTGAATCAGTTATACATATACACATGTCCACTCTTTTTTAGAGTCTTTTTCCATATAGGTCTTCACAGCATATTGAATAGTTCCCTGTGCTGTACCGTAGGTCCTTATTAGTTTATCTAAAGGTCAGTTTTCATTCCAATCCCAAAGAAAGGCAATGCCAAAGAATGCTCAAACTACCGCACAATTGCACTCATCTCACACGCTGGTAAGGTAATGCTCAAAATTCTCCAAGCCAGGCTTCAGCAATATGTGAACCGTGAACTTCCTGATGTTCAAGCTGGTTTTAGAAAAGGCAGAGGAACCAGAGACCAAATTGCCAACATCCGTTGGATCATGGAAAAAGCAAGAGAGTTCCAGAAAAACATCTATTTCTGCTTTATTGACTATGCCAAAGCCTTTGACTGTGTGGATCACAATAAACTGTGGAAAATTATTCAAGAGACGGGAATACCAGACCACCTGATCTGCCTCTTGAGAAATTTGTATGCAGGTCAAGAAGCAACAGTTAGAACTGGACATGGAACAACAGACTGGTTCCAAATAGGAAAAGGAGTACATCAAGGCTGTATATTGTCACCCTGCTTATTTAAATTATATGCAGAGTACATCATGAGAAACGCTGGGCTGGAAGAAACACAAACTGGAATCAAGATTGCCAGGAGAAATATCAATAACCTCAGATATGCAGATGACACCACCCTTATGGCAGAAAGTGAAGAGGAACTCAAAACCCTCTTGATGAAAGTGAAAGAGAAGAGTGAAAAAGTTGGCTTAAAGCTCAACATTCAGAAAATGAAGATCATGGCATCTAGTCCCATCACTTCATGGGAAATAGATGGGGAAATAGTGGAAACAGTGGCAGACTTTATTTTTCTGGGCTCCAAAATCACTGCGGATGGTGACTGCAGCCATGAAATTAAAAGACGCTTACTCCTTGGAAGGAAAGTTATGACCAACCTAGATAGCATATTCAAAAGCAGAGACATTACTTTGCCAACAAAGGTTCGTCTAGTCAAGGCTATGGTTTTTCCTGTGGTCATGTATGGATGTGAGAGTTGGACTGTGAAGAAGGCTGAGCACCGAAGAATTGATGCTTTTGAACTGTGGTGTTGGAGAAGACTCTTGAGAGTCCCTTGGACTGCAAGGAGATCCAACCAGTCCATTCTGAAGGAGATCAGCCCTGGGATTTCTTTGGAAGGACTGATGCTAGAGCTGAAACTCCAGTACTTTGGCCACCTCATGCGAAGGGTTGACTCCTTGGAAAAGACTCTGATGCTGGGAGGGATTTGGGGCAGGAGGAGAAGGGAACGACAGAGGATGAGATGGCTGGATGGCATCACTGACTCGATGGACGTGAGTCTGAGTGAACTCCAGGAGTTGGTGATGGACAGGGAGGCCTGGCGTGCTGCAATTCATGGGGTCACAAAGAGTTGGACACAACTGAGTGACTAATCTGATCTGATGTTTAGTTTATTAGTTTATTTATGTAATTTATCTAATTTTACATAGAGTAGTGTGTATCTGTCGATCCCAGTCTCCCAATTTATCCCTTTTAAAGCACATATTGCTATTTCCAACTGTATAAAAGACAAAGAGAAACCAAAGTTTCAACTGTGTTGATGAAGACTGGGCTTTAGACTGGGCTTCCCAGCTGGCACTAGTGGTAGAGAACTCATGTGCCAATGCAGGAGACGTGAGAGATGTGGGCTCAATCCCTGGGTCAGGAAGATCCCCTGGAGGAGGGCATGGCAACCCACTCTAGTATTCGTGCTGGAGAATCCCATGGGCAGAGGAACCTGGCGGGCTACAGTCCATTGACTCACGAAGAGACTGAAGCAACTTAGCACGAACTCATGGCTCAGACTGACCAAATCACACGGCACGTACAAAGTAGAGCTAGTTTGCGAAACCAGCTCTTCTAATTCCAAATCATTAATTTATTCCATGACACCATAGTATCTCGATTTAGGTAAAATTTTTTGCCCTGTGCTTTAGGAGGAGTCCAGCAGTATGCACCTCAACTTTCGTCTTGTTTTTATTTAGCAACTGAAATACCTTTCAGCCAATATCATTTAAATGTAGCCAAAAGGGTCAATGTGGTTTCCAAGCTCTACCCTAAGGTGTGGCATATGATCTGGGGATACTCTGGTTTCCTCGGGATCCACTGTATTTTCATTCTAGGAAGTGGTCCGCATTCTGTCTCCTCAAATCGACCTTTTTCTCCTAGAAGACTAGCCAATCAAAATAGAGACTTCATCTTTGTATGATTAACAAAAGGCAGAGTGAACACTTTTAGTCCTTGCCTCAGATAAAAGCCCTCGAAACTCAGTTTGTTACTTCCCAAGATGAATAGCCATCAATATGGACTTCCAGATCTCCATAGAATGATCTGAGCTGTCTAAGCAATCCAGGCAAATTTACAAATAAAGGTCGTTCCTGGCCCAATGTCAGCAGCGTTCTACACTTCACTTTGGTTGCAGACACCAGGCTTGGGAGATCTGTCGGCTGGTAGTGATTTCCAGCCGTGGCACAGGGAGGCCAAATTGTAACAGGTGACATAAAGGGGAAAGAGTCTGTATCAGATTACTCATTCCCGGGAGCCATCCCCTCCACTGGACTGCCCTTGTGTGAAATCCAGGAATCTACAGACATTTTAAAATTAGCTTTTCTGCTGGCCCAATTACTTGTCTTATCAGTCACTCAAGTAATGTTTAATAAGCACTCCCCTGCTCATGGTGATTCACTAAGCCTGTGGGAGAGTTAATCCAGAATGACAGGGTCTCCGCCCACTGGGCACTTACATTCTAACACAAAGACAACAGACCCCACGTGATGGGAGCCATTCCATCCCCGCACGAAAAGGAGGGCTTGTTTTATGTTGCCTGTGTTGCAGGTTCTTAGCTTTTGCTGTCCACTTTAGAGGTGTATGTAGAGGTACGTGTGTGTGTAAAAGACTAAGAGACAATATTACAAGCACTGAAAATTGAAGGAACTAGCATAAGAAGCAGGGTTTGCTGGTTATTATTTTCAAATTTCAACATTCAGTTTCCTGAATTCTCTCCTGTGCTTAATACAACAAATATGGAGATTTTACTCATTGGAAAAGACTCTGATGCTGGGAAAGATTGAGGGCAGGAGGAGAATAGGGCGACAGAGGATGGTTGGATGGCATCACCGACTCAATGGACATGAATTTGAGCTAACTCCAGGAGATGGTGAAGGACAGGGAAGCCTGGCGTGCTGCAGTCCGTGGATTGCAAAGACTCAGACACGACTGAGCAACAACAACAAAGGGGAAGCACCAAGTATCAAAACCGACGTGGACTCACCGTGTGTATATCTCCTCACACTCTTCGTCTCCATGTATTTTCTGCCCTCCTTTACCGGGACCCCTTGCCCTGCAAAGAGCTTTATGCCTGAAGCATGCGGTCACATTCCCTACAGAGCAGTAATGGTCTGGATTTGCTGTTTCTGTGGACAGAACTTGGACCTGCTTGTTGGGGGTTTCCTCTCTCTCTTTGGTGTAATGGAAACAGCTGGTTGTGGAGTCAGAGACTCGGCTCAGCAGGGTATTTTCTTTCTCAGCCTCAATTTTCTGGTCTGTAAAATGTGGTTAAAAATCTATAAATTTATTGTGAAAATTTGGCAAATGTATATCTAAAAGTATTTTATAAACTGTGAAACACCATTTGGCTTCTTAGGTGGCTCAATGTTAAAGAATTCATCTGCCAGCACAGGAGATGCAGGTTCAATCCCTGAGTCCGGAAGATCCCCTGGAGGAAGAAATGGCAACCCACTCCTTTATTCTTGTCTGCAGAATCCCATGGACGCAGGAGCCTGGCGGGCTACAGTCCATGGCATTACAAAGAGTCGGACACAACTGAGTGACTTAGAATGCATGCATGCATATGCATATATATATGTATATATATAAATACAATGTCAGACTAAAAGGCCAGAACTGAATTTGCATTTTAATTCTAGCATTTTACATGCATAACTAAACTTTTATCTAGTTCCTTTATTAAATTGCAAAGCAGTTACAAGTTCTTCACAGTTATAGACAATCCAAAAATGTATAGAGAATGGGGGACAAGAGATACATTATGCTTGTTAAAAATTATTTGGGTATAGAGCATAAAAATGCATGCAAGAAAACACGTCAAGGACAAGATTCCCTTCTGAACCCTTCACTGTATGTATATTGAATTCAATACATTTAGGAAAACAGCAAAATGCATTTAACAAGAAATTAAAAACAGAATGAATATAGCCACAGAAGTCTATATCCAAATGCATATTTAAAAATATATTCATTAAAAACGAATACACTATGTAAGAAACTTGCAACTGTTTTTTTGTTTTTTTTTTTTTTTGGTTGAATGACACTGCTTTTTTCCTAAAAGTTATGAAAAGGCAGGAAGACTGCCCAGACCAACAACACAAAGGCACCACCAGCTGCTTTCTATCTAGCAAGGTTTGACTTCAATTTCTAGGCATTATGGGATGATCCCATTTGTAACAAGCAACTCTTCCTTATGGAATTTAGTCCACAGTGATCCTAAAACTTTGACAGTGGAACAAAAATGCCTTCTGCCTTTCCTCTACTGGGAAAAAGACACTTTAAGGTAATTGTGTGAAACAAATCATCCTTAACTTCAATGAGTCAAGTTTTACTAAAGCTGAGAACCCAATCAGCTTGTGTGTACATCAGGCTTCCCAGCGGAGCTTCTTAATATGAATGTCCAGAATCCAGCCCAGAGAGTCTAATGAATTTTCTGAATCATGCTTGCATATCAGTACTGTAAAGAGCATCCCTAAGGATTTTGAATGCATCCAGGTTTGGGGACCACTGCAATAAAGCGCCCCAACATTCCACTCAATTATAACAGCAGCACTTTCTGGGGAGCATTTTTTCGCAAGAATATGACACAAGTTCTGTCTTCACTGACCTTCATACTAAACTTTCAAGATGCCCCTGGTCCCTCTCTAGTCATCCACAGGGCTCCACACCCCCCAGGCCAGTGGCTCATTCATCATGAATCAGATCTGCTCCTGCTTACGTTATGTGTGATATACCTATAATTAGGTAATCTGTTTTAAATATTTACAAAATTAAATATGGGTACAAAAAAGAGAAAGAGTACTTTCTTTCCATGAAAATTGAGATGAAAACATTTTTAAAACAAAGGCTAGTCGCCAGGAAAAATTGTTATCCAAGGAAATATGGAAGAAAAAGTTATAAAGACAGGGAAAAAATAACAAAAATCAGAAAAACAAATCTAGATAATTTCTGCACTTACTTTGTTCCACTTCAAAGAAGCGTAAGCTGGAAATCACAAATGAAGCTTTAAGGGTGTGACTTATCCAAAGAGAGAGAGAGAGACAGAAGGAATTTCAATCATGTCCAACAAATAAATTAGCGTTTCTATCTCAGCTGACTTGAACAAGTTCAGATGGTGTATTAAACCTCTAGGAAAGAAAAGTATATGCTTGTGCGTGCAGTTCTGCAGTTGAATAAATAATCAGGAACACCAACAAAAATTCTTCTTCCTTCTCCTCCCCCCTCCAGTTTTTTTTTTTCCTGTGTCATAAATTATACAAAGAAGACGGAAAGAATTAAGGAATATGACACATGAATGCATCTCACCTGTCAGGTACAACTGCCAAAAGAAAGGCTTGAGAAACTCACTGCTTTAGCCAACAACTTCTAAGCAGCTCTATGGATTCAATGGCTTGGGTGGTGACGAAAAAAATCAATGCAAAACTGCTGATTTTCTGAATGTTAATCAAATAATTGAGGAAATAAGTTTCCAGGGAAATTAATGGGGTGGGAGCACAGCAAGAGGAAGAAAAACATTTACAGTAGCAGAAAAGTCTCTGTGTAAAGTGATTTCACCCTTTTGGGTTTTTTTCTTAAAGCAGTACCTGCTATAATTCTCCCAGCGCACAGGTCCTGTAATTCACTAACTAAAAGGGCACTCTTGTGGGTGCACGTTAATTCCATAAACAAAAGCCCTTCACTTATCGCAGACAGAAGTTTGTGCACTGCACGGATTTGGTTCAACAAATATTAAATAATAGCCCATTTGAAAAGAAAAAGACAAACATGGGGTGTGTGTGACAAAGGTTCCATTCTGTGTTAATTTTAGTAGATGAAGGCATGTGGCCTTCCCAGTGTTTTCTTTGAGTCAGATTTTAATGCAAAGCCGGATATTTTTTTGACAGAGGAAAATCCTTAAAAAGCCCTCATTTGAAGCTTAGGATTGATTTGTCATTATATTCGAGGCCATTGCCTTTGTATTAGACTTAACAACATGTTAACATTGTATGGCAAGAAGACCTGTTTCTACAAGTCAATTCTTCATGGAGCTCAGAGGAGCAGGCAGAAATATCTTACCCACGGTCAACCACTCGTGCACACACATATGCACACTCAACCACACACACATACACACACGCATCCTCTTGAGAAAATTTTAAATCCTTACAACTTTTTGAGGCTTTATAGTATAATTGCTGCTACTGCTGCTAAGTCGCCTCAGTCGTGTCCGACTCTGTGCGACCCCATGACGGCAGCCCATCAGGCTCCCCCGTCCCTGGGATTCTCCAGGCAAGAACACTGGAGTGGGTTGCCATTTCCTTCTCCAATGCATGAAAGTGAAAAGTGAAAGTGAAGTCGCTCAGTCGTGTCCAACTCTTAGCGACCCCATGGCCTGCAGCCTACCAGGCTCCTCCGTCCATGGGATTTTCCAGGCAAGAGTACTGGAGTGGGATGCCATTGCCTTCTCCAATAGTATAATTAAATAGGGATAATTCTTTGGACATGTTTCCCCTCTGTCTGGAATTTCATCATGGGCTCTGAAAAATCTTATTAACTGTAATATATGTATGTGTGTGCTCAGTTGCTTAGTCAAGTTTGACTCTTTGCAACGCCATGGACTATAGGCCACCAGGCTCCTCTGTCCATGGAATTTCCCTGGCAAGAATACTGGAGTTGCCATTTCCTCCTCCAGGTGATCTTCCGAACCCAGGGATCGAATCCATGTCTTCTGCATCTCCGGCATTGGCAGATGGATTCTTTACCCCTGAGCCACCAGGGATGGATGTATACTTACATCCATACACATACATTCATTTGGGTAACAGAATTCGGCAAATACGATATACTGTGCACTCTGAAAGCATAAAGTTTCTAGGAAATAAAAAAAAGTCAGCAGCATATATCCTGAGTGGTGTTTTTGACTTTCACTTTTATAGCAAAGGGTCTAAATAATAAGCATGATGAAATTTATTAGCATTTATTAAGAACCTGCCATTTCAGTAAAATATTAAAACAGGCTCATTGGCACATTAATAAAGGTGCCTTTGAACTCAGACTAGGTGAACGACCCCAAGCCAGGTGAGGTGAAACATATAAAGAAGTGTCACGAGTGATAATTTCCGCATAGTGTACACTTGTTTAATTTCCCATAGACCATGCCTACCCTCTGAGTTTCAAACCCTCATGAAGCCATCTTGCTATCAAAGGACTTCCTGTGGTCCTATGTCAAAAAAGGGAACAGAGTGAGCAATGTGGGATCCTCAGTAATGCTAAATACTCACAGCAGGATAGTTTAGCACCTTAGCATCTTTTCAGCCTTGGTCCTCATCCTTCCCAAGCCCTGCCTTCAAGGCAGCTGTCCCCAAGCTTCTTGACACCAGGGACGAGCTTCATGGAAGACAGTTTTCCCACGAACCAGGCTTGGGGGGATGGTTTGGGGATGATTCAAGCACATCACACTGATTGCGCACTTTATTTCTATTATTACTACATCAGCTCCACCTCTGAACATCAGGAATTAGATCCTAGAGGTTGGGGACCCCTGCTTTCACTGAATCAGTGAATTCATTAAGGGCACAGCTGACAAAAGAAATGCCTCGTGGTGATAATATACGTTCTTTCTGCAATTCTCAGCAGACACGTGCGGGTATTAACTCTGTGAATATAAAGGCTACAGTGCTTTTGATCTGTGGTGTTGGAGAAGACTCCTGAGAGTCCCTTGGACTGCAAGGAGATCCAACCAGTCAAATCCTAAAGGAAGTCAGTCCTGAATATTCATTGCAAGGACTGATGCTGAAACTGAAAGTCCAATACTTTGGCCACCTGATGCGAAGAGCTGACTCACTGGATAAGACCCTGATGCTGGGAAAGATTGAAGGCAGGAGGAGAAGGGGACAACAGAGGATGAAATGGCTGGATGGCATCACCGACTAGATGGACATGAACTTGGGCAAACTCCAGGAGATGGTGATGGACAGAGAAGCCTGTCGTGCTACAGTCCATGGGGTCACAAAGAGTCAGACAAGACTTGGTGACTGAACAACATGATAAAGATATTGATAGCATGTGATTTTATCTGAGAATGGCAATATGTATGACATAGATTGTCCAGCATTATCATTTGAAATATGAAGCAAACACCACCAGACATAGTTCCTTTTTTTTTTAAGATTTTTTTATATGGACCATTTTTAGTCCTTTTTGAGTTTTTTACAATATTGTTTATGTTTTATGTTTTGGTTTATTTTAGGCCATAAGGCATGTTGGATTTTAGCTCCCTGACCAGGGATTGAACCACACCCCCTGCATTGGAAGGCAAAGTCTTAACCACTGGACCACTAGGGAAGTCCCAGCCACCATTTCTTGAAGAATAAACCAAGCTAAAGACTGTCAAAACAACTTGCTCAACATTCAGGCAAAGCAAGGGAAGCCTTTGAAATAGGAGTCATAGCGCCCATCCTCAGCCATTCCACAAATTTATTTTCGCCATTTTTGAGATTATCCTTTACAACGTGGCCTCAGGGAACACCTGTAGACAATTAAAATCATAACAAATAAAACACTCTTGAAACAACAGTAAGAACTCATACTAATTCATTCACCAAGTTAAACACGCGGTGGTGGTTTGCTACCGAAGACAACAGTCCTTTTGATGGTGCCCAGGAGGCGTGCAGTGTACAGCCTGAGCTGCCGTATAAAGCGGACTTGGTGAAGTTTGCTGTATTAACTGCCTGCCTGTGTGCTGGGTCACTCAGTTGTGTCCGACTCTTTGTGGCCCCATGACTGTAACCCACCAGGCTCCTCTGTCCACGGAATTTTCCACACTAGAATACTGGATCAGGTTGTCATTTTCTTCTCCAAAGGATCTTCCCACTAGGGATCGAACCCACACCTCCTGTGTCTCCTGCATTGGCAGGCAGACTCTTTACCACTAGTGCTCCCTGGGAAGCCCTTGATATATTAGCTGAATTAATCTAACTATAATTAGAGGATCTCATGTCAAAACCTGAACTGTCAAGAATGGTAGTTATGTCTCATGCCTTTGAGTGGGTGGGGTGGGAGGCTTAGTCACTCAGTCGTGTCCAGCTCTTTGTGACCCCATCGACGGTAGCCCACCAGGATCCTTTGTTCATGGGATTTCCCAGGCAAAAATACTGGAGTGGGTAGCCTACTTCTCCAGGGAAATCTTCCCAACCTAGGGATTACAGCAGGGTCTCCTGCATTGCAGGCGGATTCTTTACCATCTGAGGCACCAGAGAAGCCCAGTAATGCCTTCACTATGAACATGTTTTTGAGATGTCTACCATTGCTTTCTGCTGGCTGAATACTTCTTGCTTAAATTTCCAAGTTCTCTGAGAGAAAGCAGTCTGGGTGGCAGGTAACTGCCAGGATAGTGACCATACCAACTATTTCCTCATTTCTAAGCATGTTGAAATCTCTAGTTAACCAACTGGTCCATTAAAATGGATTTTAGTTCCTTACTGAGAGGTAAAAGAAATGTTTAGGATCAAGACTTGCCTCCTATAGAGAAAATGTAAACTCTATGGAAATAATTTATCTTATTTTGAGAAGTGGATTATTGGTTTAATAAATAGAAATAGCTCTATTTCAACTTCATTACATGTCAAAAGCAAACAACCAAAAGGAAGGCTTTCCTAGCTGCTTCCAATTATAACAATAAAAGGACTGAGGTTTAGAGCAAATGTTTGTTTAGCTTATTATTATAAAGTAATTTCAACCTAAATATTTTGGTTTATGTCTTCTGTAGCCTCCAAGTGCTTGACACAGCATTTTGCTATAATAACAACTTACAGAAAATTAGAGACTAAAATTAGACAGGAAGAGTATACATTTTGGTAACAAATCAAGACCCAATAAAAATATCTGAAATCTCAAAGGCGTATTCACTTTTCCAATATATGGAACGGAATGGCCAGCTTCAAAGATTTAAAGTTTTTTAAAAGCATCTGTTCAAAAATTCATACAGATATTTGAAAATAACATTTAGCTAAATTCTTTAAATAATACAGAACAAATGGACCTCTCCTTGAAAAAATGCAATTAACCAGCCTCTGAAACTAAGAGGGAACATTGTCAAAGATGGAAAAAGAAATTAGTCCTATCTTTATATTTACATCTGAGAGACAACTTGATTTTCTGTGTTAGCTAGACAGAATGAAGGTAAAAATTAAGCCCTATGAATAATGGAATAGGGAGCTATTGCCATTCTGTTAGTTATATTGGAGAACAAGGTCAGTGGAAAAAACAGCGAGCCAAATCTTGGCCTCACACCTGCTTCTGCCCATTCTTCCTTGGTAAACAGAAAGGTTTGCGCTAATGTGCGGTCTCCCAACTTGTTATTGGAGGGTGGGAGCAAGGAGGGAAGATGGTGGCTAGTTTGTTTTCAGAGGGAGAGTGGGATTATTTAAAAATCTAGCCTCCTGAGGTTCTTTTTCCTCTCCAGAGTGACATTCTCCACCCTTCTTGATTTGAGCATCACTTCACTTAAGGGGTTTCCCTGGTGGCTCAGACAGTAAAGAATCTGCCTGCCAAGGTAGGAGACACAGGTTCAAACCCTGAATCAGGAAGATCCCCTGGAAAAGGGAATGGCAACCCCCTCCAATATTCTTGCCTGGGAAATCCCATGAACAGAGGAGCCTGGCGGGCAATGGTCCATGGGGTCACAGAGTCAGACACGATAGAAGTGCCTGAGCACACACATCACCTGGTTTCAATAATATCTCTTCATGTTTCTTTCAGCCTGCGTATATTCTCAGTCGCTTCAGTCATGTCCGACTCTGCAACCTCATGGAAGCAGCCCACCAGGCTCCTTTGTCCATGGGATCCTCCTGGCAAGAATACTGGAGTGGATTGCAGTTCCCTTTTCCAGGGCATCTTCCTCCCCTGGGGATCGAACACATGTCTCCTGCGTCTCCTACATTGCAGGTGAATTCTTTACTGCTGAGTCACCAGGGAAGCCCTTGTCTCAGCCTAGGAAACATTTTCTCCAATAGGTCTTTACTGGCCACCAACGACTGAACTGAAATGAACTGAACCCCCTAAGAGAGATACGCTTATGTTTATCCCAATGTGGCCCTAGAGTGCCTGGAGCAAAGACAGTAGTCAAATGATGTTTGGGATTGACAACTGTTTCCCTGCGCCCCCCCACCCCCTTCCCACTGATGCTGTCTCAGATACTAAGGAACATTACAAGCCATCTGAGAATGAAGCAACTGATTTTCTATACTGGATGAGCTCATAATGAAACAGAAAATCAGGAATAAGTGACTGGAATAATTTCAAATATCCTTGATTCTGTTCAATCAGATTTTTATAATTTAAGCTATAATTTATAACATGTTTTTAAAGCAAATAAATCTTCTTTAATTTTATGTTATAAAATCTAACTTCCATCCTTGGATGGAAAGAGAATCAAATTGGCAAATACTTCAAATACTTCTTGTGAACTAATTGAATTATTCCAAGCTTTGGTGTGTGCATATGTGTGTATGCAAGCCTCCATATTGTCATATGCATGACCTTTTTAGATCTTTATTTTCTCGGTTCTTCTTTGAATGGATAGCATATTTCATTGACTGGCCCCTATATGAAATATTAAGTATTCCTAATTGTTTGGCATTGTAAGAATAGAATGAGCGAGTGTACATACAGGTTTCAAAAATAGGATATATATATATATATGTACATTTGTTTTCTAAATATTATAATGCCCTAGATATGCTTTCTACTTATCTGGATAGCATTTCAAAAAGATGACTACTTCTTAAATATTGCCTGAGATGTTCCTTTGTATTCATATAATAGTTTAGGGATTTTAGTATTTCAGTTACCCTAATAGAAATGTGTTTCCTGTAATGTTATTTCTAGTCCAAAAGACAACTGGTATACTTTCTGGAAAGAAAATTAAGCTGGTGCCTGTTGTGACTTTTGAAGCCAACTCTTAAGGCACCTGCAAGGCAGAAGAAAATCTTAAAGCTGGCCACAGGTGCAGAAATAACCATTTGTAGAATGTGGACCATGAGATCCCAAAGTGCAAAGCCACAAATCCAGCCATTATTAGCCAAACAAGTCCAAATCTACAATAACAGTCACAAACATTTAACCAGAAACACAGCTGCTGTTAAGAATTGGACTCTGTACTTAGACACTTGTTTTAACTGTTTTTTCCGCCGAGAAAGAACTTGCAGTTGGGTGAGAACCCACTTATTTGATATCAACCCTTTCAAGACACTCTGAACTTGAAATCCACATTTGATTCATGAAAGACACCTTTCTTTATCATTCAAAAAAGGTAATATAGGTCTCTTTTTTTATTCTAGAGCCACTGGATCATTAAATTTCAGGTAATACCTATGCATTGGACTGGCCAAAAAGTTCATTCAGGTTTTACTGTAGCATGTTGTGTGTGCTTGCTCAGTTGTGTCCAACTCTTTGGGGCCCCATGGGCTGCAGCCTGCCAGACTCCTCTGTCCATGAGTTTTCCCAGGCACGAATACTGGAGTGGTAGTATCCGCCTTCTCCAGGGATTGAAGCCGGGTCTCCTGCATCTCGTGCACTGGCAGGCAGATTCTTTACCACGGTGCCACCTAGGAAGCCCAAGATGTTATGGAAAAATTCAAACTTTTTGGCCAACCTAGTAAATGATGATTTTCCCCAATATTACATGGAAATTTTCTGCACTTAGAAATCAGCTCTTCTCTTACACTCATTTAAAAGTAAAAGGAGGAGGGTTCTGGGAAGATGGCAGAGTCAGAAACACCAGGAATTCACCTCCTCAACTAGACAATTGTGCTCGCAGAATCTGTCTGGTGTAACTGCCTTGAAACTCTGGAGTCTGTTTGAAGACATCGTAACTTCCAGGAGAAGCCTTCATTGGTAATTTGGCTTGATTTTAATCAGTTTAGGCTCTTAGCAGAGTAGCACCTACCCATCTCCCACCCTCCAGTCCAGTGGCAGGCAGATATGCTTGTATCTGGGACAGTTTGCATGCAGGGTGTACCAGAGGTCTGTGCTCTGATCAAATATTGCTGTGGATTTCATAGGCACAGCCACATGTTGCTGTGCAGCCATGGGCAGCCATGTTGCTGCAAATGGCATTATTTCATTCTTTTTTATGGCTGAGTAATATTCCATTATATTATCTATTCAACTATCGATGGACACAGGTTGCTTCCATGTCTTGGCTATTGTAAATAGTGCTGCAATGAGCACTGGGGTACATGTAACTTTTTAATTATCTTCTTCTCCAGATATATGCCCAGGAGTGGGATTGCAGGAGCATATGCTCAGTCATCTTGGACTCTTTGTGAGCCCCATAAACTGTAGCCCGCCAGGCGCCCCTGTCCATGGACTTTTTCAGGCAAGAATACTGGAGTGAGTTGCTGTTTCCTACTCCAAGGAATCTTTCGAACCCACGGATCTCCTACATTGGCAGGTGGATTCTTTACCACAACAATACCTGGGAAGTAGGATCATGGGGTAGCTCTATTTTTAGCTTTTTAGTGAACCTTCGTAATGTTCTCCATAGTAGCTGTACTAATTTATGGTCCCACCAAGAGTGTAGGAGGGCTCTTTTTTCAAAAACGAGTGACATTTTTAATATACTAACAATAAACCTCTGAAAGCAAAATTAAGGAAACAATTCCATTTACTGAAGTATCAAAAATAATAAAACACAGTTGATTCTTGAACAACACAGTTTTGAACTATGTGAGTCAACTTATAAGATAATTTTTATCAATAAATGCTGTGTTCCATCAGGTCACAATTGCCTGCCCCAAGGACGTTGTACATTGGAGAGCGCTCTCCAGATACAAATTTCTGTGGGTGATGACCGGGATAAGGTAGTGGTGTTATTACTATCATTGTCGTTATTAACATTATTATCAGTCGAGGGTGGCATGCGCCTGCAGAGTGGGGAAACAGCAAAGCCTAAGGAGCAAGACAGGTCTGTTTATGAACCTTGGTTTGTGCACTTACGAAATGTGAGACTAGAAAATTGTGCTGTTATTACGTGAGCTTCAATGTCTCCACATAAGAAACGGTAAACATAACGCTTGTCCTACAGAACTGCAGTCAGGATTAGGAATAATCTGGGTGAAGTACCTAGCACAGTGCCCAAACATTCACACATAGTAGATATTCAATAAACTGTAACTATTATCTCATTAATAGTAGTATAGGTAAATAACAGTAGCAGTACAGACTCTGTGCGACCCCGTAGACGGCAGCCCACCAGGCTCCCTCATCCCTGGGATTCTCCAGGCAAGAACACTGGAGTGGGTTGCCACTTCCTCCTCCAAGTAGCAGTATGGGTAAATAGAGAATAAGATAAACCATACTAACACATGGTATCCAGTAAGCACTCAATAAATCTCAGGTCATCTTAGTCATCATCACGACCATCCCCACCCTAATCCTAGGATGCCTTTCTTTTTTCCTTTCTTTCTTTTCATACATTTTGTTTCCAATGTAGGTGCAGCTATAACCAGTGACTCTAGACAAGATGTTTTCAAGGCAAGCTTTTTATGGTATTTTCAGAGAAACTTACTTTCCATCATAGCAGAATGAATTTTGTCTAGAATAAATACACCAAAATATAAAGTAATGCATCAATGACTTCAAATAGCAATTTTCAATGCATGATGGCTTAATTCTCTTCTCTCCAAATATTTGGGAATCTATGAAAAAGAAAATTTAAATTCTCCAGCGTTTTTAAATCAGAAATTATGGGTTTTCTGTAGTTTGCCTTAAATAATCAATATTTGTCAACATGTCTGTTCTCTCCAGAGGGTAGTAATTAGAATTGAGTAGTAAATTATCATTAATGTACATAAACGTAAGTGTCATATGTATCTTGTAAAATAAACATCTGGTGAAATTCTTGAGTGAGTCTATACATTATAAAATGGAAAGCATTTTTCAATGCTTCCTAAAAGCCTAAATAACTTTTATTTCCTTCCTAAAATTGGAGACTTTCTAAATAACATCGCTCCGAGTTTATAATCTTCATATTTTTCCATGGCTCCACATTCTCCCATCTTTCCTTCCCTCCATATGTCTGAAACACAGTCATTTAAAACAGCAAGCTTTTGTTAATTACCAGAGACAAGTGTTAATGGATTTTAATTTTGCTTTATTAGAATTTATGCAAATTTCACTGTGTTGAGACTCCAAATAAAATCCTTACAGTCACTTTTTTTTTTTTTTTTTTGCTGTTGACTTTACTTTGTAGAAGGGGATGGAGAAAGTTTTAATTAGTATTTGGTAACTGTTGATGGCAACATTCTTATAATAAGAAATAGGTGTCATAAAATTATCTTTAAAACTGTATGAGTTTCATAATTTGTTAATTATCACTCATGTCTTTCCTCTGAAGATTCAAATATTCTGCCACAAGGTCTGTAAGCTTGCTTATTTTTATTGTCTTAATGACTATCTGTTTATTTGTTTTTATCTTGATCACAGTGTGTGCCTTGTTATACACTCAGTAGTATTTTTTTCCTTCTTTCCAGTGGGTTGCATGACAGAGGTTTATTAGAAAGTTGCTCTAGCAATTTAATAAATACCTTGCCAAATAAAGAATACTATGAGAATTGTACATATAATCCTGGTTCTAAAAATATTATTTCCATATTATCCAGGAGATGAAAAAAAAATGTTGAGTCTCCTAATATTCAAAATTATTCAAAAATACTTTTGCATAGCTTTTTCCATAGCACTTTCACAGAAATTCTAAGTTACAAATGATCATAATGACATAAAAATGGGGTAAGGACTATTATCTCCATTTTCACCTTAGGGAAGACCACTTGCCACAGCTTCCACAGCTAAGACCTGGGAAAACCAGGACAGGAACAGTCTGTCTTGACTAAAAGTTCTTGATACCACAGGTGCCTTAATCAACGAAGTTCAGAACCGAGGTAAGCAAGTTCTGGCGTGAAGTAACTTCTCAAGTACCAGCAGGTGATGGTTTAAAACCTATTGTTGGTGTGGTTCAGTTGCTAAATCATGTCCAGCACTTTGGACCCCATGAATTGCAGCACACCAGGCTTCCCTGTCCTTCACTGTCTCCCTGAGGTTGCTTAAACTCACGTCCATTGAGGCAGTGATGCCATCCAATCATCTCATTCTCTGTCACCCCCTTCTCATCTTGCCCTCAGTCTTTCCCTATGTCCAATCATAAACCATCTGGTATTCCTCCCGTCAAGAGGTGGAGTTTAATCCCTCTCTCTTGGAAAGTGGGCTGAATTTAGCACTTGCTTCTAAACCAGACAATGCAGCAGAAATGAAAGAATATAGCAGAAATTTCACTTCAGAGATTAAGGTTTAAAAAGACTGCAGTTTCTGTCCTGAGAGTTCTCCCTTTGATCTTTCACTCTTGGAGAAACCTACTGCCTTGTCCTAGGACACCTAGGTCTCCTCGTGAAGAGGCATTTGTGGTGAGAACCTGAGAATGACCGCCAAGAGCCATGTATGTGAGTGAGACTTCTCAGAAGATCTAGTCCAAGCTTCAGCCAACGTAGCCTCCACTGGCTTCCTGCCTACAACCTCATGAGAAACCTGAGCCAGAAGCACCCAACTAAGCCACTCTCAAATTCCTGACCCTCTGAAACTGTGAGATAATGAATACTCATTGCTCGAAGCCACTATGTTCAGGGGTAAGCTGTTGTGAAGCAATAAAGAACGAACACGAAGTGCTTGTCAGAGCCTTTGATTCTTAGAGACAGGGCAAATAAATTAAGAAGAGGCCTAGGATCCCATAATTGAAGCCTGGGATAATACCAAGAGAAGCAGAATTTCTTTTTTTTAATTCAGAAGGCAAAAACAACATCCAGGCATGGTTTCCTGGGGCTCCTCATGGCTGCTGGTGCTTTGGTGAAGAGCTAAACCTCAGAATCAGAACTTCCTGGGTTAAAGATCCAATGCTGATGCTTGCTATGTAACCTGTAGAGAGGGGGCTTCCCACGTGGCTCAGTGGTAAGGAATCCACCTGCCAATGCAGGAGACGCAAGAGACGTGGGTTCAATCTCTGGGTCAGGAAGATCCCCTGGAGAAGAAAACGGCAACCCACTTCAGCATTCTTGCCTGGGAAATCCCATAAACAGAGGAACCTAGCCGGCTACAGCCTAAAGGGTCACAAAGAGTCCAACATAAATGAGCACAGCAGCACGTGGGCAGAGTATGTTGCAGCCCTACACCTCAGCTTCCTCATGTGAAAAATGCAAATATTAAAAAAAAAATTCTGACCCTCTTGTGAGGATTAAAAGTGATTCTGTGTGCAGAGTCCTTAACCTAGTTCCTAATACATAGTGAAGGCTCAATAAATGCTTTCTTACCATTGGCAGAGGTAGCGGTAGAAGAATTTAGGAGAGCAAAAAAGAATAGGCTTGGTGAGGGTAACACTTTGAGCGCTGTTGGGTCCTGGGACCGACCAGATAGTGAAATCATGGGAGAGACTTCCCTGACGGTCCAGTGGCTAAGACTCATTGCTCCCAATGCAGGGAGCGTAGATTCAATCTCTGGTCAGGAACTAGATCCCACAGGCTAAGACCCAGCGCAGCTAAATAAATATAAAAATAAATAAAAAAAATAAAGTCTCAGGACCCAGAGGAGCCTGCAGAGTCACATGGAGTCCAGAGACCACAGGTCCAGGACATGTGGGACCTGGAGATTTCCTAATGCAGATAATCCAGTGGCCAGTTAGCATCTGGAGTTTCTCATCCCTCAGAGGGAGTTGCCTAGTGATTTAAGTGATAGACTGAGAAGAATGACAACTAAGAATGTGTGGAGTTTGGGTCTGGAGGAGCACATGAGATCCATAAGGTGGTAAGATACGAAGCATGTGTTGGACCAGCGACCAAGTAGAAGAGGTGGCTGAAGCACAACTGTACTGTTACCACCACTTGGAATGGTGGCCTGTTTCTTAGGACAAAGAGGAAAAGTCCCTGTTACACAAAAGCAGAGAGCCTGTAATTTGACTTTCGGGAACGAGTTTTCTAAGAATGGGACTTGACATGCTATTTAATCTTGCCCATGCTCTGCATGTCCAACTTTTACCACTTACGCCCCCATTAAGTACTCTCTTCCTCCTAAGAGGAGATGCTAAGCCATCTCTAAACTGACAGTCCCTGATCTTAAAAAGCAGGATTTGGAAATGGCAACAGTGACCTCCATTATAATTAATGCCAGACATCTTCAAAGACCTTCTTTCACCTACAAATGAAACTAATTACTAGTCTTTTTCGCTGGGAGTCCCTCACTGAGCTCTGCAGCTGGGTCATCTCTTGCAGTTTATTCTCAAAGGCCTTTCGATAAATCTGTTTTGAATTCTGTGGCCACCCTTCCCCCACTACCTAAAAGGAATTTTCAGGAAATAGAACCTAGTAAAGTGATTTATAGCAGCCCGCAGTCTGGTGGGGAACCTGCCGGTACCGAGGCAATGAATTCCAGTCCCCCACCCTTGGCCATGCCCAGGTGTAAACAAATAGAATTAAAAGAACCAGGTAGGCACCATGGCACTCCATCAAAACTCTTAAGGCAAAGGACTAGAAAGAGAATGAATATGCTAACCTTTAAAAAGTTTATTTATAGAACACCTAAGGAAATGAAAGGATTTTAAAGAATTTTAGGACTGGAACAGACCTTTGAGACCTTCTGTGTTCCTCCAACATCATTTTCAATTCCCCTCCATGCCACCCACCACCCTTGATTCAAAACAGCAAAAACTGAGGCTCCAAGGGCTTAAGGGTTCTCTCTACACCAGAGACCAGAGGCCAATGATTTGACGGCTAATCTAATTCTCTTCTGACTACATTAAAGTTTACAAAATAAAGATGAATGAGCAGAGTAACATGAATCAGAACAGTTCTTTCTCAGTCATGGTATACAGTTCCTGCAACTTACCTGGCATTTTGATTCTGAGTTTCAAGATAAGGATGATCATCATGCATTCATGATGCCTGAGGGATTATTTTAATGTGAAAATGTATAAAGACAAAAAACAATGCATTGAGGAAAATGACATCCACATCTGGAAGGTCTGCAGGTTACCAGAAACGCCGCTTCCCAAGTGGCGTTAGTGGTAAAAGCAGGAGACCCAAAAGACGCAGGTTCAGTCCCTGAGCGCCTCCCACATAGGTTGTCCTACGTATCTCTTCATCTGGGTCTTCTGCATCCTCTACCATATCCTTTATGATAAGCCACTAAACACAAATGTTTCCTCGAATTCCATGAGCAGTTCTAGCAAATTCTCGTGTGGAACCCAAGAAGGGAGTCATGGGAACCGGTCCATCAGAGGCACAGATGATAACCTAGGACTTGCATTTTGCATCTGCAGTGGGAGCAGTCTGTGGTTGAACTTTAACATGTGGAATCTGATGCCAACCCCAGGTAGGACACCCAGCTGGCGTCACAGACAATTACTCGATAGGCAGAAAGCCCAAATGTCTGTTGTCAGAAGTGTCGTGAGTGTCAGAGTAAAGAGAACACACTGGGGAAGGGTGTTCTTCCTAGACAGAAAAAAAGGTAAAAGAAAAATGCTACTTGTTAAAAGATTTTTTTCTCTTTTTTCCCAAATCTGAAGTCCTTAATAATATATATACATATATGTGTGTGTGTATATATATATATTTGTATATATATATGAATATGGGCTTCCCTGGTGATTCAGCAGTAAAGAATCTGCTTGCAATGCAGGAGACCTGAGTTCGATCCCTGGGTAGGGAAGATCCCCTGGAGAAGGGAATGGCTAATCACTCCAGTATTCTTGCCTGGGGAATTCCATTGACAGAGGAGCCTGGTGGGCTACAGTCTGTGGGGTCAGAAAGAGTTGGACACAGCTGAGCCACTAACACACAACACATATATATATGAACAATAAGGACCCACTGTATAGCCTAGGAGCTACAGTCAATACCTTATAACAATCTATAGTGGAAAAGATTCTGAAAAATAATAAATACACATATTTATATATATGTACAACTGAATCATTTAACTGTATATCTGAAATATTGTAAATCAACTATACTTCAATTTCTTAAATTTTATATATATGTATATGATATATATATATATATATATATACATATATATAAACTCAAAATGTAATTTAAAAAAACTCAGGTATATACACACTGAACACTTATATTAAAAATCTATTATAATAGAATCTACGTAGATAGTTGAACTCACAAAGAAGAATAAAAAGACCAAGCAGTCCATTTTCATGAAGTATTACTTTACTATGCAGCACACTTGTATTTTTAAGTGAGTAAATGCATTTTCCCTGAAAATAATTTTTAAAAAAGAAAAACTGTGCCATCAAATACTTTTTCACCCTTTTCTTGAAACAATTTACAGAGAAATACATTTAGCACATTGGGTCTTTGATCTTCAATTTCAGCTAACCTGTAGGGCAATAGTTACAGTTGAGGTCATGTCGAGGTCTTGACTTCCCATATACCTTTTTTCTTCAAGGAAACTTCCATTCTCATCATCAACTTTCAAACAATGCACTAGTTGCCCAAGTTTTAATACCTTACATTAAAGCAAATAAATGTGAGCCTAAGAGAGCTGGCAGCATTCACTGAAACACTGTCTTCCTACTTGGTTTATTGGTAGAGAGAGCGTGGATAAGGCACAGGTGGTTGAACTCTTGAGCAGAGAGGGTAACCCACACATTTTTAAAGTGTTCTATGCATATTTGGGGCTTCTCAGGTGGTGCTACTGGTAAACAGTCTGCCTGCCAGTGCAGGAGACCTAAGACATGGGTTTGGTCCCTGGGTTGGGAAGATCCCCTGGAAGAAGGCACGGCAACCCACTCCAGTATTCTTGCCTGAAGAACTCCATGGGCAGAGGAGCCTGGCAGGCGACAGTCCACGGGGTCGCCAAGGGTCGGACAGGACTGAACCAACTAAGCACGTATGCACGCATATCTTACATGAGTACAGAAGTCAGTTATTTGACATTGCATTGCAATGTCTTCATTTCTTAAAAAGTTGCCTTACTTCTCTTAGAAATAGCATGTCATCAATTTATTCCGAGGCAGAAACTAACTTGACAGTCACAGCCTACAATAGTATATTGAAAGATGAAATTATAAACTGGAACATAGGGAGAAAATCACATTCAAAAATGCTTTATACACTCAAATGCATTTTTTTTTTAGAAAGCAAGGGTGGGAACTGGCTCATGCAAATGCTGCTGCCTGACTTCCCCATGACTGATTAGAGCTGGTGGAGAGTTCATAAAAGAGCAGAGCTAACTGTCAAAGCGCATTAGCAGCTGCAAAGGAGAAGACAAAAGAATAATGCCACCATTATTATTTATAGTTGTTCACTGGGGTGAGTTGAGTCCTACTTTTTCCTACCTGAACAGTGGAGAATAGACAGTCTAAATACTGCATCCATCTCCCAATACTCTTTTTGTTCATGTCAGCATTCCATATAGGTTTTCGTATATGTACACAGTATAGTTTTTATTTTTATTCATTTTTAAATTAATTTCTGTTGTAATATAGCTGCTTTCCGATGTTGGGTTAGTTTCTATGGTACAGCAAAGTGAATCAGCTATATTTCTTCTTTTTTGGATTTCCTTCCCATTTAGGTTGCCACAGAACTCTATGAAGGTTTCCTTGGGCTATACAGTAGGTTCTCATTAGTTATCTATTTTAGACATAATATCAGTAGTGTATACATATGTCAATTCCAATCTCCCAATTCATCCCACCCCCTCCTCCCCATCTTGATGCCCATGTGTTTGTTCTCTACATCTGTGTCTCTATTTCTGTTTTTGCAAATAAGATCATCTACACCATTTTTCTAGATTCCATATATATGCATCTATATGATATTTGTTTTTCTCCTTATGTCTTCACTCTTTATGACAATCTCTAGATCCAACCACGTCTCAACAATTGACCCAATTTCATTCCTTTTTTTCAGTATAATTTTACAATGTTTGTCTCCAACAAAAGTGAGCAAACTAGATGTCAAATTCAAAATTCCTTGAGGCTGTTAAATTATCAACACTATTCTAAGAGTACATATATCTCAATCAAAACATAGAATGGAAAAAGTAGTTTTTGGAATCAGACCTGTGATTGGAGTACGGTTGGTGATATTGAACAGTGTAATGTTTTATATATATATATATATATATATATATATATATATAGTCCTCACCTTCACAGAGCTTACAATTTAATGTTCAAAGCAGAAATTAACCAAAATATGTACCTATTAATTGTACAGGGTGAGCTAAGAGTAGTATATGAGAACACGGTACAGAGTAAACTAATCTAGAGAGTCAGGGAAGGCTTAGATAAGAAAATAGTATCTGAATTGGGCTCTGAAAGGTGAGTAAGAGTCAACCAGACAAAGGGTTAACCAAGGGAGAGGCTGGGAAGAGAAGTAATGGGAACACTATGATTGGAGGCAAAGTATCTGTGACGGCCAAGATCTACTGGAGTATAATGTGCCCAAGAGACTGTTCACGTGGTTGGAGTACACAATGCTGAGGGAAATGACACAAAATTAGGTCAAGCAAGGTTGGCAGGACACACAGAGACTCGCTTGTTGTGTTGGAAATTTAGGTCTTTATCAGAGAAGAATGTGTGAGCCCCTGGAAGGTTTTGTGCTCGTGTGTGTGCTGGAGTGAGTGTGTGTGTATGTGCACACCACTGTATGTACCACTGTGTTTGATAGCTTTGGAGAAAATGTAGTACACAATCATACTTTAAGTACTTCAACTCAGTCACTCTTGCTGGAAAACAGAGTAGAAATTAAAGTGGGCATCAGACTACATGTTGGGACTAGATATGAAGAAAATACCTTGATTCAGGTAAAAGGTGTTGAAGAACTGGCTGGAGATAATCAGATATTTGGAATGAGACTCTGGCTAAGAACTGGATGGATGGCCTAAGGAGACAGTGAACCAGATTTTGGAGGGAGAAGATAGGTTATGTCCTTGGTTTTCAGCCTGTTGACCTTGTGCTGCCTATGAGACAACCAAGTGGAGATGAGAGTAGATAACCTGGCTAATATCCATTGAAAGTAATGGATATTCACTTTCAATATCCATTAAGAGCTCTCAGCATTGACCAAGAGCAAAATCATTTGATCTGTGAGGTGAGTTCAAGGCTAAAGTTATTTGAGCTGTAAAGTGACTTCTAAAGAATGTATAGGATTTTAATATTTGAGGACTGAAGGACATTCCAGAAAGAAATTTGTAATCATACTAAAACAGGAACATATTGGGTCTGTTCTTTCATTAGCCACTAATATAAAGTATTTTCTTTTATAACATAATTTAATCAAGACTTTAAAAAAATTAGGCTCTAAGGGGCATTAATCCATTATTCTCTTTCCTTAGTCCAATGGAATGTTAATTTTAGAGTAAGCTCACTTAACAGATGAAGTAACTGCCTTATAAAGGGTGAGTTCTTACATCCTATGAAATTTACAACCTTTTACTTATAATCACAATTTAGTCAAAAATTTCCAGAATTTCCTTCAGAATTATTGCTTTTATAAAGGCAAAAAGCAAATACCCTTTAAACTTCTCAACTATTTCTGTAATTTGTTGTAACATTTGGTATAACTTTGCCTTTGATCTTTTCTTTTTCACTCAGACCCAATGTATAGACCACCAGTTTGGCCAGCTATAATCCACAATTAATTTTTTTTAAAATACACGAAATGTGCAAACTAGTTAATTCTTTATTAAATGGGTTTACATTCAAGGTTATCCTTTCAATTAAGCTCAGTCCCTGTAGTTATATATAAATATGCTTTCTTACTGTGGAGAGACAGTAAGCTTGCAGGGACTTGCAGGGGGAAACAAACAAAGCTTACCTACATCACAGACCACAGGTGTCAGATATGTGACTGTCACCTCTTATCTGTGCTGTGGTGGGAAAATTTGAGAATCACTCTAAACCCTGAAGTGTTGACCTCCCGCGTGGAATGTATGAACAATAAAACACACATTTCTCTTTCTATGCAGGTCAGAATGAAAATGTTTTAGTTCATCCGTCATTACCAATAGTAGACTGATTCATGATTTTTCAGATACCGAAGATGAGTAAACTTTGAAGGCAGCCTGTACCAATTTTTTTTCAACTGAGGACAAACTAAAAAGCACCAGTAGATTTACCTTCTGCAAACTCCTTGCAAAACAATTCCAATATTTAATTTAATTGCTTAATTTGATGTGACATGAAAGAGAATGCCATCAACACAGATTCATGTAACTGAGCACATTGTGAAACTATACCCAGGAAACCAGAGACCGGTTTCAGTTTTTTATGTGGCACAACCTAGAGAACTGATTCTGTCCTTTAACACAGGGGTCCCCAGCCTCCCGGATCTAATGCCTGACGATCTGAGGTGGAGCTGATTATTCTGCAGTACAGTGTATAATACACGTAATGCATTGACTCGTCCCCAAACACCCCCCTCCTCTGGTCCATGGAGAGTCCTCTTCCGTGAAACTTGTTCCTGGTGCCAAACAGGTTGGGAAGCACTGTTTGAACACATTTATCACCACGAGATTATCAAAAACAATAAATACTGCAATGGATTATGAGAAAGGTTTTGTTTTTCAACTTGTTCAAAAGACTTCCTTAGCCTTTCCAGAGGGTTTCCTTGTTGACACAAAATTTATGTTCCAAGCATAAAGTCTTGAGAGGATGGCATATATTTAATGCAAAGATATTAGACTATAACAGCTTTTACTTGTATTTCTTGATTTTAATGTGTTTATTATTTTAAAGTTATTAGCATTGTAAACTTGCTACTTAATCCATTTTTTCAGGTTTAGAAGCATGAGAGTTAGCCAATCCTTTGGAACAGGTGCCATACCATCATCAAGTTAATCAATTTTTTTATTAAGTCAACCTGCCATGTTCAGGTTGTCCTTAGATTCAGGGGAGCCACAGATTTCAAAACATTTTGAAAATCTGCTATTAAGGAACAAAAATCTATTGGTAGAGAAAAAGGCATACATAAAAGAATGCTTATGTTATAGAAGCAGAGGAGTAGGACTAGGAAAGTCATCAGAGGTGACTTTACAGTAATTTAGATTTCAAGTGTAAATTTGAAAAACCAAAAAGAATTTGGCAGATATACAATTTGAAGGAGGACATTGTATTGAGAGGACAAATATGACCAAGAAGAGTGGACCTAAGATACCTTGATTGCTTATGGAGCCATAGGTACTTGTGGATGACTGAAATTCAGGAAGACCCTAAGGGTATTGTGTCGGAAAAGTGAATTTACAAGTCAGTTGCAAGAACCAAAGTATCTACCGAGTAAAGGATAAAAAGTCATTACACAGTTTTCACAGGGAAGTGGCAAGATTTCATTTAGATTTTAGAAAGATGAATATTCAGGGTTGATTTCCTTTAAAAATGACTGGTTTAATCTCCTTGCTATCCAAGGGACTCTCAAGAGTCTTCTCCAGAACTACAGAGACATCGCTTTGCTGATAGAGGTCCATATAGGCAAAGCTATAATTTTTCCAGTAGTCATGTATGGATGTGAGAGTTGGACCATCGTACCTGAGTAATAACAAAATCTGTATTTTAAGCGTACTGTTATGTCAATGCCTGTAGTCTTTCTAGTGTATCATAGAGACACTACTATCATCATCATATGTGTACAAAGCTTTCTACAGCCAGGTAGGTAAGACCTTTTATATCTAACAAGGGCTTCTAAACATGTAAATAAAAATGCCATCAATGTCTTCAATAACCTTTCATTAGTTTAACTTGTCGATTTATTGCTCTACTAAAATGAAAGTAATTTAACAAGTTCTACAAAGAATTACCCTGGTTTCTATAGCCAGATCTGATTAATAAGTAAATTAATACTATGAATAAAAGAGGTTCATTGGTAAAACTGTTTACAAATAATGATGAGCTCTAAGGCCTAAAATTGCTTATCTTGCTAAATTGCAACATCAGTCTGTATCAGACGTTCGAAAAGTATACTTGAAAGGTACACTTTTGAGACTGACTTTTCTCATTAGACTTCCAGGAATGTAATTACCATCCATTTCAACATCTGGGCTTAACATGATAAAAACTCAACATTTTTTAAATTTCTGTGATTTTATTTATTTTTAAAAGCTAAATTGATTTCTTCTTTTCAAAAAAAAAAAAAATGGTAGGGGGAAAAATTCTCCCAGGCTAAGACCTGATGAGCTGAGTTTTAGCCTAGAGCAAATTTTTACAGCTCAGTTATAAACCCCTGAAATAGGAGTTCATAATGGAAACAGCTGCTCAACCTTAACTATTGCGGGTGCCACTATAATAAAAACGGCAGGAGTTCACATTAACATTGGCTTCCCCTTACACTCTTTCCTGTTACCCATCCATTAACCAAACTCCACTACCTAATGGAGGTAAAGGCTACAGCTTTACTCCCAACAAAAATAACAAGATAGGCAACTTACAGGTGGTAAATAACATATTCCCCCAAACATCAGAGTGTACAATAACCCCTGGAGGCTGCTCTCCAATCTAGAGAATAACATCCCAGTCAGTGATTTCGAATTAGGAATAACATCCCAGCCCAGAAAACACTAAGCAATGACACCTATTTCCTGTTTATTTTTTGAAATGTATTATTCTTGCAGTACTCATAGAAAATATTTTTAAAATCTCTCCTTTATGATAGAGCTATCTTTGTAACACATTCCTAGAATACCAACAAGTAGATGATTTCCTAAAATTAGAAACAATATTGGAATTGAAGTAACCGAATATTTCATTCACCAATACCATCACAGTGAGACTCAGACTAAAATACAAAGGAGTTTCATTTGAGTGCTGTCTTTGAAATTCCTAAGAATGAGCAAAGGACAGATATTTTTGAGTGTTGATGATATACCAGATGCTTTGCATCTATTATTCAATTCTTAAAATCCTATTATAATCCCTCCGACTTACCTATGAGAAAATTGAGGCTCAGATTGGGTAAATAGGGTTTCTTTTCATAAGAAGTTTGCTTTTATAGTAAGTAGAGCGGTAGGATGAACTGCAACTTTTAAAAGTTGTATTTATGTATTTATTCATTTGGCTGAACACAGGCTTTCTCTAGCTGCGACAAGAGGGGGCTACTCTTTAGCTGCGGTGTGCTGGCTTCTGACTGAAGTGGCTTCTTTTGTTGTGGAGCACAGGCTGTAGGGTGCGTGGGCTTAGCAGTTGTGGTGTGTGGGCTTGGTTGCCCCATGGCACGTGGGGTCTTCCCAGACCAGGGATTGAACCCAGGTCTCCTGCATTGGTACGTGGATTCTTAACCACGGGACCAGCAGGGAAGTCTGAGCTGCAACTTTTGTCTGATGGTAAAGTAACTGTGCCATTCATTCCTAAGACAAAAAGGAAAAAGAAGGCACTGTACTCATCAATTTTTTTAATGTGAGGATAATTGCCTTGGAAAGGTTTAACATTTGAAGACATTATTCTGAGAATCTGTACGGTGCTTTTTTTATGATGATTTTATTATGGTTGAACAGAATCTGTGGCCAAGCTTCTTGTGCTGACTGAAAGAACTGACCCTTCCAAGATTTCTCATGGCTTTTAAAAGCCTGGCAAACTCCCCATCCACTAACTGCTTGCCTCCCTAGGTAAATTAGATGTTGTGACTTGCCTTATGGGCAACTTCCTTACAATAATATCCGTTTTGAATCTCTGAGAGGATAAGCAACCTCTCCCACCACTTGGCTTTGAGTTCCGTTCTGTAGGTGGCAACGTGACAGCAGCAAGGTTCAGGCACACAATTCCCGGTCTGTCCCTGCATGAAGGTGAGCGTTGTTCTGACATCACTTCAAACCTATTCCCAACCTGCTTTTCATTTGAAACCCTTTAAATCAAAGATGTCACTGAACAAAATGGAAACATTTAAACATCTGTTTTTCTAACGTAACCATCCTCTGAACCATTTTCAAAAATAAACTGAGAACTTAAAAGGTAGAAAAAAATGAAGAGTAAAATCCCACAGTCCCGGTGAAGACATCTTGACAAACTGGAAGTAGGGTGTTGATTTTTACTCAACACAACTCTGTCTGAGTAACACGCCTGCCTCTTCAATCATCACAAAAAATGCAGCGGGGCCATTGTATTTTTATCAATGTAAGTCTCTCATGTAAATGTGCTAGATGTTTGCAAGCTTTCTCAACTGAGCCATTGTTTATATTGTCATCTGTATATCCTAGGATTTTTTTTCAAACTGATTTTTATATTTTTTAATATTTATTTATCTGGCTGTGCCAGGTCTTAGTTGTGGCCTGGAAACTCTGAGTCATGGCACTGGGATCCAGTTCCCTGACCAGGGATCGAACCCAGGCCCCTTGCATCAGGAGCATGGAGTCGGCCAGTGAACCACCAAGGAAGCCTCTCAAACTGATTTTTAAAAGCAAGATAGCAACTACCATATTTTGATTTATTTTGAGGGCACTGCCCAGAATCATATCCAGGTGGATATTTTAAGTCAATAGTTTTAATACCGTGGTAATCTTAAAAACAGTTGGTATTAGCATATAAAGATTTCTCTATATTATAGGTATAATTTCTAAAATTAAAAAATATTTATTATACGGCTATATGTGAGAAGCTCTTGGAAGTAAAAGACTGGAAAATGCATAACTCACACACATGCATATATACACACACACACAATATTTCATATGATTTCAGGGATGTTAAAAGATCTTGTTGTCTGCCTTTGGGCCTCCTAGACATACAAAAACACCATATAAGACCCTTGACTTTAGGGACTAAAGTAAATAAAATTATTTTTAAAGATTTAGATTCTGTTCTCAAAGCTCTTACTGCATGACTTTAAAAATGGGGGGCTGGTGCACTGGGAAGACCAGAGGGATGGTATGGGGAGGGAGGAGGGAGGAGGGTTCAGGATGGGGAACACATGTATACCTGTGGTGGATTCATTTTGATATTTGGCAAAACTAATACAATTATGTAAAATTTAAAAATAAAATAAAATTTAAAAATAATAATAATAATAATCTTTGTAGACTTCTTGACTGTTTTCCACCAAAAACCATGGACCTGGGGGTGTTGGGGGCTCATCTCAGCACAGTTCTTTTTTTTCTTGGGGTATAATTGCTTTTATATTGAGTGAAAAGTTGGCTTAAAACTCAACATTAAAAAAACTAAGATCATGGCATCCAGTCCCATCACTTTATGCAAATAGATGGGGAAACAATGGCAACAGTGACAGACTTTACTTTCTTGGGCTCCAAAATCACTGCAGATGGTGACTGCAGCCATGAAATTAAAAGATGTTTGCTCCTTGGAAGAAAAGCTATGACCAACCTAGACAACATATTAAAAAGCAGATACATTATTTTGCCAACAAAGACCCATCTAGTCAAAGCTATGGTTTTTCCAGTAGTCCTGTATGGATGTGAGAGTTGGAATATAAAGAAAGCTGAGCGCCAAAGAATTGATGCTTTTGAACTGTGATATTGGAGAAGACTCTTGAGAGTCCCTTGAACTGCAAGGAGATCCATCCTAGTTCATCTGCATGGATCTGCAAGTTCATCCATCCAAGTTCATCCTAAAGGAAATCAGTCCTGAATATTCACTGGAAGGACTGATGTAGAAGCTGAAACTCCAATACTCTGGCCCCCCGATGTGAAAAACTGACTCATTGGAAAAGACTGTGATGCTGGGAAAGACTGAAGGCAGGAGAAGGGGATGACAGAGGCTGAAATGGTTGGATGGTATCACTGACTTGATGGACATGAGTTTGAGCGAGCTCTTGGAGTTGGTCATAGACAGGGAAGCCTGGTGTGTTGCAGTCCTTGGGGTCACAAAGAGTCAGACATGACTGAGCGGCTAAACTGAGCTAGTAATTGCTTTTCAACGTTGTGTTGGTTTCTGCTGCATAACGTATATATATATATATATATATGTGTGTGTGTGTGTGTGTGTGTGTGTGTATCCCCTTCCTCTTGAGTCTCCCACCCTCCACAGCTCACCCCACATCCCACTCCTCTAGGTCATCACAGGGCACCGAGCTCCCAATGTTATACAGCAGCTTCTTACTAGCTATCTATTTTACACATGGTAGCATGTATATATATCAATCCCAATCTCCCAATTTATCCCAACCCCCTTTCCTCTCCTTGTGTGCACAAGTCCATTCTCTACATCTGAGTCTCTATTCCTTCCCTCCTCTACATGTAAGTTAAATAAGCAGGGTGATGACAGCCTTGACGTACTCCTTTTCCTATTTGGAACCAGTCTGTTGTTCCATGTCCAGCTCTAACTGTTGCTTCCTAACCTGCATACAGATTTATCAAGAGGCAGGTCAGGTGGTCTGGCATTCCCATCTCTTGAAGAATTTTCCACAGTTTATTGTGATCCACACAGTCAAAGGCTTTGGCATAGTCAATAAAGCAGAAATAGATGTTTTTCTGAAACTCTCTTGCTTTTTCAATGATCCAGCAGATGTTGGCAATTTGATCAAGCTGGAATCAAGATTGCCGGGAGAAATATCAATAACCTCAGATATGCATATGACACCACCCTTATGGCAGAAAGTGAAGAAGAACTAAAAAGCCTCTTGATGAAAGTGAAGAGTGAAAAAGTTGCCTTAAAGCTCAACATTCAGAAGACGAAGATCATGGCATCTGGTCCCATCACTTCATGGCAAATAGATGGGGAAACAGTGTCAGACTTTATTTTTGGGGTTCCAAAATCACTGCAGATGGTGACTGCAGCCATGAAATTAAAAGACGCTTCCTCCTTGGAAGGAAAGTTATGACCAACCTAGATAGCATATTCAAAAGCAGAGACATTACTTTGCCAATAAAAGTCCGTCTAGTCAAGGCTATGGTTTTTTCACGGGTCATGTATGGATGTGAGAGTTGGACTGTGAAGAAAGCTGAGCGCCGAAGAATTGATGCTTTTGAACTGTGGTGTTGGAGAAGACTCTTGAGAGTCCCTTGGACTGCAAGGAGATCCAACCAGTCCATTCTGAAGGACATTAGGCCTGGGATTTCTTTGGAAGGAATGATGCTAAAGCTGAAACTCCAGTACTTTGGCCACCTCATGTGAAGAGTTGACTCACTGGAAAAGACTCTGATGCTGGGAGCGATTGAGGGCAGGAGAAGGAGGGGATGACGGAGGATGAAATGGCTGGATGGCATCACTGACTCGATGGACATGAGTCTGAGTGAACTCCGGGAGTTGGTGCTATGATTCATGGGGTTGAAAAGAGTAGGACACGACTGAGCGACCGAACTGAACTGAACTGAAGATAGATTCATCTGTGCCATTTTTCTAGATTCTACATATATGCATTAATATGCAATATTTGTTTACATCAGATCATTTATAGGAGGAGAAAATGATGGAAAGGCAACTGATTTACTAAACACTCACACAGACATATATACACGCATATACATGCACACATACACATATACTGTATGTATAGCTTTTTAAGGCAAATAGCTTTAAAATTTAAAGGTGTTATTCTAAGACCATATGAGCTGTATTTACATAGATTTCATATGATCTCTTTGAAGCTATTTTGGCAAGCAAGCCTCTTGAACTTAACAAAAGAACTGACTGTACCGACGTTTTACTTGACCTCAGCAAATCCAGGGGACCGAGCGCCACAGCTCATCAGAGCACGTTGCGCAGCACTGGAGTAGCGGTTCTCAAAGTTCAGCCACAGGCCAGCAGCCAGCAGCAGTGTGCAGGCACTTGTGAGCCATGCCCACTCCCAGCCCAACCCAAGACCTGCAGAAACAACAGAGATGGGGCCCAGGAAGTGCCCAGGCATTCTGACTGAGAATTTTCTCACACTACAGCCATTTCCCTTCCACAGGAAACTGTATTCTAGCAGTAACCTGAGTCCCCAGGCACACCGGAGCACCCATCTCGTCTTCTCAACTCCCCAAGGCTGACAAACTTTTTCCCTTAACTACACAACTCCCACCCCCACAACCTTCCACATTACATTATGCTCAGAACTCTCTGTTCACATCAAGATACAAAAGACTACGTTTAAAGGCTCAAACAGACTAATATTGGGCATTAGAAGGAGACGTAGATTCAGTGCAGGTCAAAACTCTTCTCCAACAGCATCCTTCTACTGCTTAGATGAGTAAAGACCATCCAAGTTAACCAAATAAGCAAAGGTGCACATTGCTCTTTTAAAAAATAAACACATATTTGTTTGTTTAATTTTGGGTTTAGAAGCGTCAGTTTATAAAAGTCAAAATGAATTTTACTAGCAGTTTCCCCTAGAGAATCACTGATGATAATTATCATTGAAGAAAAATCCCAACATTTTAAATTACAGTTACAAATCATATACATATACATATATATATATTTACTTTTAATTTTCACCATATTGTACAAATACATCTAATTTTTTTCCATCTACATAGTATGCCATGAAATGCCTTAGGGGACTAATTGGTTTATCAATTCAATTAGAAAGTTGGTTGTTTTGATTAACATCAACTATTATCTATTATAATGAGTATCATAATGCCATCTAATTAAGACAAAGAAAGTGCTTTAAAATTTCCAAACCTATTGCCGGTACGGGTAAAAATAAAAACAACAGCAAAAAGCTGTCTGGTTCCATTCAGTATAGAAACGATCCCTCACACCTCTTTCTCTAGAATCACTGAATTCTGTAAAAACTGAATGCTACTTACTATATAGAAAATAGATAACACTACTGTATTAAAATCCCTGGTATTGCACAGGGACCTCTACTCAACATTCTATAATAACCTACATGGGTAAAGAATCAGAAAAAAAAAGTTATATATATATATGCATATATATGTATATGTATGACTGAATAACTTGGCCGTATACCTGAAACTAACACAACATTGTAAATAACTATACACCAATAAATGTGTTTAAAAAAAATTGATGTACATGATGACAACCCTGAGGCATCAAGAAAGAAGATGGAGAAACGGAGTTGGTGAGAGAACATCACAACACTGAGTATATATTATTGGATTCAAAAGCCGTAAGAAAACGAGACGCACCCTTCCTTTTCCAAGACACCTGCCCTAGCGCTAACACTTCCAAGGATACCTCAGCGCTTCTCACAGATCTTTCCAGCCCTAGAATCCCAGGGGATCTGGGAGGCACCTCTTAGCAGGTGCGAGTGACTCGATAGTAAAGCTGTAGGACAGGGCAGAAAGGCCACACTATCTGCTCGGTGAGTGAGTGACGGAGCAAAAGTGTCAGTCGCTCAGTGGTCTGACTCTTTGCATGGACTGTAGCCCGCCAGGCTCCTCTGTCCATGGGATTTCCCAGGTAAGGATACCAGCACCAGGCTCTTCCACCAGAATCTCAGAATCCTGGGTACTTGAAAGGAGAGCTTCACACACCGGGGCTGTACCCCCTGGGCAATCACTTAATAGTTAAATGGCCTCCATTGTCGTTTCACTCCGCAATAGTCTCAGCTTTCTCCTAAGAGGAAATCGATCCATTTGGAGGCCTCGCTGAAGAGTCAAGAGAACCTTCTTAGCCCACTTGGGTTGTCATAACAAAATACTACAGATGTGGTAGCTTAAACAATAGAAATGTATTTCTCACAGATCTGGAGGCTGAAAGTCCAAGATCACATTCGTGGCTGATTCAGTTCCTGGTAAGGGTTCTTTCTCCCTGGTGGCTCAGTCGGTAAAGAATCCACCTGCAATGCAGGAGACCACTTGCAAGAAGGAAATGGCAACCCCATTCCAGTATTTTTGCCTGGGAAATCCCAGGGACAGAGGAGCCTGGCAGGCTAAGTGCATGGGATCACAAAGAGTTAGACAGGCCTTAGCGATTAAACCACCACCACCAAGAATTCTCTGCCAGGCTTGCAGTCAGCAGCCTTCTCTTTGTGTCTTCCATGGCAGAGGAGAAGTCTCATGTGTCTTCCTTTTCTTAAAAGGACAACATGGGCTTCCCAGGTAGTGCTAGGGATAAGGAACCTACCTACCAATGCAAGACACGCAAGAGATGTAGGTTTGATCCCTGGGTCAGGAGGATCCCCTAGAGAAGGGAATGGCCCCTCACTCCAGTATTCTTACCTGGAAAACCCCATGGGCAGAGGAGCCTGGATAGCTACAGTCCATGGGGCCGCAAAGACAACAGCTCTCTCTCTCGGATCAAGGCCCCATCCATACAACCTTATTTAACCTTATTTATTCTAGATGTCACATGGGAGGTTAGAGCTTCAGCTTATGCATTTGGGAGAGACACAATTCAGTCCACAGCAAGAGCTATACAAATGTAGATTTTCTTTTAACCCCACAGGGCCAATTCAGAAATAGTACACAGTTCACACAGCATTCTAATTGTTAGCTATGGCAAAATCATATTCTTTCAAGTTTCCTACCTGAGGAAAAAGAAACTTAAGAATGGTTAGTTAAGGTTGATGAGAATCACGATTTATAGAGGGCAAACTGTTCTGAGTTTGGACAGACAGATTTAAATGGGGAATGTTACCAAGCAGTTATATAACTGAGACATTTCTTTGGGTTGTGCCTGAATGTCCTGAATTGTCCCTGCAATTCTCAGTGTGTTTATGCTTCACTAACTTCCCTCTTTGCCTGTGGATGTTATCATTTTATGATGTGTCCAAGCAAAGGAAGATATTTGGGTCAACAATATTAGATTCTTCAGATTCTCCTAATCTATTTGCAAAGAAGTTTTAATCTATGAACCAGGAGTCTTGGGAACCTTGGCCCCTGAGTCCAGCGGACCTTCTACATTTTGATGAGTTTGTTTTTGTGGAGAATGCTGACTTCGTACACAAACTCGCTTGCACCAAGGCCTGTGGCAATGGCACTGGACTTGAGCAGAAATGAGTTTTAAAATAAGCTTTTAAAGTTTGGGTGTTTTGAGAAAACAAATATCATATAACAATTCATATATATGGAATCTAGAAAAATGACACTGATAAACCTATTTGCAGGGCAAGAATAGAGACACAGACATAGACACAGCAGTCCACAGGCTTGTGGACACAGCAGGGGGTGAGGGCGGGATGACCCGAAAGAGTAGCACTGAAGCATACACATCACCATATGCAAACTAGACAGCTAGTGGGAAATTGCTGTAAAATACAAGGAGCTCAATGCGGTACTCTCTGACAATCTAGATGGCGGAGAGAGGATGGGGGTGGGTGCGAGGGAGGTTCAAGAGGGAGGGGACCAATATATACTTATGACTGATTGATGTTGCTGTATAGAAGAAACCCACACAGCATTGTAAACTAATTATCTTCCTATTAATTTTCTTTTAAGTTTGGATATTACAAACTTAATATCTTAAAACCTCTATGGGGAAGTGGTTTTGATGATAAAACTTATGTTGAATGAACAGGTCTTTCAGCCAAGTTCCTACAATGAAATCATATTTTTTGGTTTGTGGTCTAGATCAGTCCTGAAACCAGAATCATCAGTATGTAACAACTGCATATGGATATGGATGTGTGTGTGTGTGTGTGTGTGTATATATATATATATATATATATATATATATATATACTGGTGTGTATGTGCTCTTTGCACATATTTGGATGCACATGTATATTTATATATGCATGTATGGGGCTTCTCTGGTGGCTCATAGGGTAAAGAATCCGTCTGCCAATGCAGGAGATGTGGGTTCGATCCCTGGGTCAGGAAGATCCCCTGGAGAAGGAAATGACTACCCCCTCCACTATTCTTGCTTGGAAAATTCCATGGACATAGGAGCCTGGCGGGCTACAGTCCATGGGGTCTCAAAGAGTCAGACACGACTGTACGACTGAGCCTGCATGCAAGCGTATATTTACGCACACGCGTATGAGTGCTTGTTTTTCCACTGGGAGTGTAATCTAATGTCTCCAATCCCCATGACCTATTGAAAATGACAGTTGGCTTTTGTCCCATGAAGGAACGAATTGGTTCCTCCAGGTGCAAACACCAGCTTCTTAAAGTCAAACCCTGAGTGCTCCAGCAACCTGATTCAGCAAAATGAAGTCTCTGAATTGGTCTGTCACAGTGAGAGGAGGTTACAAACCAGAACGGCTTGCTGGCGTATAATAAAGATGGAAAGTGGCTTTTGAGAGCATGGCTCTTCATCACCTTTGATCATATTTCCTCTTGTGACTGACAGGTGTCAGCAGTCAGGCAGCCAAATTTATCTGAAAAATGTGTCTGAGAGTAGGATGAATTCAAGTCTGTGGCTCAACATGTTTTAGACAGAAGTGCAGATGCTCAAGGATAAAGCTTATTTTCTCCTGTTTTTGCTGGCCCCCTCTCACAAAGGTGCAAGGAAGGCTCCCAAACATTCCCCACCCACATTCCTGCTACCTCCCAGGCAAAATAAATATTACACATCTTCTCATTTCCTACTGGTGCATGTCTGTGAACTGCTTAACCAGAGCTTGTATTCCAGTCTACACTTTTCTGTGTTCCTTCGAGTTGAATCATTCCTGGGTTAACAAACAGTAATGATTTAGAGACATTTAGAACAAGGACTTCATTTGCCTCATGTAAATACTTTGCGGTTTTTGGCGCTAAATTGTGTCTGACTCTTTGCCATCCCATGGACTGCAGCATACCACACTCCTCTGTCCTCCACTATCTCCCAGAGTTTGCTCAAATTCCATCGAGTCAGTGATGCTATCTAAACATCTTATCCTCTGCCACCCCCTTCTGCTTTTGCCTTCAATCTCTCCCAGCATCAGGGTCTTTTCCGATGAGTCAGCTCTTCACATCAGGTGGCCAAAGTACTGCAGCTTCAACTTCAGCATCAGTTCTTCCAATGAATATTCAGGGTTGATTTCCTTTAGGACTGACTGGTTTGATCTCTAAGTATCAATTCTTCAGTGTTCAGCCTTCTTTACAGTCCACAGCTATAACTCTCACAGCCAGATGTGACTACTGGAAAAAAACATAGCTTTGACCATATAAATACTACATGATCAAAAAAAGTGTGTGCATGTGTGTGTGTGTATGTAAGATTATTAAGGAAATATGAGAAGTTTGATCTACATGAACAAGGCAGCACTTTTTCATGATGCCTTGATGTTTTCTTTTTATTTTAAAATGTGCTGTATAAGGCAGAGAACTGTTTAAATTCATATTCCATGAAATCTGTGAGCTTAGCTACTGCTTCTTCTTTAATGTAATGTCTTTAGGACATGAACCCATTATGATAATGATCTGATTGGTAAAGAGAGTTCATTAGATAGCTTTCTCCAAAGACATAGCTGCCAGAGAGGCATAGCGATTAGAGGTAGAAAGGCTCTTTTTAAGAAAAGCTTCCTGTTTTGCCATTTTATCCACAGTAAAAAAATCTATTCTTCCATGCTCAATAAACTCCCAAGAGAGTTTTGAGTTCAGATAATAGATTTCTTTATATGCACAATATTTGCTGAAAACTTATCATGAACAGGTCTCCTAACTAAATTTTTGATGCATGCATATTGTTTCAATGAGTGACGATATGCATGCACTGGGGGACAAAACACATCAGGTTTTATTTTGGAAGGAAGCTCAGTGGTTCCTGCGTATTTACAAGGAAGTATATCTGATGTGCTTTGGCTGGAATTTTTAGTAACATATTTAGGAAGCTAGAAGGTCTTTTTTTTTATTTCTTTTCTGACACATGACTAATACTACGGTTGTGAAAATAAACCATAATAACCACGTAGTTACAGAAACCAAAGCAAAGCAACCAACAAAGCTACTGCTTCTTTGGGGGAATTAGCCTACCAGAACTGACAGAGGATTGAGTCAGCTTGGAATCCAGCTAAATCCCCTTGTTAAGAGATACACCAATGGCAAAGAGGGAGCCGCTGCTGCGGATCCATGAGCCAGTCTATCAGGGCAGCCACTCAGAGGAGGGACAGACAGAAGTTTTAGATATTTAGGGAGCAAAGAGAAGTCATGTTGTCAAATTAGCATTTGTGCAGTGCTCTGTAATTTGTAGTAGCAGGAACATCTTCCAGTGGAAAGCATGATACTGAGTACTTTGCTTTAAAGTATCAAGCATAGAAAAAAAATTGAGAGATCACAATCAAGCTACTTGAATCATCTATTCTTACACACACTATAAAACCCCACCAAGTTCATTTAATTATTATTCAGTGTGTATGTATTCCTTTTCAGATTTAGGGCATATATCTGAATATTTCCAGCTCCTCTTTGACCTCCTAAACTGGAAATGCTCACTCAAAGGTAACAATCCTTCAACCGAATGTGATCAGTGTCAATTATGGTTGCCACACGTGAAGGTATTCTCTGTGCTTTTAAATTACGGCAAAGGATGCTGAAGGGGTCTTTTGCAAAAGATGTTTGAATGTGTGACCTAGAAAGCTTACAAAAAGGAAGGATTGGAGGAATGCTTCAAACAGAAATGGTTGCTGGTGGGCAGGTAAAGAGTTCAGACTTTGTAACTAGAATTTGATCAATAAATCTTCAGCAAATGGTAACAGAGGATTCAGGTATAGCAAAGGGTTTCTATGAATCATTTGATTAAACAAATATTTATTTAGTACTAACTATGGGCCAGACAAGAATCTTTGCCATCAAGAAGACTACATCCTTGTGGGATTTACATTCTAGCAAAATTTCTATCCTAGAAAATTTTGCATCACTCTAAAAGGCATGGAAGAATTGATGCTTTTGAACTGTGGTACTGGAGAAGTCCCTTGAACAGCAAGGAAATTAAACCAGTCAACACTAAAGGAAATCAACCCTGAATATTCATTGGAAGGACTGAAGCTGAAGCTGAAGCTCCAATAATTTGGCCACCTGATGCAAAGAGCTGACTCATCGGAAAAGACTCCTGATGCTGGGAAAGACTGAAGGTGGGAGGAGAAGGGGACGACAGAGGATGAGATGGTTGGATGGCATCACCGACTCAATGGACAAGAACCTGCGCAAACTCTGGGAGACAGTGGAGGACAGAGGAGCCTGGCGTGCTGTAGTCCATGGGGTGGCAAAGAGTCAGACACAACTTAGTAACAGAACAACAACAATAAGGCATGGAGCCACTGGAGAAACTCATTCCCAGTGCTAATTTTTAAAGAGTTAAACAAATTGGGACCAAGTTCACAATAAATGAACGTGTCAAGTGATATCAAAGGAATAAATCCCAAGTTAGTGAGCATATTTTAGGAGAAATAAATCACAGTGACTTAGAAAGAGACAGTGTGCATGCATGCTAATGACTTTAGTCGTGTCTGACTCTGTGATCCCGTGGACTGTAGCCCTCCAAGCTCCTCTGTCCATGGAATTTTTAAGGCAAGAATACTGGAATGGGTTGCCATGACCTCCTCCAGGGGATCTTCCCTACCCAGAGATTGAACCTATGTCTCTTATGTCTCCTGCATTGGCAGGCGAGTTCTTTACCACTAACACCACCTGGGAAGCCCCAAGAAATAGAGAGAGGGAGAGAGAAAATAGAGTTGAAATATATATGTTTAATCAGTTTTCTTGATTTTTGTTGTGATAACTTTTTATCTACATGCCATCTCAGTGTTTCTTGCCTGTTCTATTTTCTTCTGCTGTGTAACAAAGTATTATCATCAAAACAAGAAATGTGGTTTCATCAGGTTAAAATTGAATTGTTCACAGGGGCTAGATCTCATCTGAATTTCTCTCTTCTGGCATCCTCTTCCAAGCTCACTGCTGGTGGGCAGAATTTATCACCTGGCAGGTACAGGACTGAGGTCTCCAGTTCCTTGCTGACTGTTGGTTATCGGTTGCTTTCAGCTCCTAGGTGTCTCCTGCTCCCAGGCCCTTTTGTATCATGGCTGTTGATATCGGATAGCCCCGTTCTTAAGGGCTCAGCTGATGGAGTGAGGCTGACCCAGATGATGAACTCAAAAAAACTGATTTATAAAATATCTTCACTTTTGGCATATCATCCATATAATGTAACCTAATCACAAGAGTGACAGCTCATCATATTCAGGAGGTCTCTGCCCACTAAAGGGAGGGGATCACACAAGGTGTATACAGGTGGTGATTATCAGGGGGCTCTTTACAAGCCTGACTACCATATGGTTAGTCCAATGCCTGCCCTCCTATGGTTACCTCTGGGGTCATCCTACCTCCTCCCACATACCCAGCAGCAAGAGCCTACCCTACCTAGAGGAGGTGAAAATGGAACCACGTAATGCTTAAAGTAAATGACTTTGGCATCAGTCAGACTTCATTCAGCTTGACTCCTAACACTGCCTCTTGGCCTCAGTGTCCTCCCTTATTGAGTGGGCAGACTGTCGTTACGAGGATAAAAGGAGGATATCCCCAAAGCACTTAGCATAGGGCCTGACACACAGCTTCACGTGGGGGAAGCCATGTCTTTTCACCTTCTCCCTTCAGTGTTCACTGTGTCTGGCACATAGGTGGTCTTCAATAAATATTTGGTAAAAGACTAGGTAATTAACTCAATAATTAACATGAGATAATACTTAGGTTCTTAAGATGCTTTATAAACACTGAAACAGGACATAAAGAGTTTCGTGCGTGTGTGTGTGTGTGTGTGCTCAATCCCTAAGTCACATCCGACCCTTTGTAACCCCATGAACTGTAGCCCGCCAGGATCCTCTGTCCATGGGACTTTCCCGAGCAAGAGTGTCAGAGAAGGTTGCCATTTCCTTCTCCAGGGGATCGTCCCAACCCCAGGGATAGAACCCACATCTCTTGTGTCTCCTGCATTAGCGGGAGGATTCCTGACCGCTGTGCCACCTGGGAAGCCCAGAGTTTCATGTAACTTACTAAATATCAATCATTAATTAGTGAAGACAGCAATCCTTCTATATAAAGTTCAAGCAAAAAGAAAAATTTTGTTGACTTCTTTTTATCTTCTTGGTTTTAGTATATGAAGTTGTGAAACAATCCTGTTAGACCTGATTACTAAGAAACTGCAGAAGTCACAACAGGAAAGAAATGAAGAGGGCAGAGTAGGAGTGCTGGATTTTGTAATGAAGTCTTAAGGAAGATCAAGAAGAAGATGGAAAGACTTTGGCTATGGGCATCTCTCCTTAACTTCAGGGAAAGACAGCTGAGAAGTGTGTAGAGGGGTAAATGGCTCAAGTTTTGGTGTGAGATCTCCCAAGTTGGATATCCCCAAGAATTCAGTAGGACCCTAAAAGAGGCTCCAAGGCAAGATATCTAAAATCAGGAAGACGTTGAGTGTGTGAATGGGGGACCAGACAAAAGTTGTCTGACTTAAACAACACTAAATGATTTGCTAAGCTGCAATTCATTAAAAATTCAGTGAAGAGAGTTGCTGAAAAGTTTCTAGGTGAGCAAAGAATGGCAAATGAAATGACAAGAACTACGCACCCTATTATAAAATATCATTGCTTTGGGATTTTTTTGGTGTTACTCAAGTTCCAGTAACCTCTCACAGTGGGGGGTGGGGGGGTGGGCTGGGGGCAAGGAGATCCACACACTAGCAGGTGATACTCCAGGACCTACTGAGTTAGTGGCCTACAATTCAGCTCACTTCTGACACTGTTTTCTCAGAGGTAGCGTCAGATTTCACGTAGTAAGGCCTCAGTCCCACAAGGCTTCCCCCACTTTAGATTCTGGTTACAAGTTCAGGTTATTACCTATGCTTCTGACCCACTGGCTGTAAGTCAGAGGTTATCAAAACTGCCTTCTGGGGTTCAATTAATTTGCTAATGTGGCTCACAGAACTCAGAGAAACATTTTATTCACTAGATTGCCTGTTTATTATAACAGGATATAACTCAGGAGCAGCCTGATTGAAAACTTAAATAGGGCAAGATATGGGGCAAAGTCAGGGCTTCCCAGGGGGCACTAGTGGTAAAGAACCCGCCTGCCAATGCAGGAGCCATAGAGACCTGGGTTCAGTCCCTGGGTAGGGGCGATCCCCTGGAGGAGGGCATGGCAACCCACTCCAATATTCTTGCCTGGAGAGTCCCATGGACAGAGGAGCCTGGCGGGCTACAGCCCATGGGGTCCCAAAGACTCACACATGACTGAAGCGACCTAGCATGCATGCATGGGGCAAAGGCACAGAATTTCCATGCCTTCTCCAAGCCCACCAGTCTCCCCAAAACTCCATGTGCTCACCAACCTGGATGCTCTCTGAACTCTCCCCTTTGGAAAGGTTTTTATAAAGGCTTTATTACATAGGCATGACTGATGAAGTCATTGACCACTGGCTCTCAATTCAATCTCCAGCCCCTCTCCCCTCCCAGGAGGTTGGGGAAGGGACTGAAGGTTAGCTTCTAATCACCTGGTTGGCTCCCCAGACAACCAGCCCCTCCGGAGACTACCCAGGTGCTCTCCCCAAACCCAACCCTTTTTATTAACATAAAAAAGACACCTTTATCCTACCTCTCTCAAGGTTGAGGAAATTCCAAAAGTTTTAGGAGCTCTGTGCCAAAAACTAGGGCTTCCCTAGTGGCTCAGCTGGTAAAGAATCCTCCTGCAATGCAGTAGACCTGGCTTTAATGCTGGGTTGGGAGGATCCTCTGGAAAAGGGAAAGGCTACCCACTCTCATTCTGAATTAGAGAATTCCATGGACTGTATAGTCCATGGGGTCACAAAAAGTTGGACACGACTGAGCAACTTTCACTCACTTGTGCCAAAAACAGGGACAAAGATCAAACGTTTATTGCTTGTTATAAATCACAGGGTCACAGTTGATATTGTTTTTACTGTTCATATTAATGAAATTCATAGCATTTTAAAAGTCACTTTTGACTTCAGCTCCTCAGCCATATACTTTTCTTATGGTCTTAAGGACGTCAGAATTTGGAAGGACAACTGTGGACGTGTATTCTGTGTGTGTACATGTACAGTTGGTTTAGAGCATACAGGTATGTGTGTGTGTGTATACATTTATACGTATACAAAGTGAAAATGTTAGTAACTCAGTCGTGTCTGACTCTGTGTGACCCCATGGGATGTAGCCCACCAGGCTCCTCTGTCCCTGGGATTCTCCAGGCAAAAATACTGGAATGGGCTGCCATTTCCTTCTCCAGGGGATCTTCCCGACCCAGGGATCAAACCCATGCCTCCTGCATTGGCAGACAGATTCTTTACCACAGAGTTACCAGGGAAGGCTATACGATAGTGTATATACATGTATGAAAGGGAAGTGGCTCAGTCGTGTCTGACTCTTTGCGACCCCATGGACCTACCAGGCTCCTCTGTCCATGGGATTTTCCAGGCAAGAATACTGGAGTGGGTTGCCATTTCCTTCTCCAGGGGATCTTCCCGACCTAGGGATCAAACCCACGCCTCCTGCATTGGCAGGCAGATTCTTTACCACTGAGTTACCAGGGAAGGCTATATGATATTGTATATACATGTATATGTACACACAAGCTGAGTCTCTTGCTGTCCTCTAGAATGCCGAAACCTTTGACAGAGCGTCTGTATCATCTGGTTTTCATATAGTGCCACATTTATAGTACTGGCTAAGTGCTGAGCACAACATGAGCACTTAACAGATACTAAAAATGTTTTTAAACTTTAAGAGAGAAGAAGTTTAAAAATCCAGTCCATGTTAAAGGGTTTAAAGTAGCATAAAAATTCAAAGGCATAGAGGTACCATTTGGTTCATTAGAGCATCTTCTAGCTGATGTGGCTGACTGAGCCTTAAGTGGCGACATGGCAGCTTTTGCAGGATAACTTTGAGTGCAAAAATTCCTGAGACAGAGGAAAATTCTTGGAAATATTTCTAACTTAATTCACAATTTTACAGTGTCTTCTAATTCTTATTATTCTTTCTGAAGAATAGAAGGTAAGAAGAGTCATCGCCAGAATTTATCTGAACAACTGAGAAAATATTTCCTTAAACCATTTATAAGTGGAAAGAGATGCTTGGTATTGGAAGCACAGGAAGGAAAGAGGGAGGGAAGGAGGGAAAGAAAGATGGAAAAACAAAGAAACAGAAAGGTCAGGAAAGAAGCACTGTATCGAATCAACCACAGCCCAGAGTGCTTGCTTTCTTCATCTTAGGAAGCCTTAATACATTCATGAAACCTCCAGAGATGTTTCCATAGTTCAATGGGCCACCAGAGTCAAAGAAACGTCCACAATACCCATGTCCAAAGGTCAAAATCTTTTGGTGGTGGTGGTGGTGGTTTAGTCTCTATGCCATGTCGACTCTTGTGACCCCATGGACTGTAGCCCGCCAGGCTCCTCTGTCCACAGGATTTCCCAGGCAAGAATACTGGAGTGGGTTGCCACTTCCTTCTCCAGGGGGTCTTCCCACCCAGGGATCAAACATGAGTCTCCTGAATTGCAGGCAGATTCTTCACCAACTGACACACCAGGGAAACCCCAAAAAAATCTTTTAAGGAGATTTAAAGATATACTTTTAGGGTGGAATTCAGGGAGAAGGAAAGAGAAAGTTAGCTTATTTATACCTGCATCCCTAAGACTGTAAAAGCTCCCCTTCTTAAGAATATAATCTTTCAAGATGCAGGATGAAGAGGAAATAGAAGAAAGAAAAAATAAAGAAAAAATATTAACGTCTCAGCAGCTTGATTGTGCATCTGAGAAAGATTTGACAGGAGACTCAGTGCACCATGTCAATCCATCTCATTCTAAATTCTGATGTTGTATGGAGACGACACGCTGAAAGTCACTGGGCTTAAGTGATTTCTCATCATGCTCGTTTGAACACTCTCTCTTTTTAAAGTCTTGATCTGTCTCCTGTTTGCTAAACCCTCAACAAGGAGACTCTAAGAAGAGCATATCCCTTGCAGAATTTACATAAAATGCCTACACAGGTACCTAAGGAGGCCCTGAGTCTTTCAGCAGTGTGAGCAAAAATTCTCAGCGGCTCTAGTGGTCTTGGGGTATTCCCTGGTGGCTTGGTGGTAAAGAATCTGCTTGCCAATGCAGGCGCTACGGGAAACGCAAGTTCGATCTCTGGGTCGGGAAGATCACCTGGAGGAAGAAATAACAACCCACCCCAGTATTCTTGCCTGGAAAAATCCCATGGACAGAGGAGCCTGGCAGGTTACAGTCCATGGGGTCGCAAAGAGTCGGACACAACCTAGCGACTGAGCGTGCATGCACACTAGTGGGCTTGAGACCCTGTAGCAAGGACCTTGGGCCCTAAGCGACTCACAGGGAGAAGGTCTGAAGAGAAAGGAGTTGGTCTCAACCCTACCAGAAGGTGAGCCAGCCCAGAGGTGATGGAAGGAAAGAAAGGGGGCAGTATTTAACCAGCTCGGTTCTAGAAAACTCGAGGCTTCTCTCCCCCACCGCACCACCATCACCACCTCTTGCTCAACATGGCATGTCAAGGGAGATAGGTAAAGGGCGGGTCGCAGGCGGTGGGGCTGAACACAAGCTGCCCTTCTCCAGGGCGCCCGGATTGCCAAAGAGCTGTCAACTCATCCACTCCGCCTTGAGGCTCCAAGTCGCCCAAAACAAAGTCAGCCGCTGATGAACCAGGGCCTTTGATCCACTATCAGCACCTTTCCCCCACCACCATCACCCCCTCCTTTTTCTGTCTTTCTCCAAACTTTGAAGATAATGAGTCTTAAATATTTGCAAGTAATTAGAAGGTGTGGCTGCCAAGGAAAAGTGAGTCGTTTTCTTTCAAATGGGAAGAGTGGGTGCTCGGCTCTTCACACACATCTCTAATTATTTCGCCTGCATTTATTTGGTCCCTGATAAACTGATCTGGCCCGGGAAGGAAGACCACACCTAGGAACTAATGAGCCCCTCCTGCAACAATAATAACCATTATGAACCGAGAAGCCCAGTGTCATCATGAGTCAATTATTTATCATTTACTGACAACTTCATCCTTCAACTTGCTTTTCAGCTTTAATTCCTCAGCAATGGAGGGGAGGTGACTGTGTGTATTCTCCCCTACAGGGTGGGAGGGGTGGGGGGGAAGATGATTTAAGAAAATACTATCCATATATGCAGTCCCTTCTGTTATTATACATATAAACAACTCAGAAAGCATCATCTGTCTCGACATTCATTTTCACTACTTATAGTATATGTGCTTGTTGTGTAATAAAAAGACACATGAGACTCATGTGTCTTATGAGGGAGTCTTCATTCTCCACTGCTAAGGGGAAAGGGATCAGAGAGGCTAAAAGAAGGAAATACACAAACAGTTCAGTTCAAATCAGTCGCTCAGTCGTGTATGACTCTTTGCAACCCCATGGGCTGCAGCACGCCAGGCCTCCCTGTCCATCACCAACTCCCAGAGCTTGCTCAAACTCATGTCCATCGGGCCAGTGATACCATCCAACCATCTCATCCTCTGTTGTCCCCTTCTCCCCCTGCCTTCAGTCTTTCCCAGCTTCAGGTTCAGGGTCTTTTCCAATGAGTAAGTTCTTCACATCAGGTGGCCAAAGTATTGGAGTTATAGCTTCAACATCAGTCTTACCAGTGAACACCCAGGACTGATCTCCTTTAGGATTGACTGGTTTGATCTCCTTGCAGTCCAAGGAACCCTCAGGAGTGTTCTCCAATACCACAGTTCAGAAGCATCAATTCTTCAGCGCTCAGCTTTCTTTATAGTCCAATTCTCACATCCATACATGACTACGGGGAAAATCATCACTCGGATAAACCCCCTCACGCACAAGAGCTATCCAACAGCTGCCCTCAAGGAACAGCACACAAATGATGGCTTGGTTTATTCAATCATTCTCCCACTTGACTGATCCGTCTCACAGGATAGGGAATAATACGATGAGATGATGAAAAACAAGCAAAAGAAAAAGTTGGGGCAGAGGTACAAAAGCATCTTACCCTGTGGGATTTGCCCAAGGTCTTTGAAGTAAACTCACCTCTCCTATTTCTGTCTCAGGTGCAGAAGGACATTTAAGGTTGCTTAGCCCAATGTCTTCATCTGTAAGGCACAGAGGGAGGTGGTTTGCATGGCCCCAGATCACACCATCAGCTGAGGACAGACTCAGTGTCTCTTCTGGCCCCATGTCATTGTCCCAAAGATAATGTTCTTGTCCTTCTACAGATGAAGCTCATGAAGTCCAGAGCTTTGGCAGGAAGGCCCAGCCCGCTAAGAGTGCTCAAAGAGCACGATCCAGGAAACTGGGTTGTTACATAAAGTTGCCTGGAGTCTTTCACAGTGATTCTCCTTCTGATTTTGTAAAAGAAAAGTATACATTTGGAGATAAATAATCCATGTGTGTGCTAAGTCGCTCAGTTGTGTCCGACTCTTTGGGACCCCATGGACTGTAGCCCACCAGGCTCCTCTGTCCATGGGATTCTCCAGGTAAGAATACTGGAGTGGGTTGCCATTTCCTCTTCCAGGGAATCTTCCCCACCCAGGGATCAAACCCATGTCTCTTGTGTCTCCTGCATCTCCTGCGTCTCCTGCACTGATTGGGAGGCAGAGTCTTTACCACTGAGTCACCTGGGAAACAATTCATCAAAGTGGCTGAGTGGACTTCTTCCTTTCCAAAGTGTGACCATCTGGTGACTCACATATCCTTGGAAATTTTTTCTTCTATCTTTTAAATGTCTCGCTATTGTCTTTACCATTTCAAAGTGTGTGTGTGCGCACACCTACACAGGTATGTACATGCATAAATTTTTTTTTCCCTATTTAAACTCTCCAATTCAGGTGGACACGTGAAAAGACAAATAACATGTCTCAGTTGTTTTTTTTTTTTTTTTTTACATTATCCAGCTCTGTAAAAGGGGCTTTCCTTAATAAGCTGCTGCTATAACTTCTCAATTTTTCCCAAATGCACTTTCCAAAGACACAATAAGGCCACATAATAATTTTGAGAAGAGAGTCCGTTTCAGCTTTTTTTAGAAATTCAAAGTAGACAGGGGAAGAACCAAGGTGTTCTTAGGTCATCAAAAACAGAGGCACCCACACACACTATTGTGAAGGGACTATATTGTTTGGTTTCTTCATTTCCACTCTGTGACTTGTTAGTATCTTTTTGCCTTAGAAACAAGGGAGCAAGAGGCATTTAAGCATTTGATCAACCTCTTAGAATTGAAGGAAAAGTCAAAAAAACTTTGAAAGCAAATACGCCCTCGGAGTAATACATGCAATTAGATTAAAATCACATGCTTCTTTGATGTCAGTCACTGTTTTAAACTTTTGATGTGTATTAACTCATTTGATCCTCATGACAACCCTACCAGACGGACGCTCAAATTCAATTGCTCAGTTGTGTCAGACTCTTTGAGACCCCCATGGACTGTAGCCTGCCAGGCTCCTCTGTCCATGGAATTTCCCAGGCAAGAATACTGGAGCAGGTTGCCATTTCCTTCTCCAGGAGATCTTCCCAACCCGGGCATCAAACCTGAGACTCCTGCATTGGCAGGCAGACTGTTTACCACTGCGCCACCTACGAAGCCCACACCAGACGCGTACTGTTATTATATTCGCATGTCGGATAAGGAAACTGAGGCACTGAGACGTTAGATCACAAGGTTACAGAACTGGTCGGCCCGAGACCTGGCATTTGAGCCTGCCCCTCACCCCATTCCTCACTGGCTCCTTGTTCCAAGGCTGGCTTGGCTCAAGACTCCAGGAAACATCAAAGTTGACATCCTAAAAATAGAAAGTTTCCGAAAGCCTCAGGGGCCTCTTCTTTTGAACTCTCTTCCCTACTCACACCCTGATCTAAATTAGGTTTGAGAAATCCACGTAAGGTCAGGATGCCTACAGGGGTAGATTTCTTGCAGGAAGGAATCTAGGCCAAAAGGGCTATAGCTATGGCTGATCCTGAAACCAGCGTGTTCTGAACTACAGCAGAAATTTTTCTTCCAGGGAGGTTGGTTCTCTCACTCTCGGCTCCCAAGCCCATTGGCCCAAGAATTCTCTCATCTGTTTTGAGGATGCGATGAGTTTTCATCAACTTTCAGGGAGTGACTCTGGACAAGGAAGGCCATTGATCCAGAGACAGATCCAGCCAGGACTAATGACTTCAGTTCAACTCAACACAACCCTGCCAGGTGAAGGAATAGACGCATAAATAACTCAGAACGAGACAGGCCACAGTGAGAAATGTGGTAATCAAGCTGCAAGGTGCCGACGAGCTCAGAAAGACAGCTCACGAAGAAACCAGGGCCCCTCCTTCCGTCTCACCCACTCCACTCCTGGTTCCACAGAACGGAGGCGTTTCACTCGGGCACACAATGGAGTTAGGTAATGTCAGCCAGGAAGACAGGCTCCTAATAAGGAGAGGTCTGATGGAGTGAGCCAACAATGTGCTTTCTTGGGTGGGGAGGAGATGAAACACGCAAGAGTGAAAATACTCAGTTCATCAGAAGGGAGTGTGTGTATTTCAAGCTCTTTCTGCTTCCAGGTAGTCTTAATTTAAAAACATGGGTTACACAACATGAGAAATTAACTATACTTCAATTTTTTTAATGCATAAAATTCTTTTTAAATAAATGAATTTTTTAAAAAAGAAGAAGCAAACTGAAAAATGGGTTAGAATGCCGCATACACCTGTTTTGAAGCTTCCCAATTTATTTTTCAAAGTTTATCAAGTCCTATGCCAGTCTCTGTCTTTGTTAATTTAGGAAAGGAATATACTCACCAAACTAATAGGATGAAAATAAGAGAGAGAGAGCAAATGTCCTTTTTTTCAAATGTATCTTTTAAGGGATAGTTAGATTAGAAAGAATTTCCTTATTAACGTATTTGAAGCACTTTAATAAATACACTCATAAAGAACAGAGCTACTGCAAAATACAAATTAACCAGCATAATAATATACCTTTGTATCTCTTGAAGAATTGATGGATTTTTAAGATTTTCGAAAAGAAACCACAATTCAAACTTTAAAACTTGAAGAGCTTAAAGTCTCTCTTTATTTCTAGCCTCTAAACATGGAATTCATGGATTAGATGTCACATCTAGAGTTGAATGCAGATAAAAAACAGTAGGTTGAATTTTTACATACATATTTAAATATTTCATTTGATTTCGTTTCATGAACTATTTTAGCTTTTATTCCATACCTGTGGATCCTGACGGTTTCTGCAATCTATATCTAAGAATGCAGTGGGTATGCTGCAATAATTTTCAGAAGATTTTTTAGCCCTTATGTAACACTTGTTTCCACTTGATTCTGACAGCACCGGGAGGCATTTTCCAGCTTGACTCTGAGAGAGTTTGTTCAATCTGATAAGGAGGATCTTATCTTTTTTCCTGCCTTTTTCTCAACTAAAGATCTTTGGCCCACCAGAAAGAAACTGAATAGAAAAATGCAAATTTTTGCGCCCAGCTCAATGAAGCTGGGATGAATTGATATTCAGATTTGGTTACAAGTGATGTATAATTTAGGTCATTAAGGCAATGAACACTTTATTGCATTAAAAAAAATGAATTAATCCTTAATAAAATTCTGCCTTAAATTAACATACATATATGTGTGTATAAGTTGCATACATGTAAATATAAGTCTGATAGACATAAGTCATAAATTCTGTTAACTTTGTTGTTGTTGTTCAGTCACTTAGTCGTGTCTGGCTCTGCCACCCCAGGGACTGCAGCACGCCAGCCTTCCCTGTCCTTCACTGTCTTCTGGAATATGTTCAAACTCACGTCCATTGAGTCAATGATGCTATCTAACCAGGTCATCCTCTGCCACCCCCTTCTCCTCTCGCCCTCAGTCTTTCCCAGCATCAGGGTCTTTTCCAATGAGTCCACTCTTTGAGGTACACATAAATAATAGATATCCATTTTTCAAATAAATGTTTCTCTTTTCCACCACACCAACAAAGCAGTCCTGTTTTTATCTATAGCAGCCCCATCCGAGAAGCAGTGTTAAAATGGAAGTCGGCAAGCAACCCCTGTGTCCAGTCTGGGCTCTCATCCCTAAGTCCTCCTGTTGGAGTTAAGATGTTCACGGGGACTTCACCGGCAGTCCAGTAGGGACTTGCCTTCCTGTGTAGGGGGTGCAAGGTTCAATCCCTAGTTGGGGAGCTAACATTCCACAGGCCTCCAAATCAAAAAACCAGAACATAAACAGCAGAAGCAATATTGTAGCAAATTCAATAAAAACTTTAAAAACGGTCCACATCACACACACACACACAAAATCTGAAAAAAAAAAAAAAAGATGCTCACTGACTTAGAGACAAGAGAATAGAGACAGTTACTAAAAACTGGATCCACAATTCCTTCAGCATGGAAAAGTATAAGTTGACTTTGTGTCTGATCATATATGGATAGGAAGGTAGGAAGAGAAAGAGCTTTGCCAGTAGGAAATAGTATAAATAGTTTCCAGTATTCTGACTTTTTATCTGCTTGTTGTCACAGAAATAATAATTATTTACTGTGAGAGCTCTATTCCTATAAGATGAGTTAACGGTGATTAAACCCATTATCACCTACTTTCAGAAAGGTCAAAATAGAGAATAGTAAGCTTTAAGGCTCCTTCCAGTTTTACCCCTTAGTTACTGAGTTCATAAAGAGTAACCACTGCTCCACTGGCGAGCATTATAGCCCCCTCTATAAAAAATTCTATGTTTCCCTTCAAATCAATACATACCTGAATAAGAGAAACTACTGCATTGTAAGAGGTGCTTCCCAGGTGGTGCAGTTGGTAAAGAATCCACCTGTCAAAGCAGGAGACACTAGAGAGGTTTGATCCCTGGGTCGGCAAGACCCCCTGGAGTAGGAAATAGCAACCCACTCCAAGATTCTTGCTTGGAAAATTTCACGGACCTAGGAGCCTGGCGGGCTCCAGTCCCTGGAGTCACAAAGAATCGGACATGGCTGAGCACGCACACACTGCATTGGAAGAGCTGCAAATGTTCAACACTAACCAGGAGCACCCTTGGACTGTGTCATGCCGAGGTGTTTGTCCTGAAGTCAGACACGTGGGCACTTTCTGGTAACGGGTGTCCTCAGGCTAAATCCTGGAACCCCATATTTTCTACTTCTCAACGTCACAGCATTTCTGTTTGAAGTTCATAAAACGGCCTTCAGGATCTCAACAAAACCCCAAATTCCTTTTACTAGACTTTTCTACCCTTGAACACTGTGTTTTATTGAAAAGAAGCCCAGGAAATGAATCTGTAACCCAGCTCCCTTGTACCAGTCAGAACTCACGTCCCTTCTACAGTCTTCCTGGCAGCATACGTCCTCTCTGTGTACTTTACTCCCCTGGCAGAACTGTTAAGAGACTTGTTTAGAGGACGAAGTTCTGCCACTCACTCCATCTAATCCTGCCAGATGGTGGGAAGAGAGCCTAGAATGTTGTGATTATACAACACAGCTCAGACCACTTTCCATCAATACTTTGTATGTTGGTGCCTCTCGTCAAGGTCTAAAAGCAACTATTCTCCAAAATCAGTTTCAAAACCCTATAATTTTAAAAGTTGAAAGTTGCTGTTTCTAGCATGCTTTTATGTCTAGAGCATAAAACCTACCATTTAAAACTGAAGATACATACTCTCCTTATGAGCTATTTATCATTCTCAAAAGTTCTAGCTTGCTTACTATTCAGCCACAGTATTGGTATTCATAGGTAACAGAAAAAAGACTGCAAAAGAGAAGAAATTCTGGAAAATTGATAGGATGATTACATTACACATGAATAATAATTGTACAGTAGTGTGGTTTGTGCCAATAAAATGTATTGTGCTTACTGAGGCTACAATTAGCACCAATACTTTTAATACCAGTCAAATTAATTTTATTGCTGACATTTCAATCACATATTAGTAACTTGCAGTCTTTGGACCCTTGGTTTAGCCATAGAGTCGTGTTCGACTCTTTGTGAACCCCATGGACTGTATAGCCCACCAGACTCCTCTGTCCATGGGATTCTCCAGGCAAGAATACTGGAATTGAGTAGCCATTTCCTTCTCCAGGGGACCTTCCCCACCCAGGGATCAAACCTGGGTCTCCTGCATTGCAGGCGGTTTCTTTACCAGCTGAGCCAACAGGGAAGCAAGAGCTTATAATTCCAGAATTACGTACTGATGTTGGAGAATGTTTAGAAGTATTGATACTAATAACATTGAACTAGAACTTCAAAATTCTATTTTTTTATAACATTACCCCATGGTTGCTTCTTTTGACATTCTTTTAGAGCTCTGACAATTGTTTGGTTTCTTGGAGTTCTCTGACGTGGCTCAAACAGTAAAGAATCAACCTGCAATATGGGAGACCTGGGTACCATCCCTGGGTTGAAAAGATCCCCTAGAGGAGAGCATGGAAACCCACTCCAGTATTCTTGCCTGGAGAATCCCATGGACAGAGGAGCCTGGCGGGCTGCAGTCTATGGGGTCTCAAAGAATCAGACATGACTGAGAGACTAAGCACATAAGCACTGGCTTGTAATAAGCAGATAGATGATAGGTCCATAAATTAAAAAAAAAAATTAGACACTCTGAATAGAATTGGAGATTGCACAAAATGAACTGTTGCACAAGGTGCTGAAAGGAGAGACTCAGCATTTCCTCTTTTCCAAATCTTGATTTTCTTAAGGAGAATATTTTATGACAGGTCATTTTTAAGAAAATGCAGGGATCCCAGAGCATGACAGATGTCCCCTCAAGACTAGAACGTGGGGCCAAGCCTCCCAAGGACCTGGCTGGTGGATGACACAGGAAGCTTACTACACTGCTTGCCTCTTCAGAGCAGGAGGGAGTGAGCATTGTTATTATTTTAAAGAACAAGCACTAGATAAGACAGGAAGGCCAGGGTATTTATTATTAATTTCCTAGAGGTGAGTAATGGTGGTGGGTCTGGAGGGAGGAGGGGCTTCTTAGGAAAATTAGGAGAGGTTTTGCTGATATTAGGATGTGTTTCCTGCTTGATCAGAATAGTCAGAGAGACCGCAAGTACAGGTCAAAAGACAGAGCAGGAATTTCCAAATGGGTCAGCATGAAGTCATTTGTTTGCTTTCCCGAAGTCACAGGCCACCTGGAGGAAGATGGGTGAGGGTGTAGCAGTGGAGCCGAGCGGTGGGAAGGAACAGCGCTCCGTCTGCAAAGTAGACTGGCGGAACCTGGAGGCCGCTGGGAGAGTCTGCCAGAGACGGATTATCGAGAGAGTACAGCGAGTGCTGACTTTTCCCCTAGTCATCCCTTCTCTCTCCCAATGCCAGCATCATTGCATCAGGACCAGCAGGTGCAATGGCAAGAGCCCCGCCTCTGTAGGCTAAGATTCAACTCCAAGACTGGCCCTCACTAGCGGTTTGACTTTGAGAAATTGACATACTTTGTTTCGGTGTTCCCAATAATAACACTGTCCACAAACACGACTCACTTGATTACTCATTTCTTTCATCACTGTGGCTTCTGCTCTCTCTTCACTTTGTTGAGAGAGAACGAACAGAGCTGCTCTGAAGTCAGCTGGTATCTCAAATATGGGGGATATGTAAAATTACCCATAAGGATGCAATTCCCTTTCAAAAACCATGATATTACAGCCATTCCAGCTTGTACGTTTAAGTCATTAAGATGCTTTTTAATAACATGGCCACACAAATGGAAACACTGAAATGAAATCTGATTAAAGATTTTCATACTAATGGTGGATTTTATTTGTCTGCATTTCAATCCGTGTACTTGTTTTCTGTTTATCTGAAACAAGGAAAACAATCATGTATTACTGACTGGAAAGTTTTTGGTGTGACTTATAAAAATGGAAGACTGATTTGGGGACATTTTTTTTTACGAAGTTTAAAGTTTTAAAAGTATTATACTCTGGCAAACATAGGATAATTAAATAAGATTTGGTGTGTTTCTGAAGCAAACAGCTGCAATACAAGGTCCCCATAGGACCAAAACCTAGGTATCATTTTGCATAATGTGTGTGTGTGTGTGTGTGTGTGTGTATTATTAGGTTGCATTTTTTCAAAAACGCAAAGTTGTTTTAAAAATAGGAAACTATATTTTTTTTCTCTGCACCCAGGCGAATTAGGTAAGGGTTGGGCTCTGCTTCACATTTTAAAGTGGAAAATGAAGCATAGGCAAAAACAAGGGCAGGAGTTAGGTCTCCTAAGTCGTACTCTTTGTGCTGATTTCTGGACTGTTCCTCTATTTCACTGTTGCTCTCGGTGGTCTGTGGGTTGCATACAAATGACTTCTCTGTAGAAAGTGAAATAGGATCATAGATGCTTAAACCTGAGAGTCTCATTGCAGGAGAACGTTGTTTACCTACAGAGGAAGACACAGAAGGCAAAGTAAATCAGTAAAAACTTCCTCCAGCCTTTATTTTAGAAAGTTGTCCACCAGTTTGCCATTTTCTGGACTGGGAGAGTCAACACCTTTCCTGAAGAATCTAATGTTCCCCCAGAAAGAATCCAGCCAGTAAAATAAAATTCCAAATTGGTTAATAGTGAAACTGACACATAGGTAATTCATTATGCTCCAATTGAACAACTTGATTATAACCAATTTTAGTTTCTTACTGCATCTTATTTTCTGCATCTCAATTTTTCATTACAGCCTAGTAGTTTATACCCCTGAATTTAAGTTTTTAGAGGTGCTTGTTTATCTCAACATATGACTTTGTAAGTCTTTTCTCCTGATTCTTTATGATAAGTGGTCAGTACTGAGCAGTAAAGCTTCAGTGAGAAAACTCAACCATTCCCCTATATTCATCAGGGTAAGACACTGTAACATCTCTGTGCGTTTTACCCCACATTTTATGCCTGGTCATTTCTGTTCAACAGCTTGTGAAATGGAAAATTTGCATCCCATGCTAGCCAGGCGTTAGTCTCCTTAACTTTTAATGAGTGTCAACCGTGCTCTGGGCTCCACACAAAAGAGAGAACGAGCACCTCTACTCAGTCTATCTAAATTATAAATTGAAGAGCAGGTTGCCTGTGTGAATATATTCTAATCAATATGCATTTACTGCTGCTATAAATGACACTAAAACACAGCTACTTCCCAGGTGTCATTCCACCCACAATTACCCAGTGGGCATTCTCCCACTTTATATTATTAAGTGCTCCTGAAAAGCTGCATTGAAATCAAATAATGTTAAATGCTACTGAGGAACTCATCCTGTGGAGAATTCTTCTATGATGTCATGGGTACCATATTACTAACTTATAGAAATTTCATATAAAATTCTGGGGTTTTCTCCTGTAATCACCTATTTTGAAATCTGTGAAACAATTTTTTTTTTCATTAAACACTGTTAACCCCCCACTATATGCAAGGCAATAGAGAACAGAGTACCTACTTCCAACATAGGAGAGAAAAGCTATGTCTATAACACAAGGGGAAAGGGTTATATTCCAAAATCTATACAAGTCAAGTACTATAGAGATGTATTGCTGTTTAGCCTCTACATCATGTCCGACTCTTTTGCGACCCCGTGAACTGTATCTCACCAGGCTCCTCTGTCCATGGGATTTCCCAGACAAGAATACTGGAGGGGGTTGCCATTTCCTTCTCCCGGGGATCTTCCTGACCTAGGGATTGAACCCACATCTCCTGCATTGGCAGGTGGGTTCTTTACCACTGAGCCACCAGGGAAGCCCAGCGTGGCAGTGGGAGGGACCTAAAAACAAATTAAATGAATTTAACTATAAAATGAATTTATAGAAATTCTAACATTTCATATACAAAGATGACTAAGAGAAAGGTTTATATAAGCTTTTAGTTTTATTAACTCACTGATATGTATGTCTGGATATAATATTTAAAATCTCAAAATTAATGTAAATCATTAGAGAGAAAGGAACCCACTTACTTATCCCTTCACCAGATATACAGTGTGGCTAACTCCACCATGATGTGGACCAGATATTTACACTCACTGTTAATTTTTGTTTGTTTGTTTTATTTCTTGGCCACACTGCAGGATGTAGCATGTAGGATCTTAGTTCCCTGACCAGGGATCAAACGCACGCCCCTTGCATTGGAAGTTTGGCATCTTAACCACTGGACCTCCAGTTAAGTCCCAAGTGTCTGCTAATTTGACATAACCTGTTTGTTAATTGCTTTCCACCAAAGCCATTTTGTTCCTGCACTTTGGACCCCAAAGGTAGTTTGGAATAAAAGCATCTTGGAATAAGAGGTAATTCCTGCCAGCAGGCATCTATGGCAGATTGGGCCTCCAACTAAAGTGTTCTCTGAGGACCTGATCCCACTGGTCTGCTGTTAGATTTTTTTTCTTTCTTCCCTTTTCCTTCTGCTGTTTAGTTGCGGGCCCTTGGGCACACCGCGTTGATCAGTAGATAAGACCTTCCCAGCAGTCAGGGCTGCCCCTGCCATCCACAAAGCCACAGTGCCGTGCAGACAGCTCTGCAGAGCTTACTAACTGCCACTCCACCTGCCTCACCTCTTCGGGTTCCCCAAGGTTTTCCTGGATACTGACAGTCATGGTGGCTGCTTGACCTTGGGCCTTGCAAGCTGGCTGGCTTCCAGAAAGTTCCTCCAATGACAAAGTGTGCTGAAAATTGTGTTCACTGCATTCAGGCACAGCACAGGAGGCTGGGGAGCGAAGCCTGCTGTCCTTACCCCCAGCCTCGACCCTGGCTACCTGCCTTGCAGGTAGACCAGATGTAGCTTTCCTCTCCCACCACACACTGCCAGTACCCTGGAGAGAGCACAAGACCAGACTGTGAGGAATGAAATAAAATAAAATAATAAAAACAAAAAATGAGAGAAAGAAAACAGTTGTAGTTGGCCAGTCTCTTGAAGCTTGTTTTGATGCACACACAAAAAAGCAGGGCTTCTCCAGGGACTCAGTGGAAAAGAATCCACAGTCAATGCAGGAGATGTGGGTTTGATCCCTAGGTGGGCAAGATCCCCTGGAGAAGGAATGACAATCCACTCCAATATGCTTGCCTGGGAAATCCGGTGCACAGAAGAGCCTGATGGGCTACTGTCCATGGGGGTCACAAAAAAGTCGGATGTGACTGAGCAGTACACTAAAAAAGAAAGAGGGGAAAAAGCTGACCTGCCAGGTATTTAAGCAAGACCGCAAGATTTTAAAGCATAGGCAACTCTTACTGGCTTTTATCGGACTGATACTCCTCTACCTCTTTGAAGACCTCAGGCCATCGAGGAAGTTATGTTGATTTATAATTTTCCAGTGACTCTAAGTGTGTGTGTGTGTGTGTGTGTGTGTGTTCCCAAAGGAGGATCTGGCTTTAGGACACGGGTTGCTGTACTAGTCTTCGGTGCGGCTGGCGGCAGAAATGGCCCCGAAAGACTGAGCTGAGGTGGAACCTGCCAGACTAGTTTCCCCACAACATGAGCTACGCCCTCTGTGAAAAGCTGCTTTTTCTTGGCAAACTCATTTTTGCTTTAATGGAACAGGGAAGCGTGTGTCATAATGGGACGGTTATGCCCAGTTTCACCACGGCTGGGAACTGGGAGAACTTCAGACAAAACTGAAAGAGTCTTTCCAGGGTTGAACCCAACATTCTGCCCAAATTACAGAAGTCCGACAAAATAGCTGGAATGATACCTTTTATTTAGAGATTTCTCTCTCAAAGGACTCCTAATTCTAGCTAGTTTTCAGACCTTAAATACATAACATCTGGGTTTCTCATCTTAAAGAACTCAAAGCAATGGTAATATTGGCCTGTCCCTCCAATCACTGAGTCAAACAACAATTTGTATTGTTTCTTTTAAAAAAAAAAGGTTTTTCTTGAAGTGTCACGAGGTCAGTGGTTGACTGGAACTTCACCTGTGGTTTTGAACCAAGCAATGTTGAAATAAGCACATAGGTTTCAAAACCCTTTCCAACATATTTTTGGTATGGTTTCTAACAACAGCTCTAGAGAGACACTATCTGCTCTCTGCAGGTGTGTAATATGACACTGGGAATTTTAAAAATACCAGTTACTGTTGGTGGCAATGGGCTTCAAACACAGCTCTTCAGAATCCAGAGAGAAACTTCATGTTTGCTTTGAAAATGTTCCATCGTTTTCTCGCTTCTTTGGCCTGGAGACAGTGCATGGTCAGACAATGCATGGACAGACTCCCCCCCACACACACCTTTGGGACTGGGAATTGACCAAACTGGCCTAACAGCAGAGAGGGTGGTGTGCTTTCCACCCCCAGAGTATCCACACCCATGACAAAGTTTGGCTTTTTATCATACTCTTAATCCATCTTTGTCTCCTTTTTTTTTTTAATCACTATTTATCAGGATAAATAATAAACTTATCATTATTTATTTATGAGGCAAAGTGAAATGCCAGTTCCACTTTGATGTTTCTGTTATCTTTAATATGTTTTGATCACTGTCACTGAACAAGTCCACAAGCAACCTCTGTGTTAGGTTTCTTATGCATGTGATTAACCAAAGACATACTAAGGGTTAAGTATGTTCAGAAGTATATAGGTCAGGGTTGCCTTTTTATTTTATGATGACTCATATCCCATAAGTAGCAACTGATTATCATCCTCCAAGTTAAAAGGAAGAAAAAGACTGTCTGGAATATATTGCAAACTTGTCCCAACACCTGCTTGTATTTTTTTTTTAATTGAGGTTTTCCTTTTCAGAGTCACTCAAAGGAATCACATTAATTTTCATAGCTATGAAGTTAGCCGAAGCCTCTCTCCACATTGGATTCCTGGAAAGATTTTCTTTTCTTTATTTTTTAATATAAATTTATTTATTTTAATTGGAGGCTAATTACAATATTGTATTGGTTTTGCCATACATCAACATGAATGGGAAGATTTTTAAATGCGTCTTCCTAAGTGAATACAGTTCACTCACATTCCTTCCTTGCATGTTTCTCCCCCCTTTTTTTTGAAGGAAGACTTTTTTCTGGGTTTGTTTTTTTTTTTTTGGCTGTGTCAAATCTTGGTTGCAGCGCTCGGGATCTTCGCCGCGGCTCTCGAACCCTCTAGTTGTGGTGTGTGGACTCAGGAGTTGCACGTCAGAGCTTACTTGCTCAGCGGCATGTGGACCTTAGTTCCCTGACAAGGATCGAACCCGAGTCCCCTGAAGGGCAAGGCGGATTCTTAACCACTGGACCACCAAGGAAGACCATAAGATTCTTCCCTTTGGTGTGGACCATTTTACAGTCGCCACTGAATTTGTTACAATAGTGCTTCTGCTTTATGTTTCGGTTTTTTGGGCCACGAGGCACATGGAGTCTTAGCCCCCTGCCCTGGAAGGCGAAGTCGTAACCTCTGGACTGCCAGGGAAGTCCCTCTCTTCATTTTTAAAGTCATTCCTTACATTCCGGAAGCTTCTCTTCTGCCCTGTATTCACTGTACCTTTCTCGTTGTCTCATTTGTAGAAGCCTTCCTAGAGCTCACTTCCTCTATGAGGCTGTCCATGACTAAGGCATGGAGGCCATCCCTGGAGACACACCCTTTTGCACAATAACACACATGTGCAATCTGGAATATGCAGCCCAGAAACTGTTTTTCACCAGTCTACCCTGCTCTCCATCCTACATGAAGGTATTAATCCCTCAGTCGCGTCCAACTCTTTGCAACCTCATGGACTGTGGCCTGCCAGGGAATTTTTGTCCACGGAATTCTCCAGGCAAGAATACTGGAATGGGTTGCCATTTCCTTCTCCAGTGGATCTTTCCAACCCAGGGATCAAACCTGGGTCTCCCGCATTGCAGGCAGATTCTTTACCATCTGAGCCACCAGGGAAGCCCTACACAGGGAGATAAAATTCTATGTGAAGGCTGGTGCTCAGAGACCAGTTCTGTGCTAAGGCTCCCTGGACTGTACGTGGCATCTCTCTTCCAAGTTGCCCAAAGTGCTCCTTAAGTATTCTTTTTCACAACTTCTTTTTGACATAGCTTGTCAAGAAACCTCACTATTCACAGACAGGAGCTGAAGGCAACAGAACTTCAGAGAATCAGGCAGCTCCCAGGGTTAAAGAAGGACAGAGTTGCTGCATCAGACTGAATCAGAGCAAACCGCGCACATCGCAGAGACTCCAGTGAAATACAATTAGCCCAGGGTCAACCAGTCAATCCTAAGATCAAATCATTTTTCCAGTCAAAATGGAAAAAATTCCAGATCAAACCAGTCAATCCTAAAGGGAATCAACCCTAAATATTCATTGGAAGGACTGATGATGAAGCTGAAGCTCCAATACTTTGGCCACTGATGTGAAGAGCTGACTCACTGGAAAAGACTCTGATGCTGAGAAGGACTGAGGGCAGGAGGGGAAGGGGACAACAGAGGATGAGATGGCTGGATGGCATCACCGACTCGATGGACATGAGTTTGAGCAAACTCTGGGAAATAGGGAAGGACAGGGGAGCCTGGTGTGCTGCAGTCCAGGGGGTCGCAGAGTCAGACATGATTGACTGAACAACTACAATAACAGTTGTTCGGTCAACCCAAAATGGTTAAACAAACTGCTTTCTGTATCACTAACAATTTTTGTGAACAGCTCCTCCATAGAATCAAAATGATGATTAATAAAATAAAATTGACACCAATGTAAGACACTCCTTGCTGGACAACCACCAGTGAGACATCAAGAAAAGGACAGGGAGAAAAAAGACAAAGGTTTTCTTTCCCTGGGTCTCCCTCAGAAGATGTCACTGGACTTACCTGAGGCCTCTGGATATGGGTCACTCTTCGTTTCTGCAGAGGACATCAACACATCTTGGGTACTTTTCAGAACAAGAGAGGGAGAATGTTTTCTTTATGTCCTGTCTTTATACAAGACATGACTGAAGGTCATGACTACAAAGTAATCCTAAAGTGTGTTCACTTTTTCTTGTCTAAGAAAGGTGGGATAGACTGGGATGCCTCTATTTCATATTTATTTTGTATTCATTTGGTCTATTTGGGGATTCCCTGGTGGCTCAGATGGTAAAAAATCTGCCTGCAGTGCGGGGTAAGATTCCCCTGGAGAAGGGAATGTCTACCCACTCCGGTATTCTTGCCTGGGGAATTCCATGGACAGAGGAGCCTGGTGGGTTACAGGCCATGGGGTCGCAAAGAGTCAGACGCAACTTTAACTTCACTTGGTCTACTTGAGGATCATATAAATAATAATACACTTTTTACAACAGAAACCACTCCAGTGCACCTGTTGATCACGGCAGATGGTAAAATTTAAATGAAAGGCCTGCTTCCGTGTCCAGGGCGGGGCATCAGTGCCTCCTGTGTTAGGGAAGAGGTTGCCCCTTCTTCACGGGAAGGTGGGTGGCAAGGGTAACTCTCACAGTGCTCATCTGTCTCTGGAAGACTAATTTCCTCAGAATCCTGTGATGAGAGGTGATCTCATCTCAGGCTTTTTAAATATACCATTAGAAGACATTTTCCCATATCAATCTTTTCTTTACTTTCTATGCCTTTCTCTTAAAAAACAAATGCCCTTCTTTGTACTGACATCTTTGGGGGTAATGTATCTTAAGAAAGTTTATTCAAAACTCTGATTTCTGCAGCTTCCAAACAAAACAATGAAGGGAAAGCAACATGTTCCTTTCTGTTTAAGTGACTAAGACTCAAGAACTATTTTTCTCATTCCACTATTGCTGACATTTCTATTCTTTTTTCCATTTTAAGCTGGAAATTCAGGTTCACTTTATTTCTTGAGTAAATTTCGCTTTTTATCCCATCATTCTTTCAGAAATTTAGAAAGGAGTTGAAATCAATATGTTTTGCATGAACTATAACTTCCTTGCCAAATATTGCTACAGCAAGATTTTTTCATAAGTTTCACAAAGAGTTTTTATATCACTGTTATTCTTTTGCTGAAATCTTCGGGAAGAAACTAAAACCTGTCTCCCTAGGCAAATATTTCCGTTTGATAAGGGAAGAAAAGACTTTCTCACCTTCTCTCCCTTTCAATTTCATTGTTACTTAAAAACATATAAATAAATATATATATATATATATATATATATTTTTTTTTTTTTTTTCTCTCCAGATGCTGTCTTAACATCTACTTCATGCTGTGTAGGCTTGACCTCCAAGCATATGGTGAGGGGGCTGAGAAAGGACTCTGCTTTGAGAAACAAGCAAAGCCCTTCGCAGGCATGGAGGACATCCCAAGTCACAAGCCCACAGGGAAGACCTCAAGAGCCTGCAGGGAAGGAAAGGGCAAATTGACCTTTCACCCCTGCTCTCCGTCTCCCCACTTCAGCTTCTGATCAGCCCTGCAGGAACCTTCTCCATTCTCTCCTTCTCTCGCATCCAAATCCCCTTTGACTCCAGGGCTCTGTTGGCAGGGATGAGGAAGGAAAAGGAGAGACGGAAAAAAAAAAAAGTGCAAGAGATCACAGTGCTCGTTACCTCTAAAAGGGTTCAGCATCAGCTGCCAGGCAGCTTCCAAAGGGCTCGAAGGAGACTCCTCCTCCCCGAGGAGTAGGTCAACCTCAGCATCCTGGCTGACCTCACCTCCTGGCAGCCGCCAGTCTTCCCTGACTGCAGAAATGTTCTCCTCGCAAAGTGATGTGGGTTAAAACTCAACTCTAGCCAATGTCAAATTAATCTAACCTTACTCATGTACAAACACAATGTGAAAACCTAGGACATGATCTCATCATGGATAGGCCCAAGGTTATTTCAGTATTAATAATTAAGTCTCTATCTGTATTATCTGGGCTCTTGCCACTCTGCCTTTGCCCAGCCTAGCCTTTCATCTATCTACCCACTGCTGGAGACAAAAGGTCTTTTATTTTCTATTACTTACACCCGCAAACTTGGGCTCCTTCTTCTTTCTACCCCATTAACATAAATGACCTTCATGAGACCACAGACAAGGCTCCACAAGGATGGTTGAATGAGGAATTTTGGGTTTTTTATGTTTTTAATTTTTAAAAAAATAAAATTCTATGGGTAAAGAAGATGTGGGATGTGCATACAATGGACTACTACTTAGCCATTAAAAAGAATGAAATTTTGCCATTTGCAGCAACATAGATGGACCTGGTGGACATGATGCTAAGTGAAATACTGTATGATATCACTTTACGTGGAACCTAAAAACTACAAAAACCTAATGAATAAAACAAAAAAGAAGAAGACTCACAGATATAGAGAGCAAACTAATGGTTATCAGCAGGGGACAACACGGGGTAGAGGAACAAGAGGTACAAACTATTGGGTGTAAGACAGGCTAAAGGATATATTGTACAACGTGGGGAATAGAGCCAATGTTTTGGAGTAACTGTAAAAAGAAAGCAACCTTAAAAGTTGTATAAAAACTTTATAATTTTTTAAATTAAATAAATAAACATTTAAAAAATAAAATTCTAAGCTTAAAAAAAAAAAAAAAAAAAAAAAACAGCAGTGGAAATTTTACTTCTCCAGAGCACCAGTACTAACCACTGCTATAAGATAATGTCTGAGCCACCAGGAAAGCCGGCAAAGAAGTGATAAGTTACCCACCGGTATTCTTGGCCTTCCCTAGTGGCTCAGATGGTGAAGAATCTGCCTGTCATGTGGGAGACCTGGGTGTGGTTCCTGGGTTGGGAAGATCCCCTGGAGGAGGGCATGGCAACCCACTCCAGTGTTCTTGCCTGGAGAATCCCAGGGACGGGGGAGCCTGGTGGGCTGCCGTCTCTGGGGTCGCCAGAGTCGGACACGACTGAAGCGACTTAGCAGCAGCAGGAGCAGCAGTGTAGTATTGAGCCTCCTATGGAGCAAGAATAGACCAGAAGATGGTAATATGGATTTCCTACTTGCAAACCCACATTGCTCATCAGTGAGACAGAAAATAAGCTTGGAGAAGCCTTTCTTCCCTAGGAGGGTAGCTAAACCTACTAAGAACAATGACTTTTCTAAATCATCTTTTTCACAGAATGGAAACTTGATGTCTCGAGGAAAATGTTTGATCTTCACAACAAGACTCCACAAAAATTAATCAATACCTTACAAAATTCTTCATTTATATCTTAATGAAACAAATAATGTTAAGGTCTCTTAGCCATTGACTTTTCAAATTATCTGCTGTCTATTAAAGAATGGGTAATAATATTTATTGGGAATCCTTGGTGGCTCAGCAGTAAAGAACCCACCTGCAATGCAGGAGATATGGGTTCAATCCCTGGGTCGGGAAGACTCCACCCCCCACCCCCAGAGAACGAAATGGCAACCCACTGCAGTATTCTTGCCTGGAAAATCCCATGAACAGAGGAGCCTGGTGGGCCACAGTCCCTGGGGTCACAAGAGTTGGACATGACAAAGCGACTAAACCTTCACCACCAACAATATTTATTACTCAATAATGATAGCTATTATTTATTGAGCATTTTCTATGTGCTAGTCATGACTCTAAACCCTTTATATGAGCAGGTCGTATAATAATCACACAGTTCTATGAGGAAAGAACTATATTATCCCCATCTTACAGATGAGTCAATCGAGGCATTAAAAAGCTAAGCATTTTTATAAGATTTCACAGCTCTTAAGTAGCAGAAGAGGAGTTTGAATCCAGATAATCCAGCTCCAAAACCAGCTACTCGGAGAGAGAGGTCTGGAAAATGCAGGAACAGAATGCACTGATCTTTTCTTATGTAAAAATTATAATTCTATTTCCTCTTTATAAAGACAGTAAAATGCAGTGGTTTAAAGAGCAAAATTCTGTCAGCATATTGCTCATATTGCTCATAAATTCCCACTGCCACTCACCAGCCGCATGACCTGGCCATGATAAACTCTGTAACCTGAGTAAGGTGCTTAACTGTTCTGTGCCTCAATTTCCTCATCTGTAAAATGGGAATAATGATAATGGCACCGCCCTCACAGAGTCAGTGTGAGGGTCAAATAAAATAACATATGAGCAGCACTTGCAACAGCAAATGCTATATAAGCATAGACTATCAGCACTATTAGGAAGTATTCATCCAAAACGTTTTGATGGACAATCACTGAATACATGGTAAGCATTCCTTTCAATGTCATTTTCCAACATGTCCTAAAGTCACCACTCATCCAAATGCTGGTCCCCTCCTCTCTCCTTCCATGAAACCCACATTCATCCCATAGTGAGGGCAGGGATCATGGGCACTGGTGGTGAGGAGGGAAGACAGGGCACCTGCCCTTCCTGCTACAGACCCAGGAAAGCAAGAGGCTGACCAGAACCAAGGCCGAGATAGTGTCAGGAATTGATTTCAAATCAGGCTCTTAAGGATAATGTCGAGGATAATTACAATCATTATTGTGATTGTCGTTATACCTTGCAATTACCCTGGCTTAATTAATTCAAACTTGTGAAGTACTTTGAGATCCTCAGATGAAAGGTGCCAAGTTACTCTGAAGTGTCATTACTTTGCTCCTGCTCCTTTCATCCAAGGTGATTATAGCTCTTCAGAAGCATTAATTAATCCTCTTAACAGCCCCAGAAAGCAGATAAGCGAAGGAGTCATCCTCTCGGAGTCCAAGAGAGACATTTATCAGACCAGTTTAGTGGTGGCTGTTCCGAGGTCAAGTTGGCTCTTGGGAGGCCCCCAGAATCACAGGGTTTTGTGACTTGGGTGCCTGAAATGTGTACAAGCCTCCAATTTAGTAACAATTTAATGAGGAGCAACATGGACACGGCCCCAACTTTTTAAAATTAATCCGTAGCTTATACTCAGAGAGGAATCCTCAATGGCTTAGTTATGAGGTAAGAAGTAGGGAAAAATTATGTTGTCATCTAGTGTTTTCTTTAATGATCTGGCAACTTTATAATTAGACAAAGGATTTCCTTACGTTCCATAGTAAAGAATTTGTCCTGGGTCACAAAACTATAGGGGCTTCTCAAGAGGCTCAGCAGTAAAGAATCAGACTGCCAAGAAGAGACACAGGTTCGATCCCTGGGTCAGGAAGATCCCCTGGAGAAGGAAATGGCAACCCACTCCAGTATTCTTGCCTGGGAAATCCCATGGACAGAGGAGCCTGGCGGGTTACAGTCCATGGGGTCACAAAGACTCGGACATCACTAAGCCACTAAACAACATAAAACTATGGAGCCTACACTGGGAATGGACCTCAGTTCAAAGCCCTAATAGACTGAGTTTGACTTTCACTGAGGTCTATTTTTATAGAGGTCTTTCTTTTCACTGCTGTTTATGCCCCGACTATATAACGAAGAATACTTGAAAAAAATACTGTGAGCAAGGCATTTTATACACACAGGTTAATATCCTTTTAATAGAACTTCTTTGGAGATATTTCACTCTCTCACTTCTAATGTTTTCAGCACAAGATCCAATGGGCAAAAGATTTGTTGAAAATAGGTTTTGCATCTTACTGACAGCCAGGGAACAGAGAGCGTATGATAAAGGGTTTTGAGGGATGCTTAACAAACTTGTTTTCTTGAAGCTTTATAATTCTTCTTCTGTCTTTTGTTTACAAGTGTATATGAATGTGTGAGGTCCTAGTTTAGCTCAGGCTGGGTCTTAGGACCCAGGGAACAAAGCAGTCCTGATTCCTGTTTTCACAGTGTCCTCTGAAATTACTTCCGTGGCTGCATCCTGGGCTCAGTACTGGTGAGGAGGGGCTAGATGCGTCGCCTAATTCACCTGCTGCTGGACCACACTTTCCTGGACCCAGACACCATTTTTGCACAGCCACAAATACTGATGATGACTGTCTTTTTTTTATCGTCATTATTTCTATTGCTGCTGCTAAGTCGCTTCAGTCATGTCCGACTCTGTGCGACCCCATAGACGGCAGCCCACCAGGCTCCCCCGTCCCTGGGATTCTTCAGACAAGAACACTGGAGTGGGTCGCCATTTCCTTCTCCAATGCATGAAAGTGAAAAGGAAAAGTGAAGTCCTCAGTCAAGTCCGACTCTTCACGACCCATGGACTGCAGCCCACCAGGCTCCTCCAACCATGGGATTTTCCAGGCAAGAGTACTGGAGTGGGTGCCACTGCCTTCTCCTATTACTATTGCTATTATCATCAAATACAATAAACTTACAATTACTACTTAACATTTGTTAAGTCTTACAAAGCGCAACCTCAAAACACACTCCAGCAAAGCTTGCTAATTTAGATAGGCAGAAATGGAACCTCCATCCAAGATCAATTTAAGTGATCAATCTGTTTTTTCACCACAGTTTGCTTTCCGAAGAGTGTACAAAATTTTGCATTGATTATGTTTGCAAGCCCTGGGTTAACTCTCTCTGTTAGTAGAAGGATAAGCTTTGAGGGCTTAAAAAGTTGGCTTAAAACTCAACATTCAGAAAACTAAGATCATGGCATCTGGTCCCATCACTTCATGGCAAATAGATGGGGAAATAATGGAAACAGTGAGAGACTTTATTTTTGGGGGCTCCAAAATCACTGCAGATGGTGACTGCAGCCATGAAATTAAAAGACGCTTGCTCCTTGGAAGAAAAGCTATGACCAAACTAGACAGCATATTAAAAAGCAGAAACATTACTTTGCCAACAAAGGTCCATCTAGTCAAGGCTGTGGTTTTTCCAGTAGACATGTATGGATGTGAGTTGGACTATAAAGAATACTGAGTACTGAAGAATTGATGCTTTTCAACTGTGGTGTTGAAGAAGACTTTTGAGAGCCCCTTGGACTGCAAGGAGATCCAACCAGTCATTCCTAAAGGAAATCAGTCCTGAATATTCATTGCAAGGACTGATGCTAAAGCTGAAATTCCAATACTCTGGCCACCTGATGGGAAGAATTGACTCATTGGAAAAGACCCTGATGCTGGGAAGGATTGAAGGCAGGAGAAGAAGAGGACGACAGAGGATGAGATGGTTGGATGGCATCACCGACTCAATGGACATGAGTTTGAGCAAGCTCTGGGAGTTGGTGATGGACAGTGAAGCCTGGCATGCTACAGTCCGTGGGGTTGCAGAGTCAGACACAACTGAGCAATTGAACTGAACTGAAGTGAAGCTTTGAGAGACAGCTCTATTGCCTTTCTCAGAACTTCTTCAGTTCAGTTCAGTTCAGTCACTCAGTCATGTCCGACTCTTTGCGACCCCATGAATCGCAGCATGCCAGGTTTCCCTGTCCATCACCAACTCCCGGAGTTCACTCAAACTCATCTCCATTGAGTCAGTGACGCCATCCAGTCATCTCATCCTCTGTCGTCCCTTTCTCATCCTGCCCTCAATCCCTCCCAGCATCAGAACTTCTTAGCATATATTAAATGCTCAGTAAAATATAGTATGTGCTCAGTGAAAGTGCAGAGAAGGCAATAGCAACCCAATCCAGTACTCTTGCCTGGAAAATCCTATGGACAGAGGAGGCTGGTAGGCTGCAGTCCATGGGGTCACTAGGAGTCGAACACAACTGAGCAACTTCACTTTCACTTTTCACTTTCATGCATTGGAAAAGGAAATGGCAACCCACTCCAGTGTTCCTGCCTGGAGAATCCCAGGGATGGCGGAGCCTAGTGGGCTGCCCTTTATGCGGTCAGACACCACTAAAGTGACTTAGCAGCAGCAGCAGCAGTAAAAGTGTGTTGCCCACTTAAACTGAATGACGTTAACACATGTGGTCCAGGCAGGATATTTTATTTAGGGAATAAAATGTCACTAAGACATATACTTACTTTTTATGTACAGTTTTTAACCTATTTCAACAGTTAGTGAGTGAGTAAGTGAAAGTCGCTCAGTCGTGTCCGACTCTTTCAACAGTTAAGGTCATGTATATGATACAGATTAAATTAGGATTCTTTCAAACAGTGTTTTACTGATTACAAATTGTCATAACACTAAATATTATGAATTGGGATGATCCTGAAATCACCAAAGAGGTGATGTCTCACCAGCCACTATGATAACCATGAAACGTGTAGACATTCTATTACATAGACCCAATTCTGATTGGGTTAGTGATACCACGAAAGGACTGGCTTGCAGTGCCAGATTCCTGGGTCAGGAAGATCCCCTGGAGAAGGAAATGGTAACCTGCTCCAGTATTTGGACAGAGGAGCCAGGCTATGGTTCATAGGGTTGCAAAGAGCTGGACATGACTGAGCACCACACACATACACACAGACACACACACACGTGAAGCTTCCAGAGCCCATAGCCACCTTTCTGCTGGGTGTCTATTCTAATGGACCTTGAATATTGCTTTTGGTTCCTACTCTAAGTTCACGTTCCACCAATCTGTAAGGTGCCTTGTGGCGTATCCATTATCATTGACAAGCTTCCCACATCTACTGGCCTTCCAACGTCTGACTCCCTTCTGTCCAGTGGCCCCACGGCCACAGTCTGTCCAGCCCTTGAGCCACCACTGGACCGCATTTTTGCTTCCTGGTGCTGCTTCGCTGATCCGTGACTAGATATCATCCTTAGAGAGGGAGCCCCATGTGCCACCTTCTTAATTTTTGTGTTATCCAAATAGTCCATCTCCCACACCTTTCCTCCTGTTCCCAGCAAACAGTATCTGAGCTATCTGAGCGGATGGGCTCTGTACTACTTTTCTTAACCAATATTCCCTGGACTCGTATTCTAAAAGAGGTCATAGAACAAAGGGTAAGATTCTGCAACTGCCACGGAGGATACAATCTGTACTTGTTCAAAGCATTCTTCAGGGCGGCCAGTTGCTGCTTTGATGTGACAGTCAGAAATGCTGGCTTGACACTAACCTGTGAAAACTCCTAACAAAGCCTTTTATCTCACTGGATCTAACTTGGTCCATAGGTAAGGGTTAAGTTTAGAACTGTCTCTATCTAAACTGGCTCATTATAAATATGGGCAAACTATTATTTGGTGACTGGAAGCATATAATAGAGGGATGGATTGCACAGAAGCATTATATAAAGAATGGATGATACATCTTGCAGGCAAGTTCCATTAACCCTTTAAGGTTACCACCAGATGAATCATTTTCCTTAATTTACTTGAGCAGCATTAGAAACATCACCCTTACATAAGGGTAGTATACCCACAATCATTAACTATGTGATAATTCAATTGAGTTAAAGCAATATATAGAATAAGTTACAGAGCCCGGCACTGAGTATAGAGAAGGAAATGGCAACCACTCCAGTATTCTTGCCTAGAAAAATCCCTTGGACAGAGGAGCCTGGCTGGCTGTACAGTCTATAGGGTCACAAAGAGTCAGATATAACTTAGTGACTAAACAACAGCAAAGGTTTAAAAAATCAAAATGAATATTTTCTCCTGCTATTTCTTTCTCATGGCAAAATAGGGAAATAAAAATATAATTACCATGTGCTCAGTTCTTTAAAATATCTGCCAATCACTGAATTTCAGGGATGGTGGCATATGAATTGGTCCCAACATATGGAGGATACAGGTGTCTGTCTGCCTAACCTATGTGATGTTTGGGGGGAAAATGAAGGGTCTTTAGCCACACACAAAATATCTCTGCCCTAAAGTTTAATGCTCCAAAACCCATAGCTTCATCCTTTAAAACAATTTGATTATTTCAATACAAATAGACCAAAGACAAGAGAAAGACTTAGTTCTTGAAGTTCAGGTAGTCATTCACACTTTAGTAAGATTAAAAGAGAGTTTCTGCTGAGGGCAAAGGAAAAATAGGGCTCCTTTTCCTTGAGGGCTCCCAGAGGGAAGCATGAGAGCTCCCAGAGGGAAGTGGAATGAAAACAGTTCAGAGGAGAAAACAGAGGGAAGTGTAGGGAGCTGCCCTCATACCTTAGTGTAGTTTCTAAAACCAGATCTTGTTAGTTTCAGGTAAAGACTATTAGAAACTTTCACTTTGCTCCTGCTTGTTAGGAATAAACCTTTGACTTGATTGGTCTATAAATCAAGCTCACATTTGGTAGCACTACCTCCCATTTCCCTCATCTACCTATTCTTCCGACCCAGCTCATCTGTCACATTATTTCTGGCTGTCAAGTTCAGTTCAGTTCAGTTGTGTATGACTGTTTGCACCCCCATGGACTGCAGCATGATAGGCTTCTCTGTCCATCACCAACTCCCAGAGCTTGCTCAAACTCATGCCCATTGAGTCCGTGATGCCATCCAACCATCTCATCCTCTATTGTCCCCTTCTCCTCCTGCCTTCAATTTTTCCCAGCATCAGGGTCTTTTCCAATGAGTCAGTTCTTCGCAAGAGGTGGCCAAAGTATTGGAATTTCAGCTTCAGCATCAGTCCTTCCAATGAATATTCAGGACTGATTTCCTTTAGGATGGACTGGTTGGACCTCCTTGCAGTCCAAGGGGCTCTCAAAAGTCTTCTCCAACACCACAGTTCAAAAGCATCTGTTCTTTGGCACTCAGCTTTCTTTATGGTCTAACTCTCACATCCATACATGACTACTGGAAAAACCATAACTTAGACTACACAGACCTTTTTTGTTGATAAAGTAATGTCTCTGCTTTTTAATATGCTGTGCAGCTTTGTCATAGATTTTCTTCCAAAGAGCAAGCGTCTTTTAATTTCATGGCTGCAGTCACCATCTGCAGTGATTTTAGAGCCCAAAAAATAAAGTCTGTCACTGTTTCCACTGTTTCCCCATCTATTTCCCATGAAGTGATGGGACCAGATGTCATCATCTTAGTTTTCTGAATGTTGAACTTTAAGCCAACTTTTTCACTCTCCTCTTTCACTTTCATCAAGAGATTCTTCAGTTCCTCTTCACTTTCTGCCATAAGGGGGGAGTCATCTGCATATCTGAGGTTATTGATATTTCTTCCTGCAATTATGATTCTAGCTTGTGCCTCACCCAGCCTGGTATTTCACATGATGTACTCTGCATATAAGTTAAATAAGCAGGGTGACAATATACAGCCTTGAAGTACTCCTTCCCCAATTTGGAACCAGTCCGACATTCCATGTCTGGTTGTAATTGTTTCTTCTTGACCTGCCTAGAGATTTCTCAGGAGGCAGGTAAAGTGGTCTGGTAGTCCCATCTCTTGAAGAATTTTCCACAGTTTGTTGTCATCCACACAGTCAAAGGCTGTCAAAGTGAAAGTGAAAGTCACTCAGTCATGTCCGATTTTTTGTGACCCCACAGACTGTAGCCTACCAGGCTTCTCCATCCATGGGATTTTCCAGGCAAGAGTACTGGAGTGGGTTGCCATTTCCTTCTCCAGGGGATCTTCCCAACCCAGGGATCGAACCCGGGTCTCCAGCATTGTAGGCAGATGCTTTTACCGTCTGAGCCAGGGAAGTCCAAAGGCTGTCAAGGTCACCCCCTTTTATCCTGAGTATGAGGCCCAGTGTACACACAGGCTATTAGAATTAGCCCTTAAAACTCAGGATGAATGCTGGGTCTATTTTTAAAAGATAATTACAATCCATCCAGTGCTAAAGGCAGTCATCCCAGCGTTTTATTTATTGCATTGGTAAGCAGATGGTCCTCGAAGTGTTTAAGCACATTTGAACACGCAAGATCCATTCTTTATCGCAGGAGATGGCGAAGAGAGGAGGAACTTAGCTGGGCCACTCGCAGGTATGGAAGGATGGGAACATGGAACAGGCGGGTGGCCTCTATGCAGCCTGAGAGAAAGGTATCTTCCTGTCACATTAGCTTCCTAGTCACAAAGCTTTTGGACCAGAAGCGCTTCCTGTGTGTGTAAAAGGGAAGCTGTCTCTTTTTGTTTTGCCAGAATTCACTGGCAAATGCGCAAGTTTAAAAAGGAAGAGGGGAAAAAAGTAAATAACCTGGTGTCAGTGATAATCAAAAGCCTGGTTAGATTTAGAATTTAGAATGCGATTTCGATTTAGAAAGTGAAGTTCCAGAAAAAGGATTCATTCGGAAATGAAACGAGCAAAATACAACTTTCTTGCGAAGGAGTGCGTCGCCCACCAGCATACCCGCTGCTCCTCTCCGGGACTCCCCTCCTTCTTCATTATTGATGCCTCTGCGCTCTTTTGATCTCTGCACTCCTTTGTTTCGGCTTTCCAGGTGCCAAGGGAAACCGGCCAGCAGTGAGCTCTCCAGCGCCCGGGCCTCCGTCGGCAGCCAGCCCCTCTGGCTCAGCCAGCTGGACCACACGAATTAGTCCAGTACTTCATCATCAAGCCTCTCTCTCTCCGCATTCCTCTCCGGGTTATAAAGGCCCAAGTAAGACACCCCGTGCCTTCTGCGGCGGTGTCTGCGGAGCTGCGGGGTCCGGCCCAGTTCCGGGAGTTGGCTCCGCGCCGGGAGGACTGCGTCGCCGTCTGCCGCCCACCGCCGAGCCTCCGTCTCCATCAGCCTTCGCGGTCCGAGGACCCTGCGGCAGGCGGCCACGGCGGACGCTGGAGAGCCCCCCGGAGGGCTGGGGTCTCCCCCTCGCCGAGGGGACAGAGCCGGGCAGGAACCGGCCGGGAGAGCCAGCCCAACCCAATTGCCGTGCTGGGATGGACCTCCGGTTCCGTGGAAGCGGCTCTTGTTAATGGGCAGTGGGGCCTGGAGACGAGGCAAGGCCATTCTGACAAGGGGCTGACAAAAATAAATAAATAAATAAATAAAACAGACCCCTGGGCCAGGTGGGGAAAGCCACAGGGTGGAATCTTTAAAAAAAAAAAAAAATCGTAAAGTGGCCCCTCTTCAAGAGTCATGTGTCGGAATAAATCATGATGTTAATTGCAAGACCCTTTCCCCTGTGAGTATAAACCCTAAGTGTCTGCTCAACCTTCAGGGGAAAGGAGTTCCAAGTGGAAACTGCCAAAGACAGCAAATTTTCTCAGCAGAATGTTGGTCTGCCTGCATTTTGCCTTTTTCAGGAAGAATCTGGGTTGAGCCCTTGGCTCCCAGGCATTCTCTCTCGTTGGAGGTTGGTGGGCGCTGTCCCTAAACCCAATAGAATCGAGTTCTGCTCTGTCTCTTACCAGTGCCTTCAGTCAGTCAGTCAGTCAGTCAGTTCGGTCTCTCAGTGGTGTCCAACTCTTTGCGACCCCATGAATCGCAGCATGCCGGGCCTCCCTGTCCATCACCTTCTACCAGTGCCTTAGAGGGCCTTTATTCTTTTTTTTTTTTTCTCTCTTTTTTATTTTAATTGGAGGCTAATTACTTTACAATATTGTGGTGATTTTTGCTATGCATTCACATGAATCAGCCGTGGGTATACACGTGTTCCCCATCCTGACCCTCCCTCCCACCTCCCTCCCATCCCATCCCTCAGGGTCATCCCAGTGCACCGGCCCAGAGCACCCTGTCTCATGCATCAAACCTGGGATGGTTTGATCTGGTTTGACTGGTGATCTATTTCACATATGATAATATACATGTTTCAATGCTATTCTCTCAAATCATCCCACCCTTGCCTTCTCCCACAGAGTCCAAAAGTCTGTTCTTTGTATCTGTGTCTCTTTTGCTGTCTTGCATATAGAGTTATTGTTACCATCTGTCTAAATTCCATATATATGCGTTAGTATACTGTATTGGTGTTTTCCTTTCTGGCTTACTTCACTCTGTATAATAGGCTCCAGTTTCATCCACCTCATTAGAACCGATTCAAATGTATTCTTTTTAATGGCTGAGTAATACTCCATTGTGTATATGTACCACAGCTTTCTTATCCATTCATCTGCTGATGGACATCTAGGTTGCTTCCACGTCCTGGCTATTATAAACAGTGCTGCGATGAACATTGGGGTACACGTGTCTCTTTCAATTCTGGTTTCCTCGGTGTGTATGCCCAGCAATGGGTCTTATGGCAGTTCTATTTCCAGGATTTTAAGGAATCTCCACACTGTTCTCCATAGTGGCTGTAGTAGTTTGCATTCCCCCCAACAATGTAAGAGGGTTCCTTTTTCTCCACACTCTTAGATGGGCTTTTAGGGTGACCAAGATCGCAATGTCATAGAACTGTAAATACATTTAAGAAGATTTGGCTAAAGAGACTAACATTTCCAAGATAACACTGCTTTAATGTAAATTAAGGGGAATAAAATGATTTCTGAAGGTCACTCAGTCGTGTCTGACTCTTTGCAGCCCCATGGACTGTAGTCCACTGGCTCCTCTGTCCATGGGATTCTCCGGGCAAGAATACCTGGGTGTGTAACCATTCTCTTCTACAGAAACTGCAGTAAGTAGCCATTCCCTTCTTCAGGGATCTTCCTGACCTGAGGATCGAACCTGGGTCTCCTGCATCTGCACTACCATCTGAGCCACCAGGGAAGTCCTCTAGGAAAGGTTAAAATTGATGTGGAGTCCCCTTTTAAATCTAGATTAAGATTTTTTGTTTTTTAAATATTCCTGGTCTAAATATTGTAAGCCAATCCATGAAGGGAGAGGACATGAATAGCTCAAATCTCATTATATCAATATTAGCAGCACTTATTATCAGAGAGGGAGCTCTGGGGTAAGAAGTGGGGTACCCTCCTTTTCTGCCTTTCTACCCTCAAATTGCTAAAGGACTGAAACAACAGAAAGAAGTTTCTCTGGTCCCAGAAGCCTAGACTGCAGCCTTTAGATAAAAATATCAACAGCAAAATTCTGCTAAATTAATCCACCTTCTTTTGATTATTGATGCCCTACTGCTTTGTGCCCGAAACAACATACAAGATGCATCAGTCATTTATAAATTATTCATTCAGTTATTCTGGCAGCAGTGTCTTTCCATTTATCACCTGATAAATGTACAGAAGATAAGAAGGGTAATTTTACAGCCCCCTGACACTTACCTTTGACATGATTTTCATATTTAATAAGGGAAAAACACTAACGAAATATGTTCGACAGCACCAAAGGCATCACAGATGAACACCAGTGAAGTGAGCCACGGCTGTCTGCTCTCCCTTCTTTGGCCAGGACCTCCTAGAAATTTCACCAGCTCACTCCTGTTTCTTGCTTAAAGCTCTCAGCTATGCCTGCCCAATAGAACTGGGCATGATTGGGGGTTTTGCTTTGTTTGGTTTGTTGTTTATTTATTTGTTTGGTCTGAATAGTTCTGCTATGTGCCCTCAACAGACGGGAACATTGTTTATATTTGGGGGTTTTGGCAGGATGGTGGTCCAAATGGTTTTATTTTAGAAAATGTATCTGCCAGGCAAACTGAATGGGTGTATAGGGAAGGGATTTCCCTGGTTGTTTTGTTATTTATGCCGAAGTCAGCTCCCTTAGCACTCATGCCAATCTCTCCCCACGATTCTTGATAAAAGTTGCAGTGGATAATCACTTGACTACCCACCTCTCCATGATAACTGGATCTTATCTCTGCCTGCGTCTCACTAACCTTCTGCTTGCCTTTCCATTCTACTCCTTTTCCCTAATATTCAGATATGGGGAGACGTGATAAGGAGCAAGGACACACACATATCAGATGACCCTCCAGGGAGTGATCCGGGATCCAGGTTTGGGGCCAGAATTGTAGCCAAATGGAGAGGGCTGCAGAAGTTGAACTATTGACTCTGGCTAGTCAGAGGTCAGAACAGGTAACAGAGGTAGCAGTTTCCTTCATGCTCCCTGACTGCTTTATTTAAATGCTCCCCCTAACCTTCCCTGGTAGCTCAGTGGAAAAGAATCTGCCTTCAAGGCAGGAGACATGGGTCCAATGTCTGGGTCGGGAAGATCCCCTGGAGCAGGAAATGGAAACCTGCTCCGGCCTTCTTGCCTGGGAAATCCCATAAACAGAGGAGCCTGGCAGGCTACAGCCCATGCGGTCAAAAAGAGTTGAACATGACTGAGCAACTAAACCACCACCACCGCCGCCTACAACCAAAAGCTTCATCCTCACAATTTTGTAAAATAGATAGACGTGTTAGAGAATAACCTAAACAGATTCCAGAAGTGAGGTCAGATTGACAGTTTTCATTTGGCTGGCCTCTGGGAGAAACTAGGGATATAAAAAGTCATCTAATTTTAGAATAACTGATACTAGACATGAAGCCAGAAATTCAGGAATGATACCAAATAGGTGAATTCATCAGGATCATTTAAATCAGGTAATGATGATGTTTGTAATCAGCAATGTTATATAAATATTCATTACTATTTCACTTCAAAGACTGTGATTTCCGTGAGAAAAGGAACCAAGTTATACTCACATTAGCATCCTCATAACCTAGCACAATGTCAGGCAATTAATATGCCTCCCTGGTAGATCAGCTAGTAAAGAATCCTCCTGCAATGTAGAAGACCCTTGTTTGATTCTTGGGTCAGGAAGATCTGCTGGAGAACGGATAGGCTTCCCACTTCAGTATTCTGGCCTGGGGAATTCCATGGACTGTGTACAGTCCATGGGGTTGCAAAGAGTGGGACACGACTGAGTGGCTTTCACTTTCACTTCAATAAATATATGTTTCATATATTCAGCATTTATTAAGGGCTTACTATCTGGTAGGTACTGTGTTAAATACCTAGCATGAATTATTTTATTTCATCAGCTTCACAATACTATCAAGATTAGTTCTCAATACTATATATCATTTAGAGGTTAGGGAAATAAGATTTGGGAAGTGCAATTTTCCTAGGGTCCCACAGAACTAAATGGCAGAGCTAGGGTGAAAACACAGATAATCAGCTGTCAGAGCCGACACACACCACCTCCTGGGCTGAATATATAACACTGGAAATGTGGAAGATGGATGCTGGATCAGGGAACCAGCATAAAGCTGGTTTGATGCTTTTACTAACTCACTGGGCAAGAGTTCGTTAAGTTTCTCACCTATTATCATCCCAGGGGACTACCGCAGGAGCCTCTGGAGGTATATAGAAAATGACATGCACAGGTCAAACCTGTACTTTTGTCTTTATAATGTTCAGTTCAGTCGCTCAGTCATGTCCGACTCTTTGCCACCCCATGAATCGCAGCACGCCAGGCCTCCCTGTCCATCACCAACTCCCGGAGTTCACTCAAACTCACATCCATCAAGTCAGTGATGCCATCCAGCCATCTCATCCTCTGTTGTCCCCTTCTCCTCCTGCCCCCAATCCCTCCCAGCATCAGAGTCTTTTCCAATGAGTCAACTCTTCACATGAGGTGGCCAAAGTACTGGAGTTTCAGCTTTAGCATCATTCCTTCCAAAGAACACCCAGGGCTGATCTCCTTTAGAATGTTAGGGAGGAAGTTACCCAAAAGCAATAAGTAGAAAAGCAACTTTAAACTGCTTCTTCAATAAATCATGTAGAGTTGTAATACAGCTCTAAATGGTTTCTTTAAATACTAACTCCCAATGTATCAGGATGAGATGCCAAATGCAAAGAAGGTCAAGCCCTTGGGAGAGAATGCCCTTGGCTACAGATCTCAAGCAAGACCAACAACGAGCACAGTTCTTCAAGGCAAGTGGTCCTGCCAGAAGGAAAAGCCAACTACCGTGCCTATTGGTTATCTACTGCTGTGTGACGTGTTACCTCTAAACTTTGTGGCTTTGTTGTTGTTCAGTCCCTAAGTCATGTCCAACTCTTTTATGACTCCAGGAACTGTAGCCCACCAGGCTCCTCTGTCGATGGGATTTCCCAGGCACGAATACTAGAGTAGGTTGCCATTTGCTTCTCCAGGGGATCTTCCTGACCCAGGGATTGAACCTGAGTCTCCTGCATTGCGGGAGGAATCCTCCCCACTGAGCCCCAGGGAAGCCCTAGTGGCTTGAGCCGTCATCATTTATTGTCCCACAGGTTCTGTAGGTCCGGGATCTGGGTGTGGCTTAGCCAAGTCCTCTACTTCAGAATCACCCCCAAGCTGCAGTCAAGGTGTCAAATATCTTTCCAGTTTACATTACGACCTCAGCAGATTGGTCTTAGGATAAAGCTTACGTTCTCATTATGAAAAAATAATTTAAAGGAACATATTTTTATGAAAGCATTTTAAAGAAAGATGTAAGGTGACTTTTCCCCTCCTGCCTTCCCATCTGCCCTTTCATTTTCAAGTCTCCAACCTTGGCATGTGCCTATCAGTCACATACTGGCGAGAGGCTGAATGAGGTCACATCCGGTCACTAGTTCTGCCAGACTCAGGACTGAATAAATATAGATCAGATCTACCCCCAAAATACGTGGAAAACAACAGGGTCACCATTTGTGAAGCTAATTAGGTGGCATATTTTTTTTCCACCTCTGCTTCTAAAAAGAAAATGTACCATTTTATGAAACCAAGACAGAAAGGAATTCATGCTGTTGTGGTTAAAATTTGTGGGTGAAATGTTGTCATTATAACTTTCCGTCTGGAGGCAGGTTCTGAACCTCTGTGAGCCTCAATTTCCTCTTCTATAAATTGAGAATAACAATAGATGGAGTTTTGTTGAAGATGAAAGAACTGGGCATATAAAAGACAGCAAGTGAATGCTCTTTCTTTTAATAAAGTCATCTTGTTGACCTCTAAACTGAAGAATGGGCAGGAAGGCATTCTAAGGTCTGTCTGTTTCTCTCTCTCTCTCTCTCTCACTCCTTCCCTCTTCCCTGGTAGGTGAGTCCAAGCGTCCATGGATCATATGACAGCTATTTTAATTATAAGTTTAGGTTCTTGGAACGGAAACCAAGTATCATGAAAACTTGACTCTGTGAAGCAAAACCTGAAAAATTGCAGTGGGAACAAAAATTATTCTAGTTTTTCCTGGTGATGACATACTCTTTCGAAGGAGGATCATCTTAAAGGGACAGTGTGTAGATCAAAACTGAACTATGCCTCTGCTCAGCAGATGTAGGGATATCTTCTTTCCTGTTACGTTTGCCCAGCCAACTTCAAATTATGAAAAAACACACAGGACAGTTCTCCTTAAACAGGAAAAGCTTATGTGTATGTATTTCATTTATGTACTCACTGAGTTTAAAAATTAAGACCTGAACTTTGATAAGACCTACAGATTGTAAACTTTCAGCCTTTAAAGATGACCTCTGCCCACCTGAATGAATTGTAATATATAATAAAATTTTTTAGGACTTAAATATATGGAAACAATCCAGTTTTTATCAATCCTAATTTAGGCTTCTTATTCTTTTTCTTAAGTATGTGAGGTGGGGGAAAAAAGTGATAGTTCCTCAGTTGTGTCTGACTCTTTGTGACCCCATGACTATATCCCACCAGGCTCCTCTCTGCATGGAATTTTCCAGGCAAGAATACTGGAGTGGGTTGCCTTTTTCTTCTCCAGGGGATCTTCCTGACACAGGGATCGAACCTGGGTCTCCTGCGTTGCAGGCGGATTCTTTATGAATCCCTTAAGAAGGCCCTTAAGTATTGTTGTTGGTCAGTCACTCAGTCGTGTCTGACTCTTTCCAACCCCATAGACTGCAGCATTCCAGGCATCCCTGTCCTTCACCATCTCCCAAAGTTGGCTCAAACTCATGTCCATTGAGTTGGTGATGCCATCCAACCATCTCGTCCTCTGTCATCTCCTTTTCCTCCTGCCGTCAATCTTTCCCAGCCTCAGGGTCTTTTCCAATGAATCATCTCTTCACATCAGGTGGCCAAAGTATTGGAGCTTCAGCTTTACCATCGGTCCCTCTAATGAATAGTCAGAATTGATTTCTTTTAGGATTGACTAGTTTGATCTCCTTGGAGTCCAAGAGACTCTCAAGAGTCTTCTCCAGCACCACAGTTTGAAAGCACCAATTTCGTGCTCAGCCTTTGGTGCTCAGCCTTCTTTATGGTCCAACTCTCACATGCCGTTAAGTATAATGGCAGCCAAATGAAACCAGGGTGGTGATTATGACCACTCAAACTTAGGCTTCCCTGATAGCTCAGTTGCTAAAGAATCTGCCTGCAATGCAGGAGACCCCAGTTTGATTCCTGGGTTGGGAAGATCTGCTGGAGAAGGGAAAGTCTACCCACTCCAGTATTCTGGCCTAGAGAATTCCAAGGACTATATAGTCCATGGGGTCGCAAAGAGTTGGACATGACCGAGAGACTTTCACTTTCACCTTGTTGCTAATTCGCTTCAGTAGTGTCCAACTCTGTGCAACCCCATAGACGGCAGCCCACGAGGCTCCCCCATCCCTGGGATTCTCCAGGCAAGAACACTGGAGTGGGCTGCCATTTCCTTCTCCAACGCATGAAAGTGTCATGTTCACCTTACTTCATACTTAATAAGATGATCCTGAATTTGTGTCTCAATCCTTCAGACTTTTCTTGACATGTGATTTTCATTGTATCACAGAATCAAATCCAAGTGCATCAGGAGATCACTTCACCTTTCCAAGAAGTTCATTTTCAAGGGCTTGTTTTTTTATCTCAAGCCAAATTTATCATATTCTCCCCAATGTCCATGCGTGCGAGCTGTCGCTCAGTCGTGTCTGACTCTTTGCAACTCCATGGACTATAGCCCACCAGGCTCCTCTGTCCATGGGATTCTCTGGGCCAGAATACTGGAGTGGCTTGCCATGCCCTCCTCCAGGGGCTCTTCCTGACCCAGGGATCAAACCCATGTCTCCTGTGGCTCTTGCATTTCAGGAGGATTCTTTACTGCTGAGCCAGGGAAGTCTGGGGCATTGTGAGGCTTCCTTAGTTAAGCTTTGTCAGATTCTCTGAAACCTTCAGATGAAAGTTGCCACAGATTTGCCAAGTGGTGATTACTGTCATTTATCTCCCTCTCTTTGGTTCATAAATAAACTTAGAATTTTCACAGGTCAAAGTTTCCCATGAAATTTGGGGTGCCAAACCATTTTCCTTAAAAATATTTAGTCCCTTCTGCAATGATATCCAACCCTATGTTCTATTGGAAGCACAGCAACAAAAAATTGAAGGTGAAAGTGTTCTCAGCAGACAGACCTTATAATAGTGACACCATTTGTTGTCCAGCTCTTGGTGACCCTGTGGACTGCAGCACGCCAGGCTCCTCTGTCCTCCACTATCTCCCGGAGTTCACTCAAATTCATGTCCAATGAGTCAGTGGTGCTATCCAACCATCTCATCCTCTGTTGTCCCCTTCTCCTCCTGCCTTCAATCTTTCCCATCATCAGAGACTTTTCCAATGAGTCGGCTCTTCATAGCAGGTGGCCAAAGTATTGGAGTTTCAACTTCAGCATCAGTCCTTCCAATGAATATTCAGGACTGATTTCCTTTGGGATTGACCGGTTTGATCTCCTTGCAGTCCAAGGGACTCTCAAAAGTCTTCTCCAATGCCACAGTTCAAAAGCATCAATTCTTCGGTGCTCAGCCTTCTTTATGGTCCAACTCTCACATCCATACATGACTACTGGAAAAACCATAGCTTTGACTAGATGGACCTTTGTCAGCAAAGTGATATCTCTGCTTTTAAATATGCTGTCTATATTGGCCATAGCTTTCCTTCTCAGGAGCAACTATCACATTCCCAGATTAGGCCGTGCAAATCCTTCCCACCTTCTCCTTATCCCTTTGCTTGTACTTTTAGGCTGTTTCCACGTCCATAAGCAATAAAACATACACTGATTCCACTTTTCAGTTCCACCTCTAGGACAGGTGTGTGACTATATTTTTCGTATTGGTCATCATTCCAGTGAGGGTACTTTCCTTGCACTTGCTGATTTTACTGGTGTGTGTGTGTGTGTGTGTGTGTGTTGTCACTCAGTTGTGTTTGACTCTTTGTGGCCCTGTGGACTGTAGCACACCAGGCTCTTCTGTGCGTGGCATTCTCCAGGCAAGAGTACTGGAGGGGATAGCCATTCCTTTCTCCAGGGGGATCTTCCCAACCCAGGGATAGAACCCAGGTCTTCTCCAGTGCAGGCATTCTTTACTGTCTGAGCCACCAGGGAAGACCCAATGTGTGTTATGGCATCTGTGAAGTCACTATTTTGCAAGCAACTGTCTGCTGCCACAAAACTGACCGTCAAATTAATAAGCCCCAGAGTCACTGAGCTCCAGAGCCTGCCTCATTCTGTGGCAGCAGGGGTCACATCTCACTTCCTTTTGAAACTAGATTCTAAGAAGCAAGGATTCAAAAAGGACTGGAGCTTAAAGGCCACCTGAAATAGGTCTGAAAGCCAAGCACACCTGCCAACATATGACTGGAATCTCAGAAAACAGAAGGAGAGATGGAAGCTGGGGTTCTGAGACTTGCAGGAGTCTGCAAACCACGCTGAAAGCGTGAGAGAAGAAAACACTTTTTGGGTCCTCTGTCCTCTGCTTGGAACTTCTCAGATGCTGTACTAAAGACCAAAGAACTATCTTGGGCCCATCTAACCCTGACCAAAATTGATTTTCCATCCAGCAGCTGCCCAAGCCCTGGGTTAGCTCATGCCCTGTGTCACCAAGCGCCTTCGCTAAATATGGTGCCATAACCCAGTGGAGGCCCTATTCTTTGAAGTTTCCCTAAGAGTGACTATACTCTTTTTCTATCTATCACAGAGTTTTCTTTTGTTTGAAACTGCAACCTCATTTTTCATAATCTCATGAATGAAAAATGATGAATATTTATTTTAGAAAGATTTGGGCCTATGGAAGTGGCCACATTTGTTGATTTCTTAAATAAAGCTAAAGTTCTCTCTCCGTTACTGTATGGTAAACCCTAGGGCTCAGTTCAGATAAGTGTGCTGTGTTTCACCGCCAACAAAAACATCCGTTTTTGTCTGCAGTCACCATAAACCAACCACCCTCAGAAAAACCTGCTTTGTTGTCCTCAAGGAGCTATTATTGTTCAGAATATTTTACATGTAAGTGAACTCTGAGCGCTGTTCTTCCTTTTTTTATATATAATTTGTCACTGGGAACTTCCATTTTTATTTATTCTTCCTCTTTTAGCACCTGAGTACTTATGGGATCTGCAAAAGTACATATTGAAATATGCAAATAGTATATAGCATGTGAGTGTCAGATGCATGGAAATTAAATCAAATACAAGGGGGAAAAAGAAGCAGAGTGCATTAAAGCTAACTTTATGGCCCCGAGCTGTAGATAAATTGTGGTCTGTGGTAGTTAAACAACAGCTGTTCGGATTTAAAATAAAATTATGATAAGGATCCCCAGAAGATAACACTTCTTGAGGTAACAGCATTTACCTAAACGCATCTGTTAGCAACCAGCATTGACAAGAGTGTTTATGTGAGAGTCGATTCCCATTTGTCTGCTACGTTCTATCACTCCCATTTCCAGTGGATAGCGGTTCTCATGGAGTGAAATTGATGTTCAGGTTCTAGTACATCCTTTCCTTCCTTGTCCAGGCAGGTAAATTTCTGCTCCTCACTGGTGGTGATCCACATCCCAAGGGATTGTCATCAAGGAAGAAAACACAGCGCCTAGTGCAGGGAAAAGAACAGCAGACTCACAGCCTTTTAGCCGGGGTCTACCCCGTCAAACCCAGGCAGGCTTATACTCTTGGTGAGCAGCCTCTCTTTAAGAGCTTTACACCCAATAAATTTAAACGTTTATATATTTTTCTTCATTTATTGTGCAAGAGTTTTATTGCAGACACGTAGGAAACCACCCAGATGGAATTTTGGAGAGTAGAAACTGCCATTTTCCCTCAACACCTCAAATCTGTCCGACTTCAAACCAATCTTATTTTTCTCTCTCTGTCCTGACGTGCTCCATCCTTTGTTCTCTTTAGATCTTAAACTCTGTCCCCCATCACCCTCACCACGATCATATCCGCCAAAACACGTGGTCCATAGCAGAGAGGCCATATACCTAAAAAGACGCCTCTCCTCCTATATCTTCTCCAGTAAATAAACATTTGTCCAAGCCAAAAGAATACATAAATTCTTTCAACAACTTATATTTTATTTGAAACATGATATCAATTTATATACTTTAAGGATATTAGAAACCAGTTTTGAACTGAAAACTTTCCCACAAAGCTACAAGTCTACACAGAGATAAAATCTACATGTAGAAGCGGCCTCTTAGTGTGCCCTGGTGCCAAGAAAAATCTTAATGAAGGGTTTTCAAATACACTTTGAAACACTTTGCATTTTTCACATGAACTTTTTAAAAAATGGGTTAGTAGGGAAAGATTATTGTTATTAAAGTAATAGCAAACTTTTAGAAATAAAATTAACTTTGTAAAATCTGTCAGTGATTTACAATATTACGGTTTAGGTTTGTAAGTTTCACTTTTTTGAGAATAAAAAAAATTTCTTTGTTGATAATCTTATCATTTGCTTTTTATAATATGAATAAACTTCCTTCTGAGCCATGGCAAAGTCCATCTGACAATCACAATTTGGGTAACTTAATTGAAAATGTATTCTGCAAGGAAGCTTAACAATAGAAAGATACACATCTGTTTATATTTAGCCTAATGTTAAAGAAACAAAGTAGACTACATATGCAACTGGATTTAACATAAAGTAAATATGAAATGCAACTGGTTCACATACATTCACTAAGTAACTATGAGTTGCTTTAAAATACCATGAAGCTTAATGTCTTTGAGATCCTAATGAGTCCTCAGTATTATTCACATATAAGCTAAACAAATGAATAAATAATTATTGACATCATGTGGAAAAATCAAGTGTACCTGGTCCTAGAGAAAAAAAAAAGGCATTTAATTCTCAAAAAGTGCAGTTGTCCTCTAGGACAATAAGAGTATTAATAAAAATCTGAAAAAGAATAGATATATGAATATGTATAACTAACAGTTTATTGTACACTGGAAACTAACACATTGTAAATCAACTGTGTGTGTGTGCGCTTTGTCGCTCAGTCGTGTCTGACTCTTTGCAACCCCATGTATTGTAGCTCACGAATTTCCTCTGTTCATGGAATTTTCCAGGCAAGAATACTGGAGTGGGTTGCCATTCCTTTTCCAGGGGATCTTCTGGACCCAGGGATCAAACTCACATCTCCTATGTCTCCTGCATTGCACACAGATTCTTTTTACAGCTGAGTCAATGGGAAAACAACTATACTCCAATATAAAATTTAAAATTTTTAAATTATTGTTTTATATTAAATATACAACTATAATCCTTACAAGTAATTTTCTTATAGATAAATTATACTTTTCACAGTTGTTAGCTAGAGTGTACCTTAATCTAAGTGTTAAAAAAACTGAGTCAAAAAATAGTCTGCTTTAAAGGCACCTAGCAATTTGTATATTAGAAAATAAAAGCTGTCTGAGTGAAGAAAATGGCTTTGCTCAGAGTTTATAGCACCCTGCTGGTAGCCTGCTTAAATAGCATTAGGAAAACAAAAATTCTCTGCATCAAAGACAAGTAAAAAGAGAGATCGCAGACTAGGATGAAGCCCATATAACTCAACGGCTTCATATCCAGAATTTATAAAAGAACCCCTCTGCTATAAACTGAATGTTTGTGTCCTCCCAGAACTCACAGGTTAAATCCTAACCCCCAAGACAATGGTCTTAAGAGGTGGGGCTTTTGGGAGGTAAGTAAGTAATGAGGATGGAGCCTTCGTGAGTGGGATGAGCGCCCTTCTAAAAGAGACCCTGGAGAGCTAGCTCCCTTTGTCTTTCTGCCACATGAAGTTCCAGTAAGGAGACAGCTTTCCATGACCGGTAAGTCAGCTCTCACCAGACACCAAACACGCCAGTACCTTGGCTGTGGAGTTCCCAGCTTCCAGAACCATGAGAAATCAATTCTGTTGTTTATGCCACCTAGACTATGGTATTCTGTTACAGCTGCCTAAACAAACTAAGATGCTCTACAAATCAATTCTATTTTTTTTACTATGTTTTAACTATAGTTGGTTTACAATATTGTGTCAGTTTCAGGTATACAGCTTTAAATTCTTTTCTGTTATAGGTTATTAAAAAACATTGAATATGGTTCCCTGTACTATGCAGTAAACCCTTGCTGTTTATCATTTTATTTATAGCAGTGTCTATCTGTTCATCGCTATTTTTCCCCTTTGGTAACCAAAAGTTTTTTTTCTGTGTCTGTGAATGTGTTTTTCTTTTATAAATAAATTCATTTGCAACATTTTTTTAGATTCCACATGTAAATGATATCATATAATGTTTTTATCTGACTTAATTCACTTATTATAATTTTCTCTAGGTCCATCCATTTTGCTGCAAATGGCAATGTTTTGTTCTCTATTGTGACTGGATAATATTCCATTTTGTGTATATATATATATATATATATATACACACACACACAGACACCATATCGTCTTTACTCATTTGTCTTTCAATGGATACCTAGGTTGCTTCCATGACTCAGTTATTGTGAATAGTGTAGCTATGAACATTGGTGTGTGTGTATCTTTTCAAATTAGGGTTTTAGTGTGTCCAAATCTCTTCTTCTTATAAGGATACTGGTCATACTGCATTACAATCCTCCCCTGTAACCTCATTGAACCTAAATGACCTTTTTAAAGACACCTATGTCCAGTCATATTGTGAGCTACTGGGGGTTAGAATTTCATCATATGAATATTGGGGAACATAATTGAGTCTATAACTATGTTGAAATCTAAGATCACTAGACAATTGATTCCTAGAATCTGAAAGGAAATAACACATACTGTGAGGATAATGGAGCAGTTTGAGAATAAGCAATCAGTAGGTTACACATTTTCCATCTCAGGAATCTGACCAGTACTGCCCTACCTGACCTTCCATTGCATATTCTTACCTGAGAAGCAAGGTCTAGCCATGGTGTTTGTATCTATGAAGAATGCCAAGCCATTTCTAAATTTTTTTTGTTGTTAGCTGAAATATCTACTTTTGCTTTATTGACTGCACCGAAGTCTTGACTGTGTGGTCACAACAAATTGTGGAAAATTCATAAAGAGATGGGAATACCAGACCACCTGACCTGCCTCCTGAGAAATCTGTATGCAGGTCAAGAAGCAACAGTTAGAACCAGATATGGAACAACAGACTGGTTTCAAATCGGTCAAGGCTATAAATTGCCACCCTGCTTATTTAACTTATATGCAGAGTACATCATAAGAAATGCTGATGTACTGGATGGGTGAAGTACAAGAGGGAATCAAGATTGGCAGGAGAAATGTCAACAACCTCAGATATGCAGATGAGACCACCATTATGGCAGAAAATGAAGAACCAAAGAGCCTCTTGATGAAAGGGAAAGAGCAGAGTGAAAATGTTGGCTTAAAACTCAACATTCAGAAAACTAAGATCATGACATCCGGTCCCATCACTTCATGGCAAATAGATGGGGAAATAATGGAAACAGCGAGAGATTTTTTTTGGAGGGGGGCTCCAAAATCACTGCAGATACTGACTGCAGCCATGAAATTAAAAGATGCTTGCTTCTTGGAAGAAAAGCTATGACCAACCTAGACAGTGTATTGAAAAGCAGTGACATTACTTTACCAACAAAGCTCCATCTAGTCAAAGCTATGGTTTTTCCAGTAGTCATGTATGGATATGAGAGTTGGACTATAAAGAAAGCTGAGCACCAAAGAACTGATACTTTTGAACTGTGGTGTTGGAGAAGACTCTTGAGAGTCCCTTGGATTGCAAGGAAATCCAAGCAGTCCATCCTAAAGGAGATCAGTCCTAAATATTCATTGGAAGGACTAATGCTAAAGCTGAAACTCCAATACTTGGTCACCAGATGCAAAGAACTGACTCATTGGAAAAGACTCTGATGCTGGGAAGGATTGAAGGTGGGAGAGAAGGGGACAGCAGAGGATAAGATGGTTGGATGGCATCACCGACACAATGGACATGAGTTTGAGTAGTCTCCAGGAGTTGGTGATGGACAGGGAGCCCTGGTGTGCTGTGGTTCATGGGGGTTGCAAAGAGTCAGACACAACTGAACAACTGAACTGAACTGAAGAATGTAATACTCTGTATTTCTCTGAGTCTTTAAGGTGATGATTTTTCCCCTAATTCTACAATATTTTTCCATAAGCCTCTTGTTGGTATGTTTCTGTTTTCTCATTTTCATAAAAAGATACATCTTGTCTTTGTTCTAACCCTTCATCCCCCAAAGTTGACCTGGGCCAATGAAATATATGATTCCATTTCCCAGAATGCACTGCACCTGATAAGGACTACATCTCCCAATATGCAATGTACCTCTCCAAGTCCTCCCAACTGCCTTCACCATTTTCATTTGTTTTGTTTTCCAGTTACAGTCTCTAAATGTATATACAAAATATAAAGGCAGAAACATCATCTGCAATGGAATAAAAACCAAACTGTCATCAGATTTCTTCCCTTTAGTCCTAAATGCCAGAATACACAATTTTGTATTCTGCTTAAACATTGCTTACAGAATTTTGAGAGACAGAGATATGAAAACAAAAAACAAACAAACAAAAACCCCATGATCCTTGAATTTATCCCTGCCAAGTTTTATTTGATGACAGAAGGCAACAGAAAGAACCTCTGTCATGGGGCAGTTTATTGTTCTTTGCTAATTAAACAAAACCATAACTTTGCTTTTTCAATATACATTTTAAAGATGCAGGAAAAAATCATTACCCAAGAATGTTATTTTTAAATTGCTTCTGCAGCCAAAGAACAGAGCTTTTCTCTGCAGTTTTTCACCCAACTATTCCCTTTGCTACTTCTGAAGCTGTTAAGTTCCCAACATCAGAAATGCTTTCTAAGCCACATGCTCTAAATTCTTGACTTCTTTGATAATCACTTATAACAAGAAATAATGCTGTCCTGTGCCAGCATTTACTAACAATGACCAAACTTTTCACATGGCTGATACAAAAGTGCTTTTTTTCGCCCTGCACAAAAGCAGAATCACCAACACCAACACAAAGGCCATTTTCATTACCAAGTTGCTTGAATATTGATTTTTTTCTGCATCTTTAAAATATATAATGAGAAAAAAATAAAATGTCTATTGAGAAACTTAAGTATGGTTTTATGATTAGTAAAGACCAATAAACTAGCCTATCGTGTATTTCATGTGACACAAATTCCTATTACCTCTTCCTTCTGAGACTCGAGAATGCTTTTACTAAATTATGATTTTGAAACAGTATAGTCAATGTATTGTCAGGTTTCCTTTGCAAAGAACAAAATCCAGTCTGGCTGGTTTAGCAGAAGCCGGTTTACTATAAGCTTTAAGTGGGTTCCTGGGCTGCTGGAAAGCCTGAGGAAACAGCCTCTGGGTTAGGTTTCAGGAATGATTTCCAAAGTCACAAAACTCAGCCACCACAGGGGCCTCTTCGGTGACTAGGGAGGCTGGTCCCAAAGGAGGAAGGAACCACCTCCTGAAGTCCACCAGCACCATACCAGCCAAGACACTTGTGATATCCACTAGAAAAAGGGCCCACTCTCCACCCACCCCCAGCTCTGTATTTCAACAGCTATTAAGACTCCTATAGGACTTTCCTGGTAGTCCAGTGGTTAAGAATCCACCTTGCAATGCAGGGGATGTGGGTTCAATCCTTGGTCCAGGAACGAAGATCCCACCTGCCACGGAGCAACTAAGCCTGCACGCCGCAGTGAAAGAGCCCTCGTGATGCAACCAAGATCCCACGTGCTGCAACTGAGACCCGAGGCAGCCAAATAAATATTTGTTAAAAGACGCCTGCTAATGCTGTATCAGAAAAACTAGTTTCCCACTCATCCGCACTTACTAGGAAAATTAAGCCACAGAAATACAACATCTTCCTCACTCCCACTTTCAAAATCTTGCGTGTGTGTGTGTGTGTGTGTGTGTGTGTGTGTACTCAGTCACATCCGACTCTTTGTGAACCCATGGACTGCAGCCCACCAGGCTCCTCTGTCCAGGGGATTCTCCAGGCAAGAATACTGGAGTGGGTTGCCATGCCCTTTTCCAGAGGATCTTCCCAACCAAGGGATGGAACCCATATCTCCTTCATTGGCAAGCAGGCTGTTTACCACTGAGCCACCTGGGAAGCCCTCAGAATCTTAGGTGAGTGCATCCAATTCAGCTACTTTCTGGAACCTAAATTATATTCAGAATCTTAGCTACAAGGGAGAAATGTACAGGAATACACACTGGAATAAGTTTGGAAAAGATACTGAGTGCAAATCAGTCTATCCACACTAACACAATCCTAATTGTACTCTTAAATACAAGACAAAAAAGACTAAGGACACATCATGATTCTAATGGTCCATTAGAGCCGCTTGTAACTGAGAAGAAGGGTTACAACAGTAATACTATTAATAATAATATTAATTGCTAGCATTTGAATTCACGCTATGTGCCGACCAATATTCTATGTGTTTTATGGGCATTATGCCATTTAATCCTTATAACAGCCTTAAGGTATGTACTCTTTTTAGCCTTAATTTATAAATGAGAGAACTGCAGCTTCAAGAGGTGAAAAAATACGCTCAAGGCAACGTACTGCTAAGTGATGAGACCAAAAGAGTCTAACCTGGACAGTTCTACCCCCGAGACTGCTTCTTTGCTGGATATTTTATTCAGTAGTTCTGAGGTGGGGTCCAGGAGACTGTGCTTTTAATAAGCTCTCCAGGGTGATCTTCATGGACAAAAGTTTTAATAATCTCCAGTATCTTCCAGTTTTAGATAATTCTGTATTATTTTTATAACCAGAAACTGTCTCTAAAAATGGCAACATACATAATTCTGCATATGCTACATGGTCGCTGCCATGTAAATGATCTAAACCCTGCAAAAAAAAAAAAAGGCTAAAAGTATTACCAGGGGTGATCTTTGTACAGTGAACAAGTGAATGGCACTTTTTTGTATTCTACCTTTTACATTTTCCAAGAGCTCAACTGTAAGCTTTATTCTTATTTCATGTCTACATTGATCAAGTTCCATCTGCCAGTTCAGAGACCATTCATGTTGATGTCCAAGTGTTAAAGATACAATCCCTTTTTTTGCTTGTTTTTCACTTCTTTTTTCTTCTTCTTCCCAATGCAGATTTATTTTAAAATGCAGAACTGAAAGGCTAACCTAAAATTTCCTGGTCTTTTAATCACACTAAGACATGAGAAACAAAATATTGACCATATAAACTCTAGTATTTTATCTATATTTAAAACATCAGAGACCTAAAAAAAAAAAAAATAGATGGCTAGTGGGGGGCTGCTGTATAGCACAAGGAGCTCAGCCTGGTGCTCTGTGACGACCTAGGTGGATGGGATGAGGGGCGTGGGGGGAGGTCTACGAGGGAGGGGATATATGTATTCATACAGCTGATTCACTTTGTTGTACAGCAGAAACTAACACAGCATTATAAAGCAATTTTACTCCAATAAAAAAAATTACTTGATAAGCCAGTTCTGAATCTGTCCATCAATACCTGTTGATCACACTTGACCAATTTTCCTTCTTTTTCCTAACCACCAGAATCCCCTCTTGTCTGTAAGTCTAAAAGAAACCTGGCCACGCTGTCAGCGAGGTGATGCTGGGCATGGCAGCTCCAGGGCCGAGCCTTGGGCTGGTCCAGCAGCCCCACAGGCTCATCGCATACTTGGCATTGTGGCTTCACTGAGCCCAGCTCAGCCACCCCAATACATCATCCAAGCAAACATTAATATTTTACCTCGGTTATCAAGTGTGCTCGTTCAAACTTTTATCTAAAACATTCTTTATCATCTTTTCATTAAGTTCTCAAGAGCTAATGGTTTCTGAGTTCCCCGGGTAAGGATGATGTTCTGAATAATGAAAGCTCATTATTTCTCCACAGAATGCTTGTTAATTCAAATGATGATATTAAAACTATAGTAGCCCTTAGCGCTGGGGTGATTTCTAGCATACTTTATCATGTATCAATATATACTCTGTTTGTCAAAACTGCCCAGGGCTGGGGCTGACATTCTCTCTGGAGGAGTCTAGTGCTTCAAAAAGCACTGAATACACCGAGGTGACAACTTGCAGAGTCTGCGCCTCCAGGAAACGGAAAGATGAAACTTGATGCGCCTCTGTTCCCTTGATTCCCCTATTAGTATTCACACAGAGACAGCGCCCTCCTCTCTCTGCGCCTCATGGGTCTCCTTTTTGAATGGAATAAAAGGAAATCAATATTTTGAAATGGCAGCACACATAGGAGCTTCTACACATGAGACATTATTTATTCCCATTTAACTGATCCCCAAATAATCTTCACACGAGGAAAGGCTGGTTTCGTTATTGCTAAGACACACACACACATGTGAACACGTAGACTGCATCCAATGCAGGGCGGAAGGGGGTTGATGATATTCTTGGGCAGAAAGTACTGGTTCTCTGGATCACTTTTTTTGTAGGACATTATTCTGTTCATTGAGATTTGGGTCTCTTTCAATACTATTCAATCTCACCCCAGTTTGTACAAGCAAGCAGAATCCCATGGTTGCCATATCGCCGTAACTTTGAGTAGGGTTCTTTTTGTCTGATTTCAGCAGCAGCATACAGGCTTGTGTGTGTTTGCTCAGTTGCTCAGTCATGTCCAGTTCTCTGTGACACCGTGGACTGCAGCCCACCAGGCTCCACTGTCCATGGAATTTTCCAGGCAAGAATACTAGAGCGGGTTGCCATTTCCTACTCTAGAGGGTCTTCCCGACCCAAGGATCAAACCCATGGATCAAATCTCCTGCATTGGCAGGCAGATTCTTTACCACTAGCGCCACCATTGTTCTTTGTGTTTTTTTTTTTAATTTTATTTTATTTTTAAACTTTACATAACTGTATTAGTTTTGCTACCACCATTGTTTTATTGCGCTTCACTTTACTCCGCTTCCCAGATACTGCATTTTTTACAAAACTGAAGGTTTCTGCCAACTTTACATCCACCAGGTCTCTATCAGCACCATTTTTCCATGAGAATTTGCTCATTCCCTGTCTCTATGTCATATTTCAATAATTCTAGCAATATTTAAATTTTATTATTGTTCTGTTTGTTATGATGATCTGTGATCAGTGATCTTTGATGTTACTATTGCAAAAAGATTATGGCTCAATGAAGGCTCAGGGGATAATTAGCATTTTTTAGCACTAAAGTATGTTTTAGTTAGTGTTAAGTGTATTGCTTTTTTTTAGACATAATGCTGCTGTGCACTTACCAGGCTACAACATAGAGCAAACATAACTTTTAGATGCACTGGAAAACCAAAAATTCATGGGGTTCACTTTATTGCAATACTCGCTGAGTTAGGATCGTCTGGATCCAGACCTGTAATATTTCCAAAGTCTGTCTGTACTTCTAATGTTGACAAACCCACACTGCTCCCCTTCTTAGCATTTTGATTAAAAGGTTATATGTAATTGAGAAGCATGTGACCATGAGGACCACACAGAAAGTGGTAGCCATGTCTATGCTAACCTTTTCGAACTATGCTCCCAGTTGGTGGTTTTCCCCTTTCGTTTCTCTCCCACTCACTCTCCACCTTCCTGTTATTGCAAAGATTTGTGCGAAATAGAAAACTGCTTCCTTCTGGCAGCTTTTCCAAGTCTTCTATATGTCCCGCATTTTTGAAGCCCCTGAAATTCTAGTATGCTCTCCAAGGAGAGGGCAACTTTCCCCAAACTAGGCATTTTACCATTTCTGAGATGGAGTAAAGTCTGAAGAATCTCATCTGAGCCTCCCTCTAGAACTGGGAGGAAATGTAATTTTGAAAACCAAGCCGTTCTCTAAGTTGCTTGAAGCTGCAAGGTCAACACCTGGGAGCACTCGTGCGAGCTGCAACACGCGATTCTATACCATTGTCTCTTAATTATCTCTCCTGTGGAAGGCTAGCTGAGCATCTGCCCACAGGCTGTATTGTACCAACATGGTGAACTTCTGCATCAGAGCTGCACTTTCACGACAATAACTATCCAAGAGAAAAGAATCTACATGCATTCCTATATTCATCACAGCACTCAGTATTTTTTGCACTTTACCCTAATCGCGTTACACAATTGAATGATGTTCATGTAAAAGTCACCCTGTTAATCCAATAGAACGGTAGGGAGCATCTGAGTTAATTTATTTTTAGAGGAGAAAAGGCATCCTTAGAAAACTTGGATTATCAGGTCAATTTAAGAAAAATGTGCTTTAAGAAAAATATGTAAGTTATTTCCCATTGTATTCTTGGCTTTTAATACTCTGACCCAACATCAGATGTTTTGTGCCAAAACATCTTCAGGGCATATATACATTCCAGTTTTAGGGTTCAGAAAATATGGTGTCCATATGTGGGGGAAGTGGCACAAACCTCCTCCCCAAGTACAGAAGGAGGCTTGGTCCTAACACAAATAAAAATGAAGTAGACTTAGATGAAACTAATACACAGTTAAATGACCATTCCATTTGATCTCAAAGGTGCCAAGCATTCTTTTCCAAACAAGACACAAGAAATAAATGTTATGTCAATTTTTTTCACGATTTCAAACTTCATTCTCACCCAAGCATTCTTTTAAAAGCTTAGGTTTTCTTGAGAGTAGCTAACGTAAGACAATTTAAACATGAAACATTTGGAAAATTGACTTACTGACATCTAAGAATAGCAAATTAATTTTCAAGATGAAATGAAATCGTCCTGAAAGTCTTTCCCAGCATCAGGGTCTTTCTCAATGAGTCAGCTCTTCGCATGACGTGGCCAAAGTATTGGAGCTTCATGTTCAGCATCAGTCCTTCCAAAGAATATTCAGGGTTGATTTCCTTTAGGATTGACTGGTTGGATCTCCCTGCAGTCCAAGGGACTCTCAAGAGTTAAGGATCTCAATATGGGAACATCCTGGATTTAGGGTGGGTCCTCAGTCAAGTGACTGGGTGTCTCTATGTAAGGAAAGAGAGGAGATTTGAGATGCAGAGAAAAAGACCATGTGAAGACAGAGGCAGAGACTGGAAACCAAAGCAGAGCCACCAGAAGCTGCAGAGGCTGGAAGAAATCTCCCCTGGAGCCTTGAGATGGAGTGTGGCCTGCCCTCTAGGTGTCCGGCTTCTGGCCTCATGTAGGAGGGAGTACACATCTGCTGTTGTAAGTCCCCTAGTCTGTGGGAGTTTGTTCCGGCAGCACTAGGAAACTAATAGACTCCGCAGAAAGTTAAGACCCAAAGTCATGCCAGAAGCCCAGCAAGTGTTACAGGAGTGTCCTAAGGCAGCTCTGCGCACAGAGACAGGACAGAGGTCTAGAATTCCAGTCTCTTTACTCCATTTCAACCGCTCAGCCCTCTACTATCCCATAATGCCACATGCTCACTTCTGTGCTAGATGGTGTAGAAAAGCAAAACAGTGTAAGCTATGATTCCTGCCCTCAGAGCTCTAGCAGTCCAGTCATGGATAAAATAGAAATTGGTTCATTATTCAACAAGTGTAGAGACTTCCACTGGTGGTCCAGTGGCTGAGACTCTGAGCTCCCAATGCAGGAGGCCCGGGTTCCATCCCTGATCGTGGAACTAAGATTCGGTGCAGCCAAATAAATAAGTAAACATTTTACAATAAACAAACAAAAAAAGAAAGTGGATTGTTTTCTTACGTAACTGTTAACTGTCTTTGGAAGCAAACATAAGGGAGGTGTTTCAGAAACGCTTTGAGCTACTAAACCTTTGAGCTACTAAAGAACGAGGGTGTGTCCTCCTCGTCACAAAGTGACTGCTGTGTAGGAAAGAGCAGCACTCAGAGGCAGAAGTTCTGAGGGACTCCTATAAAAAGCAGAACTGCTACTTCGCAGTTTTTAGAGTATCTTATCAAGAGTTCCTCCCATCCTCTTTCAAGCAGATTTCAATTGTAACCAAAGAGCTCAAGGTGAGCTACTGTCTTGAGGATCCAACGAGTTTTAAAAGATTGTCTTAGCCCTTTTCTGTTTTAACATTGCTTTTAAATGCTGCTGGCATTTCTGTTCAGGAGTTAAAATGCTGCATTTCAATGTGGGATTCACTACTAATCAAAAATACTTTGAGGTTTAATAGAGCCTACCAATAACTCAGACTCTTTTGTTGACCATGATGGCTACTCCATTTCTTCTGAGGGATTCCTGCCTGCAGTAGTAGATATAATGGTCATCTGAGTTAAATTCACCCATTCCAGTCCATTTCAGTTCGCTGATTCCTAGAATGTCAACATGCACTCTTGCCATCTCTTGTTTGACCACTTCCAATTTGCCTTGATTCATGGACCTGACATTCCAGGTTCCTATGCAATATTGCTCTTTACAGCATCGGACCTTGCTTCTATCACCAGTCACATCCACAGCTGGGTATTCTTTTTGCTTTGGCTCCATCCCTTCATTCTTTCTGGAGTTATTTCTCCACTGATCTCCAGTAGCATATTGGGCACCTACTGACCTGTGGAGTTTCTCTTTCAGTATCCTATCATTTTGCCTTTTCATACTGTTCATGGGGTTCTCAAGGCAAGAATATTGAAGTGGTTTGCCATTCCCTTCTCCAGTGGACCACATTCTGTCAGATCTCTCCACCATGATCCGCCCATCTTGGGTTGCCCCACGGGCATGGCTTAGCTTCATTGAGTTAGACAAGGCTGTGGTCCTAGTGTGATTAGATTAACTAGTTTTCTGTGAGTATGGTTTCAGTGTGTCTGCCCTCTGATGCCCTCTTGCAACACCTACCATCTTACTTGGGTTTCTCTTACCTGGGCATGGGGGATCTCTTCATGGCTGCTCCAGCAAAGTGCAGCCGCTGCTCCTTACCTTGGAGGAGGGGTATCTCCTCACCGCCTCCCTTCCTGACCTTCAATGTGGGATAGCTCCGTGGGATTATACTTGGATGCAATCTCAAAAACGACAGAATGATCTCTGTTCTTTTCCAAGGCAAACCATTCAATATCACAGTAATCTAAGTCTATGCCCCAACCAGTAACGCTGAAGAAGCTGAAGTTGAACAGTTCTATGAAGACCTACTAGACCTTTTAGAACTAACACCCAAAAAAGATGTCCTTTTCATTATAGGGGACTGGAATGCAAAAGTAGGATGTCAAGAAACACCTGGAGTAACAGGCAAATTTGGCCTTGGAATACAGAATGAAGCAGGGCAAAGACTAATAGAGTTTTGCCAAGAAAATGCACTGGTCATAACAAACACCCTCTTCCAACAACACAAGAGAAGACTCTATACATGGACATCACCAGATGGTCAACACCGAAATCAGATTGATTATATTCTTTGCAGCCAAAGATGGAGAAGCTCTATACAGTCAACAAAAACAAGACCAGGAGCTGACTGTGGCTCAGACCATGAACTCCTTATTACCAAATTCAGACTGAAATTGAAGAAAGTGGGGAAAACCACTAGACCATTCAGGTATGACCTAAATCAAATCCCTTATGATTATACAGTGGAAGTGAGAAATAGATTTAAGGGCCTAGATCTGATAGATAGAGTGCCTGATGAGCTATGGAATGAGGTTCATGACATTATACAGGAGTCAGGGATCAAGACCATCCCCATAGAAAAGAAATGCAAAAAAGCAAAATGGCTGTCTGGGGAGGCCTTACAAATAGCTGTGAAAAGAAGAGAAGCAAAAAGCAAAAGGGAAAAGGAAAGATATAAACATCTGAATGCAGAGTTCCAAAGAATAGCAAGGAGAGATAAGAAAGCCTTCTTCAGCGATCAATGCAAAGAAATAGAGGAAAACAACAGAATGGGAAAGACTAGGGATCTCTTCAAGAAAATCAGAGATACCAAAGGAACATTTCATGGAAAGATGGGCTCGATAAAGGACAGAAATGGTATGGACCTAACAGAAGCAGAAGATATTAAGAAGAGATGGCAAGAATACACAGAAGAGCTGTACAAAAAAGATCTTCATGACCCAGATAATCACAATGGTGTGATCACTCACCTAGAGCCAGACATCCTGGAATGTGAAGTCAAGTGGGCCTTAGAAAGCATCACTACGAACAAAGCTAGTGGAGGTGATAGAATTCCAGTTGAGCTATTCCAAATCCTGAAAGATGATGCTGTGAAAGTGCTGCACTCAATATGCCAACAAATTTGGAAAGCTCAGCAGTGGCCACAGGACTGGAAAAGGTCAGTTTTCATTCCAATCCCAAAGAAAGGCGATGCCAAAGAATGCTCAAACTACCACACAGTTGCACTCATCTCACACGCTAGTAAAGTAATGCTCAAAATTCTCCAAGCCAGGCTTCAGCAATATGTGAACCGTGAACTTCCTGATGTTCAAGCTGGTTTTAGAAAAGGCAGAGGACCCAGAGATCAAATTGCCAACATCTGCTGGATCATGGAAAAAGCAAGAGAGTTCCAGAAAAACCTCTATTTCTGCTTTATTGACTATGCCAAAGCCTTTGACTGTGTGGATCACAATAAACTGTGGGAAATACTGAAAGAGATGGGAATACCAGACCACCTGACCTGCCTCTTGAGAAATTTGTATGCAGGTCAGGAAGCAACAGTGAGAACTGGACATGGAACAACAGACTGCTTCCAAATAGGAAAAGGAGTTCGTCAAGGCTGTATATTGTCACCCTGCTTATTTAACTTATATGCAGAGTACATCATGAGAAACGCTGGACTGGAAGAAACACAAGCTGGAATCAAGATTGCCAGGAGAAATATCAATAACCTCAGATATGCAGATGACACCACCCTTATGGCAGAAAGTGAAGAGGAACTCAAAAGCCTCTTGATGAAGATGAAAGAGGAGAGTGAAAAAGTTGGCTTAAAGCTCAACATTCAGAAAATGAAGATCATGGCATCTGGTCCCATCACTTCATGGGAAATAGATGGGGAAACAGTAGAAACAGTGTCAGACTTTCTTTTTCTGGGCTCCAAAATCACTGCAGATGGTGACTGCAGCCATGAAATTAAAAGACGCTTACTCCTTGGAAGGAAAGTTATGACCAAACTAGATAGCATATTCAAAAGCAGAGACATTACTTTGCCAACAAAGGTTCGTCTAGTCAAGGCTATGGTTTTTCTGTGGTCATGTATGGATGTGAGAGTTGGACTGTGAAGAAGGCTGAGCGCCGAAGAATTGATGCTTTTGAACTGTGGTGTTGGAGAAGACTCGTGAGAGTCCCTTGGACTGCAAGGAGATCCAACCAGTCCATTCCGAAGGAGATCAGCCCTGGGATTTCTTTGGAAGGAATGATGCTAAAGCTGAAACTCCAGTACTTTGGCCACCTCATGCAAAGAGTTGAAAAGACTCTGATGCTGGGAGGGATTGGGGGCAGAGGAGAAGGGGACGACAGAGGATGAGATGGCTGGATGGCATCACTGACTCAATGGACGTGAGTCTGAGTGAACTCCGGGAGTTGGTGATGGACAGGGAGGCCTGGCGTGCTGCGATTCATGGGTTTGCAAAGAGTCGGACACGACTGAGCGACTGATCTGATCTGATCTGATCTGACCAATAACTCTGCTTTTCCTAAACTGATACTTTCTGATCTAGGGATGGCGCCTTCACTGATGTTGTCCGTGTTCTAACATAAGGTTCTCTCTAAGGAGACCAGCTAGAGGAGCATTAGTTTATACCCACTGGCCTGGTTCACATAAACTCCAGTCCGCTGTTTGCAGACCATATGCCAGAACCTGGTGTCAGACTGGTCCCAGCTCTGTAATGTAAACAACCAAGTCTGATCTTCCAAACCCTGGCAAATAATGTTCCAGCCCCCAGTTATCATGACTTGATATATAATAACACAGCCCAGTCAACACAGTTCCAAAAAAGTTTTTATTAAAATGTGGTTTTAGTTTACTTAACTCTTTATAGAAAGAATCAATGTTCTCTGTCTACAGAGTTTTATCAGAATATGAAATGTTGCAAATTTTAAATGCCACAATAAGGGCCTACATACTTTGAATCTATTATGTCAATCTTATGAAGACACTTTCCCTTCTATTATAATTCATGTTATATTGTATTGTGATCAACTTTTTATGTACAGGTGTTTGGGGTTTTCTTTTAACATTTACTTGTTTATTCAATTGTGACATACAAGATCTTCAACCTAGAATGCAAGATCTTTTTTTTTTTTATTTCAGCATTTGAACTCTTGGTTACTGTATATGAGATCTAGTTGCTGAACCAGGGATCAAACCTGGGGCCCCTGCATTGGGAGCGTGGAGTCTGAGCCACTGGGCCACCAGGAAAAATCCCTGAAACTGGCCTCCCTCAGCTAGAGTAAAAGCTTTAGGAAGGCAGCAATTTTGGTTTTCTTTTTGTTCACAAATGCATCCTGGGCATCTGGAACAGTGTTTGGCACATAATAGTCACTTAACATGCATTTACTTTGGAGAGGGAAATGGCAACTCACTCCAGTATTCTTGCTTGGGATATCCCATGGACAGAGGAGCCTGGTAGGCTACAGTCCATGGGGTCACAAAGAATCGGACACGACCGAGTGACTAACACTTTTATGTATTTACTCAGTGGGATGGATGAAAGGATGGATGGAAGGAAGAATGGACAGAGAGGTGAAACGATATCCTCTACTAGACTGTGAACAACTAACAACTATAACTGATTGTATAAAAAGACATGCACACTGTTAAATAAAATTCAAACAACCTGTAACAAAAAAATTATGACACTGATTAAGGAGATGTGAACACTGGATATTTTATAGTAACAAATTATTGTTTATTTGTTGAGGTATGGAATGTGTTATAGTTACATGTTGAAATGTTTAAAATTATAATGATGTCTAGGATTTATTTCAAACTAACCTGGAGGAGAAGGATGGGAGGGGAGACATATGTGAAACAAATTGGCCGTGAGGTGATCATTAGTCTGGGATGATGAATATATGGCCATTTATTTACGTGTGCATGTATTTGAATTTTTCATAGTAAAAAGTTAAATATTTGAGCCATAAAAAATGGCAAACGGGTAAAAGTAAATCTCACTCCCATCTCTGAATGCTAAGCTCATTTTCACTTAAAAGGAAAAGCAGAAACTATTAAGAATCTAAAATATGCCAAGCACTAGTTACTGGAGATACAGCTGTTGGGAAGTATTTGCGTGATAGTGGGAGAAACAGACAATAAATAAGTCAGCAAAAAAAAAAACAAAACAAACACCGGACAGTTTCTGAGAGTGATAGGTGCTATAGAAAAGCAAAACCAGTCCTTCTCCGCAAAAGCAACCAGTGTTCTCAGATAGTGTAGGCATTTAGCAGCACACATACACGGCTGTCAGACCTTCAGCAAATATTTAATGAATTGAAGACTGAAAATTCTTCAGTTTCTTTAAAACCATCAAAAGTGGTTGAACACTGGGCACACCAGCTTCTCATCCTCTCTTACTTCCAAAGAGGCATCTCAGGGAGGTTTGCAGAGCTTCCTTTGAGAGGTTTGCAGAGCGGCATGGTGCCTGGCAGGTGGAGTGCGTGCTCTGTCGCTCAGACGTGTTCGACTCTTGCGACCCTGTGGACTGGCCCACCAGGCTCCTCTGTCCACGGGATTCTCCAGGCAAGAATACTGGTGTGGGTTGCCACGCCCTCCTCCAGGGAAATCGTCAGGACACAGGGATTGAACCCGTGTCTCTTACATCTCCTGCACAGGCAGGCAGATTCTTTAGTGCCGCCCAGGAAGCCCTGGCATGTGGAGGGCCTTCAACAAATGTCTACCAAAGGAATTCGGGACAGGACGAGAATCATGACAAGGCAAAACCTGTCAGACAAACTTTTCATTAGAGACATCTGGGCACCTGGTGGCCCTGCCTGGAAGTAAATGATGCTGGGTCCCTGTTGTGGACAGGGGTTCTCTGACCCTGGAAAACAGAAAAGCTTGGTTGACTGTGCCTGCCCGTGGCCTGGGTTGGTTTTGGTTTGGAGAAGGTTGGTGGTGGCGGGGGTGATGGGGAGGTGGCCTTTCTTTAACCTGCTCCAACTGTTTAAAACACCAGAGCTTTTCAATAATGTTTGCTCCAAGAATCACCTTTAAGCCTCCCCAGACCATAGGACTGCTCATGAAATCAGTGGGGGACCATTTACATCACTGTTTTCCCAAAGGGATTGGCTGTTAGAGAGTCCATTATGCTGTATTAAGTTTGAAGAACGTGTTATTAGCAGTTTTGCTGATTCTGTGGTTATTTGCCTGGATGGCATTAACAGTAGAAAAGCTACCTGAGTGCAGTGGCCACCATATAACGTGGGCTTTGAACCTTACTTCATTTTTAATGGCTTGAGAGAGGCTACAGGTAATTAAATACACCTTTTTTTAAAAAACAAGTTACTGAACAAATTTCAAAAATGGGAGTGAAAAGGAAAAACAAGCTACTGTAAATGGGAATTTATTTGCATAGTTCCTAGCATTACTCACGGTCAGGTTAACGCCCCGTTTGTGTACACAGAGTCGGGGAATGTGATAATATTCTTGCTACTAATGCATCCAGGTCATTACATTATGCTTCCTTGGCAGATTACAGCATTTGAAAGACGGGAAGATCAGTCCAAAAACAGACCTAGAGACCCTTTCTTCAACTTGAGGTCTTGTTGAATTCTTCCTTTCAAAAGTTATTTAGAGGACCCACTTAAAGTCACAGTAGGGTTTAGATTTGGCAGGAGCTCAGAACTTTCCTTGAATGCTGTGTGTGCCAAGGGAGTTATGTATGTTGGAGGGTGCATAAGCAGGAAAAAGAAAAGAGGCTAGAGAATGTATGCAAGCTTGAAGCTGGAAGGGAAAATCCCAAATCAATGTTAGACACCAAAATCACCATAGAAACCAGGGCCGGCTGAAGTACTCAAGCCGCACTCAGGCAGCTCGCCTTAGTCTGTAACAAAACACCAACTGGGGGTTTAAACTGCAGACGTTTCCCCTCTCATAGTTCTGGAGGCTGGAAGTTGGAGCTCAAGGTGCCAGCAGGGTCGGTTCGGGCAAGGGCCATCTTCCTGGCTTGCCGGTCCCGGAGGCTGGGGAGGCAGACCAGGCAAGACCCTAACCCTTGCAAGCCAAGGTAAGGCATTATTTTATTCTAAGGGTGACGGAAGCCATCTTGGATGTCTAAGCCAGAAAAGAGGTGGTTTGTTTCGTGTGACTTGTACTCTCTGAGCCTGCATAAAGAAGCAGTCAGTAGACAGAGATAAAGGAGGCAGGAAGAGACAGAGACAAGAGTCGCGGGTGATGGAGGGAGAAGCACTCTGGAGGTACTTGGCCCACAGGGATACTTGCAGCCGTAAGGGTGGTAGAAAACTCGGTAGATCTAGTGGTGCTTGACCACCACTGTTCAGGTGATGAAGGGACTAGGCGTTTGGCAAACATTCGGCGGACGTCCACCAGATGGGCCATGCGCAGGCCGGGCAAAGATGGGTAAGACAAAAACCCCGCCCACCGAGAGCTCTCCAGCCAGTCAAAGACGCTGGCAAGGCCACAAAAGATGTTAAAGGTGCCTGTTAAGAGCTCTGCGAGAGGTCATCCTGCAAGAGGAGGGGGACACAGAAGGTTGAGCCCCCAGGACAGCAGACAGCAGGGAAAGTCTTGTTCACAAAACACAGGGAGCCTGAGCAGAATTCTTGAGGAGCACGGAGGATGCTGGAGAGTGGAGAGCCGCTGCAGGCAGAGGAGACCCGTGAGCGGGGCCTGGTAGGGCCACCAAGCCGATGAGTGTGGCCAGAGCACTGGACCCCCTAGGGGAGGGAAAGGGGTGGGGGGGTCTATGTGTCATTGGGAAGAGGGCAAAGCCTGAGACGACTGTCTCTAGAAAGAGGTGAGGAACAATTTGCAAAGAGAACAAAGACAGAGGCAGGCTTCCCAGGTGGCGCTAGTGGTAAAGAACCTGCCTGCCAACACAGGAGACATAAGAGATGCAGGTTCGATCCCTGGGTCAGAAAGATCCCCTGGAGAAGGAAATGGCAACCCACTCCAGTATTCTTGTCTGGAGAATCCCATGGACAGAGGAGCCCGGTGGGCTATAGTCCATAGGGTCGCAAAGAATTGGACACAACCGAAGGGACTTGGCATAAACACACACATACACACACACACACACATACACGCTACAGTCCATAGGGTCTCAAAGAGTCAGACGTGACTGAAGGGACTTCACGCGCACACGTACACACACACACACACACACACACACTCTGATGCAATAGCCCAGGCACTAATGATAAGTCAATCTGAGGCAAGATTATGAGATTTATAAAAATAAGACTGCATTAGGGTGGTGCTGGTGGTCCTGTGGCTATGAGTCCACCTTCAAATGTAAGGGATGTGGGTTCAATCCCTGGTCACGGAACTAAGATCCCACATATTGTGGGGCCACTGAGCCCACACACCACAAATGGGGCCCACAAGCAGCAGCTAAGATCCGACCCAAATAATACACAAAATAAACATCTAAAAAATATTTTTAAAACAAAAATTTTTTTTAAGAAAGACTGCATGAAAGCCTTTTATTACATTCCTGAGGCCACCAGGTATAACACCACTCACATATTTTTAAAATCATTGTTAAACTGTATTGAGTAAATATAATTGAATATGCTGATACACAAACTGCCCAGTTCTAGATTCAACATAAGATATTTTACCACCAGAGAGAGGCAAAGAGCTAGGTGCTATCTTTACATATTTATGAGGCCCAAAACAGGTTAATGTATATTCTTGACATCACAGATTTATTTCTATGTTAATTCACTTTCAGAAAGCATGTATAACCATAATATACATGGCGAGAAAGTAATTTTATTCATATGTTTGGACATAAAAAATATCATTATGCAGTCTAATAATCCCAGCTGACAGTCAGAATCATTTTTTTTTTAAAAAAACAGATATATTAAGAAAGAATTCAAGAAAAGCAGCAACCCAGCCCTGATGTGGCTCCTCTGTTTTGCCGGGTGGCACTGATTTATACCAGCACACACAGTCATTTGCAAGTTCATTTCATGATCAATGCCTGGCCGACTTTGCCTTTATACATTATGAAAAGTTGTCTCCGCATTTGCATTTGTGCAGGCAGGCCTGCTAAAGAAGTCTGACTGCCTCTACTTTGCAGGAAACAGAAAAAGAGGTTGTTTTTCTTTTTTCTGTTTTATTTAATTTTTTTTTTACCATATGATGACAGCCACGGGTATTTGTCTCTGGATAGGCACCAAAGTTCTACTCTGTCATGCCATGCTAAGTCACTTCAGTCTTGTCTGCCTCTTTGTGACCCCATGGACTGTAGCCCGCCAGGCTCCTCTGTCCATGGGATTCTCCAGGCAAGAATACTGGAATGGGTTGCAATTTCCTTCTCCAGAGGATCTCCCCAACCCAGGGATCGAACCTGCACCTCTTGTGTCTCCTGCCTTGGCAGGAGTATTCTTTATTACTAGCGTCATGTGGGAAGCCCAGAGTTCTACTATGCACCATCTCAAAAACTCAACTGGGGTTATTTTAGATGCTGATACAGATATTTTCCAAAAATAGGAAAGGACATTTCTATTCTGTTTGATCATGTTGAGAGATCTTTCTAAAGAGATTTAACCTAGAAGCATGAGAGTCAGTCAAGGAATGCCGGTCCTTACTGTCTTTACCAAGAGTGGGGTCCCAAGCTCAGGCCAGCCTCCAGCCGGCAAGAAGCCGTGGGTGAACCCTGTGCATTTCAGGCAGAGCTGAGCCCCTACACTTCCCTTCATCGCCATTGAACAGAGAGATGAAATGGTTCCACTCTTTGGAACCACAGATAATTGAAAGAACTCTGTAAAATGGCTTTTTTCTTTTTCTTCCCTTTTTCATCCTTGCTTCTCTTTACACCTGAAGTTTAAACAAGTGATATATATGGCTGGCTTTCCCCGCAGCCCCCATCAGCAGCCCCTCCTTTTGGATAAGCCTCAGCCTTCTGGCTTGCCTGCCAGAGAAACTGGTTCGACACACCCAGGGGGAAAATGACAGCTTTTCACAGCAAGCTGCTGGTCTCATAAATAGCTCGGGAAGCCTCCACGCAGGCCCCAACCTGCCTCTTGCAAGATGTCAGTGCAGCCAGCCTGGTAGACATCTTCGGGGAACTTCGGCAACTCTTTACATAACTTTCTGGATAGCAGCTTAATCATGTTTACAACCTAAACAGATCACAGGTGACGTTTCTGCCATTCTAATGCCTACCAGTGAATGACAGCTCACCTTCCAACTGCAGGCTGGGGCAGGGGGTCCTCTCTTCTTTCTCAGCGGCCCCGGGAAACAGGAAAAGGGAAGAAAGGCAGAGTTAACTGGGAGGGAAGTTAGCTTCGTAAAGAATGAGGTGTCCAAAAACCTGGCAAAAGGCCTGTTTTTTTATGCCTTGAGGTAAGAAAGCCAACTGCTTTTCCCGGACCTTGCTCTTAGGTTTCACACTCGGTTTTGCACATGTCTGCTATACGGTGAGCTGTGTGTGTGAGCCCCTAGACAGGGGTGACAAAGTAAGTGCACAGATCAGATCAGATCAGATCAGTCGCTCAGTCGTGTCCGACTCTTTGCGACCCCATGAATCGCAGCACGCCAGGCCTCCCTGTCCATCACCAACTCCCAGAGTTCACTGAAACTCACATCCATCGAGTCAGTGATGCCATCCAGCCATCTCATCCTCTGTCGTCCCCTTCTCCTCCTGCCCCCAATCCCTCCCAGTATCAGAGTCTTTTCCAATGAGTCAACTCTTCACATGAGGTGGCCAAAGTACTGGAGTTTCAGCTTTAGCATCATTCCTTCCAAAGAAATCCCAGGGCTGATCTCCTTCAGAATGGACTAGTTGGATCTCCTTGCAGTCCAAGGGGCTCTCAAGAGTCTTCTCCAACACCACAGTTCAAAAGCATCAATTCTTTGGCGCTCAGCCTTCTTCACAGTCCAACTCTCACATCCATACATGACCACAGGAAAAACCATAGCCTTGACTAGACGAACCTTTGTTGGCAAAGTAATGTCTCTGCTTTTGAATATGCCATCTAGCTTGGTCATAACTTTCCTTCCAAGGAGTAAGCGTCTTTTAATTTCATGGCTGCAGTCACCATCTGCAGTGATTTTGTAAGTGCACAGTAGACATAATTTATTTATAACTGCTGCAAGAAGTTAGATTCATTCAGGGTTTATTTAACCATTGTGTTGTTCATGGAAAATGTGTGGCATTCTAGCAAAACACCCCCAAATGCACATTTAAATTCTTTTAAAGCCAAATTTAAACCTGGATGATAAAAACAACTTTCTAATCACATCATTTTGGGGGCTTTCCAAACTAACATATTATTTCCATGTAAGACTGTGAGAGATCTAGTGAATGTAAAAGCTTTGATGCTGTCCTTTTAGAGAGAAGACTATCAGGGGAGAAAAGAGGGTATTTTAGGTTAAGTGTGGTGAAGGAAGGAAATAAAAGGGGGGGATCGACTTACTTTGAGATTACAATTTCATTTCAATTTAATACCGTTTTAAGTTTGATTTGTGTGACAAGTCCAATTGTATAGCAATAGGCACTAAAGGTCTTTGGATAAGCCATTGTGTGAAAGACTTATTAAAGGTTATACCTATTTTGTGTATTAGTTTTAATAGACATTTCATAGTATTTACTGCAGAAGTCTCTTTGGGGAGATGAGCAATAGAACAATTTCTGTATTTAAGAACCATAAGTTCCCCTGTATGTTGGATGTATGTCTCTGTAATACTGGATACAAGGAAAGAAATTTTATTAAGTCAGTTATTATGTCTTTCTGTTTTTCTCTATTCCACTCAGGAGACAGTCTTGAAAAAAAACTCCACCTAGCCTTAACTTGGTCTCAAAGAGATGAAGTGATTACATGCTTTTGGTATGTTTATTGTTAATAAATAACTTTCCTATGAAGAACAATTAACAGCCATTAGAAAGTAGATAATTATAAACAAATTCTATTTTAATATCTCTATAGAAATATAAACGTGAGTATGAGGACATCTAAAAATGCAATCAATATATAAAAACATAGCTGGAAGGAAGTCTTTTTTTCAAAAGCAGGAAATAGTTCCTGATCTACTAAGTTAAACTCCTAAATCCTCCAACAAATGGATAATCCCATATTTCACAGATTTAGTATTTCGTTGTCACATAAAATACGTAAATATCTATTCACATTATTTTGGTGATTTGCACCTACAATGGGAGTCCAATGGGAAAGAAAATACCATTCTTATTTGTAAAGCAATCCCTGAGTCAGAAGATCCCCTGGAGAAGGAAATGGTAACCCACTCCAACATTCTTGCCAGGGAAATCCCATTGTCAGAGAAGTCTGGAGGGCTATAGTCCATAGGGTCACACAAAGAGTCGGACATGACCTAGCAAATAAATAACAGCAACGACAACAAAAACACAGAATAATCTAGAATTAAAGCTGATCTTTGAAACAAGTTAAATATAAAGTTAAATCATTTCTTCACCTACTGCATAAATTTATAAGTTACATAATACCCAACTCTTGCACAAGTTGAGTTTTTTGCATAAACACTTAATGCTACTTTCTAGGTACTCTCTTACTCAAGGATTGGCCTGAAATTCATTTTTCCCCTTGGGTCAGTAATCTTGACTTATGGAAAAGAACATTCTGGCTCCGCCAGAAGGTGGTTAAAGCTAACTCAGAAATAAAGAAGAAATCAACATGACACTCCAACGGGAGAAGTATAAAACTGTCATAGACAGTTTGGCTTCAGATGAAGAGTAAGTCAATACCTCCTGGAAAAATCCATGCCACTTCTTACACAAAGCCCAGACTACCACTAGGACTTTGAGTTAGTTCAACGGTAGACATTCTGCCAGACATAATGTATTTGATAAAGCTTCTGGCTTTTTATCTTCAGACTGGTTTGCTATATTAATTCAAAAGTCTCGGGAATATGAGAAACAATGGCAATAATTCAAAATTTTTCATTATCTGTTCTTGGATGTATCTTCATTTGTCATAACTGTTGGGCTATAATAAAGGAACTGCTCCTTTCTTTCCATATAAATTTGGGTTTATTCTTTCCTGGAACTGGTTTCAGTCCTGTGCTACCCAGACCCAGGGGAAAGGTGTGGGCCACATCCCCAGGAACCCTCAGGTTGATGTAATTCCTACTCACCACCACCTAACACTTAGGTGGTGCTAGGGGTTAAGAACCCGCCTGCCAGTGCAGGAGACATAAGGGATGCAAGCTCAATCCTTCTATTGGGCATGGCAACCCACTCCAGTATTCCTGCCTGGAGAATCCTATGGACAGAGGAACCTGGTGGGACTACAGTCCATGGGGTCACAAAGAGTCAGACTTGACTGATATGCCTGAGCAGACACTCCCAACACCAGGCCTGCCTTTGCCTCCAGTCTTTCCAGCCTTAGGAACCTTCCTTTTATTTCAACTAGAATCTTGCAGCTACTGAAAGGATCAAGGAGAGTTAGACTTTTCCAAATTGAAAACGGTCACAAGATGATTAAAATCTAAGGGTGAAGATGATTAAAAGCATGGTTTATAATGGAAGCCACTCCCTAGAAGGAACAAACACCCCACCACCGTAAGTCAACAGCAGAGTACCTCTAAATATTTATTCCCAGAATTTTGCGTCCTTCCCTTACCCTCTTGGATGTTTACCCATCTTCTTCCTAAAGGCCAGGGACTTACCAATTAGGTTAAAAAGGCTGCAATCGTAGCAGCCTTACTAAAGCTCTGTTAGCATAATAATGGACCAGACTTTTAATATAAGAGCTGGTCAACATTAGCAAGACAAAGGGCTATTTGTCTTGTAGAGGACTCATTCAAAGGGCTGGGAATGGTCACCCCCTCACCCCCACCCACTACTCCGCGGTCCCTCTATGGAGGAAAGGTTAATGGAAGGGAGAGAAAGAGACAAGCGGTGAGAGAAGACAGAGGTCAGCCACGCTGTCTTCCCGAGGTGGACCCCAAAAGTGAGAAGGTTGTGGGGTGGGAGGGAGTAAAAGACTTGACTGGGACTAAGCTCCTGGGGCAAATGGAGATCTCACAAGGGTTGACAACAGCCCCTCAGGAAGACTAGAGTCTAGGAAGTGGAAGGCAAAGGGATGAAAAGGCAACCAGGTACAGCAGCAAAGCCCCGGCAGAAGTGGTCTGTGCCTGGCTGAGCCAGAAGCTCTAACTGTCTTGGGAGCCAGTTGATGAGACGATCTTGGTAGGAAGTCTTGGTAAAACCTCCGTGTAGGAGTTCCCTGGAGGTCCAGTGGTTAAGAAACCACTTTCCAATGCAGAGAACACAGGTTCTATTGTAGCCACGCGTTCCGGGAAACTAACTCACTCAGAAGGACAGTGCAGATAGTGGAGTGCAGTTTATTACACCAGCGGGCCCAAGGCAGAGTCTCCTCTTAGCCAAGGGCCCCGACCAGTTTTTGTGAAAACTTTACAAGTGTACTTGCTCAAACCCACCTCCCCAAATTCCTTGAAACTAGTCTGGACAAGGTATAAGAGAGATACGATCAAAGTTAACCCATGATTCATGTGTCATAAGCCTAGATGGTTAAACAGTGGACATTTATCAATAGGCCTGTGGTCATATCCCGATAAACATAATGGAATTTACCACTTTGTTCTGTTACAGAGATAATTCAGTTCAGTTCAGTTCAGTTCAGTCACTCAGTCGTGTCTGACTCTTTGCGACCCCATGAACCACAGCACGCCAGGCCTCCCTGTCCATCTCCAACTCCCAGAGTTCACCCAGACTCATGTCCATCGAGTCAGTGATGCCATCCAGCCATCTCATCCTCTGTCGTCCCCTTCTCCTCTGCCCCCAATCCCTCCCAGCATCAGAGTCTTTTCCAATGAGTCAACTCTTCACATGAGGTGGCCAAAGTACTGGAGTTTCAGCTTTAGCATCATTCCTTCCAAAGAACACCCAGGGCTGATCTCCTTCAGAATGGACTGGTTGGATCTCCTTGCAGTCCAAGGGACTCTCAAGAGTCTTCTCCAACACCACAGTTCAAAAGCATCAATTCTTCAGCGCTCAGCCTTCTTCACAGCCCAACTCTCACATCCATACATAACCACAGGAAAAACCATAGCCTTGACTAGACGAACCTTTGTTGGCAAAGTAATGTCTCTGCTTTTGAATATGCTATCTAGCTTGGTCATAACTTACCTTCCAAGGAGTAAGCGTCTTTTAATTTCATGGCTGCAGTTACCATCTGCAGTGATTTTGGAGCCCCCAAAAATAAAGTCTGACACTGTTTCCACTGTTTCCCCATCTATTTCCCATGAAGTGATGGGACCAGATGCCATGATCTTCATTTTCTGAATGTTGAGCTTTAAGCCAACTTTTTCACTCTCCACTTTCACTTTCATCAAGAGGCTTTTGAGTTCCTCTTCACTTTCTGCCATAAGGGTGGTGTCATCTGCATATCTGAGGTTATTGATATTTCTCCCGGCAATCCTGATTCCAACTTGTGCTTCTTCCAGCCCAGCGTTTCTCATGATGTACTCTGCATATAAGTTAAATAAGCAGGGTGACAATATACAGCCTTGACGAACTCCTTTTCCTATTTGGAACCAGTCTGTTGTTCCATGTCCAGTTCTAACTGTTGCTTCCTGACCAGAGAAATTAGCATGTTCTTTTAGGCAACGGAGAGTCCAAGTACAAGTCCTGAGGCTCTTTTATCCAGGGGTCTGGTTTTCCATTGGTATGTCATTTCTACAGACACCGGGCACAAAGTTCAGAGTCCACTGGGAGGGTGACCATGCGTGTAGCCTAATGTTTGCAGCCTGGCCTAAGATGGAGTCCAGCTCTGTCTGTTTCCTCCTTCAGTTCCATCCCTGGTCCTGGGAAGACCCCACAGGGCAACTAAGCCTGTGCACCACAGCTACTGAAGCCCGAGGGCCTCAACAGAGGAATCCCCGCCGGCTGCAACTAGAGAGGGCCTGCACGCAGCAGCCATAACACAGCGCAGCAGAAAAGAATAAATAAATAAATATTTTCTAAAACACCTCCATTTACATCCCAATGGGGAGGCCAGAGGGGATGAGAAGTTAGTCCTGGAGCTCACCCAGGGGCTTCCTAGGTGGCACTAGTGGTATAGAACCTACTTGCCATTGCAGGAGATGTAGGAGATGCAGGTTCAATCTCTGGGTGGGGAAGATCCCTCCGAGAAGGGCTTGGCAACCCACTCCAGGATTCTTGCCTGGAGAGTCCTGTGGACAGAGGAGTCTGGCGGGCTACAGTCCATGGGGTCACAAAGGGTTGGACATGACTGAGCAACTAAGCACAGCACAGGTAAAGGGTAGTGGATGCTGTGTAACTGAGGCGACTTAGCACGCACACAGAGCTCACCCGTCCTCAGCCCTCTTACTCTTCCAGGTTAGGATTAAGCACCAAGGCATGGCCAAAATTGTTTAATCCTTCCTCCAGAAGGAGACCCTGTGTTCTTCCAGTTTACTCAGCTCTACGCAGGCAGGATTTATGTAAACACAGCTCACTGGCCTCGCGTTTCCCAAACCTAAAGGAAGTGAATGACTGCATTGAATTCTATTTTTTTCCCTTGTTTGTTGCTTCACTGCATAGAGTCTGTATCAAAGCCTATGTTTAACATAAATAAAAGTCGATCTGCTAAAATTTTATGAAAAAGGTCATTAAATTCCTGAAAAATAGCCATTCCTTAAACCTGAAATTTTTTGTTTTTTTGATAAACTGCCAGCAGCACTTTGTTTGGATTAGAATTAAGTGTATGCCAAATTGGAAACTGTAAAACTCAATCTCAGAAGATTTTTTTTTATAAACTTAATATAAGATTTTAAGCAGCTCTTCTCCAATAACTCACTCAAGCGAAAAAATGAGTCTTTTCTACATTAAAATATGGTGAATTTATAAGCCAGTTATGTCCTACAAAGTTGGGGAAGGGAGGAGAAGGAAAGAGAGACAGACCCACTATAACCTTACTTTCCTGATACAACTCCTGAGATTCACCACGTTCTAGAATAAGGTGGTTCATGGTGGAATAAAATCAGAGGCGACAGAGTTCTGACAAGTCTATAGTCAGGTTTCCCCAGTGGCTCAGTGGTAAAGCATCCACCTGCAATGCAGGAGACACAGGTTCTATCCCTGGGTTGGGAAGATGCCCTGGAGGAGGAAATGGCAACCCACTCCAGTATTCTTGCCTAGAGAATTCCATGAACAGAGGAGCCTGGTGGGCTACAGTCCGCAGGTCGCAACTGAGCAGGCACACACAGCCATGGCAATGAGCCCAATGCCTCTCTATGCTCCTGAAGTAAGAATGAAGCCAGATGGACCATTGCAGCCCTCCTTGGGAAGGGTCTCCCTGGATGGCAATCAAGAAGATCATAACTGGGTAGTCCACTTATGGAGAGCTGCCATGTACCAGGCCTTGCTAAGCACTTTCTCAGATCTTGACAAACCCTCAAGACTCTTGAGACACAGGTCTGATCCTATTTCACAGAACAGGAAGCTAGAGTAGAGTGCAAAAGGGCTCACCCTTCCCAGCTTCCCAGACCCCCAGTCATTCTTGGTTCCATTGCCCCGTTTTTCATTTCTTTCATTCCATCTATCTCTATCTAAAATTATTGAATGTAGTTGTTTGCTTCTGGATTCCCAAATGATGCTTAATAAATATGTATTGAGTGAATGAATGGACTTGCTCAAGGCCCCAAAGCTGTTGGTGCCCATGATAGAGTTTGAACTCTGCTCTATCCAAATCCAAACATAACTACATATTTAAAGTTTTCTTTTTTTAATTTAAAAAGAACTACTTAGATACTAATGAAATGATATAATGTCTGGGAGATGCTTCAAAATATTACAGGGGATAGAAGTTGCTTATAAGTGAAAAAATTGACATTGTGTTGATAATTGATTGTTGAAGCTGGATCATGGATGTGTGAGTGAGTACTCAGCTGTGTCTGACTCTTTGCAATCCCATGGACTATAGCCTGCCAGGTTCCTCTGTCCATGGGATTTCCCAGGCAAGAATATTGGAGTGGGTTGCCATTTCCTTCTCCAAGGGCTCTCCCCAATTCAGGGATGGAACCCATGTCTTTTGCATCTCTTGCATTGGCAGGCAAGTTCTTGATCACTGAGCCACCTGTGAAGCCCTGGTGATGGATAGGTACAGGTTTATTGCAGTGTTCTCTCTACTTTAGTATATGCTTGAAATTCTCTGTAATAAAATGTTTAATTTAAAAAACAAAGAGAACTTCAGCACTCATTTTTTTATTTCTGTTCTTTCTCTTCCTGCTACAATCTTATCTGTTGCCAGTCTAAATGTCATCCTCTTTCTCATCCTATGCTATCTAAACAATTTTCATTTCCCTTATTGCCTTTATTCCCCATTTCTTTGACTTATGTACAGCAGAAAAAATTTTTTATTTTCCCCTGAACAGTTCTACATATAAAACATTGCCATATCCTCATTTCTGACCATTAACCAAAAAACAGGGATTTCATTCCAAAACTGTACATGTGCAAATTAGCAAATTTATATACAACTTTAGCACAATCATTAAATAATGATTTTGCATAAAATTTAAAATTCATGTATGCAAAAAAATTGCAACACAGGAAACATCTGACTCATTGTTATTTAAACTATTAAACATAGCTTGTATCATTATTTACTCTAAATGCTCTCCTGAGTTAGGCAAGCAAGCAACAACACCTACTCAAAGCAATTATAGGAAATAAGACTAGCTTTAAACATCAAATAAAAGAGAAATTTATTTATTTATGCATTTATTCTTCTGATTCCCGTCATCTTTCTAGACTGTAGCAAGCATTATTGGTTTCTCAACCTGTTTCCATTCTCTAGCGCTTCTTTGTCAGCTGATCCCAAATGTTGCTAAGTAGTGACGTGTCTAGCCCCAGGTGGCATGTTCATTCTCCACCCACTCTCACATCCAGGATAGCTTTGTAAAACCATCAGCCACTGAGATATACGTGCATGTATATACTGAGATATACGTCCACTCATGTGCTAGGAAAATACTACCATTTGTTAGTGGGGACTGAAGCAATTGGCTTGTCCTTCCCCGAGACCACACACGCATCTTCCCTCCTTGAACATAGATGTGATGGCTGGAGCTACAGCAACCACCTTACAACTGTGAGGATGGCATCTAACAAACATAAAGGGATATGTTTGATATCATACATACAGTGATATGGCTGATAGAGTGGAAGGAGGTAAAAAAAAAAAAAAAAAAACCACTGTGTGTCTAACGTCATTACAGAGCACCTTAGTCAATGCCAGCAAACATTTGCTCATATTTTTTTCAGTCAGGTATTTCAATAGCTGAAACCAAATACATTTTAAACTGATTTAGTTATCCGGGCTGAAAATCTTCAACTGCAGACTAATATTAATAGACTTCACAAAGAAAATAAGATCTTAAAATGAGAACAATCCTTAAGTAGATAATACTTACAGACATACAAGAGAATAATTTTGCTCAGATCATAGGTTTCCTCTGTGGCTTCAGTTAATACCTATGGCTTGAGGTGCTATGGGTATTGGCTTGATAGAAAACAACAAAATTATGTAAAGCAATTATCCTTCGATTAAAAAATTAATTAATTTTAAAAATAAAAAATAAATGCACAAGGCTCCATTCATTCAAAGGATTGTCATTCAGTATTTGGTTTAGGGTACTAATCTAAACTGCGAATAAGAGGACGCATTGTGCATATTTTAAAAAACAAGATTGTGCACGTGAGCATGGTAGGTTGCTTCAGTCGAGCCTCTTTGTGACCCACGGGCTGTAGCCCGCCAGGCTCCTCCGTCCATGGGGTTCTCTAGGCGAGAATAACTGGCGTGATTTGCCATGCCCCTCCAGGGGGTCTTCCCAACCCAGGGACTGAACCCACATCTTTTACACCTCCTGTACTGACGGGCAGGTTCTTTACCACTAGCACCACCTGGGAAGCAAAAAAATAAAATTACTTATTGTGAAAAAAAAAATAGCACAATGTTTTCACCGTCAGCTCCTCATTTCATCATTTCTCTTATCAGTTTCATGACCATAAAAAGCAGTTACAAGTTCATGATCTTTTTCACTCTTGGAATCATCTTTTTTTTTTCTAACTTATCTTCTATCTTCTCACACTGAATCCCACCCACTAACACTCCATCTCCAATTTCTAATTTTTCAACCCTAGAAATACTTGTACCTTATGCCTATTCTATATCAGTTATTGGGCTTCCCAGGTGGTTCAGTGGTAAATAATCCATCTACCAACACAGGAGATGCAGGTTTGATCCCTGGGTCAGGAAGATCCCCTGGAAGAGGAAATGACAACCCACTCCAGTACTCTGGCTTGGGAAATCCCATGGACAGAGAAGTCTAGAGGGCTACAGTCCATGGGATTGCAAAGAGTTGGATGCAACAGAGGGACTGAGCATGCACTTATATCAGTTTATTAGACATTTCCATTTGCTCAGCAAACATTCATTGAGTACCTACCATGTGCCACATGCAATGTGAGGTGCCGAGAGTGTAGTGGTGAGTCTGGTGGTCTAGATTGCAGGGATTCCCAGACTCCAAGATCTAATACCTGAAGGTCTGAGGTGGAGCTGATGTAATAATAATAGAAATAAAGCGCACAATAAATGGAAGGCATTTGAATCATCCTGAAACCATCACTCCCTACCCGGTCCATGGAAAAAATATCTTCCACAAAACCAGTTCCTGGTGCCAAAAACTCTGGGGACTGCTGGTCTAGAGAAACTCAGAGTTTCTCTCAAATTTCATCTTAGTGTAACTACTCATGCTTTGCATTTTGTTTTTATGTAGTTAAATGAATGTATACAAAGAAAGTACATTTTTTTAAAAATATTTTAAAGCTAGATATTCCAGACTTGCTATTACAAGTAAATTATTTGCTAGTGACCTTTAGACGCTTGAATAGGGTGACAAGACTACCTGGGCAAGAATAAAAATGGTTCTGTATGTTTTAAAATGTACCAAAAAAAAAAAAAGATGTGTTTGAGCATTTGGGTTTCTTTCATAGGTTATCAACCACTTAGAAAAATAGCCAGGTCTAGGCAATATGCACACACGTAATGTACATAAATGTGTTTTAAAAATATAGAATGTTAGACTTCCAGCAACCTTAAAGATTTGACATATTGGGAAATTGGATCCTAAAAAAGGTTCAATGACATGCTTAAAATTACAAAGCTAGCCCATGTTTAAGATCCAATTATTTCACTCGGAAAGGAGGTTTACTACTGCAGAAGTTAATTAAATTAAACAGTAGAACAAGAGTCCTCAAATCATATCTGGAAATCTGACCCTGACCCTCTGTTGAAAAGAGACACTTATAGAAAAAGGAAATAGAACTCAGCTTGCTATCAAGGGCAGAGGGGCAGGTCCAAGGCCGCAAGATCATCGGCATGAACCATGAGACAAGTGGGAAGGACAGCTGCTGCAAGTTCCAGACTTCATCGCTACAGCATTTAAAGAAGGAAAGGCAGTACTTTTTTCTGATAAGAGAAAGTACCTTGTTTCTAAGGCTTACTTGGGATGGGGGAGATGAAATTCTGTTAACCAATGTGGCTGAACGGTCTTTGAATCTGGGAAGCAAACCCAGCTGATTTTTAACTTCAGTGTAAGAAAACGTCAGAAACTTGATGGGGAAAGTGATTTATAAGAGTTGAGACTAAAGAGAGACTAATTTGCTTCTAGGTGGCATTTTAAAAAAGGGAAATCCTTCTCTGTTCTTCTCTGTATGATTATCACTGCTTGGCAATGTAAGCCTGATGTCTGAGCAACCATCCATGGAGGGTCTCATGAGGACATGCGTAGATCTTAGAGGTCTGTGTATTTTGAGGGGAGAGGATTCATCATTTCATTAGATTCTCAACAAAGTCTCTGACTCTAGAAAGGCCAAGGATTCTATTAATAACCTTTGTGACTCCAAACTTGGATTGAAACATGGGCTATGTCAGGACTTCTCTGGTGGCCCAGTGGCTAAGATTTCCACACACTCCCAATGCAAGGGGCTCAGATTCGATCCCTGGTCAGGGAACTAAATCCCACCAGCCACAACTAAGAGTTCATGGTTCACATGCCACAACTAAAGATCCTGCTTGCCACAACGGAGATCTGGTGCAGCCAAATAAATAAATAAATATTTAAAAGAAAGAGAAGAAACTGCGAATTAAATTTTAAAAAATCAAAAGAAAGAAAGATACATGGTCAATGCAAAAATGAGGCCAATGCACATGCGGGCTTCTCCCTGCTTCTCTGGCTCAGGGTGGCCAATAATTTATGCCAAGCAAGTAGAACAGAAATGCATGTTTCACTGATTTTATTACCTTTTCCTAAGGGGAGAGCAAAAAGGTGAAAAAAATTAAGTTGTCAACAGGTACAATTTTGTACTTACTTGTAAGAGAGCGAAAGTGTAGACAAAATGTAGTGTAGACACTGTAGATAATATCACTATTTTATCCGGTCCCAGCAGCTTCTCCCTCTCAGTACCATTCCTCAGCCCAGCCACAGTTGCCTAGGGTGATGTGAGAAAGTGTGCGGAAACCATGATTAATGGCTCTTACTTATCTCCTATTAAAATGCCTAGCGGCCTTTGAATATAGGTGCCTGAAGATTTCAAATTTATTAATTTATTTTTCTTCGAATCAGTATATCCTGACGCTAAATTGCTTTAGCACTTTGCAAAAATTCTATAAAACTAATTTATGAAGTAAGTTGTCTGGCTATCCAAGGCCTGGACATTTTCTCTATAAAAGATTCAATATATACATATATATTTTTAACTCGGTGCTTTTGTTTTTCCATGTATATGAATCCTTTCCCAAACTGGCAATTTTCTTCTACCTCCTTCATTTCAATATTGTGCATTTGAACTGCGTCATGGGATTGCTTAGCATTATGCTGTCAACGGTTCACAAGAAAAGAGTATATTTGATTTTAAATAGGTTGAAAATGACATAGTTCATACTTCTGTTTAGTTTGTGAGAAGGCGAACACATAAATACAATGAACGCTAAGTAAAATGGATCAGCTTTACATTTATCCTGTGCCCACAAGGTACCAGGATCTGTGGGTCATAATAACAGCATTGAAAAGAGCAAGTGTTTGTCAGTGGGCATTCTATGCCAGGCTCTGCAACGTGGACTTTGCTGTTGTCTAGCCATTCAGTCATGTCTGACTCTTTTTTGACCCCGTGGACTGTAGCCCACCAGGCTCTTCTGTCCATGGGATTTCCCAGGCAAGAATCCTGGAGTGGGTTGCCATGCCCTTCTCCAGGGGTTCTTCCAGACCCAAGGATTGAACCCTTGTCTCTTGGGTCTCCTGCATTGACATACGGGTTCTTTACCACTATTGCCACGTCATCTTCCACTACCAACTCACCACTGAGGACAGCAAAGAACTGAGAATCTGAAAATGCACAGGGGAGATATTTAAGATAGAAGCATGACCACTAGAGAAAAAAAAAAAAAAAAAAAAAGACCAAAAATCTGTTTCCCCTCCTCACCTCCAGCCATTCTGTTTTTCCCTGGAGATGTGGATGGTGGTGTCAGGGAGGAGAGCAATGTGAACCTGCGCGTCTCTCCTTGGTCCGTGGCATGGATGCAGCCCGCCACCTGTGAACTCTGGCTGAATGCCACATGGAGGTGCCAGGACACCTCACCAAGGGAAGGGTATGCCAGCTTTCCAGACTGGTAAGAGGAAAGGAAGCAACGTCCATTTCAGAAGGAAGCTTATTGTGACAAGGTTTTTGGACCATGTTCACTGAACAATGATGGGTAAAGCGTCAAAAGAAATACTTGCATGAATTTGCATTTCTCTTGGATTTTCCAAATGTGTCTTCGGAGGTTCACCCACCACACTTGCTTCAGGAACAAACAGTGGGAGGAGGTGAGGGCTCAGGGCAGAAAGTGGTGGGGGCGTTCCTTGGGTTCACAGACATCTTCCTCTCTGCTGCCATCCAGGAATTCATTAGGATGGAGGACCATTCCTATGCCCTAAAACTTTGGATCTTTGGGGACCTTCAGCTTATTTTCAAAGGCAGAGCGAGCCCTAGAATATAATCATGAAAATTGCTTATCCAACAGTCTGGATACTAGAGAAAGTTGGAAAATTGTTTACCAAGGACTTTTGTTAATGATGACTCAGTTTACTAATCATGACATCATCATAATTTTTAAAGCATTTGCTGTAAATGTGAGGCAATTTGCATTAATAAAATTATCTGCCCGGTTGCAAATTACAGCTGGTGATATCTATACAGACTAACCCAGACCACCATAGACACAGTAGCATGGGTTGTAAAGGATACACCACGACTGAATTCATCAGGGGTTTCATCTGAAAAAATCTCATACGTTTCAGGGAAAAAAGACTACTATTTCTGAGGAGATTCAATTCAAGAGGAACAGGCTACATAGACATTTGGAAAGGAAAATGTTTAGCAAGGATACAAAGGTAACACTGATGGGTATTTTCTCAAAAACTACCATGTTATTGTTATGTATCATTTGGGATCCTTTTACAGCTCAAAATCTCTTAGAGAAAAAAAAAAAAAGTAAATGTGTTGGGGGACATAAACATAAAGTCCAGGGGCCAGAAAACGTCAGGTATGGCTAGGTCTAGGCACTCAAAAATGTTAACTCAAGTTCATGTGGACAACACAGAGTGAGGCCAAAAGTGAACCGTCAGAGGTTTGGAGCAGAGAAAGGTGATTCACGCCTAAAAAGCCAGAACTCCCTGAAGGGTTTTGAGCAAATCACTTTTTAAAAAACCAGGTGAGGGAGGGGAGTCGACAGGCGCCCAATTCTCCGCAGGACTGATGGTGAGGTGGCAGGTGGGGTCACAGGGGCCAGCAGGCCTTAGGCTCCAGGAGGTCTGGGGCTACTGCTCAGGGTCTTCACAGAGTTAGCAGCATCCATTTGTTGGAGAGGAGGAGGCGTTTTACATCTGCAAAACAACTCTGAAAATCTGCATCAAGTGCTATTGTCTAGGTACTTCAGAGAGGAGCCAAAGTAAAGGATAGGGGGGAAGGGCAGTCCCCAGAAGGCCCCAGGGGTCTGGTTCTGTTACCAGATGATTCTATCAGGAACCTGACTCCATTACTCTCAGCTCGTTTTTTTCCTTCTCTGGCTCTGTTCTCAAGCAGCTCTCTCTCTAATCATAGTAAAGACAGCTTCCAGCCTGGCCTCCTACCTGTTAAACCGCAATTACATGAAGAGGATGGACTCCCCAGGTGGCCATTAGTGGTAAAGAATCCGCCCGCCAATGCAGGAGATGTAAGAGATGGGGGTTCAGTCCCTGGGTGGGGAAGATCCCCTGGAGGAGGGCACGGCAACCCACTGCAGTGTTCTTGCCTGGAGAATCCCATGGACAGAGGAGCCTGGCGGGCTACAGTCCATGGGGTTGCAAAGAGTCGGACACGACTGAAGCGACTTAGCAGGAACACACACATAGGAAGAGGATGCCTCTGGAGCTCACTGACCTATTTTGGGTCATGTGACCAGTTCAAAGCCAGTCATTGCGGACCATTTTGAGACCTTGTTCTCAGGGACCGTGGTGGGTACCTGATGACCCACATAAGGGGATCAGCCTCACTTTCACCTGTGAAGTAGCTCTCTAGGGCTGTCATAACTGAGTACTACAGACTGACTGGTTTGAACAGCGGAAACTTATTTCTCACAGTTCTGGAGGCGGAGAAGTTCAAGGTCAAGCTGTCAGCAAGGTGGTTTCTTTGGAGACATCCCTCCTTGGCTTGTAGGTGGCTGTCTGCGTCCAGTGTCTTTATATGGTCTCCTCTGTGTTTGCATAAGTCCTAATCTCTTCTAATAAAGACCCTGTCATATAAGGGCCACCCGATGTGAAGAGCTGACTCATCTGATGCTGGGAAAGATTGAAGCCGGGAGAAGAAGGGGACAACAGAAGATGAGATAGATGGTTGGATGGCATCACCGACTCGATGGACTTGGGTTTGGGTGGACTCCAGGAGTTGGCGATGGACAGGGAGGCCTGGAGTGCTGCGGTTCATGGGGTCGCAAAGAGTCGGACTGAGCGACTGAACTGAACTGATGTAAGGGCCCGCCCATTTGACCTCATAGTCTCTTAATCACCTCTTTAAAGGGCCCTATCTCCAAACATAGTCACATTCTGGGATACCCTACAATTAGGATTTAAACATACAAATTGGGTGGGGGTGGGGGCACACTTCAGCCTTATAAATTGAATTTTCTAAGGAAATTTTGAGGCTGTTATCAGAAGAAAAGGAAATCGATGTTGTCAGGCACAAACACCTCCAGCCTCTGCAGACACTTTCCCAGCAAATCCTGTCATGAATTTGCTACAACTTGATTTGAGATGGCAATATTTCCAGCCTTGAGGAATGCCCCTACTTAGAAGGTTTGCCGTTGCTGTTGTTTAGTCAGTAAGGCAGAGCCGACTCTTTGCAACCCCAAGGACTGTAATTCACCAGGATCTTCTGTCCATGGGATTTCCCAGGCAAGAATACTGCAATGGGTTTCCATTTCCTACTTGGAAGGTTACCACCCTGGTTAATAGTACTGGGAAAGAATAGTAAAGCTTTCAAACCAGGTACCCTAAGTGTGTTTCATTAAATGTGCAATGATTGGGCATTTAGATAGATATTACTGGTGGGGGGAGACTTTTCTTTTAGAAATTATCAAACGCAAATTAGCAGAGTTTCTAGACCACAGAACTTTCCAGAGCCTTTCAATATGCTAATAATTATTGTGAATCCCCAAGAATGAGGGTGTTGTCTGCAACATTTATGGTTCCTCCAAACACACATTTGGGAATGCTTCCTTATAAAATTGCCAGCCACACAGCTGGACTTAAAAGCTAAGAGTTGAGTTTGGGGTGGAAGCAGGCCAAAGAAATGTCTGGACATTTGGAAATGGACCTTTGCCAGTTCTAGAGAGCTTCAGCCTCGTCAGGCACCCTACCAGCTCAACATCAGCTGACAAGTAAGTGGGAGGTTTAGAGCTGAAAGCATCCACTGAGGCTGGCAGCAGCAGGAAAACTAACCAGGGCAGTGGGGAAAAAGAAGAGGCTATCGTCCGGATCACCAAATTCCAGAGCTGCAGAAAGATCAAGCATGAACTGGGTGCTTAGTTGCGAAGCAGCCAATCTACCCAGTCGCAGGTGGTGGGGAGAGTTCCACGGTGAGATTTCCTGAGCATCTTTTGAGTGTCTGGGTCAAGAACCACAGAGATTCATCTTAGCTAATGGGGTGGATATCAGTCTGAGACCATTCTAGGAGGCAGGGGGCTGGGAATAACCCACTGACCTAGGCAAGGGGTGCTGATCCAAGTTCCAGTTCTAGAACTGGAGAAGGAGCCAGGATCTGGGGAGAAAGCAGGGAGACCACCTGACCATGTTCAGTAGAAGTCTACCTTGGGGTGACAAGGGACTAAAATACACATAGTTTTCAAGATTCCAGATCTGTTTCAGGGGAGCAGCAGATTTTAGGCAAATTTACTAGCAGGGAAAGAAAACTGCCATCAGAATAGCAAGCTGCCTGTTCCCCTCACCTTCTCAGCTCAAACTGCTGCACTGATACCACCAACTATAATTGCCCCTGTTCTTCCTGCTCCAACCAAAAGGCCTTTGTTACCCCACTTAGCAGGACTGCAACCCCCTACTTTTTCTCAAGCTGTCTCTCTTTTCATGTTTTACCTGGGTAAACCCAGCTGATTATTTAAGATCCAGCTCAGGCAAGACCTTCTTAGGGAAGACATTCTTGCCCTCCCTCATGTCCCTCCATCACCTCCCAGGCTTTGTTAGGTGCTCTTCCTTCATATTTCAAGGAGCCATGGACTAACACTTCAGCACTGGACCATCATTTTGCTGACAAAGGTCCATCTAGGCAAAGCTATGGTTTTTCCAGTGTCATGTACAGATGTGAGAGTTGGACCGTAAGGAAGGCTGAGAGCCAAAGAATTGATGCTCTCAAACTGTCGTGCTGGAGAAAACTCTTGAGAGTCCCTTGGACTGTCAGGAGATCAAACCAGTCCATCCTAAAGGAAATCAACCCTGAATATTCAGTGGAAGGACTGATGCTGAAATTGATGCTCCAATACCTTGGCCACGTGATGTGAAGAACTGACTCACTGGAAAAGACCCTGATGCTGGGAAAGATTGAAGGCAAAACGAGAAGGAAGCAGCAGAGGATAAGATAGTTACATACCATTACTGACTCAACTGACATGAATCTGAGCAAACTCTGGGAGATAGTGAAGGACAGGGAAGCCTGGTATGCTGCAGTCCATGGGGTCGAAAAGAGTTGGACACAACTTAGAGACTGAACAGTGAACAACAACTGGACCATGCCAGACCCAGAGATGTGTGCATGTCAGCCTTCCCCTGGGGTGTGTTAGAAGCACAATTAATATCTGTAGAACTCGAATGACCTGCAAACAGCAAGGTACACAGAGTTAATGTGACTATCACATCCACTCAGAATTGAGCTTAGCACATTACGTTTACTTTCTACTTGTAAATGTTGAAAGGATACCCTTTCACATATAATTCTCTTGCCATTTGACCTCTAAATAAAATTGAGCACACAGTGTCAACGGGGCTAAGGCATCCTTCTGACACATGGTAATTACCCTTAAAAGCATACCTCCCAACGAATCCCCTAAAAAACACCACGGCTCAGATTCTGGCAGCGTTCATAAATCACCAGCTCTGGACCCTCAGAAGTTTAGGAAGTTAGCAAGGATCCTTGACAGAATTACTGCTTTTATTAATGCCGTGGGCTTGGATTATTTATTTAAGATTACCAGGATCAGAAAACATGCACTGCAATCAAGCCTTCACCTAAATCACAAGGAATGGTACAAGGTCCCCTCGAGATAGCAAGGTCTCATTATTTTCTGGTTGAGAAGAAGCTCTCCCAAGAGATCTAGGAGCTGGCTACACTCCAGGAAGAAAGAGGATGATCAAAAGTATCTTTTCCATTCCAAGCGCTATAAATATTAAACACATGTTTTGCAGTTCAATTGTTTCAGAAAATTTTCCAATGTGATCTTTATAAACATTAGTACTTCCCTCCCACCCCAGTAACTAGCTGCTGGATGGAGGCCCCTGGGGACAGTTAATGAGGAAGTGCTCCCAGTACTGTGAACTATGCCCCCAGAGCAAGACAGACCCTGTAAGGAAGTGTGTTACCTCTTCCGGGTCACAGGTTTCCAATTAGACTCTAATTACTCGAACACTAAATTACTCAATGTGACCCGAAAAGAAAAGAAAGCTTCCCAAAGTTGGAGACACACACGGAACCTTAGTGGGAAAGGGCTTCAGAAATGACCAGTTGCTAACCTCCTTTTATAAGAGAAGGCAGAAAGCAAAGGCAAGAAGTCCAGGGTCCCAGAGCCCACCTCCGTCTCCAGCCAGCTGGGTCACTGTTGACTGTCTTTCAGGATCTCACAAGCTTGGCTGGTTTTTCTTCCCTCTCCACCCTCCACTCTGGGATCTCTTCCTCTGTGTAATAAAAAGAGGATGTTCGACAGTATCCGTTTCCTTTGTCTCGCCTCTCACCACTCCGTTCCCCAACAAATCAAATCACCACCACTTCCTATCTGTACTTTTCTTCTGCCTGAAATGCTCTTCCTTGCCTGGGAAGTCTGGCAAACTTCTTCTCAGCTCTAAGGCCCAGCTACAGATGCGCCTGGCTTTCCCTGGCAGCTCTTCTCACTCTTGTGTTACCGTCTTCATGACCCATATACATTGTTGTACAGTGCTTTGGGCATCAATCCTGACCTGTCTCTTGGACTAAACTGTGGCCACAAGGCACGTCCTCAGTCACATGCCAGTCTCCTACACCCCTCACTTCAGTTTCCACTTCAACTCTCCTCTTAGAAAACCCAAATCCACACTCCCCAGGCCACTCTCATTGCATATCCTAACCCTTCACCAAGTGTTCCACCATCATCACAAACCCAACATTTCCAAGACAGGAGCCATAGGTTCCTTTGCCCACCCACCCACCATCCCACAATCTACTCCTGGTCCTCACCTGCTCATCTCTGCAAATGCCATTAGTATCCTATTGGTGACCCAGATTAAAAACCCAAGGTTCCTGGGACTTCCCTAGTAGTCCAGTAGGTAAGATACCAAGCTCCCAATGCAGGGGACCTGGGTTCTATCCCTGGTGAGTGAACTAGATCCCACATGCCACAACAGAGACCTGGAGACAGCCAAATAAATAAATGTTTTCTAAAAAGGTCTTGAAAATATTTTAATAAAAAGTCTTAAAAAAACAAGGTCCTCAAAAATAAGTTAATTAGAATAAAAATCCAAGGTTCTCAAAAAGAAATGAAACAAAACTAAAAACCCAAGCTTCTCACTGGAGCTTCCACTGGCCTTTCTCTGAGTAACTACCAGTGCTTTTCACTCCAATTAGATCCCATCTCTAGCTGCTGTCACCCACTTCTTGTACTGGAACCACAGTCAATCCAAGCTCCCATTACCTCCCATCTGATCGTGTTCAGGACCTTCCGCTCTGTTCTCAGTCTCTGTTCTTGCTCCGCCAAGACCCCCAACACACTTCTGCTATAGTCAATATCCCTAAGAACGGCTCGGTCATAGAGTTCTCTTGCTCACAGTTTCAGTGACTCTTCACCGTCTAGCTCTTTGTCCAAACTCTTCAGCGTTTTGTTCAAAATCCTCTACAATTCAGCTTCAACTGCATCTCCATTCTTACCTAAAATGACTCCAATTACTCATCCTGGCTCAACCATAACTTCTCCTCGCTGTGTTTTCCTGCCACATTTCCTTCTCTCAAAACTCCAGAAACTGAAACAATTAAACCAGAACAGTAAAACAGTATTCAGTAAGAGTTTTTTGTGCCTATAAGGACAGTGTGTAAACTGGGAGCTTTCGGATTCAAAACTGAGATGAGGCTCAGAGGGACGATCCCATCATGGCATAAAGAGTGGAAAGGAGGGAGTTGTTTAACCTTCACAATGATGGGTTCTGACAGCGGGGGTTACCAGACAGCAGGGGCTTGGTTCAAAGCGATTACCTCATAGCATTTCAGAAAGACGACTGAAGTTTCTTTTATGATTTACAAGAAGTAATCTAAATTAAATCTTGCTTACGTTCGTGAAATAAGCTAGACTTAGTTTTGCTTACATGGCTTAAATGGTTTTGTCTGCACACGCTTTTCAAATTTGGTCTCTATTTTGTATTTAAGGAGCACTGGATGAAGAAGAAATTGAGTGGTTTAGAAAGGGTCCAAACTCTCTTTCTTAAAAGTTCCTAGTTCAAGAACTCCCAGTTAGGAACTGTGGACTCCTTTGAAGTCATACCAGATGAGTTTTCAATCAATTATAGACTCTTCATTTCCCCTCTAATTTACCATATTTTCCAGCAAGAAGAGAGGGAGGTATTCTCTTCCCCACATCCCCACTCAGAAGGTCCGCTCATCAGTCTGACTTTATTAAATGAAAATCTTTAATATGTGAGAAGTATTAAGTATAATATCAACATATCCCCAAAAGAAGTTGAGAACCCTGAATTATTACTAGTCCACTTAAAAATACTATGACTATTTTCTCTGAAATTGCTAAGCTTGTATGATTGGTCAAACTGAGTAGGCAATTTAATCATATAACCATTAAAGTCTATCAAATAACTGATTTAAACTACTAAGTTCACTTGCCCAGACTGTATGATTATTTTCACCTTGTATGGACAAAAACTATACTGCTCAACACCAAGAGCAACAGAATGGTGATGATAAAAAATAAATACATTTGTGTTCCATAGCATCTATGAATGTGTGAGATTGAGGGTTTATCTTAAGCAACAAACTCTCAGTTTACAGATAATAACACTGTTACCAGAGGTCAATATTTTTTGTACAATCATAAAGTCCTGAAATTCTTAAATCATAAAGTCATGAAATTCTTTCAAACAACAGGTATAATTAGTTTCCCTATTTTATTGTCTGTACAGGCAATTTAACTTTATAAGAAGTTCCTTTTAGGGACCCTCATTGTTTCCCTAAAACACTGCCTTGAGCCATGACTCATAAATTCATGTGAACAAGGATGATGTAAATGCTGCCCTCAAAGGACTTCCAGTTAAAGAGTCTGGTAACTAGACTGTGGGAAGATTCAGGGGGTAGCTTCCTGGCAGTTTGAAGATGGCCCCAGAAGCATGGCTCAAAAACCCATATACGTGGAGCAACTCCAGTAAGAAGTTGGATGGTGCTCAACTCCATTGGCTACATCGGACACCAAGGGCCAAGTTGTTTATATGCTGGTTTTGGCGTTAATGTGGCGTTTTCCCAAGGATCTAGGATTAGGGAAGCATGCAAATTTTGCATTTGTGGACTTGCAGGTATGATTTAATTTGCTCATGCAAATATAGGTTTGGTCGTATACAAAAGGAAACAAACAAAAAGAGACCGGGAAAGCTGATGTTCCAACTTCCTCCTTAATAACCATCTATTTTCTTTGGGTTTTTAATAGAGTAAATGAAAATAATATTGTCTAATCACACCTAGGAAAACTGATACAAAACAGAATTAAGAATTAAGTGTTGTATAAAGAATAGAAATAGAAACAGAATTAAGTGGGGTATAAAGTTCAGAAGATCTATAGTTTGATATAAGGCAAAACATGTTCTTCTTAGGGTAACCAAAATAAGTAGGAAAGATGAAAATGATTTCTGGAAGATGAGATCTTAGACTTGTTTTCAGTTTCTAGGCTTAAATAATCTCCCTACTTACAATGTGCATGTGTGCCCAAAGTATGTATTATGCCTGTTTTCTTGCTTAAAATCTAAACTTAAAAGCAATCTCCCCAAGGACATAGTAGATTAAAAACCATTTTAAGGACACTAAAAAGTTATTTTAGAGACACTGGGATGTATCTATATCCTTGGTGGCTGAATAAGGCAGAGGTCTGACCTTAAAAAAAAAAAAACTGAACAACAAAATCAAAATCACTGTTATGCCAGGAGAAATATATTTTATGACAATGTAATGGCAAGTCACTAAAACTTGTGAATAGTTAGGTACATACGCGTTGGTCAGGACTGAATCTAGGCCCTTCATTTCATTACTTTCAATATGGAGGGCAATGCACAAATCCAGGAGCCGTAGAGACATGGGAAGAATTTCCATTTTTGCTCACTCCTCTCTCCTAAAATACAATGCAGGCAAATACTTTCAAAAGGTATTAGGGTTTCTATTGAGAGATTTTTCAAAGCAACCTGTCATCCATTTGTATTTTTAATTAAAAAAAAAAAGTGAGAAAACGATGCTCTTCGTGGCATTATGTGTGGATGAGAGGAGAATACAGCTTTTGCCTCTTTTCCTCCAGTCGCGACCGTGTCCAGTCTCCAGTCTCAGCGAGGCAGTTGTGCCAAGAGAACCCTTTACTTGTCTAGAACTGTGACTCACCAGAAGATCCATATACGCACCACCAAAACACCTGCTGACATTTTAAACCATACAAGTTACTTTAGATTTCAAGACTGCAAGGTCCTATTAGATTCCCATGAATGAAAGAAAAGCTTTCCATCAAGGATGGAAGTTGCAGGGATCCTAAAGAGTAACCTAGTGTCCACATCGAAACTGGAAAGCAGGGCGACCCACTCTGTCCGAGCATCCTTGTGAAGCTGTGGCAATCACCACGTAGCACAAAAATCTAAATACAAATTAACAGATTCTGGGACCTCCCAGTGCTCCAGTGGTTAAGAATCCACCTCCCAATGCAGGGGACGTGGGTTTGATTCATGGTGAGGGAAGGCCACAGCTAAGACCTAACACAGCCATCAGAAAATAAATATTTTAAATTAATTAACAGAGTCCATGACAATGGTTGAATCTAGTCTTCCAGTAGAAGCATTAATTCCTCATTTCCAAACAGGTGGTCTGGAGGTAATTCAGCATGTCCAATAATGATTTACCAAAAAATGACATTTAATTTTCAGAAGAATTTACCTTCCATTTACAATACACTTTAGAGGAATCCCTTCTCAAAGTGCCATCTATGGACCCCCAAGGGGTCTCTGAATCTCCTTCAGAGGGTGCTGGAGTTCAAAACTACTTTCATAATAAAATTTTTCCCATTTCACTGTGTTGACATTTGTACAGATGGTGCAGAAAATGATGGGTAAAGCTGCTGGCCCTTAGCCCAGACCCAGGAACAGGAGCAAACCGAACTAGCAGCTCTCAGGTTCTTCCTCATCCCCACTCGCAGGGGGGAAAAAAGGGAAAGCTAATTTTAGTTAATGATCTTGATGAAGCAGTAAGAATGAGCTTATTAATCTGAGCTCTTACATACACAGTTTTAAAATGTTCTGTTTGGATAAAATGGGAGGTGCCCATACAGTACTTCTGCTGCTTGCCTTCAGGGAAAAGTACTTACGCGATCGTTTGAATTACAATTGAAATATGACTATCTTCCCGGAACACTATTTTTACTTGGAAGAATGACTGACAGGCTCACTTTGGCTATTCAACTTTGACTACTTGGCAGACATATTTCAAAAATCAACTGAGCGAGTCTGTTAGTTCAAGGTAAATGCCCGGCAGTATTTGCTGCTAAAGATAAAATTTGAGAAAATCAAAGGCTGTACTAAGGAGATTGTATGTTTAAAATAAATCGTGATGCTCCTACTAGTGGAGACCATGAATTCCAATTATGAATCTGCCACCAGAAGCTGCCTTCCCAAGTAAACACTCACCCAAAGCATATGGATTAATCCAGGACATCTTGCACTCTGCTCTGTTGTTGACAAAACATTTCCCCAGCTCTAGGTCACAGGAGCTAGGAGTCTCCAATTTCCTGAACCTATTCAGATGCCCATTTGATGTTGTCAACAATGCATCAATCTAGCTCAGCAGAACCTTCCCTTCTCCCAGCCAGCAAGGCCTGAGAGCTTGGCCCTCTGCAGTTGAGTGGGGCCCTGACTTATTAAATTAAAAAAAAAAAAAAAAAACAGGAGTCTCTGTTCCCCCATCTTCATTAACCTTCTCATTATATGGTAATAACAACCAAGAACTCAGGGCTAAGAGTAGAGAAACTTCCCCAACTTTCTTTGGGCTGGTTTTCCCCAGGGGATTTGTCATGCTACACCACAAACTTTAAACTTGATTCCTCAATATCGGCTTCAATGAGCTAAGAATGTAAGGCAGAAGCGAGATCAAAAGGAGAGAAAAAAAAATCTCTTTAATCAAAAATAATAATAATAATGAAAAAAACAGAGAAATACAGTAGGTTTTGTTGTGTTCATGGTGTCTTGGGTTTTAATGTGTTTCATTTTATTTTGTTTGGTTTTAATGTCCTGGATATTAAAGGAAAAAGAAACAGAATGTTGCATAAGGTAGAGAAAAGTTTAGAGAGTCTTCATGAACAGGGACTGAGCAGTAACTGATGGAGAAATTTAAGACAACGTGATGATAACACAGGGTCTAGGTGATCACTGTCCTATAGACATACTATGGAAGGCACATATGTAATTTGAACTTTCCTAGGAGCTACTTTTTTTAAAGAGGAGAATGAAATATATAAAATTAGCTTTAATAATATATTTTATTTGACCCAATATATCCAAAGCTTTATCTCAATAAATAATTAATATAAAATATTAATTAGGTATTTTAATTGTTTTTTTCATATACTATGTTAGTCTGCTCATGCTGCCATAGCAAAAGGCACAGAGTGCAGGGGGCTTAAACAACAGAAATTTACTTTCTCACAGTTCTGGAGGCTGGCAGTCCACGTGAAGGGCGCGGCATGGTGGGCTTCTGGTCAAGGCCCACTTCCTGGCTTGCAGATGGCCACTTTCTCACTGTGTCCTCTCATAAGGCCAAAAGGGAAAGCAAGCTTCCTGGTCATCAGGCTTTCATCCTATGACCTCATTTAACCTTAATCACTTCCTTACCCCAAATGCAATCACATTGAGAGTTCAGTTCAGTTCAGTCGCTCAGTCGTGTCCGACTCTTTGTGACCCCATGAATCGCAGCATGCCAGGCCTCCCTGTCCATCACCAACTCCCGGAGTTCACTGAAACTCATGTACATTGAGTCGGTGATGCCATCCAGCCATCTCATCCTCTGTCGTCCCCTTCTCCTCCTGCCCCCATCTCTCCCAGCATCAGAGTCTTTTCCAATGAGTCAACTCTTCACATGAGGTGGCCAAAGTACTGGAGTTTCAGCTTTAGCATCATTCCTTCCAAAGAACACCCAGGGCTGATCTCCTTCAGAATGGACTGGTTGGATCTCCTTGCAGTCCAAGGGACTCTCAAGAGTCTTCTCCAACACCACAGTTCAAAAGCATCAATTCTTCGGTGCTCAGCTTTCTTCACAGTCCAACTTTCACAACCATACATGACCACTGGAAAAACCATAGCCTTGACTAGACGGACCTTTGTTGGCAAAGTAATGTCTCTGCTTTTGAATATGCTATCTAGGTTGGTCATAACTTTCCTTCCAAGGAGTAAGCGTCTTTTAATTTCATGGCTGCAATCATCATCTGCAGTGATTTTGTAGCCCAAAAAGATAAAGTCTGACAGTGTTTCCACTGTTTCCCCGTCACTTTAGGACTTCAGTATATGAATCTGAGGGTAGAGGACACCATTCCGTCCATAGGTTACTAAGTCTTTGAAATCTGGTGTGTGCTTTACATTTGCTGCAATTTCAATTCAGACAAAGCACATTTCAAGGGCTCGTTAGCCACATGAGGATTCTGCACCGGACAACACAGAGCTCGATCCACAGTCGTTGGCTTTAGAAGTCAGAGCCGGGCTTCCCTCGTGGCTCAGTGATAAAGAACCCACATGGCAAAGCAGGCACAGAGGATGACATGGTTGGATGGCATCACCAACTCAATAGACATGAGTCTGAGTAAACTCTGGGAGTTGGTGATGGACAGGGAGGCCTGGAGTGCTGCAGTCTGTGGGGTCGCAAAGAGTCAGACATGACTGAGCCACTGAACTGAACTGGCAAAGCAGAAGACACCGGTTCGATCCCTGGTCTTGAAGATCCCCCATGCAGCAGAGCAACTAAGCCTGTGTGCCACAAGTACTGAGCCTGTGCGCTAGAGCCCAGGGAGCAAGTACTGAGCCCACATGCCCTAGAGCCCATGCTCTGCAGCAAGAGAAGCCACCACAGTGAGAACCAAAGCACCACAAGTAGAGAGTAGCCCCTGTTTGCCACAAGTGGAGAAAAGCCCGCATGGCAACAAAGACCCAGCACAGCCAAAAATAAAAGTAACCTTTTAAAAAGGTCAGAGCCACTCTGACCTCGAGAGCTCCAGAGCCTGATCTTAGGTAGAAGGTGGTTACTCTAGGAAGAAGCCTGGCCACTGGCCAACACAACCACAGCCAGAAACCAAGGTTCCCCTAGGGGCCGGAGGGGACACGGCACACCGCTCAAGAGTCCTGAGAACCCAACTGTCAGTGTCTGCAGTTCGGCGATCAAATTGAGGGTTTCCCATTCAGCCACGGCCTCATGGACTCTGTCTTCAGCTGGGAAAACAGTGGCAAGTCTCCTGGAGATGGCTAACTACAACATGTGTGCACACTCTGCCACCTCCCCGCTCAGCTGCAAGCTCCCTAGGACTCTATGTGCATGGACTCGGGGAGGTTTCTCTGGGGACAGGGCTCTGTAGGCAAGCTGTTATGCTTGGTGTTCCTGATCTGCAAACATACACAGCACAGCAAGCACACCGGATCCAGCCATGTGACATTCCATTTGACCAAAACTGGAGGCAAACTGAAAACAAACCCGAAAAGATGATGAAATAAGGAAACATTTACAAAAGAAACAAAATTCCCTTGATTTCCATGGGGAAACAGCAAACAAGGAAGCAAGCAATCAGTAACCTTCAGGAGTATACGTTAAGGTCCTTTTTAGTATAAAACTACACCTTAAAAAAACAGGGCTTCTTTGGTGGCTCAGTGGTAAAGAATCCGCCTGCCAATGCAAGAGACATGGGTTCCATCCCTGGGCAGGGAAATGAGACCCTACTTCGATAGTGCTGTCCTGCTGAGAGCAAAACATTAGTAGCTGCATTTGTACTGTTATTATGCGGTCCTAAATCCTTTCTCCCTTGCAGTAACAGCCGTTTTTCTCCAGTCACCCATCTCTTTGTCACTCCTTGCCTGTGGTTGAGATGGTCGACCCTAGAATCCAGGACTGACCATGACTTTAGCAGCATGGCTTGTCCATGGGCCACAGTGACTGGCTGAGAAAGGAGACATGGCCAAGCCAGCCAAAGCAGCGTGTCCCTCCAGGGCTTCACCAAAAGTCTCAGCGAAAGCAATGTTCTTTTACTGGGGCTGCTGAGATGATGACCTCACCACCATTTGGGGACAAGACTGCCTGCATAAAAGGAGAAGAAAGACAGATTCAGTCGATGGAGGGATGTGTCCTCTCAGCATCACTGTGATGTCATATTAACCCCACTTCCACCCCTTCAAGCATCCACTATGCTGAATCAAGCATCACACTGAGTTGCTTCTACCTTTGAAGTCATCCTGGGGTCTATTTGCCTCTCCTTTTGTTTTTTTTTTCAAGAGCCCCAACCTCCCTCCTCTACAACTGAATTATCCTCCCAAGTATTAAAATTAATCTTCTCCATAACAGCCTCTCAGTAATCCAATTATCCTTAGACAAAAGTCACCTTTCTATAGTATTTATCTACTCATTTTATTTTCCTGCTCATAACCCTTTCATAGAGGGGCTTCCACAGAGGCTCAATGGTAAAGAATCTGCCTGAGTGCAGGAGATGAAGGTTCAATCCCTGGGTTGGGAAGATCCCCTGGAGTAGAAAATGGCAACCCACTCCAGTATCCTTGCTTGGAAAACTCCATGAACAGAGAGCCTGGCAGGATACAGTCCATGGGGTCACAAAGAATGGGACACAACTGAGCACGCATGCATGCAACTCTTTAATGGAATCAGAATATTTCAAAAGAGAATATTCTGAAATCAGCTTTGCTGTCTCTTCTGGGAAGCTTGCTCAGACAGCCCCTCCCTTCCAGGACTTGATGAATACATCTTTGGCACATTCAATATTTAATCCTGTGAGTGGGATGGTAGCCCAATATTTAATATGTTAATCTTCAGTGATAGCTATCTTCGTGCCCCTATTCTCTTTGCCTTGAAACTGGAGACCCAGTCTTATGCATGTTTGAATCCAAAATGCCTGGCAAAAAGCAGACAAAAGCATCAAATCATCTATACAGAATCCGTTGACATCCACAAACCGTGCCCAACCTGACTTTCCACCCTTCTTCTCCCTCTGTTAAAGTCACATAATATGGCACAGCCAGGCTCATTGTGGGGCTTACTCAGGCCAACATACCTGGTTGAGTTTTGTTGTTGTTGTTTGTGTCTGACTCCTTGCCACCCCATGGACTGCAGCACGCCAGGCTTCCTCATCTCCTGGAGTTCACTCAAAATCATGTCCATTGAGCCAGTGATACTATCTAACCATCTCATTTTCTGCTGCCCTCTTCTATTGCCTTCAATCTTTCCCAGCATCAGGGGCTTTTCCAATGAGTCAGCTCTTCGCATCCGGTGGCCAAAGTATTGGAGTTTCCGCTTCAGAATCAGTCCTTCCAATATTCAAGATTGATTTCCTTTAGGACTGACGGGGTTGATCTCCTTCCTGTCCAAGTTGACTCTCAAGAGTCTTCTCCAAGCACCACAATTCAAAAGCATCAGTTCTTTAGTGCTCAGCCTTCTTTATGGTCCAACTGAGTTTTAGGGTATGCACATGTGACGCAACAAGAAAGAGAAGCATCCTATGGAAATCAAAGAATAGGAACTATGACCCCATCAAGCCCTGCAGACGCTGGAACGAGAAGGTGAACCTAAGCAGCTCCAGGCTTCAGCATCAGTCTTGCTCGAGTCCTGCAGGTGCTGTAGTGCCTTCTGGGAACTGCTGTTGGTGCCACCTGACTTGCTCGCCCTCTGCCAAGTTTTCCTGCACAGTTTCTGCTTCTCTGTGACTTCAACTTCTTCATAATATCACTGACTTACTCATAATGCCCTCTTCTACTCATGGTTTCTTCTGGTTTCTTCTTCCTCTCATCTTCATTTCCCAAACCTAACTGCCGGATTCTTTATTCCACAATGTAATTTCCCCAAATCCAGACCCTAAGCAACCCAGCTGTCTCCTGTTTATGCAGAGTTTTTCAGGCTAGGACACAGGACAATCATGGCCTCTGTCTGGTCCACCCAGCTTAGACAATAAGGACAGGGTCACTTGGCAAAACACACACCTGCCTAGGTCTGCACATCACTATGAGTGGGGTCTGTAATGCGGGAGACCTGGGTTCAGTCCCTGGGTTGGGAAGATCCTCTGGAGAAGGGAAAGGCTACCCACTCCAGTATTCTGGCCTAGAGAATTCCATGGGCTGTACAGTCCATGGGGTCACAAAGAGTCGGACACGACTGAGAGACTTTCACTTTCATGAGTGGCGTGATTGTCCTTAACCGAGGCTGGGCTTAAGGGCACTCTCCACTTATCCAAAATGCCTGACAAGATCATATGCCCTAAACGCTATATCTACCCACTGACTCAAATCATTCCCCTAGTCACAAATGTCCTTCCATTTATCTTCATTAGAACGTCATCCTTTGTAAGATCCATGTCAAATACTACTATCCAATGAAAACTTTCCCAAATTTGCTAACTGGTATCAAACTTTCCTTTTTCTGCAATTTCAAAGCAGTTGGTGCCTTAGTGCTTTTATTTTAGCATTTATCACACTCTGTCCTAGATGGTAAATGTTCACATATATTTTATTGTCCATCTGGATTGTAGATTTCTTAAAGGGCAGGCCCATTGCATTCATATTTTGTTTCCCACATTACACCTAAGACAGAGTTTTGAAAACAGTAATACTCAATAAAATGTGGCCAAATTGAATTTTAAATGAGTATTAAATTCTAAGGACAATTTAGAGATGACAGCTGCCCTGCAGTATAATCAGCCGCCGTACCTGAATTCTTTTTACTGAGTACAAATTGTCCCTCAAATATATCCTATTTCCATTGCAATGTGTGTTGCCTTGCAGATTCCAACTCACTCTGCTTCCTCCAAACCTCGGTCAATTCTCAAATCCCTCTGGCTACTTTTATGCTGAGACCTAGGTAGAGGGGCGTCCATTCTCTCAGCCTCAATTTCAATTGGAACAACCCATTGTTAAGATCCGCAGGGCTTGGAGATCAGCTCATAGCTATAGGCTCCATAAGAACTTGTTGTGTAGCAAACCTTGCTGAAACTCTGCTTCCTAAATTCAAAGTTGAGACTCATTTAGAATTCCAAAATCTCCTAAGTGCGATTTGCTACAGACGCAAACTTGAAAATCAAATGGACTTTTGCCCTTTCATGAAAACCTGAAAGGGAATTAATTGCGCTCAAAACTAATAAATAGTCCTGTTTATTGTATGATGAGTAACATCCAGCACTTTACATGACTAATTAAACAATCTGGAATTTGCTTTGAAGACTAAGCTATTCTTAATAATTTTAAATTGCTAGCTGTCTAAGCTGGAAACAATACTCTCAATTGCTGAGAAACTTTAAAAGAGCCTCTACCATTAAATAGAGCTTTAAGAAAACAATTTAAGCATCTGCCAGTTTCCTCGATCTAGAAATACCCACAATTCTTGATAATTCAAGAAACTTATTATCTAATTTGTGGATTTCCTGGGCTTCAGCTTCCTTTTCTTGCTGGAGACTTGCTTTCACTCTCTGTGTCCCCCTCAGGCAAGGACTGAGTGGGAACAGAGAGTGAAGGTGAAAAGTTAAACAAAATTGTAAAACACACTGTCTTATAGTCATCTGGTTCATCACGGACATTCACGCTCCCTTGGCCCCTTTGCCCTGAAAGAGTATCTTCCACATCACATTTCGTGCTGTGATCACAGTGTTCCGACAGGCACATGATGTTCTCAGCCAACGCAACCAAGTCCGTGTCTCAGTAACTCTGTTCTCAAAGCTCAAATCAAGCATTTTGTCTTCTTTTTTTTTTTTTTTTTAAGTAAAGTTGGTAGGAAAGAGATCTGAACCCAATGGCTAATAAAGAGCTATCAAGAACTCAGGCTCCACTTCTGCTTTGTAAGTAAGTTCATCTATACCGTATTTCTAGACTCCATATATATGCTTTAATAAATGATATGTCTCTTTCTGACTTAGTTCACTCTGTATGACAGTCTCTAGGTCCATCTGTATAAAATAGATAACTAATGATACCGAATGAAGACTCTTGAGAGTCCCTTGGAATGCAAAGAGGTCAAATCAGTCAATTCTAAAGGAAATCAACACTGAATATTCATTGGAAGGACTGACACTGAAGCTGAAACTCCAATACTTTGGCCACCTGATGCAAAGAGCTGACTAATTGGAAAAGATCCTGACGCTGGGAAAGACTGAGGGCAGAAAGAGAAGGGGGCGACAGAGGATGAATCGGTTGGATGGTGTCATCGACACAATGGACATGAGTTTGAGCAGACTCTGGGAGATAGTGAAGGACAAGGAAGCCTGGTCCACTGCAGTCCTTGGGGTCTTAAAGAGTCAGACACGACTTAGTGACTGAACAGTAAGAACCTACTATATAGCACGGGAACTCAATTCATTGCTCCGTGGTGACCTAAATGGGAAGGAAATCCAAAAAAGAGGAGATATAGTATATGTGTAGCTGATTCACTTTGCTACACAGTAGAAACTAACACAAGTAAAGTAACTACACTGCAATAAAAATTAATTAAAAAAAAACACAGGCTCTAGTTTTCCAGGTTGTTGTTATCGTGGAAAACAAACCTATCATTTTTCAAAGACAAAGTCTAGTTGTTGGCCAAGCAAAGTCACACCAGAACAACTCAGGAATAAGGTCAAATATTTGGAGATTACTCTTTGAGAATTTCTTTCTGAGACCGGCAACCTCAGCAGTTCTCAAATACTGTGTTATTGATATCTTTTAATACTCTTAAAGATTCCAAAGAGTTTTTGATTACAGAGTTTATACCTATCAATATTTACCATATTAGAAATTAAAAGAAGATTAAAATTTTTATCTGTTAAAATCACTGTAATGAATCCATTGCATACTAACATGTGTAATATAAATTTTATTTTAAAAAAATTAACTCTTCTTTCCAAATCAAAGAAAGTTTACTGTGATGAGCATAATTGTTTTACCTTCTTTGGCAAATCTATTCAATATCTGGCTTAATAAAAGACAGCTGGATTCTCATATCTGGTCTGTATTTAATCTGTTGTGATGAATTATTTTGGTTGAAAGAGCTAAGGAAAACCCAGCTTTCAACGGGAAGAGAAAGGACCTAGAAGATGCCCTGAAAGGCACACTCTGAGACCCACTGGCCTAATAATATCTCTAAAGCTATAATACATCTCTCATTGTATAATTTGAATCCAGGCTTTTGGGTTCTTACTTCACCCAGGTATCACTGATGGGCTTTGGGATGGGCAGTCTTGAGTTTGAGCATCATCTCCACCACTTCACTTCCCTGGTGGCTCAGTGATAGAGAATCCTCCTATCAATACAAGAGACATAGGAGATGTGGGTTTGCATCAATACAAAATATTTTCTGATCCTGTTTCAGCAGGATCTCCTAAAGTCAGTATTTCTGTGAATAAACTCAGCTCAGACAATGGGGTCACAAAAAGTTGGACATGACTGAATGACTAACACTTTTACTTTTCACTTTCTCTTTATCTAGAAAACAAAAGAATTTGACTATCTAGTTATTAATAGAACATTATAGAATTCTCCTGAGTTTTGCTGCAAGTTTTAAGGATTCCTAATGGTTGTTCCAGGGACGGGGGAGCCTCGTAGGCTGCCATCTATGGGGTCGCACAGAGTCGGACACAACTGAAACAACTTAGCAGCAGCAGCAATGGTTGTTCCTAAGAGAAGTGGAATCTTCTGTGAGAAAGTCAAGATAAAGCATAAAGAAGGGTATAGGAATGTAGAAAAAAGCTCTAATCAAAAGACCTTTACTGGGACTTCCCTTGTGGTCCAGTGGTTGAGAATCTGCCTTCCAATTCAGGAGACACAGGTTCAATTCCTGGTCGGGGAACTAAGATCCCACACACAAGGGGCAGCTAAGCTCTTCGCCTCAACAAGAGAAGCCTAATCACTGCAACAGAGAACCAGTACAATCAAAAAAAGAAAAAGAAAAAGGAAAGAGAAGGCATTTATTAAGTACCTGGAGTACAAGGTACTCTCTGCCTTTAGATTCTTCAATGAGGGTAGCGGGGGATTTCCCATGAAGCTGCTGAAACTGAAGCTTCACTAAAAGCTGAATCTTCCCATGGTTGGCAGGAGGGTGGTAGGCAGGGATGGAGAGAGTGTATCAGCTTCCTTGTGGTCTGGTGGCTCCATAGAACAAAGCACAAAAGGAAACAGGAAACTGACAATTATCTGGGGAGTGTGATCTGCAGTGATCACCAAGTCGGATGTTTCAGACGTAATGTCCAGTTCAGTCTTGATTGATGTCCGTGGCTCATTTCTCTCCTACTATGGCTAGCTCTACTTCCCTTTCCAATAACCAGGCTTGCATTAGAGTCAAAAGGCAGCCCACTCTAGGGCAAAACTGGGAGGCGTCCTTCTTTATACTGGGGGAATGTGCTGAAAAGCCGAGGACCAAGCAGAACAGTTTAAGCTGGAAATGTAAAGTGGCAATTCTCTGCATTTAGCTGATCCTGGCCCCATGGGATTAGCTTAGCTGAAATGTGGTCAGGCATTTTCTCTTGGTAGATTACAAGTTTCAAAAATACTCTCTGTACATTAGAATTTTCTAAATGCATCCCTGCTTACCGTGAGGCTGAGAGAACAAATTTCACTCAAGAAATACCAGCCATTTGAAAAAGAAATTCTTAGGGGATTTGCTAGAAAATTGGAAAGGGGACAAGGTATATCCACATATGTATTGGAGTCTGCAAAATCATCAGGCTCCATGCCTGGGATATAGGATGACAATAACCAAGACAAATGTGGAAATAAAGGCAGTAGGTTTTGTACAAAGCCATGCTGAACAAACATTTTTTTTTACAGCTTTTCCTTATTAAAAAAACATCCAAGCTAAACTCAAAAATTAAGATTTTTAAGACAACATTTTAGGGGCTTTTTTTATACAGTGCTTGGGGCATTAATGGTTATGCAAATCATTCATTACCATATGTGAGTGTGACTGCCATGCCCAGTGTCTTGGTTAGGAATCTTTTGGTTATCAGTGACAAAAAACCAAACCCAAGTCAGCTTATGCGTAAAGCTAATTTATTGGCTCACATACTTGAAGAGTGCAGGAAGGCAGACCCAGATGAGTTTTTAGCAGCTAAAATAGATCATTAGGATGGGATTTCCCTATCTCATCGCATAGTCTTTTCCATGTGTGGCTGTCAGCAGTGACTGGATGGCTACAGCCGCCCACTGTGTGTGTGATTTGCTCGGTTGTGTCTGACTCTTTGAGACCCCATGGACGGGAGCCCGCCAGGCTCCTCCATCCATGCAATTCTCCAGGTAAGAATACAGGAGTGGGTTGCCATTTCCTTCTCCAGGGGATCTTCTCCACCCAGGGATCAAACGTGGGTCTCCCACATGGCAGGCAGATTCTTTACTGTCTGAGCCATCAGAGAGGCCCCTAGATAAAGGAAAAGAGGTTTAAAATGGGCCAAACACCGGTTAACAGCACTGGAAGTGTCCTTTGGGCACACACAGACTCCAAGCTTTCCGTCTTTTTCAAGGTCCATCCTTGTCTTCCAAAGAGAGAGTAACCCTTCCTTACACATTTTAAGGAAACAGTTTCCTCAAATCTCCCCTTTAGGGAGAAATAAGAGTATTTAGAAGTATCATACTCAGTTTGAATCTCAGCTTAGCCATTTGCTAGCAAAACTTAGGATCAGTTAATTACTTAGTCACAGTGACCTTTCTGGGTCTGCATCTGTGAAAGAAAAATGGCACACCTGCTGGGCAGCGTCCAGTTTAGGGTGTGAAATATTCAACTTCCAGTAATGTAGACCATATGAAAAAATCTGCTTGGGTTTCTTCCCAAATTCCTCTTGAAGGAAAAGCACAGAAGTACAAAAAGGAACCCATATAAAGTGGAGAGGAGAAAAGAACAGTCACCACCAAGGAGGGATTTCAACCAGTTTCAACAAAGCTCTGGAAAGTGGATCAAAGAAAGAGGCGCAGGAAGCCATGGTCTCTAAGGGAGGAGAAAAGGATTAGGATGCAGTTTGCTCAGGAGAACATCAAGCCCCAGAGTGGGATCCGGCTCAGAGTCAGCAGATCTCACAGGGTGAGAGTGAGAAGTGAGAGATTAATACACTGTGTCAGCTGCACACCCACCAGCCCAAACTCCCATCCTCCCCTCCTCTTCCCACCCTAAATTTAGGCAGCAGATAGTTCTTAGGTCAAATATCTTCAACACTTCTGTCAAGCCTGAAGAAAGTACTTGGAGAAAGCTAATGCTTCCATGATAGGGATTGGCTGCCCCCACCTAAGCAAAGCCCTTCCCATGAAATGAAGCTAGTCAGTTTCCCAATGCAAAGCCTATACACTCATACACACACACACTCAACAAGGGAGAAAACTCAAACCAACAACTCAAGGTTTCTTTCTTACATGATAACACACAACCAAGGCCCAGCAGGTCTAGAAAGAGTTCACAGCAGCACAAAAGAAAACGATCTCATCACTGCAGCCCTGAGATAGATATGATTATCCCCAAATTAAAAAAAAATAAAACTGAGGTATAAGGGGGCTAAATAACTTGCCCAAGAGGAAAAAGTAAATAGAGGAGCAAGAATTTTCGCTCAGGGTTATCTGAATTCAAAGCCTTTTTTACACTCACCACAGCCCTGTCATCATAGCTTATAGGTGCATTATATTTTATAAGTATCATTATATATTAGCCCTGTTTTATTGTTTTAATGACCCTTGTATATGTTATTGTTCCCATTTTCCAGATGAGAACACTGAGACCCATGAAAGTCACTCAGTTACCCTTGATCACATGATGCATCAGTGTTCACTGACACTTAATACCACGAGCACCGATTTTCATGCCACTTCTCTGCTTAAATTTTATCATTCAACAAACACTGTACCCTTATGAAATATAACCTGTCACTACATCTCTGATTTTTTTATTATTTCCGTTGCTAATTGTTTCAGGGCAAACACCTCATTGTATCACTCAACATCATCCTTGATCTGGCCACAACACACACCCTTCTCCCCCCCCACCAGGTAGGTCTCCCAGCCATGCACACATGCTTGCTATGCTTGTCCCCAACTTTAATACTTTGTCTAATATCTACTCCTTCCTGAAACCCCTTGTTTCTTCTCTGAGGTTACCCACCTTGCCCCCATGATTATAATGTACATCTCAAATTCACCATGAGAGTCTATCTAACATGTCCCTGATAGCCCATACTATTTATGGTCACTTCCCTGTATATTCAGCATTATCATATTCAACTGAACAGTCTTCTTATGTTTGTTTTTTTATCCCCTGTGAAGGCTTTCTGTCTTCACACCTTTATCAATGCGTTGAGGTCAAGGTGGGAAACATTATTCTTTATACGTTCCCCACGCAGCACTTTAGACCTAGAAGGTGCACATGCGTGCCTGTTCATTCTCTGTCGTGTCCTGCTCTTTGCAACCCCTACTTTTTGTAGCCCACTGCCAGGCTCCTCTGTCCATGGAATTCTCCAGGCAAGAATACTGGAGTGGGTTGTTATTTCGTCCTCCGGGTGATCTTCCTGACCCAGGGATCAAACCCCGAGTCTCCTGTTTCCTGCATTGGCAGGCGGATTCTTTACTACTGCACCGCCTGGGAAGCCCAGAAGGTGCATTTCCTAGTGAAAGTGCAGCAAGCACTTGAGGACCTGACTTTATAGCTTTGGAGCCGTTCGTCCCCGAGTCAAACATCTCTTGTCCCCTTTCGTTCAGTGTCCTTTGGAAGTTTGCCAGATCCTCGTGACTTTTCTTTGAGTCACTGGCTTCTCTCCCCCGCATTTTCCAGGCTTATTTTTTCCACTGACCTGATGTTCTGATGTGCCCCATGTATATTCCTCATTTGTCTTTACTTTCTGCTCTTTCACAAAGCGAAATGTGAAATGATCCATGCTTTCATTGGCACAGCTCAGTCTTGGGTTTTTACCCCCTAACTAAACCATTCATGTGGAGGAAGCTTTTGATCCAGGATTCAGATTATTCAGTCACGTTTTACATAACCAGAAACCATGCTAGGTGGTTATGTAAACTCTGGTTTTGACTTGAATAGCCAGACAAGAGTCTTTACAATTTAGGTTAAAGCATGTTGTCAGGTCCCATTCAGTTCTGATGGTCTAAATGTCAGAGTTATCCTACAATAGGACCGTCAAAGAGACAGTGTGTCAGGGAAGAATATTTGAGGACAAAATAAAAAATATTTTCTAGACCATTTTTTTGTAATATGTTATTATCATATAAAATGCCCCGAAAAGAGATCAAATTTGCTTATATAGTTCAGTGGACAATTGCTAGAAAAGGACTACCATAGACCAAGCAGCTAGTTACAAATCGAGGTATAAAGTCAACATTCAGGAAAAGTGTCTTCGGGCTTATATTAAAATGTCCAGTGTGTGTGTGTGTTCAGTTCGGTTCAGTTCAGTCGCTCAGTCGTGTCTGACTCTGCGGCCCCATGGACTGCAGCACACCAGGCTTCCCTGTCCATCACCAGCTCCCGGGGCTTGCTCACACTCATGTCCACTGAGTTGGTGTGCGCGTGTTGAGCACGTGCTTCCTTTCTTCCGTTGTGTTCAACTCTTTGTGACGCTATGGGCCATAGCCAGCCAGACTCCTCTATTGATGGGATTCTCCAAGCAAGAATTCTGGAGTGGGTTGCCATGCCCTTCTCCAGGGAATCGTACCGGCCCAGGGATTGAAGCCACATCTCTTGTCACCTGCATTGGCAGGCGAGTTCTTTAGTGCCACCTGGGACGTCCAAAATGTTCAGTGAGCAGGTGAGCAGCCAAGTCTTTAAACGCTGATGAAGTAATGTTTTGTAGTTGAGATGATCCTTTTTTTGTTTTGGCAGGGACTGTTTTCTATACACACTTTCACTCTCACTAAGCAGGAAAAAAAAAATTCTGAACATCTCTTGAAAGGAACTGACAGCTAGAGGGAGAAGCACAGAGACAACAAATGGAGAAAAAGAGGAACCAAACCATTAGCTGAATCCACTCAAAAATGTCAATGGATGCTTGGAGTTTCAAACCCAGATTTCCCATCTTTATTAACAGTTTCTGAGTTGTTCAACTCGTCCTGTCATCAGGACTTTGCTTCTTCTTTGAGCTTCTCTAAAACACTCAAGGCGCATATCAGTTGACTCGATCTCTTGAGTTACAATCTGATTTCTTTAGTGTTATGATTCCTACTCATCTTGTGTGAAACTTACAGGATTTAAGCTGTGTTAAGACACGTTAAGTAGTCACTGTGAATTTCCATAGCAGCTGTTTTGAAATATCCACTGTAGGACTGTAAATATCATAGAATGGTGAACTAAGAATAATACTTTAGATAATTAGAAGTTCGATGGGCAACGTATATCACTGGAGCAGGAGCAACCAACAGGATCAAGATCCCGTCCTATGGGATAATTGTTACTCCTTAAAAAGAGTTATGTAAAGTTTAAAAATAAAATAAAATTAAAAAAAAAAGAAAAGAAAAAAAAAAAAGAGATCACTAAGCCCAGAGACTTCGGGCTTTCCGCGTGGCTCAGCAGGTGAAGAATCCACCTGCAATACAGGAGACACAGGTTCAATCCCTGGTTGGGAAGATCCTTTGGAGGAGGAAATGGCCACCCACTCCAGTATTCTTGCCTGGAGAATCCCATGGACAGAAAGGCCTGGGGGGCTACAGCCCATGGGGTCACAAAGATACTTAAAGATTCTTCTCTAGAGGATCCAACTCCACCCTGCTGACAGTCATTCCAGAAGGACACTGCCAGAAGCCCAGTTGGGGCAGAAAGTGACTTCCCACTCAGCCAATTGCAAGACCCGGGACCACTGTTCCTCCCCAGATGCCTTCTTCCTATGAACTAGCTGAAACAGCTGGCCCCTCTATTTTCCGTAGGACCATCTAAGCATTGCATGTGACAGCTTTGTGCCCTGTGGTCATGTTCAGTCACTAAGTCGTGTCCAACTCTTTGCAGCCCCATGAACTGCAGCATGCCAGGCTGTCCCTTCACTTTCTGCCAGAGTTTGCTTAAATTCACATCCACTGAAATGGTGATGCTATCCAACCATCTCATCCTCTACGTTTTGTGCCCTGAGACTGAACCACGTGGTCAAGCCAGCATGAAGGGGCTATGCCACCTGCTTTCTGTCCTCTCTGGCAAAGTACACGTCACCATGGCTTCGATCAGAAACTGCCTGCCTTGGGGACAATATTTGCCTAGTGACAAGTGAGAAGAACTTATGCTTTCCGTATTTTGAGGCAGGCAAAGAAATAGGCTGCTGTCCCAGAAATTCTACCTGGTGATTTGGAATTTTGAGAAATCTTTCAGCCTGATTAGTGAGGTGAGCTCACTTGTGCTTCCCAGTCATGAATAACCTTGGTCAGAAGAAGCTCTTTCAGAATTAAAAAGTGCCATTCTCTGTAGAACTCATTGGCAAGATTTCTAGGGCTAACACAGAATCACATCAAAAATCTTTTCATCTGACACTGTTTGATTTTAAAGCAATGGCAATATTTGCAGAGCAAAAGATGGATAGATTTGATACTACAATATTTGAACTTCCATACATCTAACCAAAATATAGTAATAAGCCCACAAATGGAAAAGTATTCAGAGTCTCTATGTCAGAAAGATGATTAATATTTCTACCATATAAAAAGCTTTCAATAAGAAAAACATTGGATTCCAATAAGTAAGTAGGTTAGAGACAAATAGTTTTATAAAATTATTTAGCAATTTTAAGAATACTTATCAATTTCACAAATCATTAAAGAACTTTCAGTTTAAAATATAAGCTATTTTCTCTTATCTCACAGCTATTGTCAAATAACAATGTTCAGTGAGTTTGCTAAAGTTATCAATACCCTTTATTTCTGACATGAAAAATATAACTTTGGAAAGAATTTCGGCCAAAATTATCAAGAACCTAGTATAATTATTTTATTAGGATGGGAGGGAGGGCCTATATACATAAATGTTTACCATAGTGCTTTTTGAGAAAGGGGCAGATTATATAAATTAACATATTTTCTGATTATAAAAAAAAATAAGAATAGTTAGTTAACCTTTCTTAGTGCCTGCTCTGTGCCCGAAATTGTCCTAAATGTTTATATGATTAAATCATTTATCTTCATACAAATCTACTAGGTGGATGTCCTATTATTATTACATTTTACGGAGGAGGAAACCAGAGCACAGAGAGGTTAAAAAACTTGCCAAGGTTGAACAGTGAGTGGTGGGGAGAGGACTGGCATCAGGAAGCCATTTCTCAGTTAGTAACCTACCTTCTCGGAGAAGGCAACAGCACCCCACTCCAGTGCTCCTGCCTGGAAAACCCCACGGACGGAGGAGCCTGGTGGGCTGCGGTCCATGGGGTCACTAAGAGTCAGACACAACTGGGCGACTTCACTTTCACTTTTCACTGTCATGCACTGGAGAAGGAAATGGCAACCCACTCCAGTGTTCTTGCCTGGAGAATCCCAGGGACGGCGGGGCCTGGTGGGCTGCCGTCTATGGGGTTGCACAGAGTCGGACACGACTGAAGCAACTTAGCAGCAGCAGCAGCAGCAGCAGCCTACATTCTCGCTCTCATTGCGTAATAGTCTCATTGTAAAATTGGAAGACATAGGTAAAAACAATGAAAAAACTTAAAACCACTCATAATAATCAGAGAAAACCAGTATTTCCTTTCAGTCATTTTGATATGCATATATATATATAATCCTATTAGATAACTGTCTCATAGTATATTTATCCAACATGACAGTGTGAGAATTTTTCCATCCTTTTCCACACATGACTTCACATTCTGCACAATCTTACAGTATATAGATGTATATGGCCATTTAATTTGTCCCTACTTTTAATTATTTTATTCATTAACACATTCAACATCTTTATGCATAAATTTTTGTCTGAGTTTCTATTTTCTGAGAACAGAACTTTATTGTTTTAGGGACACATACCTTTTAAAAACAGTATACAATTTTAAACGTTTGATGTGTATTTTCAAAGTGTTTTCCAGAAAATATTTTATGAATTTATTTTCTTGTCAGTGGTATCTGACAGCTCCCTTAGTAGTATGTTGTGTGCGCTCAGTTATGTTCAACTCTTTGCGACCACGTGAACCTTGGCCCGCCAGGCTCCTCTGTCCATGGGATTCCCCAGGCAAGAATACTGGAGTGGGTTGCCATTCCCTTCTCCAGCAGATCTTCCCAACACAGGAATCAAATCCACATCTCCTGTGTCTCCTGCATTAGCTGATGGGTTGTTTACCTGCTGAGCCACTGGGGAAGCCTTAGTACTACACTCTTAAAATACCAGTTTTTGAAATTATTTTTTCTAATTTAATAGGGTAAAAAATGGTTTCTTACTGCCATTTGTCTTGTTAGTTTTTATTCATTAATAAATATGAACATTCATCACGTATCTAGTGACCACTTATATTTCTTCCTTTGAGCTATTGCTGATTTGTGTCCTTTGCTCGTTTTTTTTTAATTAGTGTTTTACTTTCAATTACATGAGCTCTTTACATATCAAAGACAGCTTTCCTTTTATGCTTCCTTGTCATTACCTATATTTGTAAAGTTTTCATTTACTTTAAGTATTATTTATAAACATAAAAATTTGGAAACGTGATAATGAGAATAAGGAAATATTAAGTACATTCTGTCATGATTGTCTTATGTAATTACATTTGGGCTTCCCTGGAGGCTCAGTGGTAAAGAATCTGCTTGCAATGCAGGAGACCTGGGTTCAGTCCCTGGGTTGGGAAGATCCCCTGGAAGAGGAGATGGCGACCCACTCCAATGTTCTTGCCTGCCCCATGGACAGAGGAGCCTGGCGGGCTGTAGCCCATGCAATCACAAAGAGTCAGACACTCCTGAGCACACATGCGTGCACCTCCTGGGCCTGGAAAGTGTGGTTGAGCAGCTGACCCATGCAGAACCACACCTTCACCCGCGGTTATCCCTCCAGCTGTGAAAAGGAAAGACCAAGGCAGGCTTGTTAACTGCCTGCATCCTCAGGTGCCCACGCGCAACTTAGTTTTCTGATGCTCTTTTCATCAGGTGATGTTTACCCTATTGAGCTGTTATACCCCTTTGCGACCAGCATACTACAGACTGTTCTAGTTCTGACTACAATCATCCTTTTTATTATTATATTTACTGTTGAACTCAAAGCATTTCTCGTGATGTTCCTCAGAGGGATAAAAGTTAAGGGCTGGAATTTGAATGCCTGCATTTTGGGTGACGGCCCTGGTTCTCAGCTCTGGCTTCATGTTGAAATCAACCGAGGAACTTTCCAAACTACTGATGCATCACAGGGTTAAAGCAACACTGGCGAGACTTCCCTGGCTGTCCAGAGGTCAAGACGCCATGCTTCCAATGCAGAGAAAGTGGGTTCAACCCCTGGTCGGGGAACGAAGATCCTCCATGCTGAGACCAAAATAAATAAATATTAATAGATACCTAAACAATTAAAAAATAAAAGCACCACTGGTGAGTCTCATTGCAGCCAAGGATGAAAATCTCCAGGTAAAAGTGATGAGTTAAAACAATTTACCTGAAGATAGCTAAGACCTACATGAAAGATTTGAGGAACAGACTTGGTGCCTCTTACGGAGTTGGAAGGTCTTTAATTGTGTCATTCTAGACATGCAGATGACACCACACTTACGGCAGAAAGTGAAGAGGAACTCAAAAGCCTCTTGATGAAAGTGAAAGTGGAGCGTGAAAAAGTTGGCTTAAAGCTCAACATTCAGAAAACAAAGATCATGGCATCCGGTCCCACCACTTCATGGGAAATAGATGGGGAAACAGTGTCAGACTTTATTTTTCTGGGCTCCAAAATCACTACAGATGGTGACTGCAGCCATGAAATTAAAAGACGCTTACTCCTTGGAAGGAAGGTTATGACCAACCTAGATAGCATATTCAAAAGCAGAGACATTACTTTGCCAACAAAGGTTCATCTAGTCAAGGCTATGGTTTTTCCTGTGGTCATGTATGGATGTGAGAGTTGGGCTGTGAAGAAGGCTGAGCGCCGAAGAATTGATGCTTTTGAACTGTGGTGTTGGAAAAGACTCTTGAGAGTCCCTTGGACTGCAAGGAGATCCAACCAGTCCATTCTGAAGGAGATCAGCCCTGGGCTATCTTTGGAAGGAATGATGCTGAAGCTGAAGCTCCAGTACTTTGGCCACCTCATGCGAAGAGTTGACTCATTGAAAAAGACTCTGATGCTGGGAGGGATTGGGGGCAGGAGGAGAAGGGGATGACAGAGGATGAAATGGCTGGATGGCATCACTGACTCGATGAACGTGAGTCTGAGTGAACTCTGGGAGTTGGTGATGGACAGGGAGGCCTGACATGCTGCAATTCATGGGGTCGCAAAGAGTCGGACACGACTGAGCGACTGATCTGATCTGATCTGATTCATTTATTTTACAGATGAGGAAACAAAGGTGTGTGTTTGTAAGGGCTGGGCAGAGGCTCTGTGATGGATCCGAGGCCACATGACCAGCGGAGACCAGAGCTTGGTCTCAGGTACCAGGGGCTACTTCAGGAGCCCCTCCTCCACTCCAGGCTGCACCTCTATTTTCAAAGACAGCAAAGAGAGGGTTAAACTGTCTTACCCAAACGTCCCCTCACTAATTCAGGATGAGGCACAGATAGATTGAATAATATAATGGAGTCTAAAGCCGCAAGCCACAGCCCTAACATTCTATTAATAGGATACTGTTTACACTGGAGTGAAAGAGCTTTTTAATGGAATTGGTGTATGCGCAGAATCGTGTTCAATCAGTGGAAGACTGAGAAAATATTAGGGGGAAATTTGCTGCTCCTCTCATTATTAATTTGTAATGGGTCTTTACTACAGCAACAAAGGAAAGCATCTTTGACTACCTGTTAAGCCAATGGAAATAATGAGAGAAAATCAGAGTGCTAAACAGCATTTTAGAGACCATTACTAGAGATGGATTTCGTAGTGAGAATTCTCTCAGAAACAAACTCAAACAAAAAGTCTATCTTTAACAAAGCATATGGCCCAATGTTCAAAGTATTATCAGGCAAGAAGGAAACTTATAATGACACATTAAGTAAATATGTGAGAAGTTTATCACTTAACAAGTAGAATACAATCAGTGCAGTGATTTAACATTTAATTGGCTATTTATTTACAATTTTATAAAGTGAAAAGGAAAAAGAATCGATGCACTGAGTGAGAAGAAACGAGAATGAAGAATTTGGTGATTTAGATGTATATTTACATAGGAAAATGTCTTAGATCTTCTGGGATGATAAAATGTCTGTTGAAAGAAACATAAAAGGAAGATGATGGGAAATTTAATAAGCCCAAATTATGGAATGTGTTTCTTTCCATAGCACAATTTGGTTGTGATTACATCCAGTAGATAAAGACAGATAAAGAAATGCAATAGAAAAAGATGAAAAAGTTTAATCTCCTGGCTGAACAATATGTTGCAAATAATCAGGAACACTTAAGCTCAACGGCTGTTCTCCTTTGCATGTATGCATATTTTCTTAACATAAAAGACCAGACACATACAGCTACGGACACAAGCAGGTTTAACAAGAGTGGGAATTGGAATCAGAGGTGGGTGAATCCCCACGGACAGAGGAGCCTGGCGGGCCACCATCCAGGGGTCACAAGGAGTCAGACACGACTGAGCGGCTAAGCGTAGCACACAGCACAGGGCAGGGAAGAACCTTGGGGTTTGGGTGCCTTCAACTTTCTGTTCATAAACCTATAGTTAAGTGACAGGTTCAGAGAACAAAACTCTTGTTCTGCCGCTGGAGACAAGTTGAGCAGGTTTCTGGAGCAAACAGGCAACTCACGGAAATGCCAATCTATCCACAGTCAGCTATTAGTAAAAATAGTGTAGATGACAGATCTGGAAGGACCCACTGAAAGCCTGGTTGAAATATTTAGTTGCAAAAGAACACCACCAGAAAAATACATCTCGAGGGGCAATGAACTCGGGGCACACCCCCCACGGCCCAGCAGCAGACGTCAGAAGCGATCCGCGTCTGAACCAAGGGCACGTGCTGATTGGCCGGCGGGGTCCTCCTCCCTGCCATGTTTGCCGCCGGTGGGGTCCTCCTCCCCGGCCATGTCTGCTGCAGAATGGAGCTTTCCCACAGCTGTTTGGACCGACTTGTGGCACATTGTTGTGTCTGTTAAATATAATTAAGAACTGCTTGCTCTAGGGGAAATGAAGGATTTGATTAAGGCGGAGTATTTCTCCTTCCTTTCTTTTTTCTTGTTTTTGTTCAGCCTTATCCAAATTTTTTTAACTGTTTGTTTTTTTGTTTTTTTTTTTATCAAGTCACATTCTGGGGCAATTTTCACTTTTTGTTGTAGAAGACCAGATGCCACATAGTTATGGTGCGTGAGGAGTGTGTGTGTGTGTGCGTGTGTTGAGATGGAATAAAGAGGCCCAGAGAGGGGAAGTCTGTCCAAACTGGTTTATTTGGGACCCTAAGAAACAAAAAGAACTCACAAATCCAAAACTGGCTGAAGCAGCTTACGAGGAGTGCAGAGCAAACGCCATCAGTGTGGCCCCAGACTCTGGAGGGCATTTGTGCTCTGCAGCTACCATTTCTTTGTTAACAAGTCACCCCTCCCAGACCTCTCTGTGGCTCCTGCTATGTCACTATTATATACTACGAAGGAGCAGCCGCGGCGGGTGGGCTGGGGAGAGGATACATGACACCTGCCATCAGCCTTTCACAAACCACAGTATCTAAAAGAGCATCAGATTTATGAGCAAATCAGTCCAGAGAGTCCCAGCCATGGAGGGGTAAGACCGAGGGTGTGGGGTGCCTATGAACACTGCCAGGACCCAAGATGGAAGCAGCAAAAGAACATGACGAATTAGGTCTTCCTTGCAGACCAAGTCTTCGGATTGCTATATAACATGATTTCAATAGCATTTTTCAGCTTGTTTTCCTTAAAAAAAAAAAAAATTAAGTATGACCTGCCAATAAATGTGGCAGATACGTGGAGTATGCCTATAGTTAGCACAGATCCCAATGAGGAGATAGGTATTTATTCAGTTCTTGGAGGGGTTCAGCGTGTATTTGATGGATCTTCTCTGTGGGACACGCAAGGTCTTAAATATAGTAGGTGTTCGGTCACTATGAGGGCATCGAATTGGTGGCATTCTACATAGTTGTGGTTTTTCTTTAAACCATCTCTTTCTTTTTCCTCTGTTGTCCCAGCAATTATCAAATGCTCTTGGTACACCCGGTCCAAGTGTTTTTTGTTTGCTCTATACACTTGACATTTATTCATTTCTTCTAGAGTTATTGAGAGATAATTGACATACAGCACTGTACAGGGCTTTCCAGGTGGCTCAGTAGTAAAGACTCTGCCTATCAATGCAGGAAGCACAGGAGACTCTGGTTCAAACTCTGGGTTGGGAAGATCCCATGCAGTAGGAAATGACAACCCACTCCAGTATTCTTGCCTGGAGAATTCCATGAACAGGGGAGCCTGGCGGGCTACAGTTCACGTGGTCCCAACGAGTCAGACACTATTGAGCACACACACACTGTATAAGTTTAAGGTATACAGTGTAATGATTTGATTTACATACGTCATGAAATGATCATAATAATTTAGTGTATACCTATCACCTCATATAGATACAAATGTAAAGTAATAGAAAAAAAATTTTTTTCCTTGTGATGAGAACTCAGAATTTACTCGCTTAATTTTCATACATACCATACAGCAGCGCTCACTATATAAATCATGTTGTGTTATACATCACATCCCTACTTATTTATCTATGGCTGTGAGTTTGTACCTGCTGACCGCCTTCGACCAGTTTCCCCTCCCTCATCCCACTCCGATGCTTTAAAGTCAATATTTCCTTTTCCATTCCCAACAATTACCACGTGATGCCCCAAATATTATAGTACCTACCTGGCCAGTCTCCCAGCTCCTAGTTTATCAGATTACGCTTCCTAAGTGTTTCCAAGCTCAGAAAGACTTCGGGCACATTCTAGTACCTTTGAGATAACACTCTTGAATCCCCCAGTTGACATTCCAGGCCCATCACAGCCCCACCTCACCAGGTTTCCCCGAATGTCCAACAAATCCAAGAGGAAGACTCTGCTTTCTCTCTAGTCTCTGCAGCAACCCGTGCATTTTTCTACCACCATCACTCGCTTTAGCTATTCACCACTCTGCCCCTGCACCCTGAAGATGGGTCTCAGACTCCACCTTTCCATCCTTCCGCCCTCCTATGCCTTGGGGTCATGTCTCACCTTTTCCAGGGGACTAGCCATCTTCCCTTTCTCCTGAGGCAGACTCTCAGAATCCCAGTTGCTCATTACTGCCTGTTTCACCGTCCCCACCCCTTCCAGGACATGAGTGTAATCTTCTCATCCAAGTGTTGCCAAGTGTCTTCTGAGCTACTCTCCAGTCATTAGTTCATTAATCCACGCTTTCATTCAACAGTCATTTACTGACTACCTACTTCGTGCCAGGCACCACACAAGGACCTTTACAGAGTAAGATAAGTTAGAAAGAGTCTGTTTTCATGATTCTCAATCAAAGGGAAGGAAATTACAATGCGCTATGCTGGTTCAATAAAGCACATTTACATGCATAGGCATATGATCTTTCTTATTGTTAGGCTCATAAATTCTTGAGGCCAGAGACTATACCCTGTGCTTCTGCTGTGAGTCCTAGTAACCATATTGAGCATAATATCTAGGCTTTGAAGCATACTTGTTAAATGTTATGGAACTGGCTAACAGATTATATAGCTCAAAATTATCTATGTAATTGTCTCAACATCTCTTCATGCTGCTAGGGAAAAAAAAAGTCAGAGCTAAAATCAAACACCCACAGAATATCTCTGAAAGGATCCACAAGCAACCAGCTGCTTCAGGACAAAAAAAGACATAATTGGGCTGAAGAATGGGGTAAGAAGAAAATTTGCTAACAGACACATTGTTGTACTTTTGAATTTTGTACCACAGGAGTGAGTCATTAAAAATTAAATGATACATTCTATTCCATACAGTTTCAATACATCAACAGGGACAAGACTCAACATGGTAAATTATCCTGGGTCTATGGTTCTCTTCCTGTGGTCATGTATGGATGTGAGAGTTGGACTGTGAAGAAAGCTGAGCGCCAAAGAATTGATGCTTTTGAACTGTGGTGTTGGGGAAGACTCTTGAGAGTCCCTTGGACTGCAAGGAGATCCAACCAGTCCATTCTGAAGGAGATCAGCCCTGGGATTTCTTTGGAAGGAATGATGCTAAAGCTGAAACTCCAGTACTTTGGCCACCTCATGCAAAGAGTTGACTCACTGGAAAAGATCCTGATGCTGGGAGGGATTGGGGGCAGGAGGAGAAGGGGACGACAGAGGATGAGATGGCTGGATGGCATCACTGACTCGATGGATGTGAGTCTGAGTGAACTCCGGGAGTTTATGATGGACAGGGAGGCCTGGAGTGCTGCGATTCATGGGGTCGCAAAGAGTCGGACACGACTGAGCGACTGAACTGACTGACTGATGGTTCTCTTGAGGATGGTTGGTAAAGTGATCACTTAGAAAGTTTTTACTCTAGATGGGAAAAATTATGAGATGAAGGTAGGTGGATACATAATGCACAATGGCATTTCAAAAATATTTCCCAACTCTCACTTCTTTCTGATGAGTTTGCTTCTAGCTTGTATTTAACTGACCCCAGAATAAATGGGGGAAAAAAAAAACCTCAGGCATGGCATCAGTCCTCTCTGGCTCTAGTAGCCCTATGCTTTTTGCTCCCTCTGACAATGACCAATAGCAGAGTCTGTGGGGTGTTCTGGAAGCCTTCTGGCCCCCTGACTTACCATGTGTGAAATGGACCCAGGAGTCAGGCCCCACTCCATACCACTTCACTCTCATGTATCTCCAGGGATTTATTCACCTTTCATCCCATGAGAAGGGGCTGCTTTTAGGATACTGGCCATTATATTAAGAAGGTCAGCTGAAAAGCACTGAGTTAAATGATAAAATATTGATAATATCCCTTCGTCCCTATCTAAATCAATTAATGAGCATCTTACCTTTTCAAGACATGAAAACATTTAAAATGGCTATTCTTTGTGTAAAATATCATACGAAGGACAGTTTTTACAGAATGTCCCTTTAAACAAAGCACCACGTGCCTGGATGACATTGAACCCAGCATCCCACTCTTGGAATTGTTCATTAAAATTAAGAACTATCCAAACTCTATTGACCATCTATTAGCTGTCTCTTTTTTTCCTTTGTGAAAATCGCAGTCAACCCACTTATGATCATGTTCCCACTGACATGCCTGGAAACTATTAAAAACAGATGTCCAGACCAAGCTCCAGACAGCTGGGGACAGAACAATTCAGGTTGCATCAGAAACATTTCCCTGTGTGGTTGGAGGACAAGCTCCTTTCAGGTGCCTTTTTTTTTTTTGGTTTTGTTACAATACCAAATATATAACCTCCCAATCATAAACTAAAGGCAGCTTGTATTTGTATTTGCTTTGGCATTGCTTTTGTTTCACAGTTTGCTTTAACTTATTCTGAAACATGAACCCTTATCTTGAGCTGTTGAGTCCTTGGTAAAGATCACAGTGAGACCACACATTTATGCACTGAAACTAGAGATTGGTCTTGTGTACATTATCCACCCTGGAAATGCCAGATCCTACTTTGCTGTGTCCAGTAAATACTCTATTATTAGGGAAAGAAAGAGGAGAAGGAGGATAACTGTATTTAAAGCAAGTTTTATTTGCCTTCACTGTTATTGTGAATTTGGTATTTGGTTACTGTTGTTTTTCTTTTAATTTGGTTACTGTTCCTCTGGTATTTGCAGTGTCTGAAATTATTTTAACCAAAGAAGCGTGGGTCCCAACATTTTTTTAGGTCAGAAGGAAAGTGGCTTTGATTTTACTCACACTATCAGTACACAAGAGTAGGCTTTCTCCATGAATTAAGGGCAATAATTAGACAGCCTTGAACAAGAATTGACTTGTCCAAAGAAATATTTAAAACTGAATGAGTGGTACCGGTGGTCTATTGGTTAAGACTTCACCTTCCAGTGCAAGGGTTGTGGGTGCGATCCCTTCTCAGGGAGCTAAGATTGCATGCTTCTCACGGCCACAAAACAAAAAAACGTAAAACAGAAGCAGTACTGTAACAAATTCAATAAAGATGTTTAAGGTGGTCCATATTTTTTTAAAAATCTTTAAAAAAAAATGGAGTGAAATGTGGCAGTATTGACTCCTGAATCATTAAGTTTTAAGAAATGCTGCCATGCAACATTTGTTTCCCAACTACACAGTGGGGGAAGGATTCTAACTCATCCCATTTTGGAAGAATTGGATTCACCCGGAAGCGTTGAGAGCAAGTATATGAGCGAAAGATGGATGGATGGCTTTCTCTTCTGCTTCTCCTTTCCTCCACCTGCCTCCACCCAGTCCCTCCCTCCCCACACCTCCCATGCTGCAAATGCTTCTGTCTGCTCATCTCAGGCAATAGATTTGGGAAGGAGGGAGTTAAAGGAGGTCCACCATGGAGAGGGGCTGTGAGCCTCCAGAATGTGTGGGGTGCTTATGGGGAATCATGGCACTGACGGGTGCCCGTACAGGACTGCAGGTCTCAGCCAAGAGCCAACTGTACCCAGGAGGCTGGCTTTCTAGGGGTTAACTTCATGGCACCTCTCCACATGGCCACAAGAGACCCCTGGCATGTTATTGAAACAGGGTCTTTTCCTTCCTGAGACTCAGAAGTCACATACTTAGTAGTTTTATGACAGTTAAGCAGAAAACCAAACTGTCAGTTCCAAAGAAATAAAAATGGATAGATATGATGCTTACTTCTGTATCACTATTTTTCTACTTTGGGGAACTCCATGAAACTTTAGAAAATTCTTTTCTCAATTTTTATTTGTCAATTATACAGGTAATTATTAATTATGGTTATCGTATCTTTATGATATTTCCAGATTTTTATTTACTAAGATTAAGACAATGTTCATACACTTTGGTATAAATAATATGGATGAGTAAGGAAAAAACTTTCTGGTGGGCCAGTGGTTAGAACTCTGTGTTGCCACAGCAGAGGGCCCAGGTTCAATCTCTTGTCAGGGAACTAAGATACTGCAAGCTACATGGGATGCCCTCCCCCACAGAAAAGTTATTTATAACTATAATTTATAAAGATAACTATAAATAAACATTTAAAGCATTTACTTTGAGACCATACAAAGAGGGGACAGTAGCTACAGAAATTAACTGCCTCTCGAATGGCAGGTTGAGAATACAAAATATTTTTATGAGAACGTTTTAGATAAAGCTGTTTGGAATCTTATGGGTAAATATTTTTAAAGCCACTGTGATTCACAGAAGACTCGCCATGGTCCTTTGTGCTTTCCTATCCACACTCCCAAACACACATCAAGTCAGAAGCATGCACTGGCTTCTGGAATATCAGGATGATATCAAAATGCAAAAAAAAACCCAAAAACACCCAATCACATCAGGTTTGAATGTGAAAATTGACCTATGAGACTCACAGTGTAGATAATAGTCCTACACGCCAAAGGTTTTGATTTCAAGAGCCGGGTTTTTGAGTTTCAATAGGCTAAGCCTACTGAAGCACACAAAGTTTATGACATAAACACTAGATTGGAAAGAGCACAGCAGAAAACTAAGTTCCAGCTCCACTGACTGAGGGAGGGAATTAGGAAAGGGAAGCGAGGAAGTCCGATGAGGACGCAGGGCTGCAAGGGAGTTCTCTGTATCCTGTTCAAACTCTGGAGCGAGAAGAACAGATCGAAGTTCCAGGGTAGCGCAATGAGAGCAAGGGAGACTGGACTCCCTAAGAGAAGGCGGGGAAGTGGAGACACCTCCAGAGAAGTCACCTCTTTGCTGGTGTGGCAGCTAAAGAGGTCACCAGGTCACAGGTCTGCAGCAGCCCTGGAGTCTCAGCCCCAGAGGGGTGTGAGAGAGCTTCTAAAAGCATTCCCTTGCCCTCTCACTTCCCAAAATGGGAGCAAAGAACCAAGAAAGCCAGGGAGGCAGAAGGAGCTCAAAATCAAAATGAGTTTAACTTGAGAGTGTGTGGACCAAGAGCCAGAGACAATAGTCTGACTCTTCTCAACTCAGAGAAGGCATCAGTGAACAGTGAGCACAGAGGACCAGAAGTCACCGATGGCACATAGCCCTCTCCTAGAAAGAGCCCCAGGGAGAACTGACCCCCAGGAAACTATGTTTTAGTGCCAGTCATTAAGTGGAGTAACAGCTCAACTTAGAAATTAAGTGGGGGTGTTTTAAGATATTTTTTGCACATTTAAGTTTGTAGATAGCAAAAATTACATATATACACCATGCTACTGCTAAGTCACTTCAGTCGTGTCCAACTCTGTGCGACCCCACAGACGGCAGCCCACCAGGCTCCTCCGTCTATGGGATTTTCCAGGCAAGAGTACTGGAGTGGGTTGCCATTGCCTTCTCCCAATATACACTATACTGATAGGGAAATAGCAATAACACATAACAAAGAATATTTTAAAATCTTGATACCCTGATGACCCAGGATGGCTTGTCCCTCATAGGTCACTCCTGGAGTTGCTTAAGAAATAAAACTTTAAGTAAGTATATAAACATCCCCAAGAAGTAAGTAATTGCGGGGAGGTGGGGGGTATAATCATAATCAGGTTGTCTTTGCTAATATGAATTGATTCTGGTCTGAGCATCACAAAGGAAAAAAAAATCAGAAATGTAGAAAGTAGAAGATAGATGTCTCTGGATATGTTCCAGTGTTTCTTAGTTTATAGTCTATGGGAACTTGGTGTAAATCTTAGTTATGTTGAATTGGTTCACAGTGCTTTTCAGGTTTACTATATTCTTCTACTTCTTCTCTGTACATTCATTCTATTAATTTCTGAGAATTTGATATTGAAACGCCAACTAAAAACCTTAATTTTTCTAGTTAAACAATAGTAATATATAGTGGAACTATATGTAACTTTGTTCTGTATTTCCAAAGTCTCCTGTAAATGTGTTATCATATTTTCATAATTTAAAAAAATAAAAAAGAAAGATTTAAAAAAGCAAGTGGAAGAAATGAAAAACAACTAAGATCATGATGCAAGCAGAGAAAGAAAATAGTAAGAGATACCTCTCCATGGCTTAGAGCATCATGAGGATTGAACATACCCTCAGTAACCTTGAGGGCTTGATAATAGGAAGCACTTGATAAGTTATTTTTGATAAATAGCAACATTCTTAGGGTATATTCAAAATCACCACTGATTGTCCTCCTTTCTCTTCTCCTTCCTCCATGCAAAAAAAAAAGCAATATTGGAGCCCTTCTAATTATCAATTCATGTTCCATTTTTTTTATTTGTCTGTCTTTATCCAGAGGCTGATTATTTCGTTTATTCATCCATTCATTTAGCAAACTATACTGAAACAAAAAGGATCCAATTTGTAAACACTTAATGTGTAACAGTAAAAATAAAGAATTTAAATAGCCCATGGGTAGTAAGATGGTGAACAGGTTACTTGCACTATTGGCAAGGAGGGTAAAAACGCTGATTAACTTATTACGTAAACCTGTTGCATGTCTGGAGAAATCAAGAGTAAAATTATAATTTATCACTTTCAAAGCTAGAGGGAAAAGAATAGAATGAGAAAAACAAATCAGTCCAAAAGAAGGCAAGAGATGGAAGAAAGAAATGTAGAAATGTAAGACAAGTAGAAAATATAAAATAGCAGAAATAAAACCCAACACACTCAAAGTGTGATAGCCTGGATAAAAATAGAAACCTGGCTTTTAGCCATTTACATACTTAAAGCATAAGGACACAGAAAGGTTGAAAGTAAAAAGATGGAAAATACACCAGGAAAATACCAGCCAAAAGAAAAGCTACTTAGCTATATTAATATAGAACCATACAATAAAAATACTTTAAGGAAACGTATTTGTAAAGATAACAGTTCATTCTATATTATAACCACTTCAATTCATACGCAAAAATATATATAATAATTCTAAACTTTTACATACTTAATAAATGATCCCAAAAATATATTAAAATTAAAGGAGAAAAAGTACTAACAGAACTATAAGGATGAATTTACAAACCAACCATCTTTGCAGAACATTTTAACACAACCTTATCAATAATTGTTAGATGGAGCAAATATAAACAACAATAAAAAGTAAAAATTTATAAGACATTTCACAATTCAAGTAACAAGGCTGGATTTATGTACCACCCCCAAATTGAATATTAATTTGTTTTAAGATAACCAGGACATTTTTGGAATGAAACAAGTCTTAACCCACTGAAAAGAAGGTGTCATGTGGTCAAGTTCTTTCACAACAATTAAGTGAAGTGAAGTGAGTTCGCTCATTCGTGTCCGACTCTTTGGGACCCCAAGGACTGTAGCCTACCACGCTCCTCCGTCCATGGGATTCTCCAGGCAAGAGTACTGGAGTGGGGTGCCATTTCCCTCTCCAGAGTATCTTCCGGACCCAGGGAACACAATAATGTCACAACAATGACATTAGGTTAAAAATTAATAACAGAAAGCTAAGCAAAAAACATTGATTTGGAAGTTTAAGTCATGCTCCCAAACAACTCGTGAGAAAAAAAAAATTATAATGAAAATTAGAAAAGCTAAAACAGACAGATCATGAAAATACACATATTAAAACATGGAATATGACTGAAATGTTACTTAGAGAAGTGTTTCTAGCTTTAAATGCTGCTATTTAAAATAAAGCTGAAAATACAAAAAGCATCCCTCTTAAGAAGTCAGATAAAAAACAAGAAAAAGAAAGTAAAGAAAGCAGAAGGAAGGCAAAATAAAAGGAGCAGAAATTAAAAAGATAGAAAATGACATAGACTAGAGATCAACAAAGCCCAAAGTTGGTTCCTGGAAAAAACTAGTTAAGTTGACAATCTCTTGTAGGATTAATCCAAAGAAAAGAGAAAGTGTATAACAAAGCATTAATAGGGTGAATACAGGGACATAACTACAAATGCTACAAAGATCCTAAAAGATAAAGATATTCTGAACAATAAGCCAATACATTTCCAAAAATTAGGTGAACTGGAGAAATTCACCGAAAGAAATTTAACTCAAGAAAACTAACTGGGAAAGAACTAGAAAAACCAAATAGTTATCCAATCATTCATGTAATCAAAACTTTCTCACAAAAACAACTTGATCAAGGCAGCGTCTTCAGCAAACTTTTAAAGAACTTATTCCAACCTTACCCAAACTGACAGAAAAGAGAAAAAAATTAGAATCAGGGTCTATTTCCCTTTGAGATGCTTGCTATCAGCACCAACAATATCAACCTTTAAGAAACGAGTGTTACAGGCAATTCTCACCCATGAACATAGGTGCAAAATCTAAACAAGATATTAGCAAAAAAAAAAAATTTAATGATCTAATTAAAAGGCCAAATTGAGGTTAGCCCTGGAACGCAAAATTGGTTTCTTGTAAGAATACTTATTCATTTAAGACTCCACTTAAAATCACTTAAAATATTGCTTTTCTCAATATTTAGATGGGAAAAGACCATTTTTTTAAAAAGTTAGCAAACTAAAAATTGACCAGAATACCTTTAACCTCCTAAGGAGACTTTTAACAACTAATACAAATATCATCCTAAATAGTGAAATGTTGAAAGCATTGGCTTTAAAATCGGAAAACAAGACACTGATGACATCTTTTACTCACCCCTGTACTGGAGCGCCTAACCAGCCAGTGAGAGTAAACTGAGAAAAGGTTCAAAAGCAAGATAAATTGAAAAAAAAAACAAAACAAAACAAAAACACACTATCTTTCTTCATAGTAAGCCCCATAAAATCCCCCTGTAAATTATTGGCATTAACATTTAGCTAAGTCGCTGAGACCAGAATAACAAAAAATGTTCATCACATTCCTATATACTAGCAGCAAATAATTAGGAGATATAATTTTAAATCATATTTTTTACAATAGCAAAAATGATATGGAGTAAAGAAAGTTGAGTCAAGGCACTGAACGTCTCAAAGAAGGCTTTTCTATTATTTAATTTTTATTTTATATTGAAGTACATTAATAGCTGCTTTACAACTTTGTGTTGGTTTCAGGTGTACAGCAAAGTGATTCAGTTGAACTGAACTGATACATATCCATTCATATATATATCCATACATATATGTATATATACATATCCATTCTCTTTCAGAGTCAAAGGAGACTTTCAAGGGAGTGATTGAGTCGTCATGATCAAAGTTTTTGATCAAAGAGGAGGATTTCATATAAGATTTTGGAGTTGGACCCACTCTGGGTGCTGGGTGCTTAGGCGTGGCAGGAAAGCCCATGGCTGAAGGAAGAACTTAATTTCCTTAGAAGAAATGATTCAATAAGAATTTAAATTAAATGGCTGAATCAGGTTGTAAGAACAGTGGGGAGGTGGGGTCCAGGGGACTTGTCAAGAGATTGTTTTTAGAAGCTTTGATTTAGAGCAATAAATGTAGCAAAGATACATTCCTTCCCATTTTATTATAATGAATAAAAACATGTTTTATTTGTATTTGCTGTATTATTGTGTGGCTTGAGAGCCGGCAGATGGATCATGAGGGGAAGATCTAATCACCACCTCCCAGTCAACTCTTAGACACAACCACCAAAGAAAGATCAGTGGGGGAAAAAATCAGGAAACATTTACCTTCAAAATCCTCAATTTTTACAACAAATAAATACATCAGCACCAAACACATGTGTGCTTGTGCTTCTGTGTGAAAGTTTTTATAAAACACTCTGGGTCAGACCATACGAAATTGCCCTATTTGGCTTGGGTGGGGGGGTGGGGTGGGGGGCGGCCGGCAAATGAGTCATTGTCAGCAAATCCAGAACCTAATATTTCCTGGATTTGCTGTAGAAAAATCACTGACCTAGCTGAAAAGGTTGGTTTTAAAGATAAAGGGGATGCAGTGCTATAGACTATTTCATCCTTCCACAGAGGAAACAAAAACAAGCCCTGCTAAGCACCAATTATATTTTACCATTATTGCCAAGATGGTTCTATTAACTACATTAAGAAGCCATCACGTAAAATATTCTGCTGGTGAATCCTTTAGTGAATGTGGGTAGATATCAGCCCTTGACTAATGAGGAAGGGTTCATTTGATCAGACACTGCGATTGAATATCAGTGTGGCTTAGACGCACACTGTATACAGTACAATGTCTAACTGGCACAGATTCTAATTCTGATGTTTTTATGTAGGCTCGGCTTCTCTATTAAAATTGAAAGTGTTAATTTAGCGGTAATCACTTCACTTTCTCCTCTCCTCTCACTGAAAGGACAGGCCCTTACTGCATGGGATATAATGTAGAAATGCATTTAGTGCTAGGCCATGATTTTAGACCTCCAGCTGTTTTACTGGTTGTGTAACTAAAAATAAGATAATGTTGTGCTGCGTAACCATTGCTTTCGCCGGCACTCACATTTTACAAATCACTGCACAGTATGTAAACCATTATATTTTTTAAATGCTGAAAATTCCAGCCTAGGAGTCAAACACTTCCATTATTTTTTTTAAAAAAGAGCTTTCTGGACTGTAAAGTGGAATGCATCTTAGATAGGAAAGCCACTGGGCTGAGGTTTACACCATCAGAGTCTTTCCTGTCCATCCTCATTCCAGCAGCAGAGCTGGGAATGAGCATTCCTCCCCATCTGCGGTGTAGAGCAAGATCTTGAAAGACCATCATTGTTTAGTCTCTAAGCTGTGTCCGACTGTTTTGTGGCCCCATGGACTGTAACCCACCAGGCTCCTCTGTCCATGGGATTTTCCAGGCAAGAGTACTGGAGCGCATCCCCATTTCCTTCTCCAGGGGATCTTCCCTATCTAGGGATCAAGCCCACGTCTCCTGGGAATCTCTTGCTTGGCAGGCAGATTCTTTACCACTGAGCCACCTGGGAAGCCCCTTCAAAGGTTTGTGGGTTCGTTTTTGGTTCTAAAATGTCTGCTCTGTAAACTTACAACTTATTCCAAGAATGCAAATCCGAGAAGAGTGCACTGAATAAGAACAGTGGAGAGAAATAGTATGCTTCTCTACACAGGATTATATTAAAAAGTAAGGGTCAGAGGAAGGAACTTTGCTGGTTCACATCCTACAGACACATAAAACCCCATGATCTTTATACTTCTGTGATCTAATCAGAAGCCCAAAGCATGCTGCCTTTAATGGAATATTTGTTTTACATGAAAGCCTTGATAAGTAAATGGAGTTCTACACTGCATTTTTATAATAGCACCTGCTTTCAGAACTTCGTATTAGTATTCTTAGGAATTCAGAAACATTAAAATGTAGGAAACTCATTTTTTTTCCTACCAAGTGCCTCGTGTCCTCTGATCCTGAGGACTGGAAGTGCTCCCTCCCCACATCACTCCCTCCTGCGCAGACCACATTTATTACCCTTATGGATGCAAAACGAGGTGAAGCAGGAAGGGACAGTCCTGGGTCGGGCTAAAACGTATCTTCTGTTGGTTTGGGATCAGGATATTTAGAGCTAGAGGGGAACCAACCACCCAGGAAATGGTTGTGAATATCCCTTCCACCATGGACAAAGATGCGTCAGAGGAGAAAACTTGATCAGCCTCATTTAGGCACAGACAGCGGGCGTGGAGTGTCAGAGTCTCTGTGAGTAGACCTGAGGCTTTGGCACAGGCGTGGCCAGTGGCCAGAAGGCGGTAGGCAAAGGCCTTGGCTGGGAGGCCAGACAGTCGAGCACAGCCTTTTCTCTTGAGTCCCTGACTCACCGAGTCACACCTTTCCTGTCTAGCTGACTCCGGCTTAATCTGAAGGGTGCGGTGAAGACTCCCCGCCTTAAGCTGGAGATTTAACCTCACTTTTTTTTCTAGGGAAAGTGAATGACCCAAAGGATTTCGCTTGGGACTTGGCTGTTGTTGTGAAATCTATATTTTAGGCCAAATTTATAAAACTATGCTACATATGAAGAAGTTGGTTTTTGATTTTGCTTTTTAATGCCCTAAGGAAACTGCAGGGCCTTTGCAAGCATTTTCAAATAAAGATAAGTTCCTAAGAGCATATTCTAATTCTACATGTTGCATGTAATTTTGCCAATACTGTTTCAATATTTAAGAACTAGACTTTTACTTTATTTTATTAGACAATACTCTAATAGATACTCTATTTTATTAGACAATAGCCAGTGTTGATACAGTGTCTTCACATGGTTACCAGGCCCCCAGACATGGCTCCTTCATCAGTGTCCAGGGGAGTTTCTAGGACTCAGGGTTCTGAAATGAGAGCTCTGTTTCCTGGCTCATTGAAACACATCCTGTCTGCTCTCTGGCCCAACCTCCAGGCCCCTTCCTGGCTTCTCGATGTCTCAGCCTGGTAACAACAGATTAATTTCTTGGTTTGGTAAATTCTACTGTTGCTGGAAAGTGAAAGTGAAAGTGAAGTCACTCAGTCATGTCCAACTCTTTGCGACCCCATGGACTGTAGCCCACCAGGCTCCTCCCTCCATGGGATTTTCCAAGCAAGAGTACTGGAGTGAGTTGCCATTGCCTTCTCCAGGGGATCTTCCCGACCCAGGGATCGAACCCCGATGTCCCACATTCCAAGAAGACGCTTTAACCTCTGAGCCACCAGGGAAGCCCTAGCTCACACAAATTACGCGTGTTTGTGCTCAGTTGCTTCAGTCTGACTCTTTGCAATCCCATGGAATGTAGCCTGCCAGGCTGCTCTGTCCAATGGGATTCTCCAGGCAAGAACACTGGAGTGGGTTGCCATGCCCTCCTCCAGGGGATCTTCCTGACCCAGAGATCGAACCCTTGTCTCCTGCATTGCAGGCGGATTCTTTATTGCTGAGCTACCAGGGAAGCCCCCGGCTCAAAATGCATAACTTTCCACAAGCATTTCACATGATGTACTCTGCATATAAGTTAAATAAGCAGGGTGAAAGCCTTGACATACTCCTTTCCCGATTTGGAACCAATCTGTTGTTCCATGTCCAGTTCTAACTGTTGCTTCCTGACCTGCATACAGATGTCTCAAGAGGCAGGTCAGGTGGTCTGGTATTCCAATCTCTTTAAGAATTTTCCACAGTTTGTTGTGATCCACACAGTCAAAGGCTTTGGTATAGTCAATAAAACAGAAGTAGATGTTTTTCTGGAACTCTCCTGCTTTTTTGATGATCCAACAGATGTTGGCAACTTAATCTCTGGTTCTTCTGCCTTTTCTAAATCCAGCCTGAACATCTGGAGGTTCACACTTCATGTACTATTGAAGCCTGGCTTGGAGAATTTTGACCATTACTTTGCTAGTGTGTGAGATGAGTGCAATTCTGCGGTAGTTTGAGCATTCTTGGGCATTGCCTTCCTTTGGGATTAGAATGAAAACTGACCCTTTCCAGTCCTGTGGGCACTGCTGAGTTTTCCAAATTTGCTGGCATATTGAGTGCAGCACTTTAGCCACATCATCTTTTATGATTTGAAACAGCCCAATTGGAATTCCATCACCTCCACTACCTTTGTTCATAATGATGCTTTCTAAGGCCCACTGGACTTAACATTCCAGGATGTCTGGCTCCAGGTGAATGATCACACCATCATGGTTATCTGGGTCATGAAGATCATTTTTGTATAATTCTTCTGTGTATTCTTGCCACCTCTTCTTAATATCTTCTGCTTCTGTTAGGTCCATACCATTTCTGTCCTTTATCAAGCCCATCTTTGCATGAAATGTTCCCTTGGTATCTCTAATTTTCTTGAAGAGATCTCTAGTCTTTCCCATTCTGTTGTTTTCCTCTATTTCTTTGCACTGATCGCTGAGGAAGGCTTTCTTACCTCTCCTTGCTATTCTTTGGAACTCTGCATTCAGATGCTTATATCTTTCCTTTTCTCCTTTGCCTTTCGTGTCTTTTCTTTTCTCAGCTAATTGTAAGACCTCCTCGGACAATGATTTTGCCTTTTTGCATTTATTTTTCTTGGGGATGGTCTTGATCACTGTCTCCTGTACGGTGTCATGAACCTCTGTCCATAGTTCATCAGGCACTCTGCCTATCAGATCTAATCCCGTGAATCTATTTCTCATTTCCACTGTATAGTCATAAGGGATTTGATTTAGGTCATACCTGAATGGTCTGGTGGTTTTCCCTACTTTCTTCAATTTAAGTCTGAATTTGGCAATAAGGAGTTCATGATCTGAGCCACAGACAGCTCCTGGTCTTGTTTTTGCTGACTGTATAGAGCTTCTCCATCTTTGGCTGCAAAGAATATAATCAATCTGATTTTGGTGTTGACCATCTGGTGATGTCCATGTGTAGAGTCTTCTCTTGTGTTGTTGGAAGAGGGTGTTTGCTATGACCAGTGCGTTCTCTTGGCAAAAATCTGTTAGCCTTTGCCCTGCTTCATTCTATACTCCAAGGCCAGATTTGCCTGTTACTCCAGGTATCTCTTGACTTCCCGCTTTTGCATTCCAGTCCCCTATAATGAAAAGGACACAAATACTTCCTATGAGGAGCACAGAAAGGGAAGAACATTGGCCTCTCTTTCTCAGAAGTGGATACACCTGGGTCCCAGACCAGTCTTGCCCAGGCTTTCACTAGCTGTGTGACCCTGGGCAAGTTACTTAACTCCTCTGAGCCTCCATTACTTCTCTACCTTGTGGAAAGTCAGTAGGATAAATTGTGGGAAATAATTAACACAATAGTAATAGATGGTAGCAAGAATTATGATTAGGCCCATAAGAATGAGGGAGCCAGAATTTCTATAAACAGCTGGTTTAGCCACTCTGTTGGAACTGACCCATCTTCCATGCTATGTGGTATGAAAAGCTAGGGTCTCAACCAATTATTTTTATTTATTTGTATTTTTTAGATTGTTCTTATGTGGACCATTATTTAAAGTCTTCATTGAATTTGTTACAATATTGTTTCTGTTATACATTATCATTTTTGGGCCACAAGGTGTGAGGGATCTTAATTCCCTGACCAGGGATTGAACCTGCCCACCCTCCTTCACTAGAAGGCAAAGTCTTAACCACTGGGCCCCCAGGGAAGTCCCTCAACCAAATACTTTTATTTCTAGCATTTAGGGAGGTGATTTTGACCCCATTCAAAGGCACCCCTCATAATCTTCTATTAAAATAGAAAACAACAGACCCACAAAACGATGTCTTGTTTATACTCAGTCATAGTAGAATAAGATGGAGTGCTTTTGTAATGGACACTGTTAGTTTCTTTGGAAGCATCCATTTCACCGAATCCCAATTTCAGTCATAAAGACAAAGGGTCCCTCCACTCCACCAGGGTGGACCCCGGTTACCCTGTGCCAGTCAGTTTAATTCTTGATTCAGGGATGATCCTGAAGCTAAGTTAATCAGGAAAATGTCCAGCATTTTGTTTAAAGGTTCAAGGAAGAGAAATTCTCTCTTCCTCCAAGAAGATGTGCCTCAGACATGGAAAGTCAGGAGCTGCTGCAACCATTCCTGCTGGGAAAGTCCAAACTGAGAATGACATCACTCGAGAAGGGCAAGGGCAAAGCCAAACAGATCTTGAAAACACAGAGCCTGGGAGCTGATCAAAGTGCTCCTGAAACTTACTAGAATGTTGGACTTTTCAACTTCTTGAGTCAATAAATGCCATTACAACCATTTACCATTGAATTATATGATATGTGTGCCCTAACCTATCTTAGAGTTTCCCTTGTGGCTCAGCTGGTAAAGAATCTGCCTGCAATGCGGGAGATCCCTGGGTTGGGAAGATTCCCTGGAGAAGGGAAAGGCTACCCACTCCAGTATTCTGGCCTGGAGAATTCAATGGACTACAGTCCATGGGGTCACAAAGAGTAGGACAAGATTGAGTGACTTTCACACCTATCTTAACTGTTATGGCTTTAGTGTGGATTTTTCAAACTGTAAGGTCTATATATCAACATAATTTCCTTTTTGCCTTAACTGTGTAGAATTACATAATGTCAGGTTTGGGTACTTTGGCAAAGGATAGCAATAAGACCATGAAGGAGGCTGAGAATGTGGTCAGTGGGGACTCCAAGACCAACTGGTCCTCAAGAAGCAGCACAGGTCCTGGACATGCCTACAAGGACAGAAGGGAGATTAAATGTGCACAAAGGCTTCCAACAGCTGGGACAGGATCAGGCACAGAGGAGACCTTTGAAAAAAATAGCAATTCTCCCCTGGGGCAGCATTTCTAACAATGAGCAAAGAATTACCTACATCAGACACACCTGAGGAGTAAAGGAGTGTTGCTAAGAATGGAAATTCCTGGGCCTCAATCTAGGCCTATTAAATTTGATTTTAAGGAAATCTGATTTTGGGAAAGCCATGCCTCCTACGAGTTCCTTAACTGAATCTACTGCATTCCAAATTTCCTAAACTTGCCTGCCCATGAGACTGACCCAGAGCACTTTTTAGTGGCTAGACCCACTAGTGCCCCATCCCAGAACTCATGAATCAGAATCTCCAGGGTAAGAGTTTAGGAATATTTATATTTAACAAGCACCCCCAGGAGATCCTTATGACTAAGTTCATCTAAGAAAAGCTTCCCAGAGAAATCCATTGACACTGGAGACCGGAGGCTCTCATACCGCAGGTCTGCTGGATCACGTGGATTAGAAGATGTGCCTATAACATCAGATCCAAGGTCCCTCAAGATGGTGAGCATCCCTACACTCTCCAGGTCCATTGGATACCATCTTGGGCCTTCTCATGGTTACAAGCATCAAGGCCAGCTACCCAGAGCTGAGCAAACCCAAGCCAGGTAATAAGAAGCATTTTCCTGCAGTGATCCTCACACCCCAGGCTCCTCTCTTTCCCTTATTATTGTATCTCAACCATGGCTACTTTAAGTCATCTGAGGAGCTTTAAATAAAATTGTTGCGGGGCTCCAACTCAACCAATTAAATCCAAATGGCAGGGACTTCCCTAAGTATCCAGTGGTTAAGAATCTGCCTTCCAATGCAGAGGACGCAGGTTTGATCCCTGGTCAAGGATCCCATGTGCTTCGAGGCAACTAAGCCTACTTGTCACACCTAGAGAAGTCTGTACAACAGTGAAGACCCAGTGCAGCATAAAAAAAGAAAGAAAGAAAGAAAGAAAGAAATCAGACTGACACGGACTGGGGAAATGGGATTATTTATTACACCTGCATCCTCCACCTAGCTGACTCAAATGCAGCCATGGCTGCAAAACACTGTCGAGTTGTTACCACTCTCTTTCTCTAATCTTTATTGTTAACCACCCTGCCTCAGCATTTTTATTTAAAAAGATCCTCTTTAACTATTGCTGCAGATGGGTGTGGGAATACTTTTAAAACAGTTTAATTGACTCATTAATTCCATCAAAGAGTCGGTGAGTTTATTTTTTAAATATCCAACATATAGGTGAGTAAGCTTCTTTTTAAATCCTTCCTCAATGATGGAATATACGTCATGAGGCTTTCTAGATCCAGAACTATGAACTGTGCTTACCTTTTTAGTAGTTAGGGAGTATTTAGCATTCAGTGTCTATCACTCCTCGAGAGTGGGAAAACAAATCTATATAAACATTAAGAGATGGTCTTGACCTTGAGCTGGGCAGATTGATCCTCCGAAGAAGCTTGGTCACGTACATGAGAAGCCATGCTTGCCCAGTGCTCCAGCCCACAGGACTTACAAGAGGACAGTGCACTGGGGCAGATTTAGAATCCCCTTCTCCCCAACCCTGGCCACCACAAAAATAAAACATAAAGAATCCTTTTTAATGGAAACAGTAAGCAAAGAAGCCTACAGGTCAGAGTTTCTCACTGCCACATGGATCGTTAGGAGGAAAACTCTCAATCGGTCATTTTGGAATAACACTAAAGAAAAACTCAATGTTTCCAAAGCCCCTCTCCAAGGGCTTTCCTCAGGATGCATCAGCAGAAGTCTACTCTTTCCAACTGATCACTCAGCACCCCCACACAGTGGTCACAATCCTGAAGGATCCCTAAGTCAGATGGAAGGATTATGGAAAGGTTTGGTGGAGAAATTCATGAAACCAATCCAACTACAGTGGAAAAAAGAGCTCTCGGGAAGTAGAGCAGAAAATTATTTAGATGACCGTGTACTTTACAGACTGTTTATTGGCATGAGCTGGATGCTGTGGAAAAAACTTTACAATGAGTGACCAGAGTCCTAAGACCCGTCCCAACCATAACATTACTGCCTCTGTGACCTCAGGCAAGCCTCTGAATCCTTCTGAATCTCAGTCTCCTCATCTGCAAAGGGGAGATGATTACAACTAGCTCACTCGATTGTAATGTAGATCAAAGTAAATTGCATGGAGGAAAGTCCTTTGAAAGGGACTTGGTTGTTCAAAAGCAGGGTGTCATTAATATAATTCCATGGCAAAGCAGCACGTTTGAAAAGAAGGCTGGCCTGTGTGCACAGATACAGTCGGGCACCTAGAGATGGTAAACTCTGTGCTGTGAAAACTCTTAGTGAAGAACTTTGAGCAGTTAGGCGCTCCAGAGCAAACTGAAGGACACGGAGAACTTGGAGAAGGTTCACAAAAGAGCCACAGAGATGATTAAAGAGACAGAAAATCAAAACCATGCTCAGGAAAGGTTAAAAGAACCAAGTTCATTCTGCCTGGAGAAGACAAGTTTACAGGGTAATTTAATCACTGTTTACAAGCACACGCAGGCTGGTGTCCAGCTGTTCTTTCCAAGGGAGAGAGGAGAAGAAAGTCTCATAGATCCTCGCCACTGGCAGACATTGACAAGCGAGGTTTCAAGTCATCGTGCACCACCCTGGTGGTTCATCATACAGGATAATTTGCCATTTTTCTAAGCCAAAAGTTCTAACCAAAGGTATCTGGATAAAACCTATTAGCTCAGCAGGGACTGAGTCTATCCACCCACCTACCCTGGAAATCTCAACGTGTTCTCTGCTAATTATCACACATAGCAATTCGCAGAAATAGCAATCGAAATATCCACCTTTGAATGTTTACTGGGTACCAAGAAGTTTGTGCTCAAAGTTTTACGGGAAGTATTTCATTTTGTGGAGAAACACAATGAGGCATGGATCAATTAAATAATCCGCTCAAGGTCGCCCTGCTAGTCAGTGGAGGGGCCAGAAAGTTAACCCAGGTCTAAGCCAGAACTCAAGTTCTGCCTCTCTGCAGCAAGCTGTGCTTCTTTGTGAAAAATGGCCCCCCAGATGAAGGGACCATCTAGTGTTGATGAAAGCAACTAAGCAACATAAAGAACTCAGATAATGATTTTTTAAATGTAATTTTATTTATTTATTTTTAGCTGTTCTGGGTCTTCGTTGCTGGGCATGTTTTTCTCTATTTGTGGCAACCAGGGGCTATTCTGTAATTGTGTGCACGGGCTTCTTATTCCAGTGGCTTCTCTCTCTGTGGAGCCCAAGTTCATGGGCTTCAGTAGTTGTGGTTTGCAGGCTCTAGAGCACAGGCTCAACAGTTGTGCTGCTCAGGCATAATTGCTCCGTGGCATGTGGGATCTTCCTAGACCAGGGATTGAACCCAAGTCTCGTGCCTTCACAGGCAGATTCCTTACTACTGAGCTACCAGGGACACCCCAAAGTGATGATTCTTACCAGAAACCCAGTTCCATTGAATTTGCATGCAACCGATCCTTACTGCACAACCTAGATCACCTCCGATTGTGGCTTTTCGCTCCATGCTATTTCAGTGCATTTGGAGATTTTCTGTTTCTACAACATTTATCTGTCTTCCCAGTTCAATTTATCCTGAACTCTGATCATCTTCCTGGCAGTGCTTGTCTAGGGTGCTCTTTCCCTGTCCCATAGCAGCCGACACTTGTCACCCACACAAAATGCCAGCGTCACACGTGACACTGCTTTTTATCTATTTTTTTGGTCTATTTCACACCTTCTCATAGTAATGGCAACCCACTCCAGTGTTCTTGCCTGGAGAATCCCAGGGACGGGAAGCCTGGTTGGCTGCCGTCTATGGGGTCGCACAGAATCAGACAGGACTAAAGCGACGCAGCAGCAGCAGCAGCAGCAGCATATTTGTACTGTTTTCCACAATCTGATGGTAATACCTGTATTTTCTGGGCAAAGTCTTCAGTTCTTTTTCACAGAGTCTGAGATGAACCAGCACAAGTATTATTAGCCTGCGAGTTCTTGCTGATAAAAGAGACAATCTAGGGACTTTCCTGGTGGTCTAGGGGTAAAGACTCCGAGCCTTCAATACGGAGAGGCGGGGCGAGGGGTAGGGAGGGGGGTCAATCTCCAGTTAGGGAACTAAGATCCCACATGCTGTGCAACATGGCCAAAAATATATAAATAAACAACAATAAGAATAATAAAATAATTTTTTTTTTAAAAAAAGAGCCAATCTGGTTGCGGTGCTAACTGTCCCCTTGTCTGCACTTTGACAGGAATCTGGGCATCACTGAGGCCAAGCTACTGGACCCGAAACCCTGGATGAGTGAGGAAATACCATCTGACCGGGTACCTGGACTCCTAGACATCAGGGAAGCTCAGATGTGCTGAGTCTTTCTGGTCCAAGCCAAGTCATAGGACTAGCATTTGATAAGAGTGACCTACAAACAGTATGGAGGGAGGTTCTACAAAGAAATGTGAAGAACACTAAAAGTGCTTCAGAAAAATCCGACAGTCCAAAGTTTTGGATGGGTATTGTTTGCTTTTCTTGGCAGAAAATACTAAAAATCAAATGAGTGTGACGCATGGAAATATCCAGTTTTTAGCTGCGTTTAAATATAACTGACTCCCCAGGTGGTACTAGTGGTAAAGAACCTGACTGCCAACGCACAAGACATAAGAGATTTAGATTTGACCCCCTGGAGGAGGGCATGGCAACCCACTCCCGTGTTCTTGCCTGGAGAATCCCACGGACAGAGGAATCTGGGGTGCTCTAGTCCCTAGGGTCACGCAGAATTGGACACGACTGAAACAGCTTAGTGCAGCACAAATATAACTAGGATCCCTTGTTTAGAAAACATCAACTTTATTCCTGATAATGAAAATGGAGTTTGCCTTAAGTTTAATTAATTGTTCAACTATCAATGTGCTATGAGACCCTTTTTAACCCTAGAAAGGAGACTTATGAGCATGTCTCTTATCAATCTCATGAAAACACAGGAAAGGAGCCTAAGAAAATTTCCACTGCCATTACTGACAGCTCTCATTTATATACTTAGGGATTATCCACTGCAAGACGTCCCGCTCTTGTCCCAAGCTTCTGGGTTATCTCCTGCCACTCTGTTTATGTATCATTGAAAAATACTAACATATTTTAATAGATAGAAAAAGCCTAATTAAGAAGTTTTTACTAAAAATGAGGTGCTATCTTCTAAAGCAGGGGTCCTCAACCCCTGGGTTCTAAGTGCCAGATGACCCGAGGCAGAGCTGATGTAATAACAATAGAAATAAGGTACACAATAAACATAATGCACTTGAAACATCCTGAAACCATCCCCCCACCTCATCTGTGGAAAATCTGTCTTCCATGAAACCGGTCCCTGGTGCAAAAAAGGTTGGGACCCGCTATTCTAAAGCCAAATTGAAATAGTGCTATTCAAAGTCTATTTTTCGCATGACTCTCTCCTACCAGTATGAATAACTTCAAACCTACCAAAATTCTCCTGCATTTTTGACAGAACAAATGGCATTTTTTCTTAGATTTCCCTCTATCATCTCTAACCAGCAGTTCCCAAAACACTGCCCTCCTCCCTTAATTAGTTCACACTTTTAATCACCCTGTTCACTCAAACAAATAAACAAGCACAAATCTGCTAGCACACGGTGCCTTGAAGTTGCTTTTTTGTTTGTTTTCATTCAGTCGTTAAGTCATGTCCGACTCATTGCGACCCCATGGACTGCAGCACGCCAGGCTCCCTTAACCATCACCAACTCCTACAGCTTGCTCAAACTCATGCCCACCGAGTTGGTGGTGCTATCTAATCATCTCATCCTCTGCCACCCCCTTCTCCTTTGGCCTTCAATCTTTCCCAGAACCAGGGTGTTTTCTAATGGGTCGGCTCCTCGCATCCGATGGCCAAAGTATTGGAGCTTCAGCATCAGTCCTCCCAATGAATATTCAGGGTTGATTTCCTTTAGGATGACTGGTTTGATTTCCTTGCAGTCCAAGGGAACGCTCAAGAGTCTTCCCCAGCACCACAAGTCAAAAGTATCAGTTCTTCAGTGCTCAGCCTTCTTTATGGTCCAACTCTCACATCCATACATGACTACTGGAAAAACCATAGCTTTGACTAGACGGACATTTGTTGGCAAAGTGATAACTCTGCTTTGTATATGCTGTCTAGATTTGTCATAGCTTTCCTTTCAGGGAGTAAGCATTTTTTTATTTCTTGGCTGCAGCCACTGTCCACAGTGAATTTGAGGTCCTGGAGGCTCCCTAAGTTATCTTTGAATAGCTGGTGATTGAAAAATATCTGGAACACCTCTGCCTCTCTTGTCCCATCTTTTTCCTTTATCCCCCTCATTCATTCCCGTTCAGCCACACTAACTTCCTATTCCTCACACACACCAAAAAGCATTTCTGCCTCAGGGCCTTTGCACATTCTGTTCCCTTTGGCTCAAATGCCTTTCCCCATGATATTCCTATGGCTCTTTTTGTTGAGCTCCTTCCAGGCTCTTGGCATCCTGCAATTTAACAGTAAGATCACCCTGGTCCACTGATTCAATAAAGCATCTCCCCAACCAGTGGACACCTCTGCAGTGAACTAACTTCCTTCCTCACTTTATTTTTTCTCATGGCACTTACCAATATCTGACATTTACATGTGTCACTTGTTTATTTGTTTGTCAGACTCTTTTATATAAGCTCCATGAGGGCTTATACATATAAAACTGAATCACATTGCTGTAGACCAGGAACTAACACAACGCTGTAAATCCACCACACACGCGTGCTCAGTCATTTTAGTCGTGTCTGCCTGTTCGCAACCCTATGGACTGTCGCGCGCCAGGCTCCTCTGTCCATGGGATTTTCCAGGCAAGAATACTGCAGTGGGTTGCCATGTTCTCCTCCACGGGATCTTCCTGACCCAGCGATCAAACCCATATCTCCTGCATTGCAGGCAGATTCCTTACCACTGAGTCACCAGATCAGATCAGATCAGTCACTCAGTCGTGTCTGACTCTTTGCGACCCCATGAATACCAGCACGCCAGGCCTCCCTGTCCATCACCAACTCCCGGAGTTCACTCAGACTCACGTCCATTGAGTCAGTGATGCCATCCAGCCATCTCATCCTCTTTCGTCCCCTTCTCCTCCTGCCCCCAATCCCTCCCAGCATCAGAGTCTTTTCCAATGAGTCAACTCTTCGCATGAGGTGGCCAAAGTACTGGAGTTTCAGCTTCAGCATCATTCCTTCCAAAGAAATCCCAGGACTGATCTCCTTCAGAATGGACTGGTTGGATCTCCTTGCAGTCCAAGGGACTCTCAAGAGTCTTCTCCAACACCACAGTTCAAAAGCATCAATTCTTCGGTGCTCAGCCTTCTTCACAGTCCAACTCTCACATCCATACATGACCACAGGAAAAACCATAGCCTTGACTAGACAAACCTTTGTTGGCAAAGTAATGTCTGTGCTTTTGAATATGCTATCTAGGTTGGTCATAACTTTCCTTCCAAGGAGTAAGCGTCTTTTAATTTCATGGCTGCAGTCACCAGGAAACCCATAAATCAACTACACTTTCACTTTAAAATGTTTGTAATTTGAAAGTTGTTTTTAAAATAATCAGAATACAATATTATAACAACAAGAATCAGCATGCATCAAAATTTTTCTATTTACCACAGCACTAATCTTAAGACCATATATCGAATAAATAGCAGAGTGAGCCACAGGACATTGTCACATACATTGGAGAGGGTTATTTACTCTTTCTCAGGCTTCAGAGAAGAAAATGTTTGATCAAAGTCCTGCAGGGCAATTCGTGTTCAGTGTGAGGGTCGGAAGAGGAGACTAACAGATGCCAGGACAAAAAGCAGGAGAACACTTTAAGGAAAAAACTGCAGGTGACAATCCCTAAGCAATATTCCACCTAGAATTCACCCTCTAGGGAGGGGGAGAATTCCACCCTCCTCATCCATGAACTCACCATGCCTGTCCGGCATCTTCAAGCGGTTCTCTTGAAACAAGATAAAATTTACCCGTTGGAATTCCCTCGGGGAACGTGTGCCGATCCTGCCTACACTTGGCATGGTTTTCTGGGAAACCGCACGTGCATGTGTGTCTCCGCGCATCAGCTCAGAAAACAAACGAATCTGGCCTCATGCATTTCCTCTTCTTCTCCTCAACAGTCAGGGAGAAAGTGGGGTTCAGCCTGTCCATCCAAAAAAAAAAAAGACTCAAAGACTTTGCAAACTTATGGTTGCAGGGAGAAGGGTGGGGGAAGGAATAGTTGGGGAGTTTGGGATGCACATGTCCACACTGCTATATTTAAAACGGGTAACCAACAAGGACCTCCTGTAGGGCACACTCTGCTCAATATTATGTAACAATGCCAGTGGGAAAAGAATTTGAAAAAGAATATATATATGTATATATTTTTTTAAGAAAAGGAAAAAAGAAACTGTAAAAAGCAAAAAAAGGAAGAGAAAAGAGCCTCTGATGTTGCTGAAGCAGCAGATTCTTGACATACCCATGGCATTAGGGCCGGTTGTAGCTGAGCCCCCATTCAGCCTGGAGTCTCAGGTCTGTGGGAATCTCTCAGGTTGCCGATCTATGAATGGGGCTGGGAGGGGCAGCTGAGTAGGAGAGAGGAGGAAGAAAGAACCAAGAATGAGTCCAGCAAAAGTGGACTCAGCAAAGAGAAACAGCCTCTGAAAAGTTGGCAGATCAGCTGTCTCTAATGATGTCTCACGCTTTTCAGAACAAACTTACTGAAAGACTGATGATAAACTCTAAAAACGGATGCTCAGGCCTTAGCAGCCTAAAACTCTAATCTCCCTCAAAACATTTTCATACATTAAGTTGCAATACTGCTGAATTAATCGTGTTATTTTCGGGACATCTGGCTTTATCTCCCACATGTCCATAATACTCCTATCTCCCCAAATCACCTTTTTGCCCACATGAGAAATATACATCTTAGTAAGGTATGAAAGTTACTGGCCTCTCTTTCCCTTTGGGGTATGAACTGACGCCTTGGGAAAAAACACCACCTACTTATATGGTTTTGATATTGACTAGCCAGGTGAAGTCAAGCAGTCAATAGATACACCTAAAATACAAAATTGAGGGAATTCCCTGGTGGTCCAGTGACTAGGATTCCACAGTTTCACTGCAGAGGGCCTAGGTTCAATCTTTGGTTAAGGAACTAAGATCCCACAAACTGAGCAGTGTGGCCAAAAATTAAAAATAATAAACTACAAAGTTGATGAGAAAGGCAGAGTTTGCAAATGAAAGTAATTAAACTCCTTAGTCAAAACAGAGAAAAAGAAAATGCAGCCAATAAATTATTAGACTAGAAAAAGATTTTCTTAATGAAAGAACACCATGGAAATGACAGTTAAAAATGGAATTAATTTTTATATAATAAGAGATAATATTCTTGCCAAAGGAACACCAATACAGAAGCTACTTTCAAACCCTCGGTCATGTCACAATATATAGCAGCCCAAATATTTTTTAGCAATTCCTTTCACTAGGTCCATATAATCAAAGCTATGGTTTTTCTAGTAGTCATGTACGGATGTGCGAGTGGGACCATAAAGAAGGTTGAGCACTGAAGAACTGATGCTTTCTAATTGTGGTGCTGGAGAAGACTCTTGAGACTCCCTTGGACAGCAAGATCAAACAAGTCAGTTATAAAGGAAATCAATCCTGAATATTCACTGGAAGGACTGATGCTGAAGCTGAAATTCCAATACTCTGGCCACCTGATGTGAAGAACTGACTCATTGGAAAAGACCCTGATGCTGGGAAAGATCGAAGGCAGGAGGAGAAGGAACAACAGAGGATGAGATGGTTGGATGGCATCACCGACTCAAAGGACATGAGTTTGACCAGGCTCCAGGAGATGGTGAAGGACAGGGGACGCAGTCCAGGGGGTTGCAAAGAGTTGGACACCAATGAGCGACTGAACAGCAACAACAACATCTATTAATATCTGGTTTGTGCATTTCTTCACCAGGCTGAACCCTTCATGGGGTTCTCTAAGCTATGTGGTATAGAGACAACTTTTTTCCTCTGGAAGGGTAACGTTTATAAAAGGTTCTAGAGACACATTTATTCAGGCTTAGAATTTAAATCTTAACTCAGGCTTCAGGGAATTTATGTGCCTTTGAGAATGAGTTTTGCCACTTTACCCTACCCGGCCCATGGGTGGACTTACAAGCAGGAAAGTGCCTCTGATGAACAGGCACTTCTGGGCAATTGAATTCATCTATTTCCTTTGTTCACTCGGCTCTCATAAGACCATCCCAGGGATCCTTGCTGAAAAATAAAAAAAAAAAACAAAAAACTGTCAAGTCACGAGAGTTAAATCATAAAAAGTTGGATGCTTGAGTTTTCTGGTTGGATTGGCGTCTCTCGTGTCTTTGCTTTTTGACAGGCAGCATGAAAGACAACTTAGCTGCATGACATTCAGTTTCAGACCCCCAGCAGCTGGTTGCGAACCCCAGCCTCGTTTAGCTCTTCGCTTAGAACCAGACTGTGTTCCCATGCACTTGTGAATAAGGAGGCCTAGGGAAGACAGAGCGTTTGCATGCACAGGCGCGCAAACACGAAGTCCGCTTCCGGCGAGGACTGCAGCCTGCCGCACAGTGGGAACCGGGGACGCAAGACAACAGCTGCAGGTTTCCCGCGCTCCCGTTCAGCTGGGAACGCGGGCTGGAGAGCAGAAATAAATCACGTGGAACTTGCTGTCATCTCTCTACCTTCCTGCTAAAGCCTCCGACGACGCTGCCGCTCGACTGGCTGGAGTCGCTGCGGTTTTTAAACGAAGGCTGAAGACTGGCGTTGGCAGCGCTGCCTAATTTTTAGCTAATACCTTTGTGGGTTCCGCGTTCGCATCTGGCTAGTGCCATCACGCTGGGTAGGATTATAATCGGCCGCTGCTCTTTCCCGAGCAGGAAGCTGGAGTCCTGTTACCGACAGCTTTGCACAGAGGCTGGTTCCAAAGAACAACAGCACATCACAGCCAGGGAAGGGTCTGTGGTGCGGGACTTCTCCCAAGGCATAAAAGAGAGAGAGAGAAATGTGTTAACTGTGCTAACAGTGCCAAGTAATATGCTTCGTTAAAAATTTAATCACCTACAAGTGCAAAACAAGTGCAAAGCAATCATGTTGTAATTAGCACAGCAATTAACACCTCCCTTTTCGATAGCACATGCATCCAAGGAAGTGCAGGATTGCAAGTGTTTATGCCGCTGACAGGCTCGGTTCCTATAGAGAGGGGGAAAATTGCTTAAATAGAATTTTTGGGGGTTTTTGGCATTTGGGCGGTTATGTGTTCATGAAATCTCAGAACCAGCTGCCATTTTGGGTTTTGTCCGAAAGTTGTTCTGCTGTGGCCTGCAACTCACCAACTTCCCCACTTTGCCTGTTCTCAGAAGCTTCTTTTTAGCCTCCCTTTCCTCTTGTGGCTCAGCTGGTAAAGAATCTGCCTGCAATGCGGGAGACCTGGGTTCGATCCCTGGGTTGGGAAGATCCCCTGGAGAAGGGAAAGGCTACCCACTCCAGTGTTCTGGCCTGGAGAATTCCTTGAACTGTATAGTCCATGGAGTCGCAAAGAGTCGGACACAACTGAGCGACTTTCACTTCCTCTTCGCTAGCACTAAAATATGAATAAATCAGCATGAGGAGCACATTTGCATGCTGAATAGAGCTTCCTGCCCCCCTCCCCAAAATAATAATAATGATTGTCTCAGTGTGTTATCAGAAATCAAATCACTGGCAAGGTAAATGATTGTTGGAAAAATTGAGCCAAGAGTATTATCACTTCAGAAAACTTAAGTCTCTTATATACTGCCAAGCCCAGTCACAGATGCAAAACTCTTCTTAGGGACTAGTAGCCAATTCTTTAAGGAAGTAAGATGGGGAAGGAAGGTGGACATTCTCTCCTTACACATCAACCGTATCCAGCAGGTCTGATCACCAGTATCGCCTGCAAAGTGTGAGTTAAGACACTGCCCACTGACTTGACTTACAGCTTCCCCAGCATTCATTTCAATACATAGAGATTTGAGGGAGAAACAGTCTTCAGTTCCCGTGTCACATGTATGCGTGCTTAGTCGGGTCTGAGTCTTTGCAACCCCATGGACTGTAGCCCACCAGGCTCCTCTGTCCATGGAATTTTCCCAGCAAGAATAATGGAGTGGCTTGCCATTTCCTCCTCCAGGGGATCTTCTCAATCCAGAGATCAAACCCAAGTCTCTTGTATCTTCTGCATTGGCAAGCAGATTCTTTACCACTATGCAACCTTCATGTTGGCACCCCAAACAAATGAAAGTGTGACAGCCTGTATAGTCTTAGATGCTCCTTATTGGAAATTCACTCAGGGCCCTCAAATCCTTGGCATGGTTTAGGAATTACTATGAGAGGGACTTCCTTGGTGGTCCAGTGTTTAAAAATCCGCCTTGCAATGCAGGGGACAATGTTCTGCTGTAGCCACATGTTCCGGGAAACAAACTCACTCAGAAGGACCATGCAGATAGTGGAGTGCAGTTTATTACACCGGCGGGCCCAAGGTAGAGTCTCCTCTTAGCCAAGGACCCCAACTGACTTTTGTGAAAACCTTTTACACCTTAAGTGTACTGCTCAAGCCCAAATCCCCAAATTCCTTAAACCCTAGCCTGGAAAGTGTTAAAGGGAGATACAGTCAGGTTACAGCCATGACTCATAATCAGAAGGGTCAGCTGGTTATACATTGTAGCCTACACCAATGGGTGCCATCAAGATTACAAAGGTGATAGATTACAAAGGTGATTGACTACATAGGGGATCATCACATTCTTTTTGGCGACAGGAAATCTTGGTGTGAAATCTGGTGTTTATCAGTCTGGGAGGCCAGTTCGGCCATAGGTATGTTATCCCCATGGCTACCAGGCACATGGTCCAAAGCTCACTGAAAGTGCAAGATGGAGTTTCCTTCTTTTTCAAGATGGAGTTGGCTCAGTCTGTTCCTCTCCTCCCTCAGTTCAGTCCTTAATCCAGGAAGATTCCACATGCCATGGAGCAACTAAGCCTGTGTGTCTCCATTACTGAACCTGTGCCCTAGAGCCCAGGAACCACAACTATAGGAGCTTTAAAAAAAAAGAAAATAAATTATGAAAGAAGGGAACCTAGCTAAGGTCTCTAAAACTTCAAATGTGTTTGAAAGGAGTTTTATAAGAAAACTAAAAAAAAAAAACTGATGAAACATCTAGGGATTTAAGAATGCAATGAACAGGATGAGAGAAAAGCAAATTAAATTAGAAGGAATGCGTTTTACTCTTTTTGGCCATTGCTAATGGAGTGAATGTGTTTCAAGGAGCAGAGGAAATACATGGAGTATGATGTTTGGGGAACAGAACGGCAGTTGCCAAAGCCTCGCATCTTTACAGCTGACTTTGTCTCAACATTAGTGAGATATAAGGAGTGAAAAACAGGAGTCAGTGAGAAATGGCTAACATTCCGATGCTCTGCAGACTCTAGAAAATAAGGCACTCATAGAGGCTGTTCATTCAACTGGTTTGCTGTTCCTTTCCCCCAACAACTCTTTTGTTTAAGCTCAGAAGCTGACCTTGGAGAGCTGAGAAAAGAAGCTTCTATGAGACAGAAGACACGGTTTATAAGAGCATCAAGCTGCCACAGAACATTCGCCCTGGAAAGCTCCATAGGAAATAAAATGAAACCCCTGTCTCAAACACAAAGAGGACAAATGTCTTATTATGCTAAAAAGCCTCAAATTAAGTATAGAGAGCTAGCTGGAATAGACAGTTCCCACAGTCATCATTTTTATCTTACAAAAATACATCTTTTGAGACCAATGTTCTTTAAATATTGCTATCATGTATAAAATGGGTTAAAAACGTCTGCTGTATCATAGCCATAATCCAAAGAAGCAGATGATAGATTCCTGCATTTGCATTTATTTCTAATAAATATTTTGCCTCTCCTGCTCGGTTTTTATTTTCTCTTTCATCAGAAAAGTCTTAAATGCCAGGAAGTTTTAAAACAGTCATCGTGCAGCTTTAGCAATCTCATTTTACTTGCTTGCTAGTTCATTCATTCTTTTAATAAGAAGTATACTTACTGGATATGCTAGACATTGATCTCGGACTAGGCACTCTTTATAGTATGAAAGCCAACTATCAGCAACAAATAACAAGGACCCCGGGGCTGTAAGTAACACCAGGAGCTTTTTTCACTGCCATATCCCCAGTGCCTAGAAATCTGGTGAATGACAGTCTGCCTCTGTCAATCCCAACCTCGCATTCCTTCCCTCCCCTACCCCTCTGTCTTAGCAACCACAAGTCTGTTCTCTGTATCTGTGAGTCTGTTTCTATTTCATAGATGAGTTGATTTGTATCGTATTTTAGATTCCATGTATTAATATATGCGATATATATTATTTGTCTTTCTCTTTCTGACTTTACTTAGGATGGATGAACAACAAGGTCCTACTGCACAGCACAGGGAACGATGTTCAATATCTTGTGAAACCATAATGGAAAAGAATATGAAATTATATGCATGTGTTTAACTGAGTCACTTTGCTATAAAGAAGAAATTAATACAACATTGTAAATCAACTATACCTCAATAAAAAATTTTCTTAAATCTGTTGAATGAGTTAATGAATGATCAACCAACCTCATCCAAAGCTAACAGTGTAGTAGAAATACTGTCAGCATATAAATACTTCTAATACAACTTCTGAATTTATGAGTACTCTAATAAAGAGCAGAAGTGCTAGGGAAGAATGGAGAGGATGCTTCCATCTTAAGTGCTGGAGGAGGAAGAAGCAGTTAGGATGAAAGAATGATCAGATATTTTAGTTTTGTAGGAGCCTGGTGTCCCTCAGTGGGGATAATGTTGGAGTAACCCTGGGATGTTTTTTGTTGCTGTTCGGTCTCTAAGTTGTGTCCAACTCTTTGTGACCCCATGGACTGCCGCACGCCAGGCTTCCCTGTCCTTCACTATCTCCAGAGTTTGCTCAAACTCATGTCCATTGACTTGGTGATGCCATCCAACCATCTCATCCTCTGTCATTCCCTTCTCCTTTTGCCTTCAATCTTCTCTTCAAGCAGTGTTTGAAGGGCAATGTCTCCTTCAAGAATCAGGTGGCCAACATACTGGAGCTTCAGCATCAGTCCTTCCAATGAATATTCAGGGTTGATTTCTTTTAGGATTGACTGGTTTGATCTCCTTGCTGTCCAAGGGAGTCTCAAGAGTCTTCTTCAGCACCACAGTTCGAAAGCATCAATTCTTCAGCACTCAGTCTTTCCAGCTGAGCTATTTAAAATCTTCCAAGATGATGCTGTTAAAATGCTATGCTCAATATGCCAGCAAATTTGGAAAACTCAGCAGTGGCCACAGGACTGGAAAAGGTCAGTTTTATTTCCAATCCCAAAGAAAGGCAATGCCAAAGAAGATACAAGTAGGATGGGATCGTTGGTGGAACAAATTATTAGAGCAGACAAGAGAAACTGGGATAGGTCTGGGAGTCATAAGAAGTTACTACAATCCCAGAGAAGTAGAATTTTGTCTTCTGAGACAGTAGGAAAAAATGGAAAACAATAAAAATACTGAAGGAAGAAAAAAGGAGAAATTGATGAATTCAACATTGCCCTCAAAACAGGAGTCAATTAGGATTTCTATTTCTGGGAAGATGAAGAAGTAGGTGTATTTTCCCCTATTCCTTCTGCTAAATACAACTAAAGATGTTGGGCATTATATGTAAAACAAACATCAGAAAACTCTGAAAAGCAGAAGAACCATCTCAGGACCCAAAGAATGATACAGGGATGAGTTCTGCAAGTTTTCTTTTCGGTTCGTATATCCCAGACTTGTAGCTGAGAATTCAACTTGGAAATTGCAACAAGCACAGAGAAAAACAAAACCAAAACCCCGGAGCTTCTCTGGTGGTCTAGGGGTTAAGAATCCGCCTTCCAATGCAGGGGGCGCAGGTTAGATCCCTGGTCAGAGCACCAAGATCCCACATGCTTCAGGGCAGCTAAGCCCACGCATCTCACCTGGAGAATCCCGCATACGCTGCACCTAAGAGCCAACACAGTCAAAAACAAATAAATAAATATTTAAGACAGCAAAAAAAGGCCTAAGCACTGGAAAAGGGGCATGCTAGCAAGCCAGAAAAACGTTCAGATGGTAACTATTCTATTCTAGGCAAACACTATAAAAAAAACTGTGAGTCCCACCCACATCCACACCAGCAAAGGCCAAGTGGAGGGTCTAGATTTCCTTGCGAGGCTGTAACAAGGTGTTCAAACACACCTGCGGGGCTGGTAGACCCCAGAGAAGGCCAAATAGGGACTTTCATCCTCTCCAGAGGATGGTGTCCGTGGAGGCCACGAGGGGGACAATCACAAAGCTCCTATGTGCCCAGCCACACAGCTGGCAGTGGAAGCCTGGCGAGAACGGGAACTCCCAGCTCCTCTCACACTAACGAGGGGCTCCCTGATTTTTACCCCTACGTGGCAGTTATGAGGGCTTCCCAGGGAGCACTAGCAGCAAAGAACCCGCTTGCCAATGCAGGAAACATAAAAAACTCGGGTTTGATCCCTGGATTGAGAAGATTCCCCTGGAGGAGACCATGGCAACGCACTCCAGTATTCTTGCCTAGAGAATCCCATGGACAGAGGAATCTGGCAGGCTACAGTCCATGGGGTCGCAAAGAGTCAGACACGACTGAAGCGACTTAGCACACAGGGCGGTAAAGAGGGTGGTAATGAGTCCATCCTAAAGGAAGCCCTTCTTATATACTGCCATGGAGCATCAAAAGAAGCCATCTGAAACAGAAGGGCTAAAGAAGATCCAGAATCTCAAAACATAATACCACAAATGTCCAGATTTCAACTGAAAATCACTGATCATACCAAGAACCAGAAAGATCTCAAACTGAATGAAAAAAAGACAATCAATAGATACCACCATTAAGGTGATAGAGACGTCAGAAGTATCTGACCAAGACTTTAAAGCAATAATTATAAAAATGCCAGAATGAGTTATTTACAAACACACTTGAAACAAGTAAAAAACAGAAAATCTCAGATAAGAAATAAAAATTCTCAGCAAACAAATAGAATATGTAAAGAAAATCCAAGTGGCAATTTTGAAACTGAAAAATGCCGTAACCAAAAGAAAAAACTTTGCCATGTATTCAATAATAGAATGAAGGGTCAAAGGAAAAACAATAAGTGAACTGAAACAAAACGATGGAAGTTAACCAAACCTGAACAACAAAGAAAAAATAAACTAGAAAAGAAAAAGAACAGAGCCTCGGAGTCCTACAGAACTGTAACCAGAGATCTTAACGTTCGTGTCATCAGCATCTCAGGAAGAGAGGAGAAAGAAGACAGAGCTGAAAAGGAAATAGTGCCTGAAATTTTCCCAACTCTGTCAAAAGACACACAAGAAACACAGCAGATCTCAGTTAGGATGAACCCAAAGAAATTCACACCAAGACATATCAAAGTCAGGCTTCAGAAAACAGAGGCCAATTTTAAAAAATGTTGACAGCAACAAGAGAAGCATGACATCTTACCTGTTGGGGAACAATTTGAATTAAAGCAGATATCTTATCAGTAATCATGGAGGCCAGAAGGAAGTGGCATGCTTTACAAGCGCTGAAAGAACAAGAACTGTCCATCAGAACCCTGTATCGAGCAAAAACAGTCTTCACAAATGAAGAGGAAATAGAAGAATTCTTAAAGTAAAAATAAGAGAATTAGCAACCAGCAAATCTGCTCTTTAAAAAATGTCTAAAGGGGATTCTCTAAGAAGAAAAGAAAGAAAGGAAATATGGGGCTTCCCTGGTGGTCCAGTGGTTAAAATCTCCCTTGCAATGCAGGGAGCACCGGTTCGGTCTCTGGCCTGGGAAGATTCCACATGCCGGGGAGCAACTAAGTCAGAGCCCCCCAACTACTGAGCTCGTGCTCTGGAGCCCAGGAACCACGACTACGGAAGCCCGTGAGCCCTACAGCCCGCAGTCCACAACTGGAGAGCGGCCCTGCTCACCACAGCTAGAAAAAACCTGCTCACAGCAACAGAGGCCCAGGGCAGCCAAAGATAAAAAGGAAGTACACAGGAAGCAATAATATGGATAGATACAATAAGCTGTACTTCTCTGCTTGAGTCTTAAATTATATCTGATGGTTGAAGAAAAGTCTGTCTAATGCGGTGCTAACTGTATGAGTATATGAAAGAGAAAGAGAAAGGGAAGACAAGTTTTCTACTCGACTGAAATCGTGAAGTGGCAACATCAACATACTGCAGTAACTTTTATATATATATATAAAATACAATACCTATAGCAAGCATTGAAAAACACAGACACATCCAAAAACACAAAAGATAAATCAAAATAAAATTCCAAAACACCTTCAAGTAACCCTGAGGAAGCTAGGAAAAAGAAAACAGAAAAATGAAAAATAGAACAAACCAAAAACAAAAAAATAAATAAAATGACAGACTTAAGCCCTAACATACCGGTAATTACATTGAATTTATGTTGAACTTAATTATTACAATAATTACATTGAATTTTTCCAATTAAAAGACAAAGATTGACAGAACAGATTAAAAACGTGACCCAGCTATATGTAGTCTACAAGAAACTCACTTCAAATATAGCAATACAGGCAAGTTGAAAGTAAAGGTAGGTAAATCATGCAAGCATTAATCAAGGAATAGTTATTTATCATGCAAACACGAATCAAAAGAAAGTAGAAGTGACTGTCTTGATATCAGATAGAGTAGTGTGTGCATGCATGCTCAGTCATGTCCAACTCTGCAGCCCCATGGACTGTAGCCCACCAGGCGCCTCTGTCCATGGGATTCTCCAGGAAAGAACACTGGAGTGGTGGGAGTTTGATGTATGATATAGCGAACCCAAAGCTGGTGCTCTGTGACAACCACAAAGGATGGGGTGGGGAGGAAGGTGGGGAAGGGAGTTGTTCAGGAGGGAGGGGTCACATGTATTCCTATGGCTGATTCATGTTGATATATGGCAGAGCCATCAAAATATTGCAAAGTAATTATCCTCCAATTAAAATAAATAAATAATTTTTTTTTTTTTAAAGAAAAAGAATACCAGAGTGGGTTGCCATTTCCTTCTCCAGGAGATCTCCCTGACCCAAGGATCGAAACCCTTCTCATGGGTCTCCTGCATTGGCAGGCAGATTCTTTACTACTGAGCCACCTGAGAAGCCCAACCAATAACTTTACAGACATAAATTTGACAACTTTGAAATGGAAGCAATTCTTTTAAAATGCAAATTACTACAATTCACCTAATATGAAACAGAGCATTTGAATAGCCTTGTAACTATTGAGGAAATTGAATTGGTAATTCAGAAGCTCCCCAAAAAGCAACCTCCAGGCCCAGATGATTTTACTGGTGGATTCTAGATGTTTAAAGAGGAATTAATACCAATTCTACAAATCACTTCCAGAAAATAGAAAATGAGGAAACCCTTTTCAATTCATTTTGTGAAGCAAATGTTACCCTGATACCAAGACCAGACAAAGATTATTAAAAAAAAAAAAAAAAAAACTACAGAACAATAGCTCTCATAAACATCGACACAAAAATTAACAAAATATTAGCAAATAGAATTCAGCAATATATTTAAAAGAATTATATACCATGACCAAGTGGGGTTTATTCCAGAGGTGCAAAGCTGGTTATTTTTGATGGGAAATTAGAGATTAATTAGAATTGATTCCCTTTCTATTTCTAGGTATCAATATAGACATACATCACAATATCAAAAAGCAGACACACACAGCCTCCACAAGTACTCCTAAGTCCCAAGAACAAAGCAGAATGTAAAAAAAAAAAAAAAAATGCAGTAGGGAAAGGAAGGGAGGATACCCTTGAATAAAGGCTTCGTGGGTGGCTCAGGGCTCAGGAATCTGCTTTCCAATGCAGGAGACAGAGGTTCGATCCCCTGGAAAAGGAAATGGCAACCCCCTCCGGTATTCTTGCCTGGGAAATACCATGGACAAAGGAGCCTGGCAGGCTGCACTCTCTGGGGTCTCAGGGAGTCAGACGACTTAGCGACTGAGTGCAAGCGCGAAGTGGCAGAAGGACTTAGAGCAGTAATAGCGTCGGTCGTCAACTGAACACTACAATAGCCACTGCGAAGTGCTTTCCATACATTACACATTTGGTCTTCTTCACGCAAATCCCATCAGTATCTCAGTTTTACAGATGAAGAAATCGAGGCCTACAGAAGTTTAATTCACCCAGCTGGGAAATAACCAGCAAGGCTAAAACACCTGACTGGAGATCCGGTGGTCCTCCCTGCTGCAAGGCGCACCTGCTCCAGGAAACGGCCTTCCGAGATGATGCGTGGCACGGGCCTTCGGTGCCCTGTCCCTCAAAACTGGGAAAGGGAAAGTAACCCAGGGGTGCTGGGGCTGGAGCTAAGCAGACGGGCCTTCCTTTGGAGATGGTTCAAATTTAAACATTCACAGGAGCAGGAAAAACTCAGGGCCAGTTCCAACAACCTTGATTTCCACTGTTTTTCTCACATGGTTTCCAAAATCCACCTGAAGTTTACTGCTATTTGTGTAAGGACGAGATTCAGGTGAGAACACCCTTAAAGTGTTAATTGGTGAGACTTTGTTCTGCTTGCTCCGGATGGCAATTATTTAAATGATACTGGTTAATTTGTTTTATTGTTTTACATAGCTTGATTTATTGGCCATTTATCGGTCCACATATGTAATGAGTAGGGTTAGATTAATAGATTGTAGAATGTAAATTCATTTCCAGTAATGTTTATGAGCTACATTGTAGATTGGTTTAAATAAAAACACAACAATGAATCAGGAGTACAGTACATTTCTGAAGTAATAAAGTAAGCATTCAAATATGTTCCACAAATAAGTAAAACACACTGATTCACAAAGAGTGCCTACAAGAAATGGAGAGTATACCAGATTCACAGTAATTGTCATTGTTATTTAGTCGCTCAGTCGTGTCTGAAGCTTTGCCACTCCATGGACTATAGCACACCAGGCTTCCCTGTCCTTCATTATCTCTGAAGTTTGCTCAAACTCATGTCCATTGAGTCAGTGATGCTATCCAACCATCTCATCCTCTGTCGTCCCCTTCTCCTCCTGCCCTCAATCTTTCCCAGCATCAGGGTCTTTTCCAATGAGTCAGCTCTTTGCATCAGGTGGAGAAAGTACTGGAACTTCAGCTTCAGCATCAGTCCTTCCAATAAATATTCATCTTACTGGTGCATACAAATTAATTATTTTCTGATTATTCTGCCCAACTTAGATCAACACTGAAGGCTAAGAAAGTTCCTCATAAGTCAAGCTTATTCTTAACAGTGAAGAAAACCAATTAGTGAGGATTAACTGGCTAGTTTATTTACAGGTTGTGGTGTTTAATCAGCAGATGAATGGATAAGAAAGCTGTGGTACATATACACAATGGAATATTACTCAGCCATTAAAAAGAATACATTTGAATCAGTTCTAATGAGGTGGATGAAACTGGAGCCTATTATACAGAGTGAAGTAAGCCAGAAAGAAAAACACCAATACAGTATACTGCTGTCTATGGGGTCTCACAGAGTCGGACACGACTGAAGCGACTTAGCAGCAGCAGCAACACATATACATGGAATTTAGAAAGATGGTAATGAAAACCCTGTATGCGAGACAGCAAAAGAGACACAGATATATAGAACACTCTTTTGGACTCTGTGGGAGAGGGAGAGGGTGGGATGATTAGGGAGAATGGCATTGAAACATGTATAATATCATATAAGAAACGAATCGCCAGTCCAGGTTCGATGCAGGATACAGGATTCTTGGGGCTGGTGCACTGGGATGACCCAGAGGGATGGTACAGGGAGGAAGGTGGGAGGGGGGTTCAGGATGGGGAACACATGTACACCCGTGGCGGATTCATGTTGATGTATGGCAAAACCAATACAATATTGTAAAGTAATTGGCCTCCAATTAAAATAAATAAATTTAAATTTAAAAAAAAGAAAAAAAAATAATAATCTTATGTTCAAGGACTTATGCTAAGGACGCCCAGACAGCTGGCATGTGTCTGTGAAGTTGTTTATTTCTGAATGTGTCTGTAAAGTTGTTTCTGCAGGAGGTCAGCATTTGAATCAGTATCCTGAGGAAGGAGCCCACCCTCACCAACGTGGGTGAGCTTCCTCCTCTCTGCTGAGGGCCTGAATGGAGGAAAAAGGCTAAGGAAGAGGGCCTGTTTACTCTCTGGTTGAGCAGGGACATTCATCTTCTCCTGCCCTCAGATAATAACACTCCTGGTTCTTGGGTCCTGGGACTTGAAATAGGACTTACACCGTTGCCCACTGCCCCCGAATCCTCAGGCCTCCATTGCCAGCTTTCCTGGTTCTCCATCTTGCTGGCAGCAAACAGTAGGACTCCGTCAAAATCACATGAGCCAATTCCTATAATAAATTTTTGCCTGTCTGTCTCCAGATGGTTCTGTTCTCTGGAGAACCTTGGCTAAAATGCGTGCAAGTCCTCGCCATTGTCAGTCCATTCCCTAACAATGGTGTTTACATGCTCAGTCGTGTCTGACGCTTTGTGACCCCATAGGCTGTAGCCCGCCAGGCACCTCTGTCCATGGAATTTTCCAGGAAAGAACATTGGAGTGAGTGGCCATTTCCTTCTCCAGGGGATCTTCCTGACCTAGGGATTGAACCCTCATCTCTTGCATCTCCTGCACTGGTGGGCGGGTTTGTTATCAACTCAGCCACTGAGGAACTGGTCCTAGACTGAATCACTGGGTCTGGCTATTTCTGATGAGTATTTGAGGCATAACAGAAAATTTCAGTTAGGGATATGCCAGCAAAGGGATTTCCATGTTTTGGGTCAAAAGCTAAGCAAAAACTCTATTTGAGAACACAAATGGAATTTTAAGTATCGTGATATTGTAGATCTCACACACACACACACCCCTGAAAGGCATTGGCCGGGCTAGACCCACTGGCTGGTTCCTGAAAGTGCAATGAAATTTATTCTGACCCAACCACAATGCCGAGTCCTTCTGTCCTAGGGAAGTAGAAATGCACAGGACAAATGCTGGGTCTTGCTGGAACCCATCAGCTATACAGGCAGATGAAATGTTCCCATCAGCGTGATTTCCACCCATTGCCATTTCAGTGCCTTTCTCAGCAGGTAGGATGAGGACAGTTGTAAAGGGGAAGAATTCAGGAACCCTTCATACAGTGACACTCTTAGAATAATGATTTTAGAGACTTTGACCCTGAAGATCACTCTGAAATAAATCTGTGTCCATTTCACAGAGGAATAATCTGCGCTTGGCGTCTCACTTTAGTGGCGAGAAACGATCCTGTACCACAGGGCCTGAAGTGAAAGTGAAAGTCGCTCAGTCGTGACTGACCCTTTGTGAACCCATGGGTACAGTCCATGAAATTCTCTAGGACAAAATACTGGAGTGGGTAGCCTTTCCCTTCTCCAGGAGATCTTCCCAACCCCGGGATCGAACCCTTGTGGGCAGATTCTGTACCAGCTAAGCCACAAGAGAAGCCCAAGAATACTGCAGTGGGTAACCTAGTCCTTCTCCAACGGATCTTCCCGACCCAGGAATCAAACCGGGGTCTCCTGCATTGCAGGAGGATTCTTTACCAACTGAGCTACCAGGGAAGCCCTTCCCATAGGGTCTGGTCACCTGCATCTTGGACAAATAACTCAGGTAAACCCTGAGTCTGAGGCAGCAACCGTGGTACTTTTTCTCACATGATAGCGGTGACTTTCTTGTATCTCGGTGTCTCACTGTTCATGCTGCTGAACCAGGGTAGGCAAGGCAAGAGCTAAGAGGCTGGAAGAAGATGAGAGGAGCTGTAGGAACCGCAGACGCGTTTCTTCCCTCCTGGCAGATGCGGCAGCTGTAGCCGCAGCCGACCTGCCGTATTCTCCGCGCTCCTGGTGGACTGAGCAGTCGTCGCCGCCATAACACAGCCATAAGGCAGCAGACATCACATAGCACAACACACCCAACACAACACCGAGGGCTTTTCCAGGTGGAGTCCATACACGCTTACAGAACAGAAGTAGCCCAGGGGCCAAGCGAGACCCTCCTGACGCACATGCACAGTGACGCAAGAGATCTCAGCGTTACATAATCATTATTTCCAAAATGTGGGGCCAGAGCCAGAGGCCACAGTTGAGAGAGCCTAACCCCCGCCGCCTGGCCAATTGCTCTTTCTCTACACTTTCGTCCCAAGCTGCTTTCCAAGGTGAAAAATGCAACTACTCTGAACGATAACGTCTCAGAAACCACCATACTGGTACCCAGTGTGTAATTTGTGGACAGTGGGTGTAGCAGGACCAAGCGTGTACCAGCCAAGCTCCTGGAATGTCACCTCGGTGGGAGCACGCATGTCTCCTTATTCACCCGATGCCTTCTGCTGCCAAGTATTTCTACCCCATCATGCCATGAGTAATAAAGAATCCATTTCCAGGCAATTCTCTGTTTCATTTTCTCAATGAAATATGGCTGGCGGTGCCATACTGCAGACTGGAAACACTTTCCATGGATACACATCCTGCCACATTACTGCGACTTCATTGATTTAGGATTGGCATTCCCTAGAGCGCTCCTTCAAGATTCTGCAAACCGGGCACCATCTCGCCCGACCGTTGTCTAACCAGGGCTGGTCATTTCCCAATCGCATTTTCCCCATTGAGTTGGCATGAGAGGCATGAGCAAGGCAGGAAGCGGTCCTGCCTGTTATTTGGTTTTTATTACCTTCTGCATATACAGAGAGGTCCCTGGTGTCCCTTTCCATATCTAAGTTCAACATTTTGGGCACAGAACCCAAATTCAGTAACACGCAGTTATGGAATAAACAAGGAAATGAATCACAACGGCTTGGATGAAGTCAGAGCTCTGGAGCCAAGGCACCCACAGAGCGCCCACATTTACAGGCATGGTCGATGGTGCTGCTGATTTTATTTAAAGCTGGGGAATGCTGGACTCAGGCTGCAGCAGAGAGAGGCCGTTTCAAGGTAAATGCATCTTTTGCAACTTAAGCTGGCGCTGTTTGTAAGCCTGGGGTTGGAGAGCCTTGTGCAAAATACTTTCCAACCAGGCCCATAATTCCCAACAAGATCAGATCCACCAGCCAGGGACACTGGCGAGAACTTTACGGCCACCCTGGTTCATCAGCGCTGCAGTAGACATCTGGAATGCCAGAGTGTGAACCTGAGCTGATGGAGAAAGAAAAAGGCACCTGGGAGGCATAATTTCCTCCTCCATCCAACTATGCTTAACGTTCCTCTGCATTCCGAGGGCTTCCCACGTGGCTTACGTAGTAAAGAATCCACCTGCCAATGCAGAAGACACAGGAGACATGGGTTCAATCCCTGGGTCGGGAAGATCCCCTGGAGTGGGAAATGGCAACCCGCTCCAATATTCTTGCCTGGAAAATTGCCAGGACAGAGGAGCCTGGCGGGCTACAGTCCATGGGGTCACAAACAGACATGACTGAGCACTGACCAGGCCTCTGCCCTCCAAAAGCACACAAACTCTACTGCCTTGAATCAGAGTTTGAGGATGCCAGCCTGCTTCTTTTCCCTCTCAATGAAATGTCCCAGATAGGCAGGCCCTGCACTGTCGTGAGATGGTATCTGCCACGCAAAAAACACCAGCTCATCATCACTCCCTCCTCATTCTGTCATTTCATTGGCAGAAGTGTCATTAACTTCACAGGGACAATTATTCGAGGACCAAGTAAACTGTGAAAATTTGTAAACTCTTGCACGGCTAAATTAAATGCTATTTTAACTAACAGTTAATAGTGTTTACTGCTGTGTAATAGTAATTTTCATTTTTTACTGTATCTAATGACATTCTGATGACTGGAATTCTCTGTAGGGATACCAAATCATTACATTAAGGATGAGTGATTTTAGTACGCAATGACTGATCAGTACAATAATATGTAGACTGATGCTCGAGCTGGTAAATTAAATCATTCGCACCACAGTGTTTGTCAACTAGAGTAGGGATTCCATTACGCCGTTAAATTAGAATGTAGAGCTTGCTTAAAGTAAAATAACAAATGAGCATCTTAAATTGGTGATTCATTGGTAGAGTACTTTCTTAGGAGGTGTGGAAAAGAAACACTCCTAACCAGCCCAAAAGCTCATCAGTTCCTTATAGGAGGTGGCCATTGAACTGGATTATAGAGGAAACCTTATAGACACTTGAAAGTGTGACTATAAAACAGGATTTGCCTGTTGGAGGGAGAAAAAGGAAATAGGACCTCAGGGAAGGTTTGGATAATCAACCATGTGAAGAATTGGGTTTTTGTTAGCCTGTGAGATATAACGATAAAACACAATTGAAAGGAGAAAGCACTCTCTTCCAGCCTGGTGATCAGCTATACCTGGGAGTGTGATCAAAGCCTAACGATCGTCTGGGTGAGACTCCTGCTTCCAGGTCACAACTGGGCCTCTCCTCCCTCACCTGAAAGTCACCGTGGCTTCATAGACAGACTAGCCTGCACTTGACAAAGACGAGCTCCGTTTTGAGCCAGACTCTCTGAAAGTAAGCTCAATGAGTCAGACATGAGATCAATCACACTCAAGAGACTGCAAGACTCAAAAGAAAAAGGCAGCCCAGTGTTTAGCCATCCTTAGATCTCAGTGGTACTCGATCATTAGATCATACATTGGAATCAACATTAAGGAAAGTTTTAGGGGAATAGAACTGGTACCGTAAAACACAGGCAGGAGAGAAGAAGTCATATTACAGTCTTTATTCTAAAATAGAGGTTTGAGGGTGGAGTACAATGCGGAGTAAACTTCACTCAAGAAAGCTCAGCGTCCTTTGGAGGAGACCCTTGAGGGACAAGGGCTACTCTGTTTGATTCCATTTTAAATTATTTTTGATCAGCCATTATGAGTCAGACATGGTGAACAGTCCTGGGTTTATAGAGATAGGTGCTCTGAGTGGCTGTCTTTGAGAATCCCACAATAAAGCAAAGGAGAGGAGCATGGAAACCAAGAATTACTACACAGTCACATAATGTTTTAATGTAGGGAAGCTCAGAAACTCAAAAGCCTCCAAAAGAGAGACCCTAATTCTGTAGTTGGAATAAGGAGGCCTCTCAAATATTGCAGCCTTTGTGTCAAGGGGGAGTCGGCCAAGTGAAGGAGAAAGAGCTGGCCATCATATCAAAAGGCTTAGGGGTTTAAGAATCTTAACTGAGATTCAGGAGTGCAGTGGGAATAGCTCTTGGATGTCAAGAAGGGATTAAGTTATAAAGAGCTTCTCACGGAATAGGGCTAAAATGTCCTCTGGAAGGCAATGGAGTCACTACAGACTCTCAGTCAGAGCCACGTGACCGGTAATAGATTTGTACTCTGGAAAGATAGTTCTGGTGGTGATGTAGAGATGGTTTAAAGGAAGGGGAGGGCAGTACAAACTGAGAGATCCTTGGGATGTTACGATGGTGATTATAACAGATGACAGAAGCATGTGAATGAGAGCAATAATAGAAAGGCAGAAACACATAAAGTCCCCTACATACGAACGAGTTCCATTCCGAGAGCACCTTCGTAAATCCGACTTGTTCGTTAAGTCCAACAAAGTCAGCCTAGATACCCAACTAACAAAATCGGCTATATAATACCGTACAGTAATGTGTTTATAATACTTTTCACACGAACAATATATAAAAAGAAATAGAAAATAGAGAAAACATTTTTAATATTACAGTACAGTACCTTGAAAAGCACCGTAGCAACAGCTCCATCACCTCTGCTTTTGCACTTGCTGCTGGACATCCTGGGCTTGACATAAAGACGCTGCAGCACTGTGCTCTGTACAGCACTGAACAGTATAGCGTACAAAAGCACAGCCACCGCAGAGATGCACACACGAGACAATATACACCAGAAATGTGAACTAACTTACGTGATTAGTCACGCAAACACACGTTTGCAGCTTTGAAGCTTCTCAACTTGAAGGTACATACATAAAGAACTTGCAGTATTTAGAAAGCAAGATGATAAGACTATTGACCGGGATATTGACACACTATAAGGTGACTGACTAAATCGACCCCAGGCATGGTACGAGGAATTCATCCTTTGGTTGCATTTATTGACTATTGAACTGTACATTTAGATGACCTCCCTCTGGTAAACACAAGCCCTGTTTATATTAGATTATTATGCATTCCAGTTTCTTTCTCAGGGTATCCAAAGAGAAAATTCTAATATAACATTATTAGGCAGTTTCCTATAAATTAAGCTACTTTGCCCAGTATATCCTAGAGAGCAAAAAGTTGCTCTTGAAGATTACATTGCACATGGAGATATTCACTGGGCATATTCTCTACCAGGTGTGTGACGTTTATGCCCTAGACAAGGATGATTGGCGTAGGAATGGGTTCTTGAGCGCTCCTAAGAGCTAACAGGCTGCCCTGGACCCAGTCTCTACTGACAGGCAACTGGCCAAACCCACCAAACTCTCATCCAGAGAGTTTAAATTCAAGACAGAGAGGCAGAATTACTAAGTCTAAGATGATAAGAGAGAGAAAAGCAGCTAGGTCATCAAAGTGGAAGATCACACAAGCCAGGAGGAACACATGCCTGCTTCCAAGAGGGAAATGACCTTCATGGTTTCGTTCGAGCTTCATCGTATCCCAGAGGATGTGATGTGCAGGTAGGGCACTGCACAAAAGCCTCCGGCTAAGGGGACAAGCAGGAACAGAAGCTCAGCTTGCCCTCTGCACACCAAACCAAGCACCTTTCCTAAACCGCACCGAGGTCCAGCAGAGGACAGTCTAGCCTTCTGTGACGCACGGTGTGCAGAGTGGAGAGGGAGTTGTGGCCTGCTTCTCCCCACCCCCACTCCCAGGCATCTTTAAGGTTAACCGGCATTAAGCGGCCATCAGGAACAGGTACCTTAAGCCTGCCCAGCCACAGATGTGTTTTGGTTACCCTACATGACATTTTTAAAGCTTTCAACATGTGTGCATTTTGTGTGTGTGTGTGTGTGTGGTGTATAATACTTTTATTCATAGTTGAATTTGATTTGCTAGTATTTTGTTGAAAATTTTAATCTGTGTTTTTGAGAGATTGATGTATAGTTTTATTTTCTTGTGATGTCATTTTATGGTTTTAAGTTTTAGGAAAATGCTGGTCTTCCAGAATGAGTTAGGAAGTCTTCCTCTGCTTTAATCTTCTCTTTTTTAAAAATTTATTTATTTTTTAAAGGAAGGATAATTGCTTCACAGAATTTTGTTGTTTTCTGTCAAACCTCAACATGAATCAGCCATAGGTGTACACATATCCCCTCCCTTTAGAACTTCCCTCCCATCTCCCTCCCCATCCCACCCCTCTAGGTTGATACAGAGCCCCTGTTTGGGTTTCCTAAGACATACAGCAAGTTCCTGTTGGCTATTTATTTTATATAGGGTAATGTAAGTTTCCACGTTACTCTCTATATACATCTCACCCTCTCCTCCCCTCTCCGCATGTCCATAAGTCTGATTTTTATGTCTGTTTGTGGTACATATACACAATGGAATATTACTCAGCCATAAAAAGGAATGCATTTGAGTCAGTTCTAATGAGGTGGATGAACCTAGAGCCTATTATACAGAGTGAAGTAAGTCAGAAAGAGAAAGATAAATATCGTATATTAACGCATATAGGCAGCAGTGGAGAAACATGAGTGCTTTTAAGCAGGGCATGCTTAAAAGCAGGGCATGCATCTCCCATTATGACGTCTCCATCATCACACTCAAGTGATTTGCATATGTATGTCAACTGCTTGGACTAAAGGCAGTCAAATTTTCATTCTCTGACTCCAAGTGACTGAGTGTAACTCTTTCTTTTGGCCTAGCAGACCCCAGAAATCACAAGGGAGAAAATCTGAATAAGGGGAGAAAACCTAGATGTGAAAAGGCAAATGAATAGCAATATGTGGACTGGAGAAGCATCCACCAGCCTCCTCTGTCCCTGGAATTCTCCAGGCAAGAATACTGGAGTGGGTTGCCATTTCCTTCTCCAGGGGATCTTCCTGACCGAGAAATCAAACCTGTGTCCCCTGAGTCTCCTGCATTGACAGGCAAGTTCTTTACCACTGGCACCACCTGGGAAGCCCTTACAGTAAATGAACTACCCAATTCATTGAGTATCATGCATACCCTGTTCCTGCAGAGCCTTTTAGCAAGGACGTCAAGCTATGCTAACCCTTAGTCTAGTCTCAACATCAGAGGCAGAATGAATAGCAGTTGCTGTCGTGTCCGACTCTTTGTGACCCCATGTATGTAGCCCATCAGGCTCCTCTGTCCATGGAATTCTCCAGGCAAGAATACTGGAGTGGATTGCCATTCCTTTCTCCAGGGGATCTTCCCAACCCACGGATCAAACCCGGGTCTCCCGCATTGCAGGCAGATTCTTTACCGTCTGAGCCACCAGGGAGAAGAATCTTATAAATCTAAGACCCTGAAATTCTTCCATGCAGACCTCACAGAGGGAGAATCAAGGCTCTTACATGGTTGGCAAGGTCCTATAAAACCGGGCTTCATTGCCCCTGTGATTTCATCTCCTTCAACTCACCTCCCTGCTCGCTCAGGTCTCATTATGGGATGTGGGCTCAGGATGTGATTTGACACAAAAGGTGACTAAGTGACATGCTTTTCCCCCAAACACCCAATGTTAGGGCCCTTGCATTGGCTGCGACCCCTGCCTAGAACCATCTCATCTCAGATATGCGTGTGGTTAAATCCCTCATCTGTCCTGTATGCCCCCCATCGCTTCCTCTGTAAGCCCTTCCCCGTTATCCAGCTAAAACCTGCCGCCCGCACCCACACGCTCTGGCTCTCTGCATTCCCCTCCTGCTGCTCCTTGTTTTTTCTCATCACCTGCTAACACACTTTTTACCAAGTTCACAGTTCATGGTCTACTTGCTCCTCCTGAACGTCAGCCAAGGGCAGGACTCTGTCTCTGTCACGTGTCACTGGTGCCCAGCACTTAGTCAGCCCTTAATAGGTGTCGACTAAACAAACTATTACAACATTATCAGCTATAATCCCCCATAGAGAATAAAAAGTTCCCAAAAAATGCTAAATAAATTGAGTGCTTGCTCTGACTGTGGGCTGAAATTGAGCCTCACTTAGAGCTTTATACATATTAGTAAATTTACGACGCTTCACAATCTTATTAAGTAAGAGCCATTACTACGCCCATTTTGCAGATGAATGAACAGAGACACAGAGCAAGACTACAGTCACAGCCAATAAACAGAAGGGTCCACATTCAAACTCAGATGCTCTTACTCCAGAGCCCATATCTTGACTATGACCGGCTGCCTTGACCTTAATAATTTTATAGTTCAGAGGAGGCAAAATTGATGCATGCATTCTTTCAATCACTGGTTTATCTGAAAGTCCCTCAGTGGAGACCAGTGAGCAGCTTTTCTGGACTGTTTCACTCTAATGAAAGACAGAAGAAATTGAAGTGGGGAGAGCAAGGTGGAGAAGGAAGTGAGCTATGAAATGCATTGGGAGGAAAACCCCACAATACAAGGTCCAGTCTACTCCCCAGACACGATGTCCACAAAGAAAAGCAACTGAGGAACATTTTAAGTATCTTGAAAGGAAGTGTGCACGATTGTTACTTCATAACTCAGATATGTGTCAGGTAAAACGAGTAAGATTTTGAATTCCTTCTACTGTGTCTTTCATAGGAAAGTCAGTTCATAAAAGACGTGGTCACGATTTGGCTACAGTTTTGTTCTCCCAGGAAGTTACTGCTCTGCTCTGCTGGATGAGAAAGTAGAGTATTGAAAAAATGGAGGAAAAAAAAACATACAGCAAAAAATGTTGGATGGTTGAGGTTTTTTGTGGGTCCACATGAGAAAAATAAATCTTATGTTTAGACCTGCATATTTTAAAATGGCACTGATAATTCATGCATGTTGAGTTAGCTATTAAACAATGTCTTTTTCAAATACTACCTAGGAAAAATATGTGAAAAAAAAGATTTCTTTTTCTAATTCTGGTTTTTAGATGATATTTCAAGATATCAAAAAAAAGATACTCTTTTTTAAAAATCCAGGTGTGTGGTGGTCGAGTGGTTAACACTCTGCACTTTTCACGGAAGGGAGGCTGCATTTGATCCCTGGCTGGGAAACTAAGATTCCATAAGCCAAGTGGCAAGGCCAAAAATGAAATAAATAAAAGTTCAGGTATGTCTTTACCATAAATATATATGCTGCTTTTTAAAAATATCTTTTATAAATGCAGAATTGCCATGTGTAGGACACTGTTTTATTGATACATCTAAATTTAGTTTGATTTTCTAGTAATTTACATTCAGTTGCAATTAGTACATGTTGTGGATTTTTAAAATATAAACCCACTGTTCTTGAAACTGATCCAGAATGTTGTCTTTGCATTTCCTGAGTCTTCTGGCTAAAATGGTATAAGCATCTCTCTAGATTTCTCATGCTCTTGAAAGTAATTTCATAACTATATTTTCCCAGTTGTGAACTATTTTCCTGCTAAAGGCATCACAGCTCTAATACATGACCTTCTAACTATAACAGGCAGATGAGACCTTGACTAGATTACTTTAAGTAAAGAAATAGGTGGAAAAAATTACCTAGCACTATACTTTTATTTTAGTCCTTGATAATGGGCTTCCCTGGTGGCTCAGCAGTAAAGAATCCACCTGCAATGCAGGAGACGTGGGCAATGCAGGATATGCAGGTTCAATCCCTGTGTTGGGAAGATCCCCTGGAGAAGGAAATGGCAACCCACTCCAATAGCCTTGCCTGAAAAGTCCCATAAACAGAGGAGCCTGGCAGATTACAGTCCATGGAGTCTCAAAAGAGTCAAACATGACTTAGCAACTAAACAACAACAAATACACAGACCCAGCATTTTAAAAAATAAACAGTCTCACCATTTATCTTAAATAAAAGCTCTTTCCACATGCCATCCTTGCAAAATGGGTTAAAATGATCAGATCTGAGTTTGGAAAGCAAGTTAAGTGATATTATGGAAAGAATCTTCAACACTTGAACTGAGATATTTTAAATATTCAAAGTATTCTTTGGGATATTTGATCACCTGAAACAAGTTATTAAAATACGTGCTGTTATTTAGTCACTAAGTCATGTCCAACTCTTTTGCAATCCCATGGACAGTAGCCCACCAGGCTACTCTGTCCCTGGAATTTTCCAGGTAAGAGTACAGGAGCAGGTTGCCATTTCCTTCTCCAGGGGATCTTCCTGACCCAGGGATTGAACCTGTGTCTCCTGCATTGGTAGGCCAATTCTTTACCACTAAGCCACTAAGGAAGCCCTATTGTATGTTAAAATATATAATTCTTTAAAATTGGATTCAATAGCTTTATAATGAACCAGGAATGATGGATTCTTCATAGGCACTGTTTTTGGAGCTTAGTCTGAAAAAAGCAGATGAGACAAGAGGACCCTTTCCTTGGCCTGCTATTTTCGCTAATTTGTATTATTGGGCGATCAGAAATCCTTACTTAAGGGATTAGCCACTGTTGTACTGTTTTACTCCAGTGTTCCAAGAATTCCTTCAGAGATTAAGAACAAATCCTTGGAAAAATGATCCAATTTTTTTTAGTCCAAAATTACTTCCCGGGACACCAGTGCAAAACATCAGAAATGAGCTAATCCCTTAAGAAAGGGATATTTGATAACTCAATAGCACAAATTAATTGTGAGAATGCTCAGGGAATCCAAATGCATTATAATTAATTTAATTCTTGAGAAATACGTTGAATAATGTAGTTAATCCCCATAAATGTAACCTAGTGGAGGGAAGGTGGGAGTTGCCGCTCTTGCCCGTCTTTGATTTGATAAGCCAACGATCAGCCTGAAGTTCAAGAAGCGTGTTTCATCTCTGTAGCTCTGCACTCTACACTTCCACACGGAACAGACTGTGAAAACATGTAAACTACATAGAAATGAGACGAATAACATTTTTGTTGTAGGAATAGATGGAAACAGGTATGGACTTATGGCTCTTATTACTCAAGTTAGTCATCTCTCATGCAGGAGAATAACTATGTTCTTTTGTTCTCTCTCTCTTCTTGGTTTCTTTTTTTTTGACAGCACTGGGTTTTCATAGCCTGGCATGAGCTTCCTCTCGTTGAGGTGGGGGTTTAGTTGCCTCATGGCATATGGGATGTTAATTCCCCAACTAGGAGTCAAACCTGAGTCCCCTACGTTGGAAGGCAGATTCTTAATCATTGGACCACCAGGGAAGTCCCAAATTCTGTTCTTCTGATAAAGGCAAAGCGTCATACCATCAGATCAGATCAGATCAGTCGCTCAGTCGTGACCGACTCTTTGCGACCCCATAAATCGCAGCACGCCAGGCCTCCCTGTCCAACACCAACTCCCAGAGTTCACTGAGACTCACGCCCATCGGGTCATACCATAGAGGGAAAAATAAAAGCCTGTTCAGTGAACACATTTAAAGCTGAAGGCATATATTGTCTTTCATGAACTTAATGACTCATTTTATTTTTTCCCCAAGAGGTCCAGAGTTACAAAAGCATTATATTTTAAGTTGTGAATTCCTCATTACAAAAATGTTTTATGTACTGCTGCATTCAGATTAAGCTTCTCTGGTGATATTAAAAAAAAAAAATCTAGTTATCATGTCTAGTTTATGGACTACTTGGAATGCTTCGGTAAGAGACATTTAACAAATAAGATCAGTGGTTTGTAAACTGTCTTAAATTAATATCTCAGCACCTTGTACTGTGCAGCTTCTTTTCAAACAGACTGTCAGCGTCCTCAAGCCCATTTTTAGTCAAGTCATCAGCAGTTCAAAGGTAAGTGTTGAGCAGCCTAGAAAGGAACTATAGGTGAGATACTGCACGGCTACTAAAACTGAGTACAGATGCCAAACCATATCACCAAATTTCATCTGATCCAGAGCTGAGTATTCCAGATAGGTAACTTCAGGGGACATGGCCAACCCCGATGGTTTTTTTCATCTCACAGTAACCCCCCAAAAAGCACAAAGCACCATCACATGTCCTGCGAGCTGCATGTCAGCTCAGACTTGCCTTCGTCCGGAGCAGTTATACCCAGCGAGACCTGACCAAGAATGGCAGACCCATCCTTTCCCGTCTGACTGCCCTCTCTGGGTGACCTCATGCAATTGGGCGGGGGCCACCATGTGGCCTCCCATGAACAGCCGTTGTCCATTCAGTACAGACACCCTGAATGCCCACCCTGTGCTAAGTTGCACCACTAAGTAATTCGTGGTCATGTCCCAATTCCTGAGGAAATGACCCTCAAGCTGAGAAAGTGAGCGTGAATCACAAGAGGTTAAAAAACAATAGAGATGAATATAACAGCAAAAGGCAGCTACAGATGACAACCCAGCCGGCAGATGACTACATGATGGATGAGTGGGTCAGACCAGGAGATTTCGCGGAGGAGGTGACTTGGAGGTGGACAGCGTGGAGGCAGGCAGGAAGGAGGAAGAGCCATTATGACACGTTCACCTTCGTGCACCCACGTACCCATCGTGTGCCAAGGCTCTTGCTGTGTGAAGCACTCTTGTGGCTCTCTTGCATCTCCTCTGAGTGTTCCTCTTTTTGTTTTCCCAAAAGGAAGTGAAAAGATAAAGATGATGTGGTCAGAGCTCGGGACAGAAAGGAGACCAACAGGGCTACCGCCCAGAATAGAAACTATGTGAAAGGATGAAGCTGGAGCCTGGTTCCTACCGGGAGCTGCAAGGAATCTAGAGCAAGGGTGAGCGCAAGTTCGCAGAACTGCCCTGGCTTTTGCTCACCACCAGCTCCCAGGAAGTGGCCCCATGCTCGGAAGCAGGTGGACAGCGGACAGCTCACCACACCGCCCGGGAGGCGAGGGATGTGGCGGGACTGACCGCAGGAACAGGCTTGGAAAGACGTTTAAACACTGAAGACTATAAAAGAGACCTGACCCAGAGTTGGATGGGCCTGACGACAGTAAATGCAGTGACCGCAGAGGCAAAAGAAGGGTCCAGCGGACAGAGAATGGACTTGAAGACACAGCAGGGGGGACAGGGAGGGTGGGCCGCGTTGAGAGAGTAGCACTGAGATATGTACCCAGCCAGGCATCAAACAGATGGCTTGTGCGAAGCTGCTGTGTACTGCAGGGAGCTCGGCCCAGCGCTCCGGGATGACCCAGAGGGCGGGATGGGGGCGGAGGGAAGTTCCAGAGCGAGGGGATATGTGTAAATATATAGCTGATTCACTTTGTTGTACAGCAGAAACTAACACAACACCATAAGGCAATTTAAAAATAATAAGTCGTATTACTAACCAAAGGAAAAATCAAAACAACTTTGCTGTACACATTGGCAAGGATTAAACTGACTGGCAGTATCTAGGGTAGGGAAATGAGTGCTCTAATGCACTGTTGTTGAGTCTAAATTGGTATGGACTTAGTGAAGGAATATATGGCAGGACCTATCCAGCTTTAAAATGTATATAACCATTAATCTGGCAATTTTTCTTTTAGAAATATTCCCTAAAGAAAGTATGAGGAAAGATATACATGCATGTGAGACTGCTTGTGCAAACACACAGAATACACCAGGAGATTTAATATAGCACTGTTAATAAAAGCAGCCATTAAAAAAAATAAATAAATGTCTTTCAACAGTGAAGACAAATAAGTAAAAAGTAAAAAAATTTAAAAAGGGTTCTTCCCTACCTTGCTTGGTATTTTTCAAGGGTCAATTGATTTTGCAAATATATACCTTCTTTGTCTGACAGTAGGGAAAGCAGTTTATGCTTCACAGTCTGATGTATTTTGAAGACGAGTTGGCTAATTCCAAAAGGACTTGGGGTTCTCAGGGAAAATGTGGTTTAGATGAGGTGTATGACCTCACTGTCTCATGTGAGTTCATTCTCAGACTGTCCATCTTTTTCATCCACAGAAAACATACCATTAAGTATCATAAAACTGTGTGTATTTAGTGTATCATACAGAGAGTCAATATATGCAATATATAGGACTTCCCTGGCAGTCCAATGGTTAAGACTCCCTCTTCCAATTCAGGGTGGGGGTTCGATCCCTGGTTGGGGAACTAAGATCACACATGCCACACAGTGAGGCCAAAAAAAATTTTTTTTAATTTTTAAGAAGTATACAATATACAGATACAAAATCCCACACATGAACACGTTTAAGTATCTCATGCTTGTGATTTTAAGCTACTGAAAGTGCACCCCTCACTAACCTACATCCTGTAGAACCCGAGGCTTTAGCAGGAGGAAAGACTTTCTCTTCCAAAATCAGCCATCTAATATCCTTCCAAATAAACAAGTCAAAAGGAAACAATAATGTTTAATAATGAGGAAATGTTTAAATGAGAGAGTTAAAAATATTCTCAATGCTTTCTTACTAAATGAACGAACAGATCAGAAAACAGAATCCACAGCCTTAAAAAAGGAAAGACAGTCTGACACAGGCTACGATGTGGATGAACCTTGGTGGTGCTAAGGGAAGTAAGCCCATCAAAAAGGCCAAATACCGTATGATTCCACTCATGTGCGGTACCCCGAAGAGTACATTCATGGAGACAGAGGCAAAGGATAGTTGTTACCAGCTGGAGGCAGGGGGATGGGGAGTTAGTGTTTGATGAGCACAGAGTTCAAGTTTGAGAAGACGTAAAAGCTCTGGAGATGTTTGATGAGATGGTTATACAGGGATGTGAATGCACTTTATGCCACAGAACTGTACACTTGAAAATGATCTAAATGGTAGGTTTTGTTATGTATACTTTACCACAATTTTTAAAAACAGGACGCAGTGGGGCTCCCCTGGTGGCCCGGTGGTCAAGAATCTGCCTACTAATGCAGGAGATACGGGTTCAATCCCCTATCTGGGAAGATCCCACATGCTGCAGAGCAGAAAGCCGTGCACGGCAACTACTGAGCCTGTGGTCTAGAGCCTGGGAGCCTCAACTACTGAGCCCACCTGCCTCGACTACTGAAACCCAAGCGCCCTAGAGCCGCGCTCTGCAGCAAGAGAGGCCAGCACCCCGCAACTAGAGAGCTGGAGAAAAGCCTGCTCGGCGACAAAAACCAGCACAGCCAGAAGTAAAGAAATAAAATTATTTCTTAAAAAAAAAAAAAAAACCAGAAAGCGGTGGAAATATGTACAATGAAATGATATGATGTCTGGAGTTTGCCTCAGAATAATAGGGTCGGGGGGAGGGGTGATTTAGGTATAGATAAAATAAAGTTGGGCAACTGTTGCTAATCGTTGAAGCTGGGGGATGAGGCCATTGATTACATATTATTTGTTTTCCTTTGAATATGCTTGAAATGTTCCATTATAAAAATGTTTTTAAAAAGGGAAGCCAGAATGTAGCCCATGATCACAATTTTGAAGGATTTCTTTGAAGGATTATCTGTATATACATATATATATATATATGCATAGAACATGTCTAAGCATGCAGAGTTTGGTGGCAGGGGGGAATACGATATAGTTGAAAAGAAAGGGAGTTACACAAGAAATGAAATAACACTTGAATGCACAGAATGCTGGCATTTTCAGAAAGAGTCGTCTAAGCCTCATCTCTGGTTTTGAACTGAAATGAGGACCAAGGTTCTGAAGTTCTGGGAGAGCATTTCCTGAACTCTGAAACTCACCCTGTGGGCAGACACACACACATTCTTCTGTTAGTTCATCTTCCCCAGGTTAGACTGTTGAGTAGAAGCCACTAAGCCCAGGTCGACCCCTGGGAGCCAGTGAGAGCCATCAGCAGGCTTTGCCCCAGGCAGTCCCTCAGCAGAGAACCCAGACAAGGCTCAGCCTGGGAAGAGCCTTGTCCACGCCCCCCAGGACCAGGCCTTCTCAAAAGCGCCCCAAGAAGAGGCTTCAACTGTGACTCTTTGCATTATAATCAGCCCAAGGCAAAGAGCATGAAGTGGTTTTGATGTGTAAATTTCACGTTTAACAATGAAAATTGCACACAAGGTTTACAAGTACACACACACACATAATTTTAGGTTTTCTGCTCTGGTGTTTATATATTTCATGGTCTCCCACGAAATAACAATGTCTTACCCTAAAAAATATCCTAAGCTTTTTTAAAGGCTATATATATGTGTGTGTGTGTGTGTATGTGGGTGTGTATACACCACACATAAGAGTTGTTTCTCTTTCTTTCAATATGTATCTGTGGTTACTTCTGAGGAAGAATGTAGCTGGAAGGATAATGCACAACCCTTATTTAATGAAGTGGTGAAAATTATGTGATATTTCCCCAGAAAAGTTAAAAATAAGACTATACAATAAAGTTCTTTTGTTGTTGTTTAGCTGCTAAGTCTTGTCTGGTTCTTTGCGACCGCATGGACTGTAGCCACCCAGGCTCCTCCGTCCATGGGCAGAATACTGGAGTGCATTGCCATTCTCTTCTCCAGGGGATTTTCTCACCCCAGGGATTGAACTCACGTCTCCTGCATCGGCAGGCAGATTCTGCACCACTGAGCTACCTAGAAAGCCCCAATAAAGTTCTTTGGAAGCCCCAATAAGATAATCACAAAGGCAGTTAACCCCGATTGGAATTTGATGAGGCCCCCTGAATCCTGGGGCACAGGAGAGTAGTCCTGAGGGTCAGCAGTGGTGAGAGTCTTTGCTTTCCAGTCTCTAGTGAGTGATCCTGCTTGGACAGGCTCAAAATGACCGGAGACAGAACTACATGGGATTTTTCTTTTCCCCAAAATAGCAAAAGGCATTGAGCATCTTTCATTTTGCACACAGACTCACTGTGTACTCTTCGGGGAAGAAAGCCACGATGGGCTTGGCCCCAGGGTGCTTGCTTTGTGGTGGGTGCTGACCAGCTGCAGAGCATGGGGTATCACAGCCAAACTTCCCCCAGCCTCACTAGATGGGAAAACGGCGGGTGCCCGGGAAGCCCCTTGAAGGAGGTTCTTAGGGCCTGTATTCATTTCCACATCTGCTGCCCCGTAGGAATCTAAGAATACCTTGAGGAGGGGATGAGACAGATGGCAGACCACCAAGAAATACTAGAGAAGAAAGTGCTGGGAGCAAATTCATGTGCCCCTGAATCAAGCCAGCACCAAAAACCTTACGCGATCCTAAAAAGTCTAGGAAAAATTTTTCAAATAAAAAGGCCAAGGCTGTAAAGTTCTATCACAGATTCCAGCACCTTCCTTCCACGTTCTGATCATAATTTAACAATCATGTTGAATTAGGAGACCTGCTTTCAACATGCGCACAGCAGATATGGTCATCAGTATCACCTATTTTATTTATGAGGCTGATTTTCTAGTCACTGGCCACTTTTCTGTAATTCTAAGTTTGGAAGATGCTTGCTCCTTGGAAGAAAAGCTATAACAAACCTAGACAGCATGTTAAAAAGCAGAGACATTACTTTGCCAACAAAGGTCTGTCTAGTCAAAGCTATGGTATTTCCAGTAGTCATGTATGGATGTCAGAGTTGGACCGCAAAGAAGGCTGAACACCAAAGAATTGATGCTTTTGAACTGTGGTGCTGAAGAAGATTCTTGAGAGTCCCTTGAACTGTAAGGAGATCAAACCAGTCAATTGTAAAGGAAATCAATCCTGAATATTTATTGAAAGGACTGAGGCTGAAGCTGAGGCTCCAAAACTTTGGCCACCTGATGGGAAGAACTGACTCATTGGAAAAGACCCTGATGTTGGGAAAGAAGGCAAGAGAAGAAGATGGTTGGATGCCATCACCAGCTCAATGGACATGAGTTTGAACAAGTTCCAAGTGATGGTGAAGGACAGGAAAGCCTGATGTGCTGCAGTCCATGGTCCCAAAGAGTCAGACACGACTGAGCGACTGAACGACAACAAAGTTCAGAAGGACACCACCTTATGGCACAGTGAGGAGGTGGTGAGGGTCCCACCTTCATCAGACCTCCTTAGCCCCGGAAGAGGTGGTGTTGTCCAAACCACTTCCTCTTTCCAAGTGAAATGTTCACATCTGTAAGGTGAAGGCACTGGCGATTCCCAAGTTCACTCCAACTCCAACATCCTATGATTCCATCAGTAAATTTTAGATGAAACGTGAGTTTCTGAGAAGGGGAAAATCTGAGCCAACAATTTAGCCCACAGAGGCAACGACCTGAGCTGAGAGTCTTTGAAAGGAGAAATATGCAGAACCACAGGGGAAGACAGAAAAGCCCTTGACAGCAGAAGCCTACATAGAGTCTCTCTTTTTTCCACCCTTCATTCCGTCCTGGACTCCCCTCTACATTTTCTGAGACTTTCCTTTATTCCTCCCCAGCAATACGTCCACCTTCCTAATACCTGACGATGATCCACGTGTCCTTTTCGCTGGATTTTTGTTTTTTAACAAGCTATCTTATCCTTAAGGGAAAAGCTATGACAAAACTAGACAGCATATTAAAAAGCAGAGACATCATATTGTTGACATGGGTCCAGATAATCAAAGCTATGGTTTCCCTATCTTGGGTCCTAGAATCTTTCCCTGGTGGCTCACACAATAAAGAATCTGCCTGCAATGCAGGAGACCTGGGTTAGATCCCTGGCTTGGGAAGATATCCTGAAGAAGGAAATGGCAACCCACTCCGGTATTCTTGCCTGGAGAATCCCACAGACAGACGAGCCTGAGGGGCTTACAGTCTATGGGATCACAAAGAGTTGGACACGACTGAGTGACTAACATTTTCACACTTTTTCCAGTAGTCATGTACGGATGTGAGAGTTGGACCATAAAGACTGAGTGCTGAAGAATTGATGCTTTCAAATTGTGGTAGTGGAGAAAACTCTTGACAGTCCTTTGGACAGCAAGGAGATCAAACCAGTCAGTCTTAAAGGAAATCAACCCTGAATATTTATTGAAAGGACTGAGGCTGAAGCTGAAGCTCCAGTACTTTGGCCACCTGAGGCAAAGAGCTGACTCGCTGGACCCTGATGCTCATCAACCATGATGCTGGGAAAGATTGAGGGCAAGAGGAGATGGGGGTGACAAAGGATGAGATGGTTGCATAGCATCGCCAACTCAACAGACATGAGCTTTTTAGCAAACTCCAGGAGATAGTAAAGGACAGGAAAGCCTGACATGCTGCAGTCCATGGGGTCACAAAGAGTCGGATACGACTTAGAGAATTAACAACAGCAACAACAATCATTAAACCCCTTTCATTGTAACCTCTTTGCATCCTTCCAACAAATGTATAATGAGGATAGAGTAAAATCCACACCATAATATGAGCAGATGACTCTTTCTACACAACTGACCTGAAGTCTAGCTTACTACTGCAAAATGACTGGAGTCAGGCATCTGAGTCCTTTAAACTTTTTATTGCGTATAGACGTGAAAACAATTAAAGCTGGGATTTTTTTCCCCCCAGTGTATTATCATTTTCTCTTCCCCCTGGCTTTTTTCCATCACGTTTCCAAGAATGTACGTAATATCAGCCCCCTGTTTCCATCCTCTCATCTCTTTCCTCCAACGACTGTCATCCTTTTAAAGTTAGCCAACCACAGGCTATCTTTATACACCCGCAGTGCGATAAGGCCGCCAACAAGAAGAAAAGAGAAAGGGGGAAAAAAATAGTTGGCGGGGTGCATTTAAAGCTCCTCATAAAATTAAATCTTAGATTTCAATTCTCCCTCATATTTTATTGTCTTTTCTTTTCTTTTTCCTGTGGTAAATGGTAATTAGAGTCAATAATCTTTTGCTGAGAGAGCACCTTGTCTCCACAGTGTTTATATCATCATCATCAAAGATGTGCCTTAAGGCCCTGGCGTGTTAATAATTTAAGGTGTGCACAGCCTAGTTATAGCAGGAAGCCTAGTTATTGAGTTTGTAAACCAGCCAATGATTTATGGGAACACCTTGCATGAGTCATGCTCATTAAATAAAATACTTCAGTTTAATAAGGAACATGGGGTAAACAGTTCTTCCCGTTACGGGGTGAGCGTGCAATTGGAAATTGTTGAGTTTTGTCACCGGGTTCACCGATGCTATTTTGTCTTAATTGTGCTGGCAGGCCCGGGAGGGCGGGCTGCGTGTCCGTGTGCATATGTACATGCATGCAAGGAGTGCTGACCCTCTCCTTCCAGACACAGACTGCAAGCCTAGAACTGTCTCTGCCCTGAGAAGCTGGATCACAGAAGCCGAATCCTCTGATAGAGAGAATGTTAAATCTCCCTCTAAAAGGCTACTAATTAAGAAACCAGAAATGCTCATGGAAATAAAATTACAAGAAAAAATCAATATACAGTTGTTAAATGTAGCCTGCATTTAAGAGCCATAACCATATTTTACTGTTAAACACTATGGTTTACTCATTAGGAATTCCTAAGCAGACTGAGACAGCAAAAGCCAAACATGGCATTCTGCCCTGTTTAAAAGAAAATGTATACACAGGCTACACTTTTTCTTTTAAATAAGGTTCCACATCTAGAGCTTCAAAAAAAAATGTTTGAACAATCTCGTTGCATGTTGGTGTGCATATATATATATACCATTTCTTAACCAACACAGGCCTGGTGACTGCTTGTATTTCTTTTATCCTGAATTAACTGATGTAAGGGCTTCCCAGGTAGCTCAGTGATAAAGACTTTATCCCCTGGCCAATGCAAGAGGTGTGAGTTTGATCCCTGGGTTGGGAAGATCCCCTGGAGAAGGAAATTACTCCGATATTCTTGCCTGGGAAATCCCATGGACAGAGGAGCCTGGTGGGCTGCAGTCCATGGGGTTGCTAAAGAGTCCGACACGACTTGGCAACTTAACAACAACAATCGATGTAAGCATGAAGTTGGAAGCGTGAAGTTAGCCCCAGAATAGGTGAGCAACTAGCTTTTTGGCTTCACAGACTTCTGTATAAAGTAAACTTTGATGTTTGGTTGTGCTAATGGGCTGCATTATCTCTTGGGTGCTTTAGAAAAAAAGAAAAAAGAGGAATGAAGTAAGAACTCTGAACTCTTACCTGTCTTATGTGTTTAAAAAATTCCAGATCTAGTTTACTAACTGTGGGGGCATTTCTAAGCATACTCAGAAATGCTTTAGAAGCAGAATCACTAAAACAGGATCATTCACAATTCATTTAATTCACCAAATGCAGTCAAAGGTATTTATTAGCTTTCTTTAGAAAAATTCATGGTTCCTGGAAAAGAGATGCCTCTTGGAGGCAGTTTGATGAGTGAGGAGGTGCACTTTGTGGTCTCTGTTTGACCACAGAGAATAGGGCTAATCTGAGTTTCAAATTACCGTGCTTCCCTCCCAGGAATCCTCCATGTTTTCAGTTTGACACTGAATTTGTTCTCACTGTGGACACTGTCTGACAATGTGGCTTCCAGTTCAGAAACTCTGCTTGCTGTGTTTCCCTTCCTCAAGACAGGAGAGCACCTACTAACCTCCATGTAAGTGTAACCTGAGTTCAATCAAATTTTCCATTTTGTGTTTATAGCATGTTTTAGGTGGCTCAGTGGTACATAACCCGCCTGCCAATGCAGGAGACACAGGAAGTGGGGGTTCAATTCCTGGATGGTGAAGAGCCCCTGAAGGAGGAAATGGCAACTTACTCCAGTATTCTTGTCTGGGAAATCCCATGGATAGAGGAGACTGGCAGGCTACAGTCCATGGGTCACAAAGAGTCAGACATGACTGAATGACTGAGCACACACACATATTATATTCCCTTTATGATAAAACAGAAAGTATGCAATAGTGCAAAATGAATGCACAATGAACACTTCCTTGGAAGAATTTCCGAATGATGATCTCAAAACCACGAAAGTATGTCAATGGATTTTGCGTTACATTACCTATCATAAATGACCTGGTTTCCCAAATACAGTCAATTTTCTCCAACCACAAAAAATTAACAAATACAGTCTTACTCATTTCTCTTCTAAGACCTAAAAGCGAAAGTGAAAGTCACTCAGTCATGTCTGACTCTTTGCAACCCCATGGACTATACAGTCCATGGAATTCTCCAGGCCAGAATACTGGAGTGGGTAGCCTTTCCCTTCTGCAGGGGATCTTCCCGTCCCAGGGATCGAACCCAGGTCTCCTGCACTGTAGGCGGATTCTTTACCAGCTGAGCCACAAGCGAAGCCCTCTAAGACCTATTTTATACTTTTCCTGTCTGTGCACAGAAGTCTTACATCAAAAAGCAGTTTCAAGTAGAAACACTTTTATTCAAAGTGTTTTGTAAAATTTGCTTTATCCAAGCAGCCTCATGGACATTTTAATAAGTGGCATTTATGACACTAAATAGACTGTGAGATTCCAACAGACCAAAAATAGATATTTGTATTATTTTCCCTTTCATATTTAGCAGTGTCTCACTAAATAATGATGGTGTTAACAGAATTTATGCTATTATCTCAAGCCTCCTAGGTTGGATGGTGTTTTCTTTTCTTCTAACAGCCTGCAGTTCTGGTTTACACACAAATTTTACAAACTCTGCTTTGATTTCAGAAAATGTTTTTTTTTTTAATAAACTGAATAACTATGAGTTCATTTAAAAATTCCCCATGGGGGACTTCCCTGGTGGTCCAGTGGTTAAGACTCTGTGCTTCTGTTGCTGGCAACATGGATTCAATCCCTGGCTGGGGAACCAAGATCCCACATGCTACATGTCTTGGCAGGAAAAAAAAAAAAGCCTTGTGTGTGTGTGCCTGTGTGTGTGCTTGTGATCTAATCCAGACTCAAAAAGAGTGCTCAATCGTGTCCGACTCTTTGTGACCCCACAGACTATAGCCCGCCAGGCTCCTCGCTTAAAGACTAAAAGGCCACCAAGATGTTAATAAATAAATCCAAGGTCATATAAATATAGATCATTTCAGTCCTCCTGAAAGTGTTCACTTATTTACATATACAGTGTTATTAATTTTATTAATATTATTATTATATAACTATCATTCTTGGTGTTCCTACAACACTTACTCCTCTTTTAAGGACCTCAAAACCTTCCCACTTTTGTCTCTCAGCTGCTTAACCTCAGCCCCTGTGCAGGAGATCCCTCCAAGCAAGGAGCCCCGAACCCACGGTGCCTGACCATTCACACAGGACTCGGTCCCTAAACCCACTCTGAGGGCTCCCATGGAACAAAGCCATCTCTTCTGTAACGAGCCTTCTCAGTCGAATACAAGACCACGTTATGTTCCATCAACTTCACTGTGAGATGAACATGGAGGTATGTATTTATCTATTTATTTAGGCTGTGCAGGGTCTTCCTTGCTGGGTGGACTTTCTCTAGTCCCAGTGGGCGGGGGCTACTCTCTAGGGGCGGTGGTCGGGCTGCTCATTTTGGGGGTTCTCCTGTTGCACAGCACGGCTCCAGGTCACACGGGCTTTCAGAGTTGTGATGCGTGGGCCTAGCTGCTCGGTCGCACGTGAGACCTTCCCAGGTCAAGGATGGAACCCATGTCTCCTGCACTGGCAGGCGGATTCTTTACCCCTGAGCCAATAGAGAAGCCTGAATGTTTTGCTTCCTGGAAATGTCTCCTGATTTTTGGTTCTTGCGGTTCCATGGGTAAGTTATCTCCAAATAAGGGCAAATCAGGAGAATTCTGGACAACATGTGTTTCCCAACCTGACAGCCGCTGATGTATCTGCCGCCACCTGCCTTTGACGTCAGGGGAGCTCGGCCTCCTTGAAGATGGAAGCAGAGATAATATTGGCAGAGTTTGCTTTGCAAAATTCAGCTTTTTTTCCCCTTCTGCCGCAGATAGGATGATAAGCCCGAGACCTGCAGGGCCAACACCTTCACAGGAGAGTCTCCTCGCTGGGCTCCCCTACCAAAGTCGCATAAATCAGCCTTTAAGAGCTGCCCATTATGGTCCCCTCTGATAGCATCTCAGCTACTCCCTTCAAAGACATGCAGGGCTGTCTTTTTTTTTTAACGCCTCTGTTCCCATACAGTCTATTTTCCTCACGTTGCCCATATGTAGCACAATTGAAAATAGGTTGTTTATCCATACACAGAGATAATATTTACTAACCAGCAAATGCCAGCCCGGTCAGAGTGGAGAGGTCCAATCGCAACCTTCTAGGACCCATTGATTAAAGGTATGTCTCCAGTATTTCCTGATCTTGTTCACTCTGCAAGGGGACCCTTGGGGACACAGTGGTTGAAAAGAATCCTCCGTTTCGGTCACAAGCTAAGGAGTAGACAAGTGCTATGCCAGGAATCTTTTCCATCATTCCTAAAGCTGCAACAGAGCTTTCCTCTCTAGAAATAAAATCTGAGATAGTCCAGGGAAAACAGTAGGGAGGAGATAAAAATCTTGAAAATGTCCTCCCAGGAGCCCTCCCCCGCCCCTCCCTGCTCTCTGTCTGTGGACAGTGAGGACCAAGGCTCTCACACTCACCCTGAATGTATGGTTGCCATTTGTGCCCCAGGGCCCGAAGAGATTTCTTTACTGGAGATGCAATCAGTTCTAACCAATCAGTAAGAAGGGTTAATCAGCTGATCGATTGGTCCCTCCACAGCCAAGACCTGGCTCCTCTCTGACTGGCTCTAGCCTGGCCTTGGGGCAAAAGGTTGGGAACTTTTAATTATCCGCAGCAGCTACTGCACAGATTGAATGGTCAATGGGTTTACCACTGAGGCGGCGCTGCTTGAATAATAATAGAAAGCCCTGAGAACGCCAGGGAGTGCAAACAGAGGGCCAGAAAAGGCACTTGGCCACGCACAATGCGCGTTAAGGCGAGTTAATTGCCCGGCAGATACCCAGTTTCAAAGGTCTGGAAGATGTTTTATCACAGTGTGGTAGGTGCTGGAGGAAAGAGCCTCTGAGAGATGGCATTTTCTCGTCTCCCTCTTAGGTCTGGGACCCCGTTGTTGGCTGCACAATCCTGCCCTAGCACACAGGGAAACTTGCTTATCTTGGTGGTTAAAAAAAAAAAAAGATCACTGGGGAAAATTTGTATTTTGACATTTGCAAGCACTGTCAGGGTTTAATTATTTTTCATTGTGGATTTCCTTTAAAAGAAATCTTCCTTAGCTTCACTACGTGAGATATGCTTATTCTGTGTGAGGGGTTTTTTTGGGGGGAGGGGGGAGGTAGGAAGGGCAGGGGTACGGTTAGGGGGAATTAAAGGCAGGTTATATCAAGGAAAAAAATACAGAGTTCACACCCAAAGGGATTTAAAAATCTCACTCAGCTCTGTGGTTTGAAGACCCTTCCACTTTCTGTCCCTCAGAATAACTCATTAATCCCACTGTCGTCATTATTCAGTCGCTCAGTTGTGCCCGACTCCTGGCGACCCCGTGGACTGCAGCACGCCAGGCCTCCCTGTCCTTCACTACCTCCATCCCATAACTTACTAGAATATTTTGATCTCTCCTTTCCCTGATAAACACAGTTCATCCATAGTGGTTCCTTTTTTTTTTCCCTGAAGATTAAAGCAACAAGTGCCTCTGAGTAAAAACGATATCTGTGTTCCATTCCTCAGAGAGCGGAAGAGTGGAAGCAAGTACCCCAGAAAGGCAAAGGACACGCGCTGGCAGGGAGGTTAGCAAAAGATGTGAGCGGTTTCACGGAGCTGCTGAAAAGGATATGTCTGGGGTCTTTTAAAAAAAGAAAGAAAAGAACAATCGATTTGGCACAGAAGCCAGTGTTTGGAGGGGCGTCGGAGAGTAGTCAACTGGAATCCCTTTCCAAGGTGTCAGCTGAAATCTCCACCAAGACTCTCAGATTGTCAAAAATCAGGAATTGTCCTGTTTCAGCAGATTCCCTGTTTAAAAATGTGCCCTCCTCCAGTGACCTCACACAAACATGGAGCTTTCTGCGGCTCTGCCCAAGTCATTACTATTTATATTACCATACCCTGGCTGTGTGCAGTCAATTCATAATTGTCCAGTTTTTCTAATTAATCACAAAAGATTTTTGTTTTGCCTGCAGCTAGTTCTGGGGTGACTCACGATGGCGAGCCGGAGCTCATACATCAAACACAGGCCCTTTCTCACTCGGGCCTTCTGCTGGGGGATGCGGCGGGGCGCTTCTCCACCGAAGAGGCGCGCACTGGGCATGCGCAGCCCCGGGCAGAGGAGAAGCCGGAGATCTGTCCTCTACTGGGTGACTTGTTATTTTTATCCGATGCCTGCATTCTCAGGCCAAATCAGATCCAGAGAGCAAACCAAGGTTTCTATATTCGGAGCAGGGCCGCTGCAGTTCCTCTCTCCCTCTGTCTTCTGACTTGCTCCTCTTCTTCTTTCACCAAATTGCTCAAGACCGCAGAGCATCTCCAAAGAGAGGTCCAGACTGCTTTCTCATCTTCCTCGGTCCTTTCAAGAGCTCCCTATTACGGAGGCGACAACTACCAAAGCATATCATGCAGATGGGGGGCGGGGGGGAAAGAGTCTCTGTATTTTATCTGACAGGATCCACAAAATGGCAGGGCAGCAGGAAATACTTGTTTCATATGCGTTGATCTTACTGAAAGGCCCCTGAGGGTGTTTCAGCAGGTGACCGTTTGGAAAGGTGTCCAGTGCAAATAACCTCTACGACTGCTAGGAAGGAGGCCCAGTTCCATGGCTGGCCTGAGTCAGAACAGTAAGCGCACCTTCTTCACAGGATCAGAGGGCCTCCAGGGCAGGATTCAGGCCAGACTGTCCTGTGTAACCTGCATTGCACGTGAAGAATTTCAAGCTCTCCTTTGATCGTCCTCCGCCTGCATTGGCGTGGGGTCAGCATGGTGACAGAAGACAAGCACGAGGATTCAGCAGCCCTACACAACCTCCACAACTGCACCAGAGGTTGATTTCATACCCTGGTTCGTTTTGCTGGTATTCATGAATGTCGGTGCGCTGTCCTGATAGATAAGTTCCAGGCAGCAACAGATAATGCACACTTCCTTGCATAACATGCTGTTGGCGAGGCCCTAAATCTCCCACCTGTCCATCTCACCAAACCCCGCTTGTCCTTAAGGTCTAACCAGATATCACCTCCTCTAAGAAGTCTTTTCTGGCCACCTGCCCTGATCCGCCAGCCACCTGTCCCCACCAGATTGTTAGAAGCGTCTTTTCTGCACTCCTATAAAAGCCTGCACTGCCCAGATCCCAGTAAACAGCACACAACACCGCCACGGCCTGTGCACCTGCCGGACTCCCCACCATCGATGCGGAACACAACGAACATCTCAACTGAAGGGTTACTAACAGCACAGAACTACTGACTAGACACGGCCCTCAGAGTACAGTCACCCAGAAAGGAAATTGGGAACCCGTTTGAGAGCTCTCAAACCAAAAATTATATTCTCTTAGACTAAAAGCAGGTTGCTACTGCTAAGTCACTTCAGTCATGTCCAACTCTGTGCGACCCCATAGACGGCAGCCCACCAGGCTCCCCCATCCCTGGGATTCTCCAGGCAAGAACACTGGAGTGGGTTGCCATTTCCTTCTCCAATGCAGGAGAGTGAAAAGTCAAAGTGAAGTCGCTCAGTCGTGTCCGACTCTTCGCGACCCCATGGACTGCAGCCCACCAGGCTCCTCCATCCATGGGATTTTCCAGGCAAGAGTACTCGAGTGGGGTGCCATTGCCTTCTCCGAAAAGCAGGTTAGAAAGTTTAAATACCAACTGCCAGAACATTTCTATCTATAACCAAATAGTAAGTACACTTAGGTATCTTATCAGTTTTGTGATTGCATTTTTCACGCATTTATCATATTCTGAATAACCAATTTCTCCTTCCTCAGATAAAAATTCTGAATTCCAACACAAGTTTCTGTTGTCCCTGCCCCTTTGGTAAAGAGTAGTTACACAGGTGGCCTTTTCTCTAATGCTCATATAATAGGGGTCTTGATGCTAATAATAGGCACTCTCTCAGGTACCTGGATTAAAGACAAAATCCTCTTCATAATCCTCTGAAGGAGTTTCTCAAAATCAGAGAGAATAGCTTCACTTTAAAATATACCACTTGTAATGAAAAAAGAAAGTTCTGGATATGTAAACCAAATCCACCTCTTCTTTCATTTAACTGAGGTAGTGGACATGAAATAACAAAATTCCAAATCAACAAAAGAATTGGCATGAAGTCTTGGGACCTATTTTATTTATTTAACAGTCATTTTTTTTTTTAATCACTTTTGTTTCTTTCATTTTTTTTATGTTTGACTATCCGGGTCTTCATTGCTTTCTGCAAGGGCTTTCTCGGGTTGCACCAAGTGGGGTCTACTCTTCCTGGCGGTGGCTTCTCCAGTTGTGACGTACCGGCTCTAGGGCAAGCAGGCTTCAGTAGCTGCAGCACATGGGCCTGGTTGCTCGCAGCACGTGGGAATCTCCCCGGAGCGGGAACTGAACCCCTGCCCCCTGCCCTGCAGGCAGCTTCCTATCCATTGCACCACCAGGGAAGTCGTTGGAACCTATTTTTAAAAGATTTGAAGTCTAGGGTAAATATGAGTGGCTACTCACGGGGCAGAAAGTTACAGAGGAGAATCTCCCAGCTTCATGACTGGACATCGAACCAACAATGGAAAAAAGAAGAACAGGAAACCATTTAAGATTTGATTAAAGAGATGTTCTTGTCAGAGCAAACCAGAAGATTTCCTGATTCTCCTTGTAACTCCCATAGTAATTCGACCTCTCACACGGCATCTGCTTCCAGCTGCATTCCCGAGGGTGGGAACCTGACCAGGAAAGGACCTTCTTTTCAGGGCAATTCAGTTCCCCTGGGTAGAGAAAGCCCTGGAAAGGCTCCAGCACATTCCTGGTCTGATCTGAATACCTGAGCTCATACCTACTGGCCTCACCTAAGTGAGGGACTCAGGGTTCTAAATCTAGACCTGCACTAAAGGAAGAGTTCCTGGAAGAGCCAGCCTTTCTTTCCCAAGTTTCCATCAATGAATTAGAACTTAGGCCTCCTTGCTCCAGGCTGATGGGCCAGAAGAGCCAAGTGGGAGCCCAGAAAGGCCTCTCACAGACTGGGCTGCCCCCTTCACGATGCCGGAGGACACAGGACTCACCCTGGCACAGAAATCAGTGTGTGCCGTGGTCACCTTTGTCTCTTGGCTTCCAGGTTTTTCTGCTGGCTCAGACGGTAAAGAATCTGCCTGCAATGCAGGAGACACGGGTTTGATCTCTGGATCAGGAAGATCCCACAGAGAAGGGAATGGCAACCCACTCCAGTATTCTTGCCTGGAGAATCCCATGGACAGAGGAGCCTGGCGGGGCTACAGTCCATGGGGTCATAAAGAGTCGGACACAACTGAAATGATGCTTTCACTTCACGTTCAGGGGCTTTTAGCGAGGATAAGCACGGGTGCCTAAGAGGGCTGTGATGATGAAACGACCCCCTTAAACTGAGGGAAAGAAAAGGATCATTCTCCCTCCTCCTTCCCTTTTGTTGCCATTCCTGCTTTCAGTTTTACTTCCAGATTTTCAGTCAGTGGAAAGATACTTTCCTGCATTTAAGTACTTGATCTATTTGTAAACACCCTCAAAAATAAACATCTAAGTCAAAGCAGCCTTCAAAGACTTGCCCTTTGAATGACTCTTTCTGGGAAAGATAGAAATTAGGAAGGCAAACCCAAAGCCAAAGACTGCATCTCATTTCAAAGTTCACCTCTCCTGCAGGCTTTAAGGAGTCAAGAGTGAGCCAGGAGGAAGCAGGAACCTGAAAACACAAGTCACTTTAGTTCAGGGCCTGTGATTTTTCATCCATTGGCTAAAGCTACAATTACAGAGAAGGCTCTCCATCACCTGTGTCTGGGAAGTGAGTTGCCGGATGAACTGTGAATGGGGCTATTACTGAGCATCTGCTCTTCAGAGACTAAGAGAAGAGGACTGAGGTAGAGGTTTTGCTGATTTATAAGCATTAAATCAGATGAGTATAATGGCAAATATGCCTATCTTTCTTATAATACCCTATGAACAGTAATCATTCTCCAGTACCTGGAGGAGTGTCTCGCAACACCCAGGTAATAGAAGCAGCAGAAAAGGAGGTTGAAAGTGACTTTCTGTCATCCCCGCATTAGTGGAACGGCAAGATGAATGTTGCGTCTTGAAATGCCTCGCATTTTTTTGCCTGCTATTATTAACCTCGCGTGCTTCTAAGCAGCACGGGGTCCTGGAGAAAAAGGTTATACCAAGTGGATGTTGGAAGGCAGAGATTGCTATCCAGGGTAGGTGGAATCGTTTCTGCTTCCTTTAACCTTTCTTTGTGCTTGAAATCTACTCCTTCCGTGCAGCTGCTCTTTCCCAGTGATAAAAACCCCACAACAGAGCAGCTAAATGTCGTTGAATTCAGTACAATGTTAGATTCAAATAAAGTACCTGAAATGATTAAACTGATGCTCCTCCAAGACAACTGGGTAGGGCTTCCCTGGTGGCTCAGTGGTAAAGAATCCACCTGCCAAAGCAGGAGACACAGGTTCAATTCCTGGTCCAGGCAAATCCCACATGCCACAGAGCAACTAAGCCCGTGAGCCACAAATACTGAGTCTGTGCTCTAGAGTCCAGGGAGCCACAGCTACTGAGCCCATGAGCCTAGACCCCATGCTCTGCGACAAGAGAAGCCAGCGCAAAGAGAAGCCCGCACGCTATACCTCGAGAGTACCCGCTGCTCGCTGCAACTAGAGAAAGCCAGAGCAGTGACAAAGACCCAGCACAGCCAATAAACCAAGAAAATTTTAAATTTTATTTTTAAAAAAAGACAGCTGGGTAGTTTCCATCTGAAGAGATGCTGACTCGCAGGGGTCTTTGTGTTTTATAGCGTCTTTTCTTTCTTGGTGAGAGTTCTGTACTCCAATTTTCATTTTTATCAGGCTAAAGAGGATATATTTTATCATAACGGCTTTATATCCAATGTGTACAGGCCAACACAAATAGGATATTACACGTTAAAGCGCTGTACCTCAGGCACCACTTTATTAGAACCGGTGTTTACATCAGACAATACATCCTAAGTACTTTATATTAAGCGTGGACAAATCATTTGCCTGAGGATTAGGTGTTGTGCCACTGAAATGTAATCCTTCTGTTTTTTTTCTTAACTGCCAAGCCAAACACGGTCAAAGAAGTAACTGTAAAAGCTGAAACGGGAGCAATCTTATCCTACATTTCAAGCATAAAATAAAAACCGAAGCCAAAACGGGTGTAATACAGTAATATAAAGTGAAGTGTTTCCTTCAAGCGCACACCTATTTCGGTGGCATCTAATATCTGTCCTGCGTGTTCCTTCATTCCTAGAATGTACATATTACATGAGTAGGGGCTTCCCAGGTGGCTCAGTGGCAAAGAATTTGCTTGCCAACCCGGAAGACACAGGAGACTCTGGTTTGATCCCTGGGTTGGGAAGATCCTCAGGAAGAGGAAATGGCAACCCACTCCAGTATTCTTGCCTGGAAAGTCCCATGGACTGAGAGCCTGGCAGGCTACAGTCCATGACGTTGCAAAGAGTCAGATACAGCTTAGCGACTGAGCATGCACATGCTCAAAGTATGTAAGGGTGAAAAAGAAAGCAACACTCAGGAGGAGCCAAGACCTCCCAGAGCACCACCCACCTGGCACACTCCGAAGTAACCCACTTGGCTCTTCTCAGCTAAGTTCACCCTTTACTGGCTGCTGGTGAGGGGGAAAGTCTTCCTGTGTGAGACCAGTGTGACAGTTGACTTTATTCTCTCAGGACAGGACCGTATTCTTCAGGATTGTGGTTTAATCACTCAGCCATGTCTGACTCTTTGCAACCCCATGGACTGTAGCCCTGCCAGGCCCCTCTGTCCACGAGATTCTCCAGGCAACAGTACTGAGGTGGGTTGCCATTTCCTTCTCCAGGGAATCTTCCTGACCCAGGGATCAAACCCGGGTCTCCCACTCTGCAGACAGATTCTTTATTGTCTGAGCCACCAGGAAAGCCACTACAGAAAGCATATGACTTCTTGATGTAAGGCAGAAACCAACACAGTATTGTGAAGCATTATCCTTCAATTAAAATTAATAAATTAAAAAAAAAAGAAATAGAAAGGGGAGGGATCTGGAAGTGCTCAAGAAAGACCAAGGAAGAGCTGGACACCTTCCCTGGGTCCAGTCTTCCTGCACATGGCTCTATTTCTGAAAAGGAAATAAATGGAAAAGCTGAGCAACAGTTCCTCCCAGAAATATTAAAGCCAAATTTCATATTCCAAATATTAAAACCTTGCCCAGAAATATTAAAAGCCAAATTCCATCATCTGCATAATAATATTTTCCTGAACAAAGGTCTAGAAAAACCAGCCAGCCAGGTCTGAGTGGTGTCAAGGAGGCAGGATGAGGGGACGTCTTCCTTCTAAAGGTTAGTGTGGGAAAGTTCTGGAGCTCTCAGCCTCTCTCCTGCTCCAACAGCTGCCTGGTTTGTGATTCCAGGTGAGTTGCCTGCTTCATCTTTTGTGCCCCATTTCAATCTGGGGTGGAATTAGGAGAACATTTCTCACCAACTTCATGGCATTTGGGACAGAAGAACATCCATATATGTTGATGGGCCATCTTGGGTTGTGTTAGTCTTCAAGGCCCCTGCAATGTACAAAAAAGAGAGGGATTTCCCTGGTGGCTCAGTGGTAAAGAAACCTGCCTGCCAGTGCAGGAGACCTGGGTTCCATCCCAGATCTGGGAGGACCCCACACACCTCAAAGTGACTAAGCCTGTGCACCACAACTATTGAGCCTGTGCTCTAGAGCCTGGGGGCTCACACACCACAACCCACGCACCCGAGAGCACGTGCTCTGCAGCAAGAGCAGCAAGAGAAGCCACTGCAAAGAGAAGCCCAAGCACCGCAGCTCGAGAGTAGCCCCCGTTTCCCGCAACTAGAGAAAACCGGAGCAGCAACGAAGACCCAGGGCAGCCAAACTAAATGAATAAATAAATTTTTTTAAAAAAGAGAGAGAGAAATATTTCTAAGCTAAGACACAGAGCAGCGTTCACGGTTTTTATTTTTCCTATAAATTCATACATTTATTTCTAAATGTAGACCTAATTCCTTTCCCACTCATTTTTCAACATCTTTTGGGTAGTTTCATAGTAAAAGTGCTTATTTGAAGAATATTCCAACCATCAATAAGTTAATTCCTTTGTACTTGGCACAGTAAAAGAGTCAGAAAATCTTTAAATATCTGAAATGTTATTAAGCTGGATAAACATCAGAAGGATTATGGAGTTCTTTTCAAATGCAAATCGTGCCTGCCACCTTCTCAACAATGTGGATTCTGTCAGTAGACAAATTTCCTCAGTACAACTCTATTTTTTTAATTTATGTTTATTTATTTGGCTGCATCAGGGCTTAGCTGTGGCCTGCAGGATCTCTGCTGTGTCATGTGTGATATTTCATTGCGGCACACAGGCACTCACTAGTTGAAGTGTGCTGGCTTGGTTCTTCCAGGGTATTTGGAATCTTAGTTCCCTGACCAGGAATCGAACCTATGTCCTCTGCATTGGCAAGCAGATTCTTAACCACTGGACCACCAGGAAAGTCCCCTCAGTACAACTCTTGACTGAGAGTTTTAATATAGAGAACATTTGTGGCTCTCAACCTTCGATTTCTCCAACTATTTTCTACAAGAAAAATATTATGATAATTAACAGTATATAATGTTTTTCTTCTACAAAGGTAAGAAGGTTTTCTAGTATTAATCTCCCATAGAGTTCCCCTAAATGTCACAAATCATTTAGGAAATAGTTAGGAAGTGGATTTGTAGATGTAGCCCTCACATATACACCTCGTTACACAGAAATCTGATACTGTGAAATTCACTGCCACAAAATTTAGACTCTGTGACAACCTAGAGGGGTGGGAGGGATGGGGTAGGAGGTGGGAGGCAGGTTCAAGAGGGAGGGACATTTATATCCTTATGGCTAATTCATGTTCTTTTATGGCAGAAACCAATACAACATTGTAAACCAATTATCTTCCGATTAAAAATAAATTTAAAAAGAAAAGAAGACATATAACACCCCCCCAAAAAAAAAAGAATTTAGAAACTGGAAAACTAACTCAAGCCACATAACACACAAAATCTCACAACTTCTTTTACATAATATTCAAGTCCGTTCAGCCATAAATATTCCACTAAGCGCATCCCATCCCCTTCATTTCCTGAAACAAGGAGACTCCATCTCTGCAATATTTCTGCATTTTTTCCAGTCTAGAAGAGTCTGCTCATTCTTTTTTTGTTTTTTTTTTATTTTATTTTTAATTGAAGGATAATTACAATATTGTAATAGTCCTAATGCAACCTCTTCTTGTTCTGTATTACAAGCTCTGAATAATCAAAAGGAGTTGCACATTCACTCCCAGTGGAAAATAATGAAGTGTCAATTGGTTGGAAACAAATGACTCTTCCATCCACTGTGACTATTCAGTTAAGAAAAAAATTGTGTTTTTTTTTTACTTTGCTCAGAAGGGAGCAGGGTGTAAACTGTTAGGTAATTTAATGGTTCGAGTTATCGAAAGTGATTTTAATGTATATACATTCTATTTTATAATGAAACCATATAGGCTCTGAAACACACAAGTTCACATCAGAGAAAAGTTCAGGAGTCCATCGGCTCCGAAAGGGACTTGCACCTGAAATCTATCAGATGCAGCAGCAGACTTTTAAGTTTTATTCTTGTAGAGCTTTCAAGTCAATCACTCACTCCCTCCTCCTCGCTGCTTGAGTATTTGCATAAATTTAAATTTATGATTTTGCTGCTCTGTTTGCTTTTGTGTCAGTCTCCTCCGCTGGACTGAGAGTTGCTTGAGGGAAGGTCTTGAGGCTTATTTATCCTTGTACCTCCAGAACCTGGAGTTCAGCAGACACACATCAAGCCCTGAGCCTCCTCCCGTTCTGGATGCTGCCCGCATGGAACCTCCACATAGCTGTTGCCCAACAAAAATTTTAAGTAAGCCAAACTGTCCTTGGTGCTGCATTTCATCACTGTTTTCAACTCTTGTTTTTATCAGCGATGTCTGAGTTCACCGGTACATTTGCCAGGTTCATCCTTTTGCACGGATATCCTGATGACCCAAATGCTGATTGCCAGAAGTAAGAAAAAGAGTCAGAGACTCCACGTAAGATCTGGGAAAGAGTGCCTGGCCCCAGGGCCCTGTTGGAGGAGAGTGTTTTGAAATAATTCAATCTATTAGTTCCCATAACCCCTTTGGATAGACCCAAAGCAGTATTCCAAGGCAGAGCCTTCTTTATGCTAGCCTCACGGGGGAAAAGTCTAGTATGTTCCTTCCTAAGCTCTGATTCACCTTCTAAAGCTGAGCAGGTCGCCAGTTTTCGGCATCTGTTGTTTCTTCATCTGGAGAATGCCAATAATAACCCATCAATGAGAAAGATAATAAGAGCCACGAGTGACATTACTCACTGAAACATGGGCAAGATCAAAAGTCATTTTGCTAAATATTTAGCACCAGGAAGAATATTTAGTACTTGGCATGCTGTAGTCCCTGGGGTCACAAAAGTCAGACATGACTTAGGGACTGAACAACAAAAACAAAGCATTTTTGGAGGCCAACGTGAAAGTGAAAACAGTGGTAACTCTTTTCTTTCTCTTAAGACAAGATTTCAAGAAAATTTGTGCCTTGTTTCAGCCACTTCACTGTTTTAAGGGCTGGCTTTCTAAATTGCCTTTTGTGAAACCCAGAGTGCAAGGAGATCGAACCAGTCCATCCTAAAGGAAATCAACCTTGAATATTCACTGGAAGGACTGATGCTGAAACTGAGGCTCCAATACTTTGGCCACCTAATGCAAACAGCTGACTCATTGGAACCCTGATGCTGGGAAAGACTGAAGGCAGGAGAAGGGGGCAACAGAGGATGAGATGATTAGATAGCATCACCAAGTCAACGGCCATGAGTTTGCGCAAACTCCAGGAGATAATGAAGGACAGAGGAGTCTGGCGTGCTTGCTACAGTCCATGGGGTTGCTAAGAGTCAGACACAACTTAGCAACTGAACAACAGCAACAAAGAGAAGATTCAGGAATGCAATTATTCCCACTATGTGAAATCAGCATAAAAGAATGACATATGGAGGAATACCTTACAGCTCTAATCCATTGCCTTAAGTCTATATATGAATCAGTTGAGAGTGATAAAAGTTTTTTGGTTTACTGAATATCACATGAGTAATTTAGTGTGGGTTAGGAGTGATGATATCATTCTTCTTATATTATTTACAGGAACCTTTGCAATACGTCCTCTACAATAACAAACAGATAATCTTTCCAAATAATAATTTAGGCAACCTTTTTCAAGATAGACTCAGCAATTCCACTTCTATGAATTTGCCATAAGAGAGTAACCAGAGAAATGCACTATGATTTAGCCACAAAGATGTTCATGGGTGATTTATAGTAAGAAAAACTGAGAAGCAACCTAAATGTACAAAATAACAGGCTGGTTAAATTTTAAAATGCTAAATAGATGGGGAAAACTATGCAAGTCCTAAAATCTACATTGTAAAAGATCATGTTAGTGTGCTAGATGAAAAAGATAGGTGGCCAAATAATGTGGACAAAGATGCAAATTACACACAAAAAATCTGAAGAGAAGTAAAGAAGCAGCCAGATGGGGGCTTCCCTGGTGGTCCAGTGGTTAAGATTCTGTGCCTTCACTGCAGGGGAACGGGTTCAATCCCTGGTTGGGGAAGTTCCGCATGCCACCTGGTGCAACCAAAAAAAAAACAAAAAAATCATCCAGATGATACCGAAATGAGGTCAGGGAAACTAAAGTAGACGACGCCATAAATACACTATATTTCATTTAAGCCTGCATGTTCTATGTTTCTAGGGACTTTAAAAAGCTATAACTTATCAATGCTACTCTCTCAGTTCATCCCACCCTCCCCTACCCTCCTTGCCCATGTCTGCAAGTCCATTCTCTATGTCTGCATCTCTATTCCTGCCTTGCAAACATGTTCATCAGGACCATTTTTTCTAGAGTAGCATTGACATACATACATTGTAAAATGAAAGTGTTAGTCACTCAGGTGTGTCTAACTCCTTGCGACCCCATGAACTACAGCACACCACGCTTCCCTGTCCATCACCAACTCCCAGAGCTTGCTCAAACTCATCATCGAGTTGGTGATGCCATCCAACCATCTCATCCTGTCGTCCCCTTCTCCTCTTGCCTTCAATCTTCCCCAGCGTCAGGGTCTTTTCCAATAAGTCAGTTCTTCGCATCATGTGGCCAAAGTATTGGATTTCAGCTTCAGCATCAGTCCTTCCAATGAATATTCAATCCATCCTTTAGGATGGACTGGTTGGATCTCCTTGCAGTCCAAGGGACTCTCAAGAGTCTTCGCCAACACCACAGTTCAAAAGCATCAATTCTTCGGTGCTCAGCTTTCTTTATAGTCCAACCTTCATATCCATATATGACTATTGGAAAAACCATAGCTTTGACTAGATGGATCTTTGTTAGCAAAGTAATGTCTCTCTGCAACCCCATGGACTGTAGCCTACCAGGCTCCTCCATCCATGGAATTTTCCAGGCAAGAGTACTGGAATGGGTTGCCATTTCCTTCTCCGGGAGATCTTTCCAACCCTGGGATTGAATCCAGGTCTCCTGCATTGCAGGCAGACGCTTTACCATCTAAGCCACCAGGGAAGCCCATACATGACTATTGGAAAAACCATAGCTTTGACTAGATGGACCTTTGCTGGCAAAGTAATGTCTCTGCTTTTTAGTATGCTGTCTAGGTTGGTCATAACTTTTCTTCCAAAGAGCAAGTGTCTTTTAATTTCATGGCTGCAGTCACCATCTGCAGTGATTTTGGAACCCCCAAAAATAAAGTCAGCCACCGTTTCCACTGTTTCCCCATCTATTTGCTATGAAGTAATGGGGCCAGATGCCATGATCTTAGTTTTTTGAATGTTAAGTTTTAAGCCAGCTTTTTCACTCTCCTCTTTCACTTTCATCAGGAGGTTCTTTAGTTCTTCTTTGCTTTCTGCCATAAGGGTGGTGTCATCTGCATATCTGAGGTTATTGATATTTCTCCCAGCAATCTGGATTCCAGCTTGTGCTTCATCCAACCCGGCATTTCCCATGATGTACTCTGCATATAAGTTAAATAATCAGGGCAACACTATACAGTCTTGACATACTCCTTTCCCAATTTGGAACCAATCTGTTGTTCCATGTCCAGTTCTAACTGTTGCTTCTTGACCTGCATACAGATTTCTCAGGAGGCAGGTCAGGTGGTCTGGTACTCCCATCTCTTTAAGAATTTTCCACAGTTTGTTGTGATCCACATAGTCAATGGCTTTGGCATAGTCAATAAAGCAGAAATAGATGTTTTTCTGGAATTCTCTTGCTTTTTCTATGATACAGTGGATGTTGGCAATTTGATCTCTGGTTCCTCTGCCTTTTCTAAATCCAGCTTGAACATCTGGAAGTTCTCAGTTCACATATTGCTGAAGCCTGGCTTGGAGAATTTTGAGCATTACTTTGCTAGTGTGTGAGATGAATGCAATTGTGTGGTAGTTTGATCATACTTTGGCATTGCCTTTCTTTGGGATTGGAATGAAAACTGACATTTTCCAGTCCTGTGGCCACTGCTGAGTTTTCCAGATTTGCTGTTCTCCAAATTTCTGCTGAGTTTTTCAAAACTGCTGTTTTCCAAATGTCCAAATTTGTTTTCCAAATTTCCAAATACATTCCAAATATATACACTTCCATGTGTAAAATAGATGGCTAGTGGGAAGCTGCTGTATAGCACAGGGAGCTCAGCTTGGTGCTCTGGGAACCTAGAGGGGTGGGATGGGGGTGGGGAGGGAGGCTCAAGAGGGAAGATATATGTATACATACAGGTATTTACTTCATTCTAGAACAACAACTAACACAACAGTGTAAATCAATTATATTTCAATAAAAAATCATTTTTAAGAAAACAGAATAAAGGTCAAAAAATAATAAAAAGCTATAACTGGACATATACTAGCTTTTTAGATGTTTAAACTAGTCACTAAATGGAAGGTGATGTTAGAACAGGAAATGGAAAAGGGGATGAAGCAGGTCAGGAATGAGGACTGGTGAAAAAAAAGGGGAGTTGGTGGTGAGAAGTGAATAACTCAAAATGAGATTCCAGATAGAGATAAGAGTGGAATTGGGTGGAGCGCTAAAAATGAATGAGAGATGCTTGATAAAGTCTGACCTAGCCTTTTTCATGATGAGAAGTCCGATAACAGGCACAGGTGGACTTGCAGAAGCTCAAACTGTGAGTTAAAAGTTCAAGGATGATAAAGTGTATCCAGGATTTAACCAGAGAAGCAAAAGGAAAAAGCTTACCAAGACGGAGTCATTGAAAATTCAGTTTAGAAAAAAGCATTCTTTGCTAGGGGTTCTGAATGTCAGAGCATGAAATTATAACTGTGACAACTTTATACCATTATAGCAATACAATTAATAAAATGAATAATGCTTAATGTATGGTTTCCCTATAGGTAATATATCTCCCATCATCAACCTTCCTCCTTCTCTTATCCAGCACAGTGTCATGAAATGACTGGCTTGGATCCCAGCTCATCTTCCTGAGACTCAGTTTCCTCATTTGCTACATGAATATAGTAAGAATCTACCCAGAGAAAATGATTCTAAAAACAAAGTGAGTTAGGATGTGTGAATCACCTAAAGTGCACAACAGACTTTCAATAAATATTTGGGTTTTTTCCTTACCCACCCCTCTGTGCCAGTAGCTGCCAAGAGTGGAGAAAGAAAACCAAGTCTAATATAGATACTACCATGTGCAGAATAGAGAGCTAGTGGGAAGCTGCTGCGTAGCACAGGGAGCTCAGCTCGGGGCTCTGTGATGATCTAGACGGATGGAATGGGAGGGAGGTGACAGAGGAAGGGGATGTATATACATGTACATATAGACATATAGCAGATTCACCTTGTTGTACAGCAGAAAGTAACACATTGTGAAGCAGTTACACTAAAAAAAAAAAAAAAAAAAAACCCAACCTAATTTTAAAATTAAACAAAAAGACTTCCCTGGTGGTCCAATGGTAAAGAATCCAGACACAAGGGGTTCAATCCCTAGTCCAGGAAGATCTCACATGTCTCGGGGTAGCTGAGCCCGTGTGCAGCAACAAGAAAAGCCACCATAATGAGAAGCCCGCACACCACACAGGGTAGACCCCCTCGCCACAACAGACAAAGCCCACGCAGCCAAAAGTAGACAAATAAATTTTTTAAATTTAATAATAAATAAAATTCAAAAAAATTTTAATTAAGAAAAAAGAAAGCAGAGGCTAGCAGAGAGGGATCATGAGGCCACCAAGCATACTCTGTCTCCTGCTGGGTTTTATGGTCAGCACGGTTTTGATCCAGATGGACTCCAATTTTGGCTGGTCTCTTCCCTCCTGGCAAAGGCTGCCTAGCACCTCACACTGGACACACTCTCAAGCCAAGTGGATCTTTCGGTTTTACTTAAGGTCTGGCCTTTTAGAGAGGAGTTAGGGGACTAATGGTAATATAGGTAATATTCATGATTTCTCAGCACTCCCACTTTCTGATTCTAGAAAATATGCATCTCATATCAGTGCCTATTGCCCAGTGACCAGCCCTCCCAATTTCTCATCATTCTAAGTACCTACTACTCACCCCACGGCATCCCAGAGTGGCCACAAAACTTAGCCACATTGTCCAATCAATGCCAGCCATGCCCAAGCACTGCCCACATTTTCAGGATGGGTGTCTGGCAAGGCCACTTTGGGTTCTGTTCTGAATTAGCTCCTTTGAAGCACGAGCCAATGTGAGAAACATAAGTGCATTGATTTCCAGCTTAGAAGAAGACTTTGCACAAAGATGCTGCTAGGAAAGTACTATTCCATTTTTTGTTTTCTGAGTGCTAGAAAGTTCTTTTTCCTTATGAATTAAAATCTTCTCGCCCACAGCTTGCCTTGATTGATCTTAGTTCCACCTTTGGAGGATGTAAAATAAGTTTAAAATGCCTCCTTTTCTTTCATATGCTTCATGGTCAATAAGAGATACACAGTAAGTGGGTTTATAATTCACGTTCATAGACTATACTCGGGAGTATGTTCCACAAGCCAAAAAAGCAAAAAAAATTTTAAAAACCCATAATGAAAGAGCCCTTACTTACCAGCTTAGAAAACTTCTACAACAAAAATATCCCCAGGACAATTCCTAGAAAGCAGATCAAAGTGGGAAAAGAAATAATGGCCCATATCGAAAGTAAAATCAATCTCCCAATTCCCATGATGTAAGATGACTTTCCACACCCTGGACTCAGGCACATCACCAACACGGGCACTAACTGCTCTCTTCCAAAACTCAACTGCAGACACAGATGCTCTCTTTATACAAAAAGTAACACTGGCTATTCCCAACTAGTAGTCCTTAGTGCAAAGGAATAAAAGTGTTCTGAGCCCCTTCACTTGGAATCTACTGTATCACTCTAGTTCACAACCTCTAGTTCATATCGCTGTAGTTCATAACCTTTCATAACTAAAATGCTGGGTTTACATTTAAACTTCCTATATTGAATTACTTTATTGAATTGACATTACTTTGCCAACGAAGGTCTGTCTAGTCAAAGCTATGGTTTTTCCAATAGTCACGTATGGATGTGAGAGTTGGACTATAAAGAAAGCTGAGCACCAAAGAATTGATGCTTTTGAACTATGGAGTTGGAGGAGACTCTTGAGAGTCCCTTGGACTGCAAGGAGATCCAACCAGTCAATCCTAAAGGAAATCAGTCCTGAATATTCATTGGAAGGACTGATGGCTGAAGCTGAAACTCCAATACTTTGGCCACCTGATGCGAAGAACTGACTCATTGGAAAAGACCCTGATGTTGGGGAAGATTGAAGGCAGGAGGAGAAGGGGATGACAGAGGATGAGTTGGTTGAATGGCATCACCGACTTGATGGACATGAGTTTGAGCAAGCTCTGGGAGTTGGTGATGGACCAGGAAGCCTGGCGTGCTGCAGTCCATGGGATCACAGAGTTGAACACGACTGAGCAACTGAACTGAACTGATATTGAATTATGTGCTGGAATGTGTCTTAATCATTGGCAGAATTATGTAACATTATGTAAAACAATGCATCCATCTGGCTGGCTTATCTGTAAGTGATTATGAGTGTGTATTGCATACGTGGGCTTTCCTTGAAGAGGGCACATATGTGCTGTTCTAGGACTTCTTTGAATAATTAGCAGAAAGTTCTTGATAAATGCACACATCTGGTGAAAGAGAAAGCTGTGTTTGATTTGAATGTTTGGTCACTAGTTGGTAACTATCCATTTAAGTGCTGAGTCTTCCAACAATTGAGGGTAAGACCACATTTTTTTTCTTCCCACTTAGATCCGATTGTCACACATACACTTTAGCCTTTCAAGGTAATTAATTTAAATGTTGAAAAGGACATGCAGGACATAGATTATGGGTTGCCAGGGACATATGGTCCTAACAAACTGTGGGACAAGCACAAGATTATTGTGCAACGAAGCAATCAAGCTTTCTTGACATGATCATTCCATAACCATTCCAAGCTTTTTCCCAAACTTGGATATGAACTCATGGGCTCCAGGAAAACTTTTCTTACTGCCATTTTCCTGCTCACTCCTTTTCCTGCAGATCTTTGCAAGGAACACCCTCGGGGTGAAGAGAACGTCAGCTCTCCAAGGACATGGTGTTTACTGAGCGGTTGTTGGTGCAGCGCAACCGTCTGCTTCCTGGAGGCTTACCACCTAGTCGTTAAGACATGTTCATCCCATCTGAGATTTTTCAGGATTGTTAGGTCTTGTGCAACACGGTGTGCCTATAATCTGCTCCATGTGCCTCTGGAACAGACCGTGCAGCGTGAGGCCCAGGTACACATCAGCATGTGCTCACCTTCACCTTCTCAGTACTTATAACAAGCACTTGGTTACAAGTCTTTGCTAGTTATTCATAAATACATTCAAATAAAATACACATAATAAAATGCAATAGGAATCCAGGAAAGGGGACATCATTTAAGAGCCTAGGTATAGGAAGGATTTCATGGAGGAAATGACCTAGGTATTAGAAATTCAGAGATCTTATATGGAGGCATGAAGGAAGGAAGAGATAAATGGACAGATGGTAAGAAGAAAGTCTGTAGTTCCTAGACCCACAAGGACCCAAGTCTGTGTACTCCTCCAAATTGTCTTCATAGCGTCAGCCTCGCAAGGTGAACGTTTTCTTCCTAACCCTGCTTAGAACTCACATCGTCTGAGTATTCTCCCCTTCACACACACCCTCGATCCCTTTCTTTCTCCCTCCCCTTCCTAGAACTCACTTGGCAAAACTCCAAACTCTGGTTAAACCCAAGCCCCCCATCTGCTTAGCATCTGCCCTCCAGCTGAACATGACCAGAGGAAAGCACACAGCGGTCCTAACAGGTTTCATCTTTAATTTAGATTATAGCTTAAAAATTTATGAACAAAAATCTCAAGTGACTTTTGAAAACTTCCTAACATTAGCTGTCCAGTCAACTCAGTTTCTCATCCTCCAAAATGACTATCTCACCCCCGTTTCCTCTCTTCCTAAAATTCTAAAAGATGTCACACCTCCCCACTCACTCTGACACTGCTTTATCTTCTACAGAAAATAGAAAAAATAAGAAGAGATTCAACTAGTTTCCCACAACCCAGTTCTACCAATATTCTGTTCAGTTCAGTTCAGTTGCTCAGTCGTGTCCAACTCTTTGCAACCCCATGGATTGCAGTACGCCAGGCCTCCCTATCCATCACTAACTCCCAGAGTTTATCCAAACTGATTTTCATCGAGTCAGTGATGTCATCCAGCCACCTCATCCTCTGTCATCCCTTCTCCTCCTGCCTTGTTCCCAGCATCCAGGTCTTTTCAAATGAGTCATATTCCTACAGCCTTAACTCGCTTTTCCTTATTTCTTACGTGCTAGGATCAATTGATCTCTGGTTCCTCTGCCTTTTCTAAAACCAGCTTGAACATCTGGAAGTTCACGGTTCACATATTGCTGAAGCCTGGCTTGGAGAATTTTGAGCATTACTTTACTAGCGTGTGAGATGAGTGCAATTGTGTGGTAGTTTGAGCATTCTTTGGCATTGCCTTTTTTTGGGATTGGAATGAAAACTGACCTTTTCCAGTCTTGTGGCCACTGCTGAGTTTTCCAAATTTTCTGGCATATTGAGTGCAGCACTTTCACAGCATCATCTTTCAGGATTTGAAATAGCTCAACTGGAATTCCATCACCTCCACTAGCTTTGTTTGTAGTGATGCTTTCTAAGGCCCACTGGACTTCACATTCCAGGATGTCTGGCTCTAGGTGAGTGATCATACCATCATGATTATCTTGGGCATGAAGAATTTTTTTGTACAGTTCTTCTCTGTATTCTTGTCACCTCTTCTTAATATCTTCTGCTTCTGTTAGGTCCATACCATTTCTGTCCTTGGAAGGAAAGTTATGACCAACCTAGATAGCATATTCAAAAGCAGAGACATTACTTTGCCAAAAAAGGTCTGTCTAGTCAAGGCTATGGTTTATCCAGTGGTCATGTATGGATGTGAGAGTTGGACTGTGAAGAAAGCTGAGCACTGAAGAATTCATGCTTTTGAACTGTGGTGTTGGAGAAGACTCTTGAGAGTCCCCTGGACTGCAAGGATGATCCAACCAGTCCATTCTAAAGGAGATCAGTCCTGGAGGTTCATTGGAAGGACTGATGCTAAAGCTGAAACTCCAATACTTTGGCCACCTCATGTGAAGAATTGATTCATTGGAAAAGACCCTGATGCTGGGAGGGACTGGGGGCAGGAGGAGAAGGGGACGACAGAGGATGAGATGGCTGGATGGCATCACCGACTCGATGCACATGAGTTTGAGTGAACTCTAGGAGTTGGTGATAGACAGGGAGGCCTGGCGTGCTATGATTCATGGGGTTGCAAAGAGTTGGACACGACTGAGCGACTGAACTGAACTGAAAGTCAATTGATTGGGCTTCCCAGGTGGCACTACTGGTAAGGAACCCACCTCCAAATGCAGGAGACGTAAGAGACATGGGTTCGATCCCCCGGTCTGGAAGATCCCCTGGAGGAGAGCATAGCAACCCACTCCCAGTATTCTTGCCTGGAGAGTTTCATGGACAGAGGAGCCTGGTGGGCTACAGTCCATAGTGTTACAAAGAGTTAGATACAACTGAAGCAACTTAGCACACACACACACACAAGGTCAACTGATCCCTTATTCTCTTGAGTCAGTAACTCCTTGCCTATTAAGGGCTTAGTAACGCCTATTATCTCTTCTTTCTTGTAATTTATCTTTCGTCCTTTCTTCTACACCACTTCCATCCATATACAGAAACACCTTAACCACTTTCTCCTTAAAAAAATCCACCTTTCACCTCACATTCACATATTTTCCTTCCTTTTACAGCAAATTTTGAGTCTCTGTACTTTGTGTCTCCGCTTAGCATTTTCTCCCCACCATTCGGCTATCACTGCTCTTGTTAAGGTCATCATGTCAAATCTAGTGGTCAGCTTTCCATCCTGATTCTACTGGACGTCTCAACAGGAGTCAACACAGTTGACCACCTGTTCTTTCTTAAAACATTATGGTTTTCAGGACACCACCTAGGTCTGAGTTTTCTCTTTTGTCAGCTGTTCCTCCCTAGTCTTCCTTGCTGGCTTCCCATTCTCATTGTTATTCAGCTGCTCAGTCGTCTCTGACTCCCTGTGACCCCATGGACTGCAGCACACCAGGCTTCCCTGTCTTTCACCATTTCCCAGAGCTTGCTCAAACTCCTATTCATCCTCTCATCCTCTGTCGCCCCCTTCTTCTCCTACCCTCAGTCTTTTCCAGCATCAGGGTCTTTTCCAATAAGTCGACTCTTCGCATCGGGTGGCCTATTCTCAGGCTACCCATTAAATATTGGAGCTCAGCCCCAGCCTCCAGGTGAACATGCCCCTCCCCAGGTGACCTCCTCCTGACCCATGACTTTAATGCCCTGTCTACTGGTGAGTCACGCTGGTAACTCCCAGAGTGTTTCTCCAGCTCTGATCTTTCACCTCAATTGCAGCCTACTCTGTCCATACTCATCTAATACTCAGTGTCTTCACTTCAAATGATCAAAACAGAGTTCTCAATTTCCCAATCTCAACTACCTCCTCCCCTAATTTCCCCATTTCAGAAAATGACCCCACAAATCACCCTGTTGTTCCAACCTTCCACCCACAAGTCACCCTTGACTCCCCTCTTTCCGTCTTGCTCCTCATCCGATCCTTTATCAAGTCCTCTGACAGTCTCTTAAAACACGTACTGGGCTTCAGCATCTTTCACCACCACCTCCCCCCTCGGCCCCCGTCAGCCTCCATGTGTGCTTCCCAAAGCCCAGCAGCTGCTCTCCCACCTCCTTCTTTCTTCTCAACAAGAGTATTCTCCGTGGAGCTGTCTGCATAATCTTTCTAAACTGCAGATCAGATCCCCTTGCCTCCCTGCACAACTCCAACAGTTTCCCACTGCACACAGAATAAAACTCGGGGCTCCCATTGTGGCCAACAAGTCCCTTGCGAAGCAGCTACTGGCTGCTTCCTCTCCTCCCACCCTGCTCTTCCTTCACCACTCCTCCCCAGGCACACTGACCTTCTTGCTCTTCCTTGACCAAACTTTGCTCTTTGCCACCTCTTCCTGCCAAGCTCTTTACCTCGGTATTTGCTCGAATGCCCATTCTCAGTTCAGGTTTCTGCTCAGATGTTACTCCTTCGCGTGATTTTCTAGTCCACACCCAGTCACCCTCTAATCCTTCCTTCCCTTCTTCCCAGCACACATCACCTTATGCACCCAAATTATTTTTTAACTTGTTTATTTGTTACTTACCTGTTTTCCTTTCTGGAATATACATTTAATAGAGGAAGGAAACTGTACTTGTTTTTTCTACCCCCGAGATTCCAGACCCAAGATAGAGCATTTAAAAAATATTGATAGACGGACATGTAGACACAGAGAGGGGAGGGGAAGCTGAGATGACTAGGGAGATGAAGCTTGGCACAAATACACTACCATGCGTAAAACAGATAGCTCATGGGAAGCTGCTCTGTAGGACGGGGAGCTCAGCTTGGTGCTCTGTGATGACCTAGAGGAATGGGATGGGGGTGGGATAGGAAGGAGATCCGCAAAGGAAGGGAATATATGTATGCACAGAGCTGATTCACTCCACTGTACAGCAGAAGCTAGCGCAACATTGTAAAAACATTGAAAATAACAAAATAAAATATTTTAAAAACTATATGGCTAAAGGAAAGAGGAAGGGAGCAGAGGAGAATGGAAAGAATGTTCTTTCGTATCTGATTATTTTCACGAATCCAATTAAACTAAAGTATCCAGATGAATAGCAATATCTTCATGTTACCAATTTTGCAAAGCAGCTGTCATGAGCTTTAAATCAATACATCTGGTGTCGTGCCTCCTAGTTCAGGGTACAACCTGACTTGGCTCTCTTGAAATTAGCTTGTGTGGTTGCCAGATCTAGATTCCCATCTAACAGATGCATTCTTTGAATGGATTCGGGCAATGGGCTGCTAAAAATAATCTATCACAGAGAACAGATATGCTAATGGAATTGCCTTGACCAGTCTGGAGTGGTTGAGGATGTGAACTCCCAGGGGTCAGGATGTCAAATCCCCCCATTACCTGCAAAGTAAACTCCAAATGTAAATGAACTCCGTCCTTCCCTGAGACCTTATGCATGGCAGGCAATGAGCAGTATTGCCCCAAGACCCCATTCATGGAAAACTTGGGGAAGGAACGCATTGCTGTACACTGACACCCTTCAGTTCTTGGCTCAAAGCTGTCATCCCCAAACCAGAAAAAAACTCAGTCATGTCCCCATCGCTCAGCCTGACCCTCAACCTTCTCTGTCCGTTTCGTACAAAGATCCTCCTTGCCAACATCCCACCAGCCCCTTACACAGGCTGCCCTTTCCACTGTTCTCTGCAGAAAACATGCTTGTTCTTGCTTCAGACCACTGATCAGACTTTACCTCTCCCGCTCACTTTTCTCCTCCTTTACTCCCAGTTCAAAAGTTTCATTTCTTACCTGTGGTGAGAGTTTTTAAATTTTTGTTCACAGATTTCTCTCGTTATTATTTATTATATTTTTTGAATTTTTACTGGAGTGTAGTTGCTTGCAATGTTGTGTTAGTTTCTGCTGGACAGCAAAGTGCATCAGCTACACGTATACAGGAAGTGAAGTGAAGTGTTGGTCGCCAAGTTGTGTCCAACTCTTTGCCACCCCATGGACTGTAGCCCACCAGGCTCCTCTGTCCTCCAATTCTCCAGGCAAGAATACTGGAGTGGATAGCCATCCCCTTCTCCAGGGGATCTTCCCGACCCAAGGATCGAACCTGGATCTCCTGCATTGCAGGCAGATTCTTTACTGTCTGAACCACCAGGGAAGCCCATAGGTATACATATATCACCTCTTTTTTAGATCTCCTTCCCATTTAGGTCACCAAAGAGCGCTGAAGAGAGTTCCCTGTGCTCTACAGCAGGTTCTGATTAGTTACCTATTTTATGCATAGTGTCAGTAGGGTATATATGTCAATTCCAATCTCCCAATTCATCCCACACTCCCTTTTCCCCTCGGGGTCCATAAGATTTCGTAATTTTTGACGACTGCTGCCTCTCCAGTGAGTCCAGCCTGTCCTCTCTCTGCTTGAGCCGGAATCGGCCTGACCTGTCTCTGGTCTCCCGCAACGGCTAGTGTGTGTAGCGGTCACCTCACAGGTAACCACAGCCAGCCTTGCACCGTCAGATGCCGCTCTCTCATGTTGATCTTCCAGCGCCTCTGTGAGCACCTGGAGAATGACCAGCTCTTCCAGTGTCCCCCAAAGCACCACACTTAGGATAGATTCTCCAAAAGCCTTTTCACTGACTCACTTATTTTACAAAAGAGAAATTTGAAGCATCCTGACAATGACCACCAAGTCCTCATTATTGATAAAAATTTCACTTTAATTTTTTTTTAATTTCACTTAGCCACAGCAAACCAAATAGGTACAATTTTCAGAAGAGATGGCTCTGGTGTGTGTGGCCTACACCTATCTACCTAGAATTAATGCTAAATCTAATGAAAATTGCCATTTAGAAATTCATCTGGGACTTTCCGAGTGGTCCAGTGGTTGAGACTCTGCCTCCCAATGCAGGGGACATGGGTTCCATCCCTGGTCTGGGAACTAAGATCCCACACGCCTTGGGCAACTCAGCCCACGGGCCACAACTAGAGAAAACCCAGGCACCTCAATGAAGAAAAACTACGTGGAGCCAAAAGAAGAAAAAGAGATTGGCCTGAATGGAAGAAATCATCTTCCAAATATTAATAGCAACATCTTTCTGCAAGCATGCACACAGAACTTCACTCACCCATAAGGCCTATAAACTTGTTCTATCAGCCTCGTTCTGCCTGCGCATACTCACACTTTCAGGAAACTGGACTGAACATCTCCAAAGTGCTGGTGAGCACAGGGGTAAGCAAGCAGCCTGGGACAATGCAAAGAAGCTTCACAGAAGGCAAGGATCTTTTCTTTTTCTTAACTTTTTATTTTGTACTGGGAGATAGCCAATTAACAAGCAAGTTGATAGTTTTACGTGAACAGCGAAGGGAGTCAGCCATACATATACACATGTCCATTCTCCCCCAATCTCCCCTCCCATCCAGGCTGCCACATACCATTGAGCAGAGTTCCCTGTGCTCTACAGTAGGTCCCTCTTGGTTATCCATTTTAAATAGAGCAGTGTGTCCATCCCAAACTCCCTAACTATCCCTTAGAGGGCAAGATTCTTGAGTTAAATTTTGAAGAGGGGAAAAACAATCTGTCCGCAAGAGAGTTGAGAGAAAAGAGACTTTGGCAGAAATTAAAAGACTTGGATTTTCAAGGGGGTAGTGGCGTGGGAAAAGGTTGGAAGTACAACTCGGCCTGGAGTGTGGGCAGGTGTTCCAGACCTCCCAGCAGCGGTGCTGCAGAAGCCTGTCAGGGCAAGACGGTGCGGGGGAGTGTGATCACGCTAGGATGCATATTAAGGATGCAGGGAGTTTGTACTTGACTTTGGAGAGCATCAAAAAACCACGAAGGTTTTAAGAACTTCCATTTTAAACAAATCATGTTGACAACAGATTGGAGAATGGACGTGGCTGGATGGGTGTGATCGTTTTTGGAGGGTTTTTTCAGCCATGCGGCACGTGGGATCTTAGTTCCCCCACCAAGGATGGAACCTGAGACCCCCTGCAATGGACGCTCAGAGTCCTAACCACTGGACCACCAGGGAAGTCTCATGGATGGGTGCAATAGTTGAGGCAAAAGGTGACGAGGTGACCGGGGAATGTTGACAGGAGTAGGAGTAGAAAGTCAGATTTGAGAAACATGTCTAAGAGGAATGAACAAGTGTGTGCTGTGAATTATCTTCCAGTACAATCTCCTGTGACTCATGAGACCGGAGCCTGGGAGAGGGGAATGAATAGGGATGACACTGGGGCTCCGGTCAGAGGTCAGAGAGACTGCTTAGGCAGTGACAGCGTCACCCAAGCGGAAGAGGAGGCAGGAGGGAGACAGGCTGGTTGAAGGAGGAACAATGTCTTCCATTTGGGACGCACGGAGTTGGAGGTACATGGACCTCAGGTGCAGAGAACAGGGAGACGTCGCCCTCCCGCCCCAAGACACGGAGGTTGATCAAAGCTATGGAAATGGATGGACTCATCCAAGGAAGGCACGCAGAGCGAGAAGAGAAGACATCCATCCCCTTCTCTACAGCAAAGCAGAAAGGAGAAAGACAGAGCAGGACTGGAGACAGGACAGGGGAGGGGGTGGGAGATTATTTCAGGTTTCAGGGAACTGAACATTTCCACCGGCTAACTGGAAGGAGCTAAAGGAAAGAGAGCAATAGAATATTCAGAAAAGAGAGCTGGAACCTTAAGGACATGGAGAGGGTGAAGGTCACAGATGAGGCAGAAGGGTCTGAGACGCAGAGCCCAGGTAGCAGAGAGTTTAGCCTCGGAGGCGGGGACGTGCCCTTTCTCTCAGACAAAAGGCACAGATGGGGTAACAAGCAATAGCATGGGAAAGCCAGCTTTGAAAGTAGGACATTGCTTGGTTATCCCGATGTCACTAGGTTCTCTAAGAAAAGTGAAAGTCGCTCAGTTGTGTCTGACTCTTTGTGACCCTATGGACTATACAGTCCATGGAATTCTCCAGGCCAGAACATTGGAGTGGGTAGCCGTTCCCTTCTCCAAGGGATCTTCCCAACCCAGGATTAAAGCCAGGTCTCCCGCATTGCAGGTGGATTCTTTACCATCTGAGCCACCAGGAAAGCCCAAGAATACTGGAATGGGTAGCCTATCCCTTCTCCAGCAGATCTTCCCAACCCAGGAATTGAACGGGGGACTCCCACATTGCAGGCAGATTCTTTACCAGCTGAACTACCTGTAAAGCCCTCTCTTTTCGAGGGAGATGATAAAATCTACAAAGAGTGAGGGCAGGGCTGGTGAGGGGATCAGTTTTGAGGGAATCAGGGAGGTTTTAGAATAGCAATCGTGGAATAGATGAAAGGAAGCCAACTGGGAAGTGCAGGTGGGGGACGCATCAGCACAGGGGTGAGGACCACATTTGGTTTCCGAAGTGGCTCAGATGGTAAAGAATCCGCCTGCCCACACAGGAGAGGCAGCTTCAATCCCTGGGTCAGGAAGATCCCCTAGAGAAGGAAATAGCAACCCACTCCAGTACTCTTGCCTGGAGAATCCCGTGGACAGAGGAGCCTGGAGGGCTGTAGTCCATGAGGTCACAAAGAGTCGGACGTGACTGAGCACGAGCTTGAGGACCACATTTACGAAGCATGTCCTCTGTGTAAGCAGGATGCTAACTGATATGTGAGATTTGCTGCACCCGTGGAAAGGCTGGAGATATTTATGGGCTTGAAAACACTGTTAACCTCCATGGTGTCTCATTGCTTCATCACTAATCATCTTCGAGGTCCTTGGGAAGGGAGGCTAGAGGATGGTGCCAGTGACGGTGAGGATCGGAGACCACCCCTCCTTGCTTCTTCTGCATTTGCTGCTGCTGCAAAGACAATGATGGCAGCTGTGACTTGCTCTGTGCAGGTGGCGGGAGGGGGCTATTTCCTTCACACTTTCCTGCTATCACACTGATCTTCATTCTTCCTCCTCTACCCTCTGCTCCACCCAGTTCCCATCAACTGGGGATGTGACTGCCAAGACAAAGGACTAAAAGTGCCCCATCAATGATCAGGAGGAAGCGGGGGACTCAAAACATTGGGGGTTTTGGAGGGGTGTTGAACAGTCAATAATAACAGCTAATAATAGCTAACACTTATCAATCACAAACCCTGGTCTACACACTCTGCATGTATTAACCTGCTTATTTCTTATGATAACCTCATGAGATGAGGCAGCCTAGCCCCCGTGAAATAGATACTACCATTACCCTACCTATTTTACAGATGGGAAAACTGAGGCACAAGTTTTGCCTAAGGTCACACAGCACAGGCTGTGAGTAACAGAATTCGAATCCAGGCAGCCTGGCTTCAGCCTCTGCTTTTGATCAACGCACCCTACTACCTTCCTGTCAGAGAGCTAAATATAAGAAAACCTTACACTGACTTTTAGAAAAGACCGCAGAAATCATCTATTCCAATCCTCCCAGGTCAAGTGGGAATCCTTCTGCAGCTCAGACAATTTCAGCCTTGACAGGCAGCCTGTTCCACTGCTGCACGGCTCTCACGGAGCAAATCCTGCCAAAATCCTACCACTCTGGACCTATTACCACCCTTGGCAAGTCCAGAGAGAATGGTATAAAGGTAGTGAGCCCTCCCAACCTCCTGGCCTATGCAAGTCATCACTCACTCTGGGCAAGCCAGAAGGGCTATTTCCTAAGCTAAAGAGACCGGCAGAAACCTAAACTATGGTGCTTTATTTTTTCGTTTCTTTTGGCCACATAGTGCAGCTTGTGGGATCTTTCTTCCCTGACCAGGGATTGAACCCATGCCCTCAGCAGTGGAAGCACCGAGTCCTAACCACTAGACCATCAGGGAAGTCCTCAGGCTACAGTGCTTTATACGTGGCCTTGGCAGGAAATAGAAAGTGGAGACTGGCTCTCAGATAAGCTGGATCTCTGATGCCTAAGAGCATTTGCCTTCAGCTTAAACCACCCTGAGGAGGACAGTTATCCTGACCCTTGAGTGTGAGTGTTAGTCATTCAGTCATGTCTGACTCTTTGCAACCCCATGGGCTATAGCCCGCCAGGCTCCTCTCTTGATGGGGATTCTCCAGGCAAGAACACTGGAGTGGGCAGCCATTCCCTTCTCCAGGGAATCTTCCCAACCCAGGCTTCGAACCCTGGTCTCCTGCATCGCAGGCGGATTCTTTACCGTTTGAGCCACCAGGGAAGTCCTTCCTGACCCTTGGGGCATGCTAATGTTAAATACGAAAATGTTATGTCGTTCAACATTCGTTTAGTTTCAGAGATGGATATAAAAATAGACAGCCTCTTTACAGCTCAGCTCTTCAGTCAATAACTCATCATTCCCTTCTGAAAGCGAAGACGGACTTCAGAAAAGGCTTCCCCACCCCTTCTTAACTGAACATGGGTTTCTCATCCCGAGTTTTTCTTCAGGGCAGGAGACTGGCTCGCAGTGCCCTTCAAAGCTTGGTCCTTTGTCACCTTCCTCTCGGGCCCTGGAAAAGCTCAGCGGGCCTGTTCCCGTTTCTCTCACTCACCATATGGGCTGCACTCACCTGAGCAGAGAGAGGGCATTTGGTCAGACAGACAGCGACAAGGCATCTCGGGAATGGAGGCCTGGGCCACAGGCTGAGCCGTCAGCCTCTGCAGGAGCGGACAGCAGCCTGGGATGACCCTCCGGAAACCACCGCCATCCTTCCGAGAACCCACGTGTGAGGCTGTAACCATCGGCATGTTGCCACTTCACACTCCTGGGGGTGCGTGCAGAGGGGTGGGGGCTGGAGAACGAACAAGCAGAGACAGGACTGAAAACTCAGGAAACAATAAATAAAATGGAAAGCATGGGCCAAATCTTTTCACGCTGAAGGAGATAAACATATGGAATAAGTTATTGGAACCAGCAGCTAAATCACAAGGCACAAACGAGTTCAACAGATATCTGCTTTGTTTGCTTGAAGACAAAAGAACCAAAGAGAAATTGGATAAGAAGGAAGTAAGTAGGAGTGTGTCTCCTTCCTACCATTCATTAATTCCACACAAATTTTGTTGAGCATCTACTAGATATCGGACCCTGAGCTAGTTCCCAAGGATGTAAAGATGGATCAAACGTGGTCCCTGCTCTTAAATTTCTTACAGACTAGTGCCCTGATTCCTTAAAGTTTTTATGGTTTCAGAGCCCTACTAAAATTCCATCAGAATAAGTGTTTTAGGCATCTCAAGACATGTAGGCTTGACTAATAAAATTAAATTCTGTCTCTTTGGATCCACATTTTGATGCATCATTTTCAAACCAAGGTCACTCCCACTCTTGGATGGAAGAGACCCAGAGGTCATAGTGGTGGGAGTTCTTTGGTTGGTTGCATGTGGTAGGACTTAGATGTTCATGCTATAGTAGAAACAGCCCAGGCGTTGCAGCCACGGAGAATCCAGACTCAGCCATTAACTGGCCTTGAGAACTGAATCAAAGTATAGGCTTCAACATTTAAAAATTTGACTGTTGGGAGACAATTCACATGGACCTGCAGGAAAGAAAAACTGCAACAAGTTAGTGAAGTGAAAGTTGCTCAGTCGTGTCCGACTCTTTGCGACCCCATGGACTATACAGTCCATGGAATTCTCCAGGCCAGAATACTGGAGTGGGTAGCCTTTCCCTTCTCCAGGGCGTCTTCCCAACCCAGGGATCGAACCCAGGTCTCCTGCATTGCGGGGGGATTCTTTACCAGCTGAGCCACAAGGGATGCCCGACAAATTAGTTAAATTAGATACAAAACTGAGTAGTGCCCTACTGGTAGGCAGAACTACAACTTCCAGGATTGTCTTTTATAACAGGAAGAATTCATTTACTTATTTACTGTACAAAAATAAGTTGCAAAAAGTGGATACAGGAATACATATCACTGATTCACTGTGCTGTTACACCTGAAAATAATTCAACATTGTAAATCAACTAGACTCCAATAAAAAAAAATTTTAAGTTGCAATTTAGCAATCTAAAAATTAACAGATTGGACTCTGTCATTTAACAGAGTCTGGGACTTGATCTTAGCAAATGTCCAAAGGTAGCTTTCCCTAAAGAATGTTGTCATCTTTCGGCAAGCCTGTTAGTGCTTTTAATAATACTGGAAACACATGAAGGCAGTCATCCTTTTGCTTATTTCCAAGTTTCAGATTATTTTTTCTTACCAAGAAATCTAAGCTCCCAGAGTTCAGTGTCTTCATCTATAAAACAGAGAAAATAACACCCAGCTTTAAGGGCAGCTGTACAGAGGAGAAATGGTACATAAAAAATGTCTGGCACAGGGTAGGTGCTAAATTAAAAATAGCTGTTAGGAGCAGTAAACATACACTATTAAATTAGATTTCCCTAAATCTTTCTTCTCCAATGTGCCACAAAAAAAATCTACTTGTGCTCTGAGGCTAGAAAAGAATGTATGTGTGTTTTTGTGTGTGTGTCTTAACTTTGAAAAGTGGTTGGAAACAAAAGGTGTGAGAAGTGACTAAACCCATTTATATGAAGATATAGTCTGGCCTCAGAAGGGAGACCATACTCGCCCACAGTGTCCAGCACCGTTTCAAAGGGTTCAAAAGTATCGATCTCTAGAAAATTTGAAAGAGAAAACAACAGGCGTGAGTTCCAGCCTACTGTGAGGTAAGCTGTTCTTGCAGAGGAAAAGCTGTCCTTGGTACAGGAGGGAGAAATAACAAAGTCTGCTGCCCCTGGAAAATCTGTCCACAGCTGGGTTAGCAGAACCTTGCCTAAACTCAGTCAAACAGGGGACTTCTCTGATGAGCCACTGGTTAAGACTCCTGGCCCTCAATACAGGGAGCCTGGGTTTGATCCCTTGTTGGGGAACGAGACCCCGCATGCTGCAACTAAGACTGAGCGCAGCCAAATAAATATATAAATGTTTTTAAAAATAAAATCAGAGCTTCCCTGATCCAGGAAGATTCCACATGTCATGGAGCAGCTAAGCCCATGTGCCGCAACTACTGAGCCTGGGCTCTAGAGCTTAGGAGCCACAGCCACTGAGCCCACGTGCCGAAACTACCGCCGCAACTCCTGAAGCCCGAGGACCCTAGCGCCCGCGCTCTGCAACAAGAGAAGCCACCGCAGGGAGAAGCCCAACACTGCAAGGAAGAGAGGCCACTACCACCCACACACACACACCTCTCTGCAACCAGAGCAAAGCCCGAGCAGCGACAAATACCCAGCACAGCGAAAAATAATAAATAAAATTATTTAAATGATAATAATAAAAAATAAATTCAGTCAAATGAGAAAACTCAAACTGGCCATTCGGACACTAAAAGAGCAACATTCCATCTGTGCCTGCCTCCTTCCGTCCGGCCACATGGAAGGACATAGTCCCGGGTCAGCTCTGAAACAACAGCCTTTAACCCCCAGGGTCTACCTTTCTCCACCTCCCTGCCCCCTCACCCCACCACCTCCGCCACTGGATAGCACAAGACTTTGTAGGAACTGTCAGTTCTCAGCAGAAAGTCTCCGCCCACACTGGGAAAGCCAGCCCCTGCTAGTAACCTAGTATTATTCAGTGCCTGATGAGAAATGTTTGTTTTTCCATGACAGTAGTATGAATAGTTCCCATGGGTGATAATGGGACTTCCCCACAGACACACAAAAGAGAATAGCACTTTGAGTTCAGACAGATAGAACCTTCTACAGAACTCAGACATTAGCTCATTAATTGCCTTCACATCCCTATGAAGTGACTAGCAGCCAAGTACTATGATGTCTAGAATCCAGATGAAGAAATTGAGAAACATGTCATTACAGGTGACATGGAAGGAGGTATTTTACAAAGGGAACTGACTTGAAATCCTCTGTGTGTGTACGTGTGTGTGATTTTGGGGGGCTTCCCAGGTGGCGCTAATGGTAAAGAACCTGCCTGCCAATGCAGAGACATAAGAGACATGGATTCAGTCCCTGGGTTGGGAAGATCCCCTGGAGGAGGGCATAGCTTACCCACTCCAGTATTCTTGCCAGGAGAATCTCATGGACAGAGGAGATTGGTGGGCTAGAGTCCGTAGGGTCACAAAGAGTCAACACGACTGAAGTGGTTTAGCACACACGCACAATTTCTGCGGCCCTACTTAGGGTCAGTGTCAATGAGAATCATGGAGGGCTTTATTTATTTATTTATTCATTTACTCTGGTCGTGAGGTATGCAGGATCTTAGTTCCCATGCCCCCTGCAGTGGAAGCTGGGAGCCCTAACCACCAGACCATGGACCACCAGGGAATTCCCTCCATCCCTTTCTCTTAACATCTAAATGTAGCTATTAAAAAATAGCATATTTGTAGCTTATGTTACACTTCTGTTGGCAGAGCTGACTTAGAGTTCAGTGGGCTCCTTTTTGACCTCTACAAGCAGTTCCTGTTTACACAGAAGAAAAAAATGTAACCAAGAGTCTTATGCTGTTGTCCTGCCTTGACCACTAACCAACCAGCAAGCTATGTGACCTTGATTAAATTACTCTTCATTTCCATGGGCTTTGATTTCCTTCTTGATAAAATTAAAGCTTTTGACTGTTGATTCCAAGGATCTCTTCCAGTTGTGATAACTAAGTACTTTAAAATAACTCTACTTTAATCCCTTTGAGATCTTGACCAAATTCCAGAAAAGTCCTCAAGTATTCATTTCAGAACAAAATGAAGAAATATCCTCTTGCTTCAGTTCAGTTCAGTCGCTCAGTCGTGTCCAACTCTTTGCGACCCCATGAATTGCAGCACGCCAGGCCTCCCTGTCCATCACCAACTCCCGGGGTTCACTCAAACTCACGTCCATCAAGTCGGTGATGCCATCCAGCTCATCCTCTGTCACCCCCTTTTCCTCCTGCCCCCAATCCCTCCCAGCATCAGAGTCTTTTCCAATGAGTCAACTCTTCGCATGAGGTGACCAAAGTACTGGAGTTTCAGCCTTAGCATCATTCCTTCCAAAGAACACCCAGGACTGATCTCCTTTAAGATGGACTGGTTGGATCTCCTTGCAGTCCAGGGGACTCTCAAGAGTCTTCTCCAACACCACAGTTCAAAAGCATCAATCCTTCAGTGCTCAGCTTTCTTCACAGTCCAACTCTCACATCCATACATGACCACTGGAAAAACCATAGCCTTGACTAGACGGACCTTTGTTGGCAAAGTAATGTCCTTGCTTTTGAATATGCTATCTAGGTTGGTCATAACTTTCCTTCCAAGGAGTCAGGGTCTGTATATGTTCTATGCTGAGTCAGCTCCAGATGAAAAGACTGTTGGAATTTGTGAAGGGATATTAGACCAACTTTTAGGAATGCAAATGCACCTGAGAAATGCAAGAAAGTTTGGTTACAACACATTCTGTGATTCAGTGATCAGACTTCTGTATCAATTAGCACAGACTGGGTTATGCTGTATAACAAATAACCCCAAAATCTCTATGAATGCCTCAAACAAATATTTATTCCTTAGTCATGATATATGTTCATTTCTAGTCATTAGGAGCATTTGTTTGTTTGTTTGCTCTGTAATCACTCAGGAACTTGGGTTAATAGAGAAGTCACTTTCCCAAATATTCAGCTGTTACTCCAGAGGAAAAGTGATACACAAGGGTCTCATATAGATAATTATATGGTCAGCTAAGAAATAGTTCAGGTCACTTTCACTTGGTCTCATTGGCCAGAATCGGCCATGTGACCCTACTCAACTCCAAGGGGGCCAAGTGCAATCCTACTATGTGCCCAGAAAGTAAATAGCTAGAAATGTCTGACATACATGTCTATGACCACCACTTGTCCCAAGATTGACCCTCAACTTATTCAGTCTCCATAAGTGTGTCCCAGAATGATACACATGTGTGGCCCCTAGGCCCATGCAGACTGGAAGGAACCTCTTACATCACAATCAGATACTTGAGCACCCTCAGGCCAGGCTCCAGGGCGGAGGGAGATGGGAAGTGAAATACAAAACAAATACCAAGTCACTGTATTTCATCTTTTCCCATTGGAGAGAGGGAGAGGGTGGGAAGATTTGGGAGAATGGCATTGAAACATGTAAAATATCATGTATGAAACGAGTTGCCAGCCCAGGTTCGATGCACGATACTGGATGCTTGGGGCTGGTGCACTGGGACGACCCAGAGGGATGGAATGGGGAGGGAGGAGGGAGGAGGGTTCAGGATGGGGAACACATGTATACCTGTGGTGGATTCATTTTGATATTTGGCAAAACTAATACAATTATGTAAAGTTTAAAAATAAAATTAAATTAAATTAAAAAAAAAAAAGAAAAAGGAATTCCCTCTAATCATCATTCAGCTTTTTATTTAGAAGCTTTTTATTTAAAAGCTTTCATGCTTTTAAAGACATTTGGGAGAGACATTTAAGACGTATGTGCCTATGTTATCATTTTTGCCAAGTGAATCCCTTTTACATAAAACCATCTTCCAAAAACCAAGCACTGTGGTTTCATGGATTTCTTTCCCAGGGATCAACAGCCCCACTGATCTGTGTTGAACCAACCTTAAACAAACATCACCACCATCAGAAACAACCCACAAGTGCTTCCACGGCGATGCTAACCGCCCAACACACATTCAGGGGCTGCTTTCAGAGGCCTCTCTGACCACGGCTCCACTCCAACCAAATCACTGCACTCCGTGCAAATGCACACGTGGGGCCTGCCCCTCGGGGCAAGGATCTCTCCCATGGCCTCCATCCAGAATAGGACAGCCCTGGACCTTATAGGCTGGACACTGGGCTTTTTCATTCAGCTAATTTACACCATACAGACCCTCTTGTACACTGCAGGCACATATACAAACAAACGCAGCAAGATTACCCCCTAAAACACTGAATGGCTCAGCTCAGCGCATAACATTAGCCAGGTACCTCTGTAAAGCAGGTCATGTGAGCCGAGGGACGACCAATGGTGACGGACTTTAATGTCCTCTGAGCACCCCGCTTCCTGGGGTACAGTGTTTCAGTTCAAACAGAACCTCAGCGTGTCTCCTGACTCCTGAGTCACTGCAGTGACCTCTACAGCGGCTGCTCCCCAAGCACCAGTCCCCACGTTCAGACTGTGCTTTCCAGAACCACTTCCTCAGCCCATTCAGGGCTGATCCACTTTGCAGGTTAAGCAGCAGCCACAGAACAGTCATATGTTCACATGGCTGCTGGAGACTGCAGGGTTGGAAGCACTGCTAAAAACAAGCGTGACGCTTGGCCCCTGGAAAAACTCAGGTTACCATGACATACAACTTTGTTTTAGCTCCATGCCTCAAATTGAGGCCAAGGTAATGTTTAACTGAAAATAGAATGGGAGCAAACATTTCTGAGCCCTTAACCCACACTAGACCCCTTGCTCAGAGCTTAAGTGCGTTTACCCATTTAATCCTCCCCAAAACCCTATGAGGGCTTTCTCAAGGCTCATCAGATAAAGAATCCCCTACAATGCAGGGGACATGGGTTCGATACCTGGGCTGGGAAGATCCCCTGGAGAAGGGCATGGCCACCCACTTCAGTATTCTGGAGAATTCTGTCCATGGAGAATCCCATGGACAGAGGAGCCTGGCAGGCTGGAGTCCCTAGTGTCACAAAGAGATGGACATGAGTGAAGTGACTTAGCACGCACACACATCACTCTCAAAAGGATTTTGGTTTGTACAAGATTGAAAACCGCCATATAGAACTTTATCCACCTATCTACCTTTACACCCAGGTGAATTCAAGACTCTTGAAGCAAGAAGAGATGCATTCCTGGCCTCTTCCTTCGTTGTCTTGTGTAGCCTCTGCTTTGTATCTCTGCTTTGCACCAAGGCTGGTGCAAATTAGGTCAAAGTTACAGCCGGGTAATAGGGGCCTTGGGCTTCCCTGGTGGCTCAGATGGTAAAGAATTCACCTGCAATGCAGGAGACCTGGGTTCGATTCCTGGGTTGGGAAGATCCCCTGGAGGAGGGCATGGCAACGCATTCCAATATTTTTGCCTGGAGAAACCCCATGGACAGAGGAGCCTGGCGGCTACAGAACATGGGGTTGCAGACACAACTGAGTGACTAAGCACAGCAATAGGAGGCCTTAGTTCTTCACCTAAAGCTTCAGACCCCAGACTCTGGCTGCACCCTTGACACTCACGAATCATTGATCATAAGTGAAACCAGATCAGCAAAAGAACAAACAACATTCCTGGGAGTAACTGAAAATCCATGTCCTGCTGACAGGGCATCTGTAAAACCAATGCAATAGCACATTCTTTTACGGGAGGTGACCTGAGGCTTTTCATCTCAGAAACTCACCTTGATAGATGATGATGAGAATGGGATTTGCTGACGAGGAGAGAAGGGACCACTGTGAACTACTGAGCTTGCTTCTCCCTTGGGAGGAAGCTGTAATAACTGACTTGGAAACTGTTCACTGATCAACCCCTCAATGAAGATCAATATATCAGAGAAATTTCTGTAATGAGGCACCCCAATCACATTTTTCTTGGTCAAAAACTGGCACTCTCCTGCTAAGATGCATCCATGGAAGAAAGTTGGGACTGTTTTAATTCATCAAGAACCTGAAAATTCCAAGGATAGAAAAAATATTTTTATTTTTATAGAAAATAATACATATAGAAAAATCAAATATAAAGCAATTCATTAATTAATTCTTTCATATAAATGAAAGGCACTAAAAGGAAAACATAGCAAGCAAAAATGAAATAAAAATATAGTTCCTACCACTAGATACTGCCAGTGTGCTGGCTGGGGAAGACGAGGCACAGAGAGAGAGAATAAAATAACAGGATGAGGAGTAGAATGCGCATTAGTTCTAAAGATCCAACTAGGGGAAGGTCAACAGACATTAGAACATTCAGGGAAAAGATTATGGAATTGGAGAAATCTTTACAAATGAGTGGGCCTTCCCTGGTGATCCAGTGGTTAAGAATCCACCTGCCAACGCAGGGGATGCAGGTTCGATCCCTGGTCCAGGAACTAAGATCCCATGTGCTGTGGGGCAATTGAGCCTGCATACCAGAAGAGAGAAGCCGGCACACCGCAACAAAAGATCCCACGTGCCACAACTAATACCCAATGCAGTCAAAAATAAATAAGCAAATAAAGAAAATTTTAAAACAGGAGAAAGAACTAACACAAAATTTTAAATCAGGAAAAAGAATTTGCATAGGCAAAGAGAAAAGGAAGAGGCACACCCAGCAGGAGTCCATGTGGAGTTCTCCCCTGGGAACGCTTCAAACATAACAGCCACATAACAGCCACCCTCCATGTGATATAGCAGCCATGGGTGCTGCTGGTGCCCCCTCAGATCAGTTCAGTTCAGTCGCTCAGTCGTGTCTGATCCCCATGAATCTCAGCACGCCAGGCCTCCCTGTCCATCACCAACTCCCGGAGTTCACTCAGACTCACGTCCATCGAGTCGGTGATGCCATCCAGCCATCTCATCCTCTGTCGTCCCCTTCTCCTCCTGCCCCCAATCCCTCCCAGCATCAGAGTCTTTTCCAATGAGTCAACTCTTCACATGAGGTGGCCAAAGTACTGGAGTTTCAGCTTTAACATCATTCCCTCCAAAGAACACCCAGGGCTGATCTCCTTCAGAATGGACTGGTTGGATCTCCTTGCAGTTCAAGGGACTCTCAGGAGTCTTCTCCAACACCACAGTTCAAAAGCATCAATTCTTCGTCGCTCAGCTTTCTTCACAGTCCAACTCTCACATCCATACATGACCACTGGAAAAACCATAGCCTTGGAGCAGGGAAATGAGGCAGGGGACGTTTCCTCATTTTCAGCAAAAGGTGAAACAAGCCCATCAGCCTCTGCCCAAGGCAGGGAAATTGGGCTCACCGTCTATCTACACTTTCCAAGACTCTGAGCATTTCATCCGTCAAGATCTTAAACGCCTTCAACAGGCCTCAGGGCATATGATTCATGTCATTTCTGATTCACTCAGGGACGATGTCTATCACATCCATTTCTTCTTTGGTATTTAACCCTATAACGACACACCTGAAAAGCTAGAAGAGCCTAGAAGAGATTAACACATTCCATGAGTGAAGGTTCAAGGGCAGAATAAATGTCTTCATTGACTTTCATTTCAGTGAAAGAAACTGAAAGTGAAAGCCGCTCAGCCGTGTGCAACTCTTTGCCACCCCATAGACCATACAGTCCATGGAATTCTCCAGGCCAAAATACTGGAGTGGGTAGCTGTTCCCTTCTTCAGGGGATCTTCCCAACCCAGGGATCAAACCTAGGTCTCCCACATTGCAGGTGGAGTCTTTACCAGCTGAGCCATAAGGGAAGCTTAAGAATATTGGAATGGGTAGCCTATCCCTTCTCCAGCAGATCTTCCCGACCCAGGAATCGAACAGAGAAGAGGCTATTTCAGTGGTTCAGTGGTTCAGTATTTTATTTTACCTCTCTGCATGTTCAGGACTTTACATCTTTTACAATGTAAAGGCATGATGCCAGAAAATGTCTGATATTTTAATAGCTCAAATCCACATTAAAAGAATCTTGCCTGTTTTACTGGTTTCTTGATCCCATCTTTCTAGAGATTTTTAGGTCAAGGCTGTTGACACTAAAGATAACAATTTATTGGAAGATCTTAAAACCGTCTTATCTGATGGTTTTTCAAAGCAATTACTGCTCTCATACCCTAGAGAATAACATTTGTGAAGAAAGTATTCATTATAAGGAAAACATCAAGGGGGTCTGTTTTGTCATATAAAGCAAAGAAATTCAACTTCAAGGATTAAAACAATAAGGGGACAAATTTCTATGAGAAAAGATCAGGGGTAGCCTTTGAAGAGTGCTAGAAATCAGATGAGATTCTGGAAAATGAGATCAAAATGTAGCTCCAGATTTTATGAAAGATGATATTCTGAAAATTGTAGATGAGTGAATCTGACATCTTTCCCTGGCAAAATTCTAGAAAAGTAAACACAGGAGGGGAAAGTCTTGTGAACACAAGAAAAATAAGATAAGATTACAGCAAATCAGTAAGAGTTCAATGAGAATACCCAAGAGAGTTCATTTCCTTTTCATGTTAAGATTATCAGCCTAAGGAATATTTTCAACAACTAGACCTCAACTTTTTGAATTTTTGATAAAATCTCTTTCACTCGCATGGTGTTGATGGAGAAATATAAGCTGGATGATAATACAGTCCCAGGTGAATCACACTTAGTCAAACAACGTTATGCAAGAATATTTGCTTCCTGTGGGTGGGTTGTCCTTGGATGTGCTTGAGGCTGGGGCTGTTGGCAAGCCTCAGTTTCTTCTGGGCTCAATATTACAGTCCAAGAGGAGGTTTCTCTGCTTAGCTCCTGTCCAGGTTGTCTCTGCCACCTCATCCAATTGAGATCAACTTAACATCAAAATGCCTGAGGATCTAATGTATTGATAATTATGACCCTGTAATGGGGAGGAAGCATATCACATCGACAGTGTAAAATTCTGATTAACATAAAGTATGCTCTTTTTAATGATATATAAATATATGTATTCTATTTCTCAGAGATCCTGATAGCTTTTTCCTCATACAGCTCTCATTCTTAAGAAACCTAACACACACAAGTTACTTAGTGAGCAGTCGCTTAATGAATAAGATAATCCTAAAGATAATCCTAAAGATAATCCTAAAGAATACATACTCTGAATTCTAGCTCAGCTGGTAAAGAATCCGCCTGCAATGTGGGAGACCTGGGTTCGATCCCTGGATTGGGAAGATTCCTCTGGAGAAGGGAAAGGCTACCCACTCCAATATTCTGGCCTGGAGAATTCCATGGACTGTCCATGGGGTCGCAAAGAGGCGGACATGACTGAGCGACTTTCACTTTTACTTTTCACTGCCACTTGGCTGGTATGATGTTGAAAGGCAACATTTTTGTGAACTTATGGAGCGCTCCATGACCAATGCTAAGCAATACAGACATTTGTTTACTAGGGCAGTCGGGATCTGAACAAAGGACGGTCACTGCAATTGGCAAAGCTATCAGTGGATGGTGGGTACAAAGCAGACTGGAGGTGATAGCCCAACCTGAGATAGCAAAGATCAGGTGATCTGGCACCCTGTAGATATTAAGATTGCAAAAATGACCAACAATTGTGGAAGAAAATAATTGGTACTTATTTGCATATAATTTCTTCTATGTTTTATAAGTTAATCAAGGTCAAAATGAACATAAATTCCCCTTGGTCTGTATATTTTCAACTCATGTATCCCCAATTCTTTCCTGCTTCTGCTTAAGGAGATAAAGTTAATCCATTCTGGGGGAAAAAAAAAAAAAAAAAAAGCCCTCTCTCCGGCCCAGCCTGAGCCAGTGGCTCTCAGCTGTCATCCTGCACCATGCTGAAGTGTCTCGCTCCAACGTCTCTGGTCTCATCTTCATCTCTCCATCAGCACCTTGACATTACAGTGTCAAGCAGAGTAGCAACACTCAAGCCAAAGATCTCCTTTACTGCTCAGAGCAATCCTCATTTTGCAGATGATGGCTCGGAAACACAGAGAGGATTTTAGTAACTAGGTCAAGTCATCCAGCTGGTAACAGGAACTCAAACCTGGTTGTGATGCTTTTAATCAACCCCTGTGTTCTATGGTTCTCTTCCTCCTCAAATCAGAAAATCTGAAGCCGACTCTCACTGGATGGCAAAGATCTGGACACCTGACTCCCTCTGAGCATCCCACCAGAGCATGAGGTCTCCCAGGAGACAGTGGAGACACAGAAGACCCGCTCAGTCATGCTCACCTCATCCACTGCTGCCAACCCCAGGAGGCTACTCAAGCCTGGAAGCTTGAGGCTCACATTATCCTGATTTTCCCTGCATCGGTAACTTCCAGTGCAAGGAGCCTGGCTCTTGGCATTCCAGCCTTGACTGACATATTCTTTCTACAGCTTATGAGCCCATAAGTGCAGACACTAGAAACTCAGCCCAATTCTGATGCTGAGATGGGAGGTAACCGCAACCAACTCCTCTCTTTATCTCTCCTTAATGATAAAGCTGTAACAATATCCATCCATTTCCATGCCAGAGCATTTTCACTGGACAATAATTGGAAAGTACTTTTTTGTCTTAGAAAAAATAAAGACAAGGTGAAGAACAAAGGTATAATAGATTCCTATTATGCAAAGGAGAGATAAAAATCTATAATATATAGTGTATAAATTAACTAATAAAATGAATGGCCATGGTGGAAAGACAGGATGAGGCAAGATGGGAAAAGAGCAGATGAGGAATGGAATGAGAGAAACATTTTTTGTTGTATAACTTTTTGTGTGAATTTTTTTGTCATGTAAGGAGGTTTATTGGGGCTTCCCTGGTACCTCAGCAGTAAAGAATCCACCTGCCAGTGCAGGAGACCTGGGTTTGATCCCTGGGTCAGGAAGACCCCCTGGAGAAGGGAATGGCAACCCATTCCAGTATTCTTGCCTGGAGAATTCCATAGACAGAGGAGCCTGGTAGATTACAGTCTACAAGGTTGCAAAAGAGTTGGACATGACTTCGGGATAAAACAGCAACAACAAAGGAGGTTTATTAGTTTTCTTTTATCAATATAGATCTTATAACTTGTTATTGAGGTGGATGTTGGTTTATAATATTATATAAATTTCATGTGTACAGCATTCTATTTTGACTTCTGTACACACTACAATTTCCATTTGTCACCATTCAATTGACCCTCTTCACCCATTTGACCCTGTGCCCACCCCATCCCTCTGGTACCCAGTATTTTGTTCTCTGCATATGTGCTTGTTTTGGCTTGGTTTGATTTATTCATTACATTCCACTTATGAGTGAAATTATACGGCATTTGTCTTTCTCCATCTGACTTATTTCACTTAGCATCATACCCTCAAAGTTCATCCATGTTATCACAAACGACAAGATTTCATCTATTTTTTTAATGGCTGAGTATTTTGTGTAATTTTTGATCCATTGGAATGTTTCACCTATTCAAAAATCAAACACGCTAATTTTCAAATTAAAATAAACTATTATCGTCAGACCTGTTAACATGTGTTTGCCTCTGGACAGAGAAACCAAAAGGCAAGAAGTTGATACACTGGTTTGCTAGGGCGGCTGTAGCAAAACACCACAAACTGGAAGGCTTAAAGCCACAGAAATTCATTCTCTTACAGCTCTGGAGGAGAGAAGTCCAAAACCAAGCTCTCAGTAGGGACTTGTTCCCTCCAAAATGCTCAGTCGGTCCTTCCTTGCCTCTTCCTAACTTCTAGTGGAGGCTGCCAATCCTTGGCGCTCCCGAGTTTGCGACTGCATCCTTCCATCCTCTGACTCTGTTATTATGTGGCTTCTCCCAGTCAGTGTCTGCATCCAAATTTCCCTCCTTCTATATGTCACGATCATGTTGCATTCAGGGTCCAGCATAGGCCAGTATGACCTCAACGTAACGGATCACTTCTGCAATGACCCTATTTCCAAATAAGGTCACGATCTGAGGTTCTAGGGTTAGAACGTCAATGTGTCTTTTAGGGGGACAACGCACAACCCACAGCAGATAGAATAAATGGGAAAATCGTTCATAGCACCTCCCTTCTGCTTCTTCACGCCAGGTGCAAAAGAGACATACACAACATGCAAAATTTCAAAGACTGTAGTACAAATCCATTCACTGTTGGAAGAATGGTGTTCTCCCTTCAGGCTGTACTCTGAAACCCTCTGTATGAGAAGTCTGCCTGTACTTGTGATCGCTTGGAGGCTGGGTTGTAATGTTGGGTTCCTTTCCCAGCATGCTAAAAGTGAAAAATAGGTGTTAGGGAAGCATATGCACATTTACACAAGCCCTCAAAAGCCCTGATCTTTTCATGACCCCAGTGCAGTCAGAGTGGGACCCCACTGGCCCAGAGTCGTTTTAGTACAACTGGCCCAAAGCATTCTTCATTTTTGGTTTACATTCCTCTCCTATAAATACAGAAAGAGGAAAATATGTATCACCCAGGATCCCCCTCCCCAGCATTTATTAATTACCCAATAAAATCAAATGGCTTCATCATTAATTCAGATGATGATCATTCGCCTAGAAAGCCATAGGAAATTTCCGCAGCAGAAAGGCCACAGGCCACGCAGCAACGGATATTTCAGCTGCGATATCCTGAAGGAGTTTGTTTGTCAAAATGAAAAAGGAGTTAAATTGTTTGCTGGCAACAATTCAGAGTTGTAGGAGGTTGCAGGGAGATGGCAACGCTATGAGCATTCTCCGCTCACTGTAAATCCAACATGAAAACACAAGGGTTTCTTTGAAAAGATCTCCTATTAAATACAATAATCAGGGCCAATTTTCAAATGCAAAGAAATCCAATTAATTCACACAGTTTCAGGAATATATCTTTTCTCAAAGTACAGTTGATCCTTGAACAATGAGGGGGATAGGGGAGCCCACAAATACAGAGTTGAAAATCACTACATAACTGTACAATCAGCCCTTCTTATCCGCGGTTCCACATCCTTGAATTCAACCAACTACAGATCACGTGGTACATATTTATTGAGAAAAACAACTCTAAGTGGATCCGAGTTGTTCATAAGTCAACTATATACCTATATCCAAATCACTTTTTATTACTGCCCTGTGCTTAATAGGTTTCATTCATACCAAAAGAGCTAAACCTTCATAAAGTGTATCTTGTTAACCTGATTTCTTTTGTTACTATATTTGCAAGACTCTTTGTCAATCACTATTGAGAACACAGATATAAAGAAAGCAGAGGGGACTTCCCTCCCTGGTGGTCCGGTGGTTAAAACTTCACCTTCCAATGCGGAGGCTGCAGGTTTGATCCCTGGTCAGGGAGCTAGGATCTCACATGTCTTGCAGCCAAAAAAAACCAAAACACTAAAAAAAAAAACAAAAAAAAACAGAAGCAGGGGCTTCCCTGATGGTCCAGTGGTTAAGAATCTGCCTGCCAATGCCAATGTGGGGGATGTGGGTTCGATCTCTGGTCCAGGACGATTCCACAGGCCTCTGGGTAACTACTGAGCCCACGCCCTACAGCCTGTGCTCTGCAACAAGAGAAGCCGTGGCAATGAAAAGCCCATGCACGGCAACTAGAGAAAGCCTGAGGGCAGCCACAAAGACCAGAGTGGCCAAAAATAAACAAACAACAATTTTTCAAAACAGAATATTGTAACAAATTCAATGAAAGACTTTAAGATGGTCCACATCAAAAAAAAATAAAATCTTAAAAAAAAAAGCAAGCAAGCATAGGCCCGTTCCTCAATATACTTGTCATTTGGTGAAGGACAGAGACATAATTAACTAAACACAAAGTGGAGTGAGAATATTCCTCATGCTTTATTAAACAGGCCTTACTGTGCCTGAAGCATGCACAGCATAACATCAGCTAACTTCTTTATAAAGATAGTTAATGTTAGTGTGAAAGTGTTAGTTGCTCAGTACTGTCCAACTCTTTGTGACCCCCTGGACTGTAGCCTACCAGGCTCCTCTGTCCATGAGACTTGCCAGGCAAGAATACTGGAGTGGGTTTCCATTTCCTCCTCCAGGGTATCTTCCCGGCCCAGGGATGGAACCCAGGTCTCCTGCATTGCAGGCGGATTCTTTACCATCTGAACCACGAGGGAAGCCCCACTAAGATACAGGATGTTCAACAAATAATAATGATCATCATAGGTTCACAGCAAAGGGAGTTAAACAGAATTCAAGCAGGCTTAAATAAAGTTACAAGAATTATGCTGTAAGAAGTTAGGAGATGAGACAATTGCTTCTGACTGGAGAGATCAGAGATGCTTTATGAGATGAATTTGTATGCCGGGACTTAAAGGATGAGTATGATTATTCATGTTCTGAGTGGGAAGAATTCAACATCGGAGGCTGAGCAAAGATCGGGCGGAGTCCTGTAAGGTCCCGACATATTCAAGGCCTAGCAAGGTTAGAGCAGCCAAAACGTGGGAAGCATTTAATGAACAAAAGCCTTGGAAAAGCAGTTTCAGATTAGATCAAGAAGATTTCACCTACCAGGCTGAGTTTTAGAGGTTAATCTTTATAAAAGGGAACCCGTTGCAGTTTTGTAAAGAGGAGATTGATATAATTAGATCTACATTTAGGAATATAACTCTAGGCTACCATAAAATACTCAGCATTCATCCAGTGCGGCAGATGAACTCGGGTGAGGAAAAACTGTCCATGAACCTCTCAGAGGGGAAGTCTCAGTGTTAGCTCATTCTCAGCCTAATTACAAAGCCACCTCACATCTTCAAAGCACTGTGATTTTTACAGTGTCCGTTATTTTATCTAAACCACCCAAGACTCCGATGAGCTGGTATAGTATCATGCCCATTTAATGGGCATGGGAATAAATGCTCATGCACATTAAATAGTTTTCCCACAGCTAAAAAAATGCCTGCTCCTCTGCTTTCAAACCCACTGCTCTTCAAGCTAAACCTCAGCCAGTTCCAGATATGCCCGTCTTTATTTTACAATGAGGTTATTGACTCAAAGGTACCTCAGATAGTAGGTACGAAGATGGAAATATTTAGGAGTTTAAACACTAGTTTCCTTTAGATGAAACTGCCTCTCGGGTCATTCTCGTGTGTGAACATACACAGACACACACCCGAAACACTTTAACACTAAGATTTAAAGTGAAGCAAATGTTACAAGTCAACTTTGAAACTTTTGAAAATAGTGTCATTAAAGGAGTAACAGCCACAATAACAAGACCGACAATGAAGCAGTCAACCCTCCTATGGTGTGAATGAGGAGAATTGTTTGCTAGTTCCCTGAGGAATGTGGGTCAGCCTGCTCATGGCTCCCCTTCAGCCTCGTCTGAAGCGTTAACAAATGGCTTTTGTGTCTCCGTCTGTGTGACTGGACCAACAGCGACTTCACACAAGCAGGGTTTATATGGAAAGGCTCGTATCTACAGTAGCCACTGCTGACCCAGAGGGACTGAAACGCTGTGTGAGAGGCGCTGGACGGTCCCACCCCGCCCCCTCCTGCTCGGCTCTCTGTCTGGGGAAGGCGTTAACCTTCTGGAAGGCAGACCAGCTCTGCCCGTTGCTGGCAAGGAGTCCTGAGCCAGGTTTTCTGCTAGCCCCCACTAACATGTCCTTAGGACTACCCAGGATATCTTTGTGGGTGGTCAGTCAGTTCAGTTCAGTGGCTCAGTCATGTCCAACTCTTTGTAACCCCATGGACCACAGCACACCAGGCCTCCCTGTCCATCACCAACTCCCGGAGTTTACCCAAATTCACGTCCATCAAGTCGGTGATGCCATCCAACCATCTCATATTGTGGGTGGTAGGGGTTTTTATTTTTCAAACGTCCATGGAAGGGGAAACAGAAGGTTCTATTCCTCCTTTTAAATGAAGCCATTTCAGGTAAAGCTCTTTTGTGACCATTTTCAAGCCCCCTACCCCCCTGGGCCACTTTCCTTTTCTCCCCCTTCATTCAACGGGCTCAGGAATCATCATTGTTTCTGCTCATTTGATTGTTAGGGTCCAGCTATTAGTACATTTCCTTTTTTTTTTTTTTTATTTTTTTTTTTAGTACATTTCCTAACTAGTCTTATGTTCTACTACTCAAATGTCTTTCTACAGTGAAAAATTCCTTTCAAAATTCCTCCAAAAAATCTCAGATATTGGGCCCAGTAATTTCTTAGGTTAAGCTTTGGGCAAGATATAGAAGTGGTAATTACAGTTAGCCCAAAGGATAAGAACTGCAAACCAAAAGAATAAATTACTTACAACCTTGTGAAGGGATTGTATTGCTTTCTCTGTGTATTAAAATTTGATATCTTAACCTCTGCATGAATGGAAGGAATCATGCTTGCAAATTCAACAACCATCTATTTGTAACTAATAACACAGCATATCATCTGTGCAAAACTTCTTGCTTCTCAGGATGTCGACGTTGTATCTAGCAGCTTCTTCTGGCAGCAAGGAAACTGAGGGACTAAAAGTTGGTTCAGAGTTAACTAATTTTTGAGGAAACAAGAGGAATAATAGAATTCACTTTTTTGAGACTGGGCAGGACAGGGCAGGCAAGTCTCTATATTAAGACACAAACCAAGAAAGCTTTTATCAGTAAAATAATGAAGAAGTTTTGGACAAATCAACCAAACCAACAGCTGCTTTTTAACTAACTGAAAATGCCAGCCACAACTGCCAACTTGGTAGTCTTAGATAGCCCCTGACTTTGTAAGGGAAATTCATCTATCTAGCCCAGTGGTTATCAGTCCTTTTTTTTTTTTTTTTCCATATATCACTCCCTCAAAGATGAAAAACATTTGACTTCAAGTCTATGTAACAAGGGAAATTAAATATAAAAGAATAAGCTTTTATTGAGTATTGCTGGTCTTGGAAGATCACAAACCAATGTAATAGCTAAAAACTTCTTGCCCCCCAAGAAAGACCTTTTGCCCTTTTCAAGTCAATATCACCCCAACTGAGAATGCATGCTGTAGCCTGCTGCCCGTATATCAAAATGATTAACTGACTCGGCCCGACTGTGTGAATAAATCTGTATTAAAACTTCCCTCACTGTTCGGTAGTATATTTTCACTCATCTGCCTCCCCACCAGCCTGGGAGCCTCTCAATGGAATTTTTGAGTTTTCAGCAAAGAGCTCGAAAAGAGTTGAGTACATGAATGCACACATAAACAAATGAAGGAAATATAAAGACTGGTTGTGAAAGGGTTAGCTGCTCAGTCATGTCTGACTCTTTGTAACCCCATGGACTGGGGCACGTCAGGCTCCTCTGTCCATGGGATTCTCCAGGCAAGAATACTGGAATGGGTTGCCATGCCCTTCTCCAGAGGATCTTACTGACCCAGGAATCAAACCCAGGTGTCCTGCATTGCAGCCAGGTTCTTTATCACCTGAGCCACCAGGGAAGCTGGTTACTAAAACCGTTAAGAAGCTGCTGCTGCTGCTGCTGCTGCTGCTATAGTCCCTTCAGTCGTGTCTGACTCTGTGCGACCCCATAGACGGCAGCCCAGCAGGCTCCCCCGTCCCTGGCATTCTCCAGGCAAGAACACTGGAGTGGGTTGCCATTTCCTTCTCCAATGCATGAAAGTGAAAAGTGAAAGTGAAGTTGCTCAGTCACTCAGTCGGGTCGCTCTTAGTGACCCCATGGACTGCAGCCTAGGAGGCTCCTCCATCCATGGGATTTTCCAGGCAAGAGTACTGGAGTGGGGTGTCATCGCCTTCTCCGGTATTCAGAAGCTAGTATGTCCTTAACAGCTTTGCCTCTTTGTGCCTCGACTAGCTGACCCAAGTTTCCAACAGTAAAGACATCTTTAGGTGTCACCCCAGACAAGGGACTCCTGTGAAAAGGTGCTAAAGGTTTTCAAACACCCACAAGGTCTTGCTTACTCTGTGGGGGATGACAGGTGCGATAGGCAGTGCCAGACACTTGATGTTCGTTTGATGTCTTTGGGGCCGTTTCTCTACCAGTCACAATAAGATGTGGGAAGTAGCAATTATGTTGTCTCCAGGCAGCACTGCAAATTTACTCAGCAAAACGAACACTTAACCTTTCTCACTGCTGTGCTGGACCGGCTCGAAGAGTGATGGCCAACGACAGGGCCGATGGCACAGGCAAGGAGGAGCAGGGAACCCTGCAATTAGGAGGAAGGATGTCCCTAGGGAAGACTGTGGAGGGTGGGTAGGGGGCCTCAGACCCCTTCCTGCCAGACCCTGAGATCCCCCAGGATGCAGCAAGACTCATCAGGAAGAGCCGAGTCATCTCCGTAGTGTTTTCTCTACTTAACCAGCACATTAAATGTGCTAGCCTATCCCCACCAGATCCATCACCGCCTGCATCCCCCAAACAATCGCTCAGCCAAAGTTCCATCAATTTCAGTGACTGCTGCTGCAGAGCACCTTATGGGAGGTACTAGCTGTTACAGGGAGAAGGCGATGGCACCCTACTCCAGTCCTCTCGCCTGGAAAATCCCACGGACAGAGGAGCCTGGTAGGCTGCATCCCATGGGGTCGTGAAAAGTCGGACACGACTGAGTGACTTCCCTTTCACTTTTCACTTTGCTGCATTGGAGAAGGAAATGGCAACCCACTCCAGTATTCTTGCCTGGAGAATCCCAGGGACGGGGGAGCCTGGTGGGCTGCCCTCTATGAGGTCACACAGAATCGGATACAACTGAAGTGACTTAGCAGCAGCAGCAGCAGCTGTTATAGATCAGGAACAGCATAGAGCGATAATAACCAAAACCCGCGGTATACTCATGCAATGTTTTAACATTTTCACAGTGCTTTTAAATTTTATCTTCACCACACTGTGAACAATACAGAGCAGACAGGTATTGGCTCCATTTTATAGATAAGAAGTTCAGTTCAGTCGCTCATTCATGTCCGACTCTTTGCAACCCCATGGACTGCAGCACGCCAGGCCTCCCTGTCCATCACCAACTCCCGGAGTTTACTCAAACTCATGTCCATTGAGTCGGTGATGCCTTCCAACCATCTCATCCTCTGTTGTCCCCTTCTCCTCCCATCTTCAATCTTTCCCAGCATCAGGGTCTTTTCCAAGGACTCAGTTCTTCATATCAAGTGGCCAAAGTATTGGAGTTTCAGTTTCAGCATCATTCCTTCCAATGAACACCCAGGACTGATCTCCTTTAGGATGGACTGGCTGGATCTCCTTGTAGTCCAAGGGACTCTCAAGAGTCTTCTCCAACACCACAATTCAAAAGCATCAATTCTTCAGCACTCAGCTTTCTTTATAGTCTGACTCTCACATCCATACATGACTACTAGAAAACCATAGCTTTGACTAGAAGGACCCTCGTTGGCAAAGTACTGTCTTTGCTTTTTAATATGCTGTCTAGGTTGGTCATAACTTTTCTTCCCAGGAGCAAGCGTCTTTCAATTTCATGGCTGCAGTCACCATCTGCAGTGATTTTGGAGCCCCCGAAAATAAAGTCTATCACTGTTTTCACTGCTTCCCCATCTATTTGATGTGAAGTGATGGGACCAAATGCCATGATCTTAGTTATCTGAATGTTGAGTTTTAAGCCAGCTTTTTCACTCTCTTCTTTCACTTTCATCAAGAGGTTCTTTAATTCTTCTTTGCTTTCTACCATAAGGGTGGTATCATCTGCATATCTGAGGTTATTGATATTTCTCCTGGCAATCTTGTTTCTAGCTTGTGCTTCCTCCAGCCCAGCGTTTCTCATGATGTACTCTGCATATAAGGTAAATAAATAAGCAGGGTGATAATATACAGCCTTGACATACTTCTTTCCCGATTTGAAATCAGTCTGTTTTTCCATGTTCAGTTCTAACTGTTACTTCCTGACCTGCATACAGATTTCTCAGGAAGCAGGTCAGGTGGTCTGGTATTCCCATCTCTTTCAGAATTTTCCACAGTTTGTTGTGATCCACACAGTCAAAGGCTTTGGCACAGTCAGTAAAGCAGAAGTAGATGTTTTTCTGGAACTCTCTTGCTTTTCCAATGATCCAGCAGATGTTGGCAATTTGATCTCTGGTTCTTCTGCCTTTTCTAAATCCAGCTTGAACATCTGGAAGTTCTCAGTTCACATACTGTTGAAGCCTGGCTTGAAGAATTTTGAGCATTACTTTGCTAGCATGTGAGATGAGTGTAATTGTGCAGTAGTTTGAGCATTCTTTGGCATTGCCTTTCTTTGGGATTGGAATGAAAACTGACCTTTTCCAGTCCTGTGGCCACTGCTGAGTTTTCCAAATTTGCTGGGATGTTGAGTGTAGCACTTTCACAGCACCATCTTTCAGGATTTGGAATAGCTCAACTGGAATTCCATCACCTCCACTAGTTTTGTTCATGGTGATGCTTCATAAGGCCCACTTGACTTCACATTCCAGGATGTCTGGAACATTCCAATATTCAGGACTGGTTTCCTTTAGGATGGACTGGTTGGATCTCCTTGCAGTCCAAGGGACTCTCAAGAGTCTTCTCCAACACCACAGTTCCAAAGCATCAATTCTTCAGCACTCAGCTTTCTTTATGGTCCAACTCTCACATCCATACATGACTACCATAGCCTTGACTAGATGGACCTTAGATGGATAAGAAAGCTGTGGGCAAATAAGTTGCCTTTGATCACGATGGCTGGAAGCTCTATGGTGTGTTCTCCCTTCTAGTGCCAAGGGTTCCAGATTGGGCATTGCCAGGTACTCAGTGCTGGCCCAAGATTCAGTACTTACCTTCTCTCAACCTTGGTTCCCCATTTTAAAAATAAAACACTGACCATAGAACTTATCTCAAAGGGTTTTTGACAGTTTGAATGAGGTAATGCCAATAAGGCACCAAGCACAGTAACTGGCAAAAGATAAGGGCTTAAAAAAGTAGAGTTATTAGTATTGGTACTCATATTTACAGCCCACAAAATATTAAGCAATGGATGCAAAGCCAAAATGACTTGATTTCAGCAGCTCTCAAAGGGAACAGGAAAACATTCAAATTCTCCTAAGTATTTACAAAAAAAAAAAAAAAAAAAAAAACAATTTTATCCATCAGAAATAAAGCCAGAAGAGAAAACAATCACATTAAAGGAATATAAAACATGCACTTTCAAAACATATCCTTTAAAATATTGTGTATATTATTCAGCCTTAAAAGAAGGAAATCTTGCCATTTGGGATAACATGGATGAACCCGGAGGACATTATGCTAAGCCAGACACAGAAAGACAGATACTGCAAGGGCTCACTTATAAGTGGACTTTAAAATAGTTGAGGGCTTCCCTGGTGGCTCAGTGGTAAAGAATCCACCTGCCAATGAAGAAGACGCAGGTTCAATCTCTGCGTCAGGAAGATCTCCTGGAGTAGGAAATGGCAACCCTCTCCAGTATTCTTGCCTGGGAAATCCCATGACCAGAGGAGCCTGGGGGGCTATAGTCCATGGGGGTCACAAGAGTTCGACACAACTTAGCAACTAAACAACAACAAGAAATACTTGAACTCATAGAAGCAGAGAGCTGAATGGTGGTTGCCAGAGGCTGCGGGAGAGGGGTTGGGGGAAAACAGGCTTCAGGATGAAGGGCTGGGTGAACAGCAGAGAGGGAGGAAGAGATGTTAGCTAAAGGATACAGACTTTCAATTATGCAAGATGAACAGACTGGAGATCTAATGTACAGCGTGCTGACTACAAGTAACAACACTCAATTGCATACCTGAAATTTGCTCAAAGTGTAGGTCTTAAGTATTGTCACCAAAAAGAAAAATAAAAAGGTAACAATGTGAGATGATAGATACGTTAATTAGCTTGCGTGTGGTTATCATTTCACAATGTACCCTATATAAAAACATCAAGTTGTACACCTTAAATATATACAACTCCTATATGTCAATCATGTAGCAATAAAGCTGGGGGAGGGGGGAAGGACATATCATTTATATAATGAATTTCAGCAGTTGACCTCTCATCTCCGAAATTCCATTTAATAAGGAAGAATCTGGAAGGTGGAAATTAAAGTATTTTTCCAAAGTTAGGAGACCATTTGTCCAGCCGTGTGAAACAACACATCTACAAAAACATCCCAAATCAAATGTAAGCTTCCTGAGTGGAGGGATTATGGTCTGTCTTGTTAGTTTTGCTGTGTCTCCAGGGCCAAGAACAGTTCCCTCCCATAGTAAGTTATCAGAAAGAAATGTGTGTTGAATATTGAAACTATTGAGTGCTTGAGCATCTCAAATGTCATCAAGTAGATTATCCATTGAGTTATTTAACTTTCTGTTACGGGTCCATCTGCTCATTCACTTACTCAGAACATACCTATTAAACACCTGCCATGTACCAAACACTGGGCTAGATGCTCAGGGCAGAAATAGCAGAATAAGATCGCTGGTTCTAGGAGCTTACCCTCTAGGAGCTTACAGTCTGCAGCGAAAAGAGGAAGAGAAAAGCAATGAGGTCCCCTGGCGGGTGGAAGATGATAAACTTGCCTGGCCTCTCTTCTTCTAGGCACCTCCTCTGGGTTCGATTTTCAGCAGGATGTTTGAGGACATCTGAGTCAGTAACAAGCATTCTGTTGCAAAAGAAAAGGAACAGAGGCGCTGGTTTTATTTTCATTCTGCTCCACCTGTTTGTGCGCCTCTAGTTTTTGGCTGTGTTCCTTATGCCGAAGCGGTTCTCCCTGTCCAGAGAAACACCAACGGCCAAGCCAGATGGGATACTGGGGCGCGAGGCTGGACCGCTGGACCGGACCTCCGACCACAGGAGCCATAGGCCACATTGTTGCTGCCGCTGCTGTTATTTTAATTATAACTGTACGTTAACCACCACCTTCCTTCCTCTGCCTCCCTTCGGCTGCAATGATGTATGTTACTTTTTGGTAACTGGATTTCATTAACATTTATGAACTCTCATAAAGTAGTAGAAAAAGCAATTTGTGTGGAAGAATTTTCCACCTCATTAAACAGTGTTCTTTTGGGGGTCAAGTTGATATTTTTTGTTGTTGTTGGATTTTTTTTTTTTTTAATAGGTCCTTTGTCCTTCCCGGAGCCCTGGGGGATGAAAGGAGAGCCGTCCACACTCGGCGGGGCTCGTGGGAGCTATAGAGGGCGCTAGACCGAGCGCGGGCCCCGCGCGGGCTTCAGCCCGGCTCAGATTGCCCTCAGTCCCTGGCGGCCACTCTGGGTCGCTGTGCCCTTGGCCCGCGGCCCGGTCGGACCCCTCTGTCGCCTGCGCTGTAGAGGAGCGGGGTGGTGTGGCCCGCGAAGGGGCGCGTGTGGTGGTTCCTGGGCCTCGGGGGCTGCTCCCACCCGGGCCTAAGAGGCTACTCCAGGCTTTCTCCCAGACCGAGGTGCTCGGCATCCCGGCGCCTGGCAAGGACAGTCCCTAGCTCGGCTCTCGCCCTTCGACGGCCCCCACCCAAGCCGCCTCTCCCTGGAAGCTCCAACGTAGGCCTGGCGAAGTGGGAGCAGAGACCCAGCTGGGGGGTGGGGAGGGGGGGAGCAACCTCCGTCTTTTTCAAGCCTTTCTCGGCCTTTCAAGCATAGTTGCATCTTTTAGCCACTGTCTTTTGGGCTCAAGGAGCAGGCGTTTCTGCCGTCCTCCGCATCATTACCGCCCCCCGCCCCCGGACTGCAGGCCGAGCCGGCCTCGGTGCGCAGCGGGCCGCGGGGACTTCGGCACATCTCCGGCCGGCCGCAGGCGACGCTTCCATCCCCCCAGCCGCCACCCCTCCCCCTTTTCCCTCACCCACCCTCCTGGCCTGGGCCCCCTGGGGCGAACGAGCAGGCGCGCGGGAGCCAAGGCAGAGGGCCGGGGGGCGGGGGGAGCCATGCCGGAAAGAGGGACCTCCCGTGGGGCCGGGAAGCGGGGTATTCAGCAGCAATCGCGAAAGGCCTTGGTTAGGGAGGCGCTCGGTCCCAAGCTGGGCCCAATAACCCGCCTGTGGGCCCCGGGGAAAGAAGTCAAAAGCCCTAGGCAGTCTTGACGCTTGGGGGAATAAAGCGGAGACCCCAAGACGCTGCGGCCTGAGGGCGCAGCCAAGTGACCCCGGAGCCAGGTGACAGGTGCTGGGGGAAATGAACACGTGAGCACCGCCTTGCTGTGCTCTAAGGGTAAAAATGGGAAACAGTGGTTCAAATTCAAGAATCTGTGTGTCTACCTTGATGCAAAAACAATACCCTACTCTCCAGGAAATCGATTATTTGGTCCGTGAGATGTTTTTCTGCCAGACGGCTCCCAAATCAGATCTGATGAAGGAAGGCCTCTAAGAGCGGTCAGCAGGTGACCCGGACAGGGGCAGGGGCGACTCGGCTGTCCGGCCTCGGGAGAGGCGGTCGCAGGGCCGGTGTGGACCGGGTCGGTGTGGACCGGGTCCCGGAGCTTCTCGGATTTGCTGAGTCAGCTGCCGGCGCCGCAGGCTTGGCTGTTTTCAACCCTGGCGACTGTGCTTCGCTGACTGGTGTGTGTGACTTGGTGGTGTAATTATTGTTTTGTTTTCTAATATGTAATTACTCTTTGTCGTCGCTATTATGAATCCGCCGAGCCTGATTCGAGCAGCGAAATGGATGTAAGTTTGGGGTTAGGATTCGATGCGTGGGAAGTAGAGGCTTCTGCCTACGCAGAGGACAGACGGCCCACTGCCTCTCCTCCCCACCAGCCCAGCGGAGAAGGGAGCCCCTGGGGCTCCCTAGGTGACCAGAGGCCGCGAAGGCCGATCCCCAAAAGCCAGACCCCTTTCTCTACAGGAATTGCTGAGGCTCTTTCTCTCTCTCTCTTCGGCATGTTTTTAAACTAGACGATAGAGGCAGGGAGGAAAGGGAGAGGAGAGAAAAAGAAGATAGAAAAATAGAGAGGAGCTGGAGAGTTGAACCGGACGGGGGCGGGGAGGGGGGGTTGATTTAGACAGCTAACAGACAAGAAAGAGGAGAGAGGAAAGTGTGGGAAAGAGGGAGGGGAGGAGATACACAAAGATGCTTGCCTATATTCAAATATTCCGTTCTTAGACTTGAAATGAAATTCTGGAAAGTTCTATTTCCCCCGTATTTACCTGCTTTAGTAACCCTCCTCCACCACCAGTGGCCGCTGGGGCCCAGCACTAAGAGCCACTACCCTTGCCCCTCTGCTCCGAGTCAGACCTGCAGGGTCCTGTCCCATCCCCACCCCCACCCCCACCCCCACCCGACGGGGCGACCCCTCTCGCGTCCCCAGAGGTGCATCCATCCGAGGCCCTGAAAGTGCCAGAACAAAGAGCTGCCTTCGTGAGAGCCTCCCTGGGCTCTGCCCGCGGAGTCGGACCTCAGGGCTCAGCTCGGCGGCGAAGACCCCAGACCACTTCGCGAGCGGAAGTTGGCGGCTGGCCTCGGTGGGCACCGCGGCCCGGCCCTGCCCACCGCGCTCTGAGGCCTGCGTAGCACGCGGTGCGCAGCCGTCAGCCTTGAGGAGGGACCCGCTGCCCTAGGCCGGGGAGTGGGTCCCCGGCCGAGGAGAGCGATCCATTCTAACCATTTACCCGAGAGCTGTCAGGTTAGCGCTGCCTCCTTGGCCGCCCAGAGAAGAAGGTGTTAAAATTCTTTGCACGGAAGTCTCCCCAGACCCAAATACACCGCACAGTGGCTTGGGCGGCGCGGACCGCCGATCCCTAACCTCGGCCACCTTCTTCCGTTGAAATATGCACATCGCTCTTCAATAATTTAGACACCTGGGAGACTGGACAAGGATAATTTTTTTTCCAAACACACGAGCATCCGGGTTGCCATCAATCATGCTTTGTTTCATGTGAGATGGGCTTTGTGTGTTTAGCTGCCCGGCTCCATCCTATTTGCATGTGGCTATTTAATGGGCATTTATCTGAGCTTTGAAGATCTGCTTAAAAATCTAAACCCAGAGAAGGGAGGAGGGGCGCCCCCCTCTCCCCGTGACTCGGGGGGACTTGCCTCTGGGGCTTCATCCTTTGAGAAGACGGGCCCTAAGGGTCTCGATTACAGATGCATTTTGATTCCGAAGTGGGACTCGCAATGGAACAGACAAGATAGGTTCTTTTTCCTAAATCTCAGGGTTTCTTTCTAGCAAACAATGCTCCAGTCAGTATTTGTGTGTGAGACAAGTCATTGTGCTCCAAACGCTTAAATTAATCATTGATGGGTGAAATTACACATGATCACTTAAAATGTAATGTGATTAAGAGATTATGAGATTGAAGCTAATATCTTGTCTCCCAGCTCCTGGCCCCAAATCTTGACACCACAAATTTGTCAACTGCAACTGTCCTGAAATTTACAGATACAATAGGCTTCTACTGACAACGAATCAAAAGACAACCTCTTAAAAAAAATAAACATATGTAGGTGTGTGTCTCTATATTGTATTGGTGGTGGATTTCTTCTTAAAAGGACTGGAGAAGAGAAAAAGACTGGAGGTGGTGGAGAGCGGGTGTTGGCTTGTTTCGTCTTTGATTTTTGAAAAGTAAATGTGGGGGTGGGGGAGGGCCGGGGCGGGCTCTACGTCTGCGAGCTGATTACTCCCGGTCTGAAAGCGGCTCCATTTCCCGCACGGTGGGTAAGTCCTTTATCGGGGGACGCCCCGGCCTCGCCCGCAGCCATCCTTCGCCTCGAGGCGCGCGCTGGGCCGGGGCACGGGAGCCGCTCGGCGACTCCGTAATGACCCGGGTTCGCCGCAGCTGCGCCTTGACCCTTTGTGATGGCGCCGATAGCGCTCGGATGAAATTATGTCCTTCTCCGGGTGTGAAATTACCATGTTTATTAATTGAGCCAGACATTAGCTTTACCTTTTCTTTTTAAGCCGTGAAAATTTGTGATTCAGGGCAAATGATTCTCCGACAGACGCTCGGCCCGCGCGCCCCCTCCCCTCGCTGTTCCCCTTCCCCCCACGTCCCGGGCAGTTCGAGAAAAGCTTTCCAGGTTTCCACGCTGGAGAAGCCCAAGGAGAAAATGCCAGCGGGGCCTCCAAGTGTGCGAGCGCGCGTGTGTGTCATCGCGCACGCGGGGCTTCTCCTCCTTGGCTAGTGTTACCCAACAATAATAACAACCCCGACTCTGAATTACAGCCTTGCCCCCAGAATCCTGGATCAGGAAAACCCAAATCGTTTTCAAGACAAAGCAGCATCAATCAGCGACAAGACAGATTTAACGTATTAAATCTTTATTAAAGTGAAGTCATTCTTATTGAAATGATGTATTGGATGTGTAGAAAGATTGGATTTTTTTTTTTTTTTTTAACGGTGCTCAAGATGGAGATGGTGGCGGAGAACCAGCGCTGGGTCCTGCCTTTATTGTCTGGGGCTTGGGATTGGGTTACTGGGGCCCGGGGGTCCCGTACATGGGGAACCCTGCCTTGGACTACGGGGAAGAGGCTGACCCCCTTCCTCTTACCGGTCCCACTTCGATTTCCCGAAGCACAAGTGTCCCCGGCCCCCTCGGAAACTTCCCGGCTTGGTCCGCGCGTCAGGGAAACTGAGGTCTGGAGCGCAGCCTGGCTGCCCGCGAGTGAGCCATGTCGACGACTCCGGAGGCCTGGAGAGAAGGAATGCCCAGGGTGCCCACTAGTTTTAAAGAAGACCCTGTCCTCTCTTTGGAAGGTCCCAGCGCCCCCAGGTTCGAAGGGGACAGGGAGCGCGTTTGCTCTCAGAGGGCTCTCCTCCGGCAGTCTCCACCACCTTCCCCTCCTCCCGGCAGGATGCAGGCAGGAGCTGACCGCTTCCCCGGCTGGAACCGATTCGCAATTGAACTGGCCCTTTGGACCTCGGGTCCTGTCAACGGCGAGGAAACCGTGATGCCAGAGAGTTCACACCAAAGTCCTTCCCCACCCCCACCCCACCCCCACGACAGGCTCCCCAGAGTTGTCCTCATTACATCTTAAGTGACTCAAAATCTTATTTATCCCCCTCCCAGGAGTGGGGGGGGGGGGAGGGGCGGCCCAGAGAGGGAGTGCGGGAGGTGGGGGGTCAAAATCTGTGAGCCGCTTCCCAGCTTGGCAGCCACAACTTCAACAAGATGGATTTGTGTCTCCACCTCCAGACACACGGACGTCCACCCCGACTGAAAATGAACTGTTGGAATCAATTTCCTTGGAACACCCAACTTTTTTTTTTTTCTATCATATTTCAGCAATGGGCTGAACGCTGTAGCCCCTTGATTCAATTTAGTATTTGCATAACCAGGAGAAGAGAGGTGGCTTTGCAGACTGGATGAATAGATCTCTTGTTTGGTGTGTGTGTGTGTGTGTGTGTGTGTGTGTGTGTGTGTGTCTGTTATGGGGTTAGATTCTTAAATATATGTAGGGGAGGAGGCCTATAGGAGGGCGTTTCTAGGACTGTGTGACTACCCGTAGGTCAGACACAGGGAAGTCACTGCTGGGATGGAGGCAGACCATTCTTCCCTGGACCCAAGCACTCTTCTCTTGTCCACCCATAGAATCTTCTAGATGGGAATATTTACTCATGGATCTTTTCTTTCATTTGTTCCAGACAAGGCTGCTTTTAAAGATAAATTGCTTTGGTAAACTGAAATAATTCAGCTCCAAAGAAAGATGGCCATGCCGTTTTCTACTCTGCACACAGGAAAGGAAGATGCAGATTTTCAGGGCCGTCTTCAGAAATAGAACCAGTTTTAATAGGATCCCAACCAGTGCACTAATTAAATATTTCACAGCTCCCAAAGTTAATGTGCTAACATTGGGATTCTTTTTCCACCAAATCAGACAAATTGGCCTTCTGTAACACCATCCCCCACCCCAGCGACCCCTCCCATACACACACACACACACACACACACACACTCCCAGCCACAAACTCCTACCGAATGGTTTTCTGAATGGCATTACAAAGAATTTTGTTAAAGAAAAGTCAGACTAATTGCTGCCAGAAGACCCGTCTCGTAGAGAAGTCTGGTTTTCATAAGCCAGATTCAGTAAGGGTTGTGGTTAAATCTAAACCTAGTAGAAGGTTCTTAAGGTTTTCTCGGCAAAGGGGAGAAATACAAAGGAACACAAAGTTCAGCCAAAATATTCAATGAGGAGGGAGGGGAAGGTAGGGAGGAAGAGGGATTCAGGAGGATGCTCTGAACTCCTGTTTCCTTCTTGAAGGAACTCTTCTTGCTACCTTTTCTTAGGACTTTCTCCATACTTACTAACACCCACTGAGAGTTTCTCTAAGTAGCTGTAGCTCTGCACGCAGACCAGTGACTTAACTCTCTTGACTTCCAAGGGCTGGGGAGGAATTTCCCAACCCCACCATTATCTGAGCCACCTCTCTGCTCCAGGCTTATCCCTCAGACCTCCTGGTGGAGTTAGTAGCAAAAAGCCCCTTCAGAAACAAGCAGGTGGATTCTTCTCCTTCTAAGCCATGTCGCTGAGGGACACAGGGCTTTTCTGGAGCCTCAAGGGGCATGACCAGTCCAAGCATCCCTGTCAGCTCTCCCCGGCTTTCCTGAACTAACCCAGCAAGATGCTTCTCAGCCTTGAAACAGAGCTCGACAGCAGTGGTTTCAGTGCTGTTGGGTGAGATCAGTATCTCTTTACGTGAAAATAAAATGAAAAATCCCCCCAAGAATGGTCTCCTTATTAAAGGATTGGTTTAATTTTAGATTTCTCTCATCAGAACTTTCCTCTATTCTGTTGTTCCTGGAACTTTTTTAGGCTGAGTCCCCGGGGAATGGTTAGAAGCTCCCTGCAATTCATCATTTCCCCATAATCAGTCTCCCTCATCCCACGTTGTTTCAGGAGCCACCAGCTTATGTCTCATAATGTAAGAGGAGAAACCCACCCAGTTCCCAACCTGCGAGCTTAATGGGAATCTTCAAGACTGTTTTAACTTTTAGAAATAGCCTCGAGGTTAGAACTCTTCACTACCATATTCCCTGATATTCCAGAAAACACATTCTTTTCTGGAGCCCATTCAACTGACCATGGAAGGAGTGATGAGAAATTGAGAGATTATGTAACAACTATGTTTATTGAGCCTGGTCTTCCCCACTGGAGGGTTCTTACAGTCCCTGCCATCATGGTTTTTAACTTCTCTCTCCTTTTCAAGATGACTACTTCCTTCTGAATTCCCCTCCGGCCCCCTCACCACCCCCAACCTCACCATAGAGATGAAAAGAGAATTGGAGGAAGACTTAATGTTACTGTGCATTTCTTTTGTTCTATAACTACAAAAAGATCATAATATATGCAATTGAATGAAAACTCACTCTCTTTTTCCTTCTGACGATCCTCATGGTTTAAATTTCGAAAGATTTCCACCATCCTTTAGTGTTTCATATTCATAGCAAAGTAATTTCTAGTTCTCAAGATTTAGCTAAGAAATTTCCCAGTTTCCAGGGTGAGTTGGGACAGCCTTCCCCTTTAAATCCGACCCCTTCCTATCTCACAGCCTGGACATTTTTAGAGGACTTCAAGCCTTACATTTGCAATCACCTTTTCAAACTGTGGGCATGGAGGTCCGACTTAGACACCTTGGCATTCACAGCAAATTTGGCTCATCCACTTGGTTAATGGAGAGGACATCAAAGATTTCATCTGACTTTGGAACTGGACCATGGCTACTGGGATTGGCATTGTGGGGTCTATGTGATCAAAGAAGACCTTATCACTTGCAAACCTTTCATAGTTTCCTTAGCTTGGACTTGTGAGGAGTGAGGGAAGTCACCAGAACACCCCATGGAATTTTAAACCATAAAGGCCTGCTGTATTCTAAGACTGTAGAGCAAATGGTCATGTCCAACCACATTGCCTTTCTTCTCCTCCATCATCAGGAAATAAATAGCTGCAGAAGAAAATTACCTAAGTCCTTGAAATCGGTCTCAACATGGGGTAATTCTGGATTTGAAGGGCACTGTTCATTACTCTGAGGTTCTCATTTTACAAACAAGCAGCAAAGCTGTGTTCCTGTAATAGAACTACAACCTCTTCTGTTTGTGTATATTTGCATAATAATTGCTACACAAAATCAAAGCTGGTGCTTTCTCTTTTGCATCTGGGTTCATTACTTTTTTCTATAGCGTCACAAATATTTTAAAGATCTCCTTGTAGGGTCTTATCCAGAGTTCATCTTTTCAATCTCTCGTTCTCTCTTTTCTTTTTTCTCCTGAAGCTGGGAATCCAGTCAAGTTATTAAATCAGGAGTGTGTAAGACTTGCATATTTACCCAGAGAGTACTATCATAAAGACAGAGATCTTCAAATTCAACTTGCATTTATCCCCTTCGTTGGCAACAAAAGAAAGAGAGGGGATACTACATGGGGCTCAACTCGAGGGATTTTTTTGTGAGAGTTTTTTGAGAAAGAGACTATCAAAAACATCCTTCAGACATGGTCCTTCCCTCTTCTCTGACCGTTTTTCTAAGCCTGTTTCTGCCCGTCTTTTTAACCCACTGGACTGCTGGAATACTCGACAGAGGCGCTTGATTTCTGTAATTCCAAAGAAAAATATAACAGATGAAGCATGTTTTCACTTTGAGGGTGACCTCTGACCTTTCCTTTCCAATACACCTGACACCAAGGACCAAGGGCTTTAGAAAAAGACATGTGTGTGTCTAGGATGCTGATGTTGCTTTTTTGTTGTTGTTCTCTTCTGTCCTCTTCTGCTCCCTTTCTCTCTCTCTCTCCCTTCTCAGAGGCTGAACTCAATGAAAAGTTGTTGCAATAATCTCAGCTCCCAGCTCCGCCAGGGCCGAGGGAGGCGGGCGGAACACCGAGGGTGTTTTGTTAAATGCTCCAGTCGTTCGCAGGGGCTGGGACTTGATAAAAGGAGACAGTTTTCTGAAAAGATTTGATTGAAATGGCGTGTGCCAGGGCTGATGGGAGCCAGCGAGGGACAAAGCGCCGCGAATCCATGGACACTCGAGCAATTATGCCTCCACGCTGAAGGTGGATTAGCGCGCTGGAAAGAAGCATATGTTTGGCCCGGGGCGACACTTCCCCCCGGCTGAGCTTAGAGAATGGGAGCGCGGAGAGCTGCTGGACCCGGAATATCAACTATCTGCGAAGCCCCCCTCCCCAGCCCAGCCCAGCCAGCCTCCCCGCCCCCGCCCCAAAAGTCAGAGCGCATTTTTACAAAGGGAGGAGGAGGGAGGAGGGTGAGTGTTGAGAGGAGGGAGGCGGAGGAGGGAGGCAGGGGGCAGGGAAGAGGGGAAACGAAGGAGCAAATGGGCCTGGGATTGGCGAGGATCAGCACCCAAGGCTTTCATCTGAAGTCATCCTAATGGGCGATCCATGTTGGGTGCGGAGACCCGGGGCGTTGTCGGGGAGCGGGGGCCGAGGGTCACATAAGTGGTCCTCCATAGAACCTCCCATTCCTAAAATAGTCTCTGGTCTGGGATGCTGGCTCAAACGGGTATTGGAAGGTCAACTGAATTGTCGCAACCAAACAAGGTCTTAATGAGTTTGTAAAGATTCAGATGGCTAATGGTCATTGTCCTGCTGTGGGCGGGCGGCGCGGGTCCAGGCGAGGTCTCGGTCTTCTCGGTGAAAGGGAAGCCTGGGGGAGAGGTCGGACAGTCACAGCTCTGCCGAGATGGGTTGAAGGTGGAAAGCTCGGGGAGGCCTGGTGGGAGAGGGAAGATGTGGGTCCCCAAGTCGAAGGCCCACGCCGCTCTGATCAGTTTAGAGACCCGGGCCGGGGAGTCTGAAATTTTGCGCCGCCTTGGGAGTAGTGAAGCAAGAAAGTTGCCCAGATCTCGCCTCCAATCATTAATTAAAGCGCCATTCCCGTGAAAAAGGCCCTGAGAACTCTGACCTGGAGCCTCCCAGCTCTCGCTCACTGCACCGGCGAGCGCAAAAGGGAAGCTGGCAAGTCCCAAACCTCTATCTCGGGGTTTTATTGCAGTTTAATTGGGTCTAACCCGGAGGAGGGCTCGCGGGCCGCCGCCCAGGCCGCCCACACCCCTCCGGGGCCTCCTGTGCCCCTCCACCCCCGACTCCGACCACCCCAGGTGGGCTCGAGCCTCCTGGCCCCCAACCCAACCTTCGCCGCCTCGCCTCCCGCCTCCTACTCCAGACCCCAAAATCAAACAGCAAGTTGCTTTTCATCCGGGGGGGTAGGAGGGGGGCGCGCGGAGGGATTTTTTTTTTTTTTTTTTTTCCTGGAAATTGAGCTAAGAAGGCTCCCAGGCCGGCGCCGATGGGGTACGGACCGTGCTAGTCTCCTCCCCGGCGGGAGCCTGGAGCCTGGAGCTGAGATCTGGCGCTGGAGGCCGACTCCATGCTGGGGACAAAGGCTCAGCCCAGACCTGGGGGCTCCAAAAGAAGATGGGGTGGGGAGGTGGATCCTGACACAGGATTTGGTAGCTGACAAGGCAAAACGGAAATTCGATCCTGGCATTAACTCTGTGCCTCAGGAAAAATTCTTTCAAGCTATGATAGTTAAATTAAGGTTGACCAAACACCTCAGATATGAATGTAAATAAATTTGTATACATATGTGTGTACATTTCCCCAAGATACGCTGGACTTTAAAAGGGTGATGAGCCAGAACAGCTCGTGAGAGAGAGAGATTGGAGACATGTGGGTCCAGAGGAAACCCAGGGCCGGGGTCTTTCCACTTGCAAAAGTCAAGAGTCCTAATGGACACCCAACAGAGGGAGTTGTGATGGGCAGAGGCTGGACCATGAGATTCCACCTTCAGTTTGAGGGCTTGTGTTTCGGATTGTTACTGAAATTTAGCAGATAGAATCTTTGTTTCCATAGAAAAATCACACACCAAAAAAAGCATAGCCTGGAATTGGGCCACTCTGAGAAAAATCCCTGACCTGCTGCTGAAAATATTCCCATTTCTAAATGGATGTTGGTGTGGAAGACCAAACTAAGTCTACCAAGCTCCCCCAAAGACATTAAATTTATTGTCTAGTTACAAAGAGATAGAAACGGAGAGAAAAAGAAGAAAGGGGTACTGGGAGAGAGGAAGTTGGGAAGGAAGGAAAGATGGAGAGAGGGAGAGAAAGAAAGAGAGAAATATATGTATCTGTACATAGAAAGGCCCTCTACCCTGAGTTTCCTTCTTCTCTAACATAGATTTTTCCAGCAATATGCTCAGTGTTGCCCTTTTGCTAAAAAATAACTCTCTGTGAAAGCAAAGATGGTTCGACATCATCCTTTCAGGCATCAAAGAGGGGGAAAAAGTAGTTTTACATGTGAATAACATTTAAAGCTTAGTTATAGGGGTCCCAGGTATAGCCTCAGATCTTTTATTCCCTCCTTTCTTTTTCTCAGTCATGATCCTAAGGAACAGAATGTTTTTTAAATTCAAGACCTTCCCATATACATGAACTACACAATTTTCCATTCGAATGTCCTTTTCTCTCCTCACTCTGATGATCACTATGGGATATACTCTGATACTATAGTTCCATGGGAAACACCAATTACTTCTTTGGGGATGGACTTAACGTTCCTGATTTGATTGCGAATGTTTCTCATCTATGTCCATAGGGGCAAGGATGAGTTTGGGCTCTGCTTTTGCAGACAGGAATCATAGTTCTCTTGAATCACACAAATTGCTCTCTGTTTGTAAATAATCCACTTCAGACTACTTCATTCCTGCCTTCAGAAAAACAGTGGAGTCAACTCTGATCATTAATGGAGCCTTTAGCTCTTAACTCATGGTTAACTTGGCAAATAATGTTTCTAAAGAGAAGCTTCCAAGAGAAACCCATTTCAGGGTAGACTTTCTCAGTTTCCCTCCCACGGTGTGTCACAAAGAGGGCAGTATCATCATAATAAAAACAATGGAAAGCTGAGATGGCATACCTGCATAGCAACCACGTTTAATATAAAAAAGAACTGTTCATTAAAATGGACAGGGAAAGATAGCCCTAAGCATCGTAAGCAGTGATGCCGGGGTGTGAGAACCATTGGTACCTGCTGTGCTCTGTGGGTTCATCCCTCTGACACGGGTGGTTGGGTGATGCTAGGAGATCACAGGTTTGTCCGTGGCGTGCGTGGGTTATTTCTTCTCTCCTTGCATTTTTAGATTTCTTTTTACCACACAGCACTAAACAATAGGGAAACAGGGATGCTTTTCTTCAAATGCCCAACTTGGATAATCAGACAAATGAAAGGACAAAAATCTGTGCTCTTGCCTCAGGATGCTCCCATCTCTGCACCTGTAACTCAGAGAATGAAAACGCTGGTTATTTATGTTGTCCTTTCTGCCTCTTGGATCTCTAGTGAGTTGACCCGATTTTTATAGCCCTTTTACCAAAGCCATGAGGATTCTTCCCCTCACTTCACCTCCCCCCGACCCCACAAGTGAGTGGCTTAGGAGGGGATCTGTAACTGGGATGAAGCAGCTGTTGGCTCCATGCCGTCCTCTAACTTGATTATTCTTTGGACACGTTAGGCAAGCATTAGTGATTGATAATGACGCTAATTAACCCCTTTCCTTTCCAAACAGTAAACTGCTGCCAGCAGGATGCTACAAACAATAAATATAAAGCACTGCATACATCAATATCTGTTTAAAGCACAACTTCATTTGGGCACATTTAACCGCATTGCTTTCAGTTAACAGTTCGCTATTTATTCAAGCACTTCTCCCAAAGCCGGAGGGGGGGCACAGAGGAAGGGAGAGGGTTAAGAAAAGGGGCCTGTGGCTTTAAGACCACAAAATGCTGTCATACCTGTCAGCTGCAGCGAAGTTGAGCTCTAATGGAAACCATGCGTAATTTTTTTTTTTCAATTTCAGGTCAATACTTTTTTAAAAACTTAATTAATCCAGTTCTGTTCTTAACCTATTTAAACTTAACACAAGGCTGATGACCACAGATGAGATTTTTTTTTTCTTTGTGAAGGGGAAAGCAACTTTCCTACCTGACCTGGAATTATGATGCGTTTACTTTTGATTGAGGAAGGAAGGGGGAGACATTGTTTTGTAAAGAGTGGTGAAATTTAGATTTTAAGCAGGATTTGGGGAAACCAGGGCAAATTTGATCTGATTGTGCAAGCCAACACAACCTGAGTTGTAAAGAAATGTACGTTAAATTTGAAATTTTGATAAATGAATATTCCTAGCAAGTGAATAAAATGTATTCAATTAACTAAAACCCTGTGCACTTCTGAACTGAAGTGGAATCGACTGTAATTGATTTATTTGAAACCAGAGGTTAAGGACTGAATTAGCTAAGTACAACTGGGTATTTCAAGCCACTGACTTCTCAAATGTCAAATCCCTTCTATTTTAAATATTATTTCAGCTGCGGGGCATTGCAGTCCTGATGGTAGTTCCATCAAGAACTCAAATTATATTAATATTCGATTTTGGGGAGGAGTGGATTGGATTGTGCTTTTTAAAGGGTATTGGAGAATAGAAGGGGTAATGATGACTACCAAACTGGAAGGAGACTTGTGTTGCCATAAAAATCAGTCTTAGTAATTAGCACAGCCTAGCAAGCATCCTTATCATTCAACTGTGTATCCTAACTTGAGTTAATCCAAAGAGAATCACTGTTGTTAGTATATAAGCACCTGACCTGTCAAGTAATCACCAAGTGTTTTAGAAAAGGTGCATTGGTCACAACAGAGAAAGCCCAAATCCATATAGCCATAAAAGTCATGTTTAATAATAACCCTTCTGATCCCCCACCCCTTAAAAGTATGCATAGCTTCTCTAAATGCGTGGTTTTTTTTTTAAAGAAAGAAAGAAAAAGTGACAATATCATGTTCCTCCAAATACCCAACTACAGAATAAAAACAACTAATTCTGTGCATTTGGAAACCATTGTTTATCATGACCTTGCCATGCTCTAACCCACTATTTCCTTCTATCTTTCTCAGGATGCAAGGATTATATGGGGCTCAGGTTTTCCAACATAACAAGCATCTGTAAATCCAGATATGAATGAATGGTATTTAATAAGATTGTTTTCGTTTTAGAATGAGTATTTATGTGTCATTGGAGAAAGACTAGCAATGTATGGCTGTTTGTGAATGCTATTGCGCCTGAGGTCAGGATCCCCCACACAATCTGAGATGCAGCCAAGAAAAACAGCCTTGATAGACAATGCTTCACTTCACCTGCTACGATGCTGTGTGCATTTCATTTCTGTCAAGAGTATGTACAGTTAGGGTTCATTCGCCTCATTATTCTGTTACATCTACGTTACAGTTAACCAGTCTCTCTAGGAAATAATAAATAACCGCTTTAAAAAACAATTGCTGCACTGCGAGCTGAGGATACACTTTCCATCTGAATTTTTTTTTTTTTTCAAACCCACCATTGTTATGAATTCTCTGGCTTTGGAAAATAGAATTTAGACTCCACCAACTCTCGTTCGTCTGTCGAGATTGATTTTCCCCTGCCTTCCATAAGGAGATTAGAAAGCAAAAGGCTGCAAAATGGACACTGTCTAATGCTTTCTTCTTCAGTCCTTGAGAATGTCAAACCGGAAGAACAAATGTTGAATCCCTTCCAGTATGTATACCTAGACACTTTCCCTATGACCTCTCCTGTGAATCTTCCAGCTAACCACCTCCACTTTCTTCTTTAAAAACCATAAAAAAAAAATCCTCCTTACTTCCAAAGCAAAGACTTTCCAAAGCAGTTTACACAGGCTCAGAATTCGCCATTTTTCACACACAGGAAGTCCTTTCGGTAAAAGCTAAATGCTAAGTCAGGTCTGCAGGGGTAGGACCCCCAGCCCACCCCCCCAATTCCCTCCACCCCAGAGAACGTTTTGTATTTCTTAAAGGTCCTAGGAGGAGCCCGCATGGTGACTGAAAGGGGTGGGTGGGCATTTAGGGGGCTGGAGGAAAAGATTCTGGGAATCCACAGACATTCCCAGTCCTCTCTGCTGCCTCAAGAGCTACTAAGAACAGCCCAGTAATGAATTCATCTCTAAATGAAATATTAAAATAAATGGGAGGCAATTTGCCCTCTCTGTCTCTGCTTTACGTACACTTCTGCCACTCTTCCCGGAAAACTAGAGCCAGTTTTAGCTCATTTGCATGTCTTAGCCACTGAGAAGCCAGGGCAAGTTAAGTGAATTTTGAAGTGGGTATTTCCTTTGTGCTAATGAACCAACAATTTAAATTTCAGTTATCCTCTGAGACAGATTCCCAAGTAGTTATGAGGGGCAAGGGGGAGGTTCCTCTGGCTTGTTCTCCATCTTCCTTGCCATTCTTTAGGGTTTGGCTCTGAAGATTTTATATTTTGGTTTTCAAAACACAAATGAAAACCTAAAGGGTCAACATAATAAAATATAACTTTATTTTTAATAATAAAATTAATGTTTCTAGTAAGGAAAAGATAGTATGTCATTCCTTGAGCAGTACACACAATCTTTTATCCAAAAGAATACATTGGGTTTTATTGTGTCATTTGTCTGAATACAGACTCAATGGAATATCTAAATGATACCCTGCTCTGAACTCCAAGTTGAAAGTAAGTTTTTATTATACTTAAGGGAAACAATGGGTTCAGCTGCTTATTGCAAGGAGCAATTGCCAAGGGAGAGTTAAACTCAATTACTGTAACCATACTGAATAAAAAATACTGCCAAGAACAAAAATACGCCTGGGTAAAGACAGCCACTGAATAAAAAAAATCGACATAAAGCGTATCAAATATTTATTTATCTGGGCAACAAAGGACTATGATACATTGACAGGCATGAAAACTACTGCTGGCACAACTCAATACAATACAGCTAGAACTGCTTCCAAACGGCCAGTGAAAATACAGGGTACCAGGCGGTCCCAAATGTGTGAAGTTCTTTCAACAAAAAGAGAGAGAGAGAGAGGAAAACATCCCTAACCCTTGGTTTAAAGACAATACTCATTTATTGCTCAAATGATGCTTTTAAGGGAGGACAGTGGAATAAAATAAACTTTTTTGCTTCTCCCCCACAAAAACATAGACCGGTTATCAAACCACTCAAGTTAAATCTTTCCAGGATCCAATATCACTTTTTTTTTCCTTTCAGTTCAATGAAAAGCTAAATGTAATACTAATTATTTATAAAATTTTATTTTACTTGTTAAAATTTGTTCAGCTGTTTCATTGTCGTCTTTAACATGCTACAACAGGGCTAAATTCATGAATCCCAGAGGGAAAAAAAAAAAAAATCCCCCAAACCTTGAATTCCTAAATAAGTACCATGAACCACATGAAGAACTAATAGGGAAGATTCAAACCCACTAAACAAGAGGTAAACGAGATCACCAGATAAATAAAAAAAAAAAGGCTTAAAACAGATTCACCATATTTACAATTCCCATTAAATTACACATAAATAAATATATACAGAGACGTGAACACTGATTCCCTTATAGAATTGTGAATCGTGTTGCCAGAGAAAGTTCAAGTTAGTCGCTTTACCTTGAAGAGGGAAAACTTTTACAACTGAAGACAAGACATGGAACTTCGAGTATCTGTGTGTTCAAGTTTATTCACAATACTGATAAAAATGTCATGATCCTTTTTGCCTTTTTTTTTAAGTATGGCTACAATCTGAACTGAAATATGTAAGGAAGGTGGTGATTCCATCCCGTGAAACTCATAGAATTTTTTTTTTTAATTTTTACGTTCCTTTTTTCTAAAAAAAAAAAAAAGTTTTTAATTTTTTTGTTGTCTTTGTGGTTGATTTGTTGGGTTTAAAAAAAAAAAAAGGTTCACAAACTCGGACAGAACTTTTCTTTGCTGGCTTCACGGCCTGTTCGGTTCTCTTAGGCTCCACGCGGGGGGGTGGGCAAAGGGGAGGTGATGCTCATGGGGGCGGTCGGGGCCGGGGCCTGAAGGGTCGCCCCTCTCGCCGTGGAGCGTGGGCCCCGGGCCCCCGGGACTCGGGACCGAAGGCGGCAGCGGCGGCGGCGGCAGTAGCAGCAGTGGAGGGTCGCTGGTCCCCGGCGCTGTCACCTGCCGGCGGTGGGGGGATGGAGGTGCAGGCGGAGGTGGACGGGTGGGTGGGCGAGCGCGCGCGGCGGTGCGGGCGGGGCGGGCGGAGAGCCTCACTTTCTGTGTTTCTCCTCTTTGTCACTGCTTTTGGCGCTGTTGTCCGTGTGGCTGTTGGGGTTGTTGCTGAGGTACATTTTGTCCATGGCCTTGAGGGCCTCGGTGAGATAGTTCTGCAGGGCCGTAACCGCGGCGCACACCGCCGGGCTGCCGAAGCCGTGGGAGATGAGGTTGAAGTGGGTCAAACAGCTCTGGATGCCCGGCTCCAGGATGGGGTTGGGCCGCGAGTTCCCCAGGGGCGATCGGTCCTGGGCCAGCAGGTCGGTGAACTCCTTGCAGATCTGTCTGCAGCACAAGCGGGGCAGAGAGACCGGGGTGAGGCTCCGTGGGAGCACAACCAGCAGCGAGACAAGACCTTCCTCCCTGCAAGCAGCTCTGTCTGCAGGACAGCTGACCTGACTCAGGGCCCCAGAGACAGACTAGGGGTGCAGGGCACAGCTGGGGAGACCCAGCCACCTCTCAGGAGCCATCCACACATCTCCTGCTCCTTACACACTTCCACTAACGCCCCCCTCTCTCTTTCCACCTGTGTGTTTCTCACCTCTCAGCTGCACCAAACTTTTTTTTTTTTCCTTTGCTGTGCCCTGTGGCATGTGGACTCTTAGTTTCCCCACCAGGGATCGAACCCGGTGCCCCCTGCAGTGGAAGCACAGAATCTTAACCACTGGACTGCCAGGGAAGTCCTGAACCAAATTTCTAACCCCCATTTCTCACTCACACCAGGCATCCCTGACATAGGAAGACACTTCACCCATCAGGAGAGAAAACAAGGTGAGTAGGAAAGGCAGGGAGTCAGAAACACAAGCATCTCTTCCACAGCCAATAGCCTGTACCATCAGCTGTCCTGCTCAAAATACTGTAGAGACCCTCTTCCCTGACCTTCCAGTGCGACCTCAGCAATCTGAGGTCTGGGGGCATGAATTCTCCACTCATTCACCTTCAAATCAGGGTGGGTGTGGACAAGGAAGGCAAAACTTTTCTCAGGATTGCTTTACTCTTAAAAAATAAAAGGCACTCCAATACCCAAGTGTGGGGATAATTCAGTTCCTTGGGGAAGAAGAAATAGACATTTCAATCTCCCTTGCCACCTCCTTTCCCATGCATTCCGCGCCCCCCTCCCCCACCGCCACCAAAAAAAAGGTCTAAGTAAAACTTTGAGTGTGGGTGTGCTTAGGAAGCTAAGAGAAGAGGGAAAAGTTGAAATACAAGCGATGAGGCCTACAGGGGTAGCTCAGTCTCTGAATCTGGGAAGCCAGGACTGGCTGGGGCCTTCCCGAGGCAGCAGCAGCCTTTGGGTTGGGGCTTTGGGTAGGGGGCCTCGCAGGAGGGAGGCAGAACGGGGAGTACTGGCCGGCTGCCTCCCCCAAGGCCAGTTGATGTCTCCCCAGGCTAGAAAGTGCCCTGCCAGAGGCCTCAGCCTCTGCCCTCTGGATCCGAGCCCTCCTGGGACATCGACTTTGATAATTACGGGCTTCCAAACAAGCCTTTTAATTTCCAGAAAACATATCAAAACAGTCATTTTCTTTTCACACACCACCTGGAGAAGCCTATTCAGCCCAGGCACCGATGGGAATATAACTTGGGCCATTTTAAAACTGATTTGACATCTCGCCTGTAGGCTAGAACTTGTGGGCTGTGTGTGTACAGCACTTTTGAGGAGGTCGAGAAAGCAAGGCAAGAAATGGGAGAAGGGATTAGAGTAGAAACTAGGCCAGCTTCTGACCCGAACATTTTGCAAGCCACTAGCTTAATCCTTGCCCTTGGAGAACCTAGTGATAAGAGACAAAAACTGACACAGGCAAGTCTGTCCACTCCTTTAAGAACGTGGTTCTGGTTTTCCTGAAGTAACATAGTCACAAAGCCACACTCAGCTTCCCTCACATCCCCACTATACCCCATTCACATACATGCTAATTTTTTTTTTTAATGAGAAGGTAGGGCAGAAGGGAGGGGAAAGAGGGAAATACACACTCATAATCTTCCTCGTATTTCCTCTTTAAGCTCCATCATGGTTTATAAGATTGTGTTGTAATTTCAGTGTTTACAACAACAAAACTGATTAACACAAAAGGAAAAGAGGCCAAAAGTGAGAGCAAAGACGATTTTGATGTTTCTCTTTGACAGTGAGGCACAGAGACCCCGAAGAGGTAAATGTCTTACTTTGTAGCCAGGAGCATGTTTTTTCTTGTCACTTGCTCATTGGGATCGGAATGTTGTCGGTTGAGAAATTCAGCTACTGCTTTGGCAGGAAATTCGGTTTCGCACACGTACCCAAAGTCCCTGGCTAGGTGGACAGCTTCTCCTGGCAAGAGGAGGAAGGAGAGGGCAAGAGAATGAAAAAAGCTGGGATCAAGACTTCCAGCTCCCTTATTTTCTTAACCCAGCTGTTGCAGGAAACACAAACGACTTGTTTCCCCACTTCAGGCATTTTCTTTCCTTCTCTGTAGGGTTCTAGCAGATGCATTTCTCAGGGAAAATGGCCACTTACCCTAGAAGGCCAAGATGATTTGAAAATGTAGATTCCATCACCTCCCCACGCAGCCTCATGCCCCACCCTGATGACATTCTCCCACCTTCTCTTTTAAAATGTTTCTTGTGTTCCAGCCTCACATCTATCAACGCGTTCATAAAATGATATTCATAATTACTTCTTGAGCTTTTCTGCAAGGGAACGACTCAGGGTTTACATTTTAACTTTATCGCATATAATTATCTGTTCATCCAAACCGATTAACCAAGAGGATTTGAGGGTCACTCCACTGAGTCTGTCTGTGTTGTTGATTTTCGAATCTTTGGTTTTAATTTCCTGAACCAGTTGGTTTTTACTGCAGGGCTTCCTGCCATTAGCTCCAGCTCCGGAAGAACGCATGCGCCAATTAGAGCATCAAAGCCCTCTCCGCGGAGCTTGTTTCCATAAAATGGAGCGGATCACAAACAATAACAGTTCTCCAGAAACTGCCTCCCTGCGATGGGACTCAACCCCCAGACCCATGCACACTCTCACCCTACACCCAAAGTCGTTACCACTATTTTCTTTGCGTATAATGCTTTCGGGGTCTGAATGGTGGGTTCCCAGGGCACCGGCATTATTTTTAATACAGTGCTACTGTAGATAAGTTTCTGGAACTGAACGATTGCTTATTCCTTAACAGTTACATGAGTTATCATTTTTGACACCATTAACAAATGGTTCACAGGATTTCTCCTCAAATTTGTGTTTTTAAATATTTTAAAAATTTACAATGCAAGAACCTGAATTCAGTTATACAATATCTCCTCAAATACAAGATACAAGTAAGATAAAGTGCCATCTTTAAATATAAATGGTGGTTTTGAAATCTGCACCATAACTTAAGTTCCTTTTTTTCCTATTGGCATGAGACATTTCCAACGGAACACAAAGGAAAATGCAAGAGAACTATACATTCATTGCAACACACCCAAACTTTAGCCAACATAGTATCAGACAAACTTAACAAGGATCTGGAGGAGGTAAGAATGTGACTACCATAACTGGACTATGGTGTATATTGAAAGGGAGTGAGGACAAGGTGAGCTTTTGTTTTGAGGGGTTTAGAAGCCTGGGGAGGGGGGGGTGTGTGTTTGTGTGTGTGTGTGTGTGTGTGTGCTTAAAAAACTGGCATGAGAAACTTTTTGCAATGCTTATTTATTTTTTCTTTTACTATCCAAATAACTAAAAGTCTAAAACTGTTCATTTTTCTTCCTCTCCAGTAGAGAAGCACAATTAAATGAGAGATAAGGGAGCATATGTTTGGAAAACAAAAACCTGAAAGGGCATATAACCCTGAGCTTTCAGGATGGTCTTAAATCAGGATGCAGGTCAAAGATTCCCAAATTAATTCAGGAAGTAATGGTCACGCATTTCTCAAACGCAGATGTCAGAGTAGCTTAAGTGATTTACTGCTGAGCTCCATAAAGGAGACAGGAACTTGAAGAGTATGCAGTTCTTAAATTTTCACATTGTTTAGGTCAAAACTGGGCTGGGGCGGGGAGGAGGGAGGTGTAATTTGGTAGCAGAGGGGAAGAGGAAAGGAGGACAGGACTAAATGCAAATAGTTTTTTCACATGCAAGAATCCCGTTCACTTCCAGCTACCTTCTCTGGAAAAAAATGAAATTGCACAACTGACACAAAATATAACCAAACATCTGGCCACTGAATAGCATCCACTTTCCCAGGAGAAACTTCCCTTCTTGTTAGCAAGGGAACTCGCTTACCCTCTACTAGTGATGTGAGCAGGGTGACATTGGCAGCTTTACGCCTCCCTGCTGGCAGATTTAATCCTATTTTGTCCAGTTTTTCTCTTAAAGATCTTCCTCCATTTTTAGACTTCGCCCTGTTTCACAAATATATGTGAGAAATGGATTTAGAAAACATTCAGTTGCTCTGCATCCCACTGTACTCATTTTGACAACGTCCTAAAATGTGCTTTTAAAAATTAAGAATCCTGGCCCCTAGACATATAAGGAAAGGCAACCTGAGAAGGAAGGATCATAGGAGATGCGTGCTTGCTGAACTGTAAAGCACCCTCTGTGTTCACTTATTACTGCAACTATGGAGGCAGGTTAGAAGGTTTTGATTTCCCAACGCTCTAAAGAAGAGCCACAAACAAACAAACACAGTTCTCATCTCCAGGCTGTGAAGTGTTTTTGAGTTCAACTGATTACTGTATATTTTCCCTGTTGTTACAATCACACAAATCCCAATGGGGTCTTTAAATTGTCTTTGCAAGATCTGCTGTGAGCCTGTTCAGAGTAACCAACGTTATCATCACTCTCAGGTTTCTTGCTCGGCTTCAGGCCCAGTGGGAAATTCATTTCACCAACTGTTTACATGCCATGTCACCAGCCTAACTGGAAATGTCAAAAGTTGATATCAGCCTTTACAAATGTCACTGAATTCAGAGACAGTGGAGGTGGTTCTAAATAGATGTCTAAATAGGCTCCCATAATCAGAAAGTGGTTAAGATAAATTGTTTAAATAAAACAGCAAATTAATTAATTTCAGATTTTATTCCCTACTCAAGTGCTCTTTAATTGTGTGGATTAGATTATACTCCCCTAGGTAAACAGTCTCCAATACTGGGGATGGGGGAAGGGGTAGGAAGAGGCAGCGGCAGATTTAGATGTGTCAGTGAAAGATTACAAAGGGACAGCAAATGATTGTGAAGGGGGAAGAAAAGAGTAGAACAGCTGATGCTAAAATCTGCCCAAAAATGGTTCTGTAAGCCTTTGTATAGAATATACCCATCACAGCAGAACTCCGGGTCTATAAATAGCTATATATACACATATCAAAGAATGAAGTTTTGGGCCCACTTTCTTATTAAAAACTACAAAGAAGTAGAAAATATCTGGGACGGTTCAACGCAAGACCCACCACACACAACCCTGGGTGGGACCCCAAGAAGTAAAAAGCCACAGGAGGGACAAACTGCCCTCAGGGAAGGTGCTTCGCCTCGCTGACCCTCATAAAATCTTATCTAGGAAACGAATCATTCAAACCTCGCGCGCGTTGAGATGAGAATTCCTGACCACGTAGGCAACATGCAATCGTAGGTAGCGACCGCACAAAACACACGTAACCATGCCTTGCACGTAAACGTGCCTTGCACGCAGGCTGGCACGTGCGGACGCAGCGCATCCGAATTATTAGCGCAAGCCCCTCGGGCCCGTGGGACCTGGGGGGACGGGGACGCGGGGGCGTGGCGCGCTGACTCTAAAACCATCGTCTTCTGCTTAAAACCCTATTCAAGGGCCGCAAGCCCTCTGCGATCAGAGATCCTGCATGCAGGCAAGGAAAAGTGAGCAGCCCGAGATGAAGTTTTCCGAGGCCTGCGACACTGGCGCGAGGAGGGAACAGGCGGGTGCACGGCGCCCCGCGGCTGCCGCGGGCGGGACTGAGTCCGCCGCAGAGCGAGCTGCGCGTGCGCGCGGGGAGGGGCGGGGGGCGGCCGAGCGCCCGGTGAGCGCGCCGCGCCGGCCGCGCGCCCCTGGAACGACGGAGCGCGCGCGCGCGGGCGTGAAGGCGGCGGAGTGCGCAGGCGCGCGTCGCCTCGCCCCGCCCACACCACCCCCAGCTCCCACCCACTCTGTTCTACGCTCTTTCTCCCCACCCCTTTCTTATCCCGCGGAGGGCGGGCCCTGGCGCGAGGCCCATTGGCGTCACCACCCCGGCGCAGGCGCAGTGCTTCCCCTCCTCCCCTCCCTCCACGGCCGGGGGGCGGGGCTGGGCGGGGCCGCGCCGGGCCTCACCTCCTCAGCACTCCGCCCAGCAGCGAAGCGTTGAGACACTCGGGCGGTGAGAGGCGCCGCTGTACTTCCGCCACCGTGACCTTGTACTTCGAGGTGGAGCTGAGGAGCGAGAGGCGACCCGGAACTGAACAGAAGACTTCGTTGGGGTTCACGACGCCGCCGAAGAGGTTGTCCTTGTTGATGGGGATGGCGGAGACGGCGTTGCTGTTGGACTTGGACAGGGACACGGGGCCTGCGGAGACACATGGGGAGGCCGCGTGTGGGCGCCGGGGAGCCCTGTGGAGCCCCGGGCCCCTCGCCCCAGGCCTGCGCTGCCACCAACCCCCCCCCCCCCCCCCGCCCACCTCTCCAGCCCCGAAAATCCCATGGCTCCTTCCCCACCTGCCCTAGTCCCTCCGGCTCCATCCCTGTGGGGAGTGGAAGCCTGAGCCCCTCGGCGCTTCCCCCCGGCAACCCCGCCCCGCCAGCCCGGCCTGTCCTTCAGCCGGGACCCCCTCGCCCTGTAACCGCTGGGGTGCTGTCTAGAGGTGCTGGTGAGGCGGTGATCCTCTCGGCTCTCCGCATCGGAGGACATTGGGCCCCAGAGCCGAGAAAAAAATCCCCCTGTGCATTCGGGGGAGGGGGGGGCGAGGGCTTCTTCAGTGTTGGGGAGAAACTATTCAAAGACCCATAATTAAAATCAGCCAAGAGTCTCCACGGCTAAAGCCGCTTCTAAAAATGAGCATCTCAGTCATGGCACCCAAGCCGAGAAGTGGTGGATTCAAGTTGTCACACAGCGCACACGCCCCAGCCTTTCAATAAATAATCCTTTCCTTCCCCCCCTCCCCCTTACGTTTATCTGTGAAAAGGGGTTTTAGAAGTCCATGCCAAGCCCAGTTTTGAATTAAAAAAAAAAAAGGATAAACAGGCCTACCATGGAATATTAGCAATGTGTTCTTTCGACGAGCAAAGAGTTAACAGTCCCTACGCTTAAGCGCCTTCTTTGGGAAAGGGGGGTTGGGGGGAGGCTATATTCTTATTAGTTAAAATCACGAGCTCTTCATTGTTGGATTCCCCCATACTTGGGGGGAAAAAAAAATTCAAGGCCAGCAGGAAGTAGACCAACACGTTACATTTCTAACACCAATATAATTCAGATGCATTCACAACCATTTAAATACAGTATGCATTTGTATTAAGATTCCACATGGAGACATACTACATAATACATGCTTATCTCAGTACTCTCTCTTTAATGGGGATATTTTAGACGTATGGGGGGGGGCTCTAGGTTTTGGATAGATCACTTGTGACATTAATAGCTCTGGGGAGGCTAATAGAGACAATAGGAGTTAAACGAACTCTTGAGAGATTACTAATAAAAGAGCCAATTATCATGTCGACTTGGAAAGAGCATCTCTTAAGATTTATCCCTTGCACATCTAATTTGACGTGACAAAGACTTCGCAGATGCAAAAATGAACTTTAAACTCGCTAACAATATACTGATTGGGGTTAGAAATGAGAACAGTTTTATATAGCATCATCCTCTGGTGGTGCCTAGAATCCTGAAATGTAACGTTGCCACTATAACCAAGGGGAAAAAAAAAGCTGCTGTGAATAGCATTTAATCCAGTAAACTTTATTTTACTCACTAAACGAAACATAAATTACAAATCCATCCAAATCACTTGACACTTTTAAAAAACAATTTCTGCTCAGAACAATTATGCTAATAAACCTGACATCTTCAAGAGGCTCATTTTAACCAAAAGCCAAATTTTTGCTAACCTAATTCACAAAGTTTAAAAAAATCCTTCAACACCTAATGAGAAATTCAGTATAAGAACTTGAAAGATTTTTTTTCCCTCTCTGCTAAGGAGTGCTGTCTTTATCATCTGCCCCCATATTAACAGTGAATTACTTGCATTGTTTTTAGCATTATACACTTCTTATAACACTTATGGCCACTCACGCAGTGGATGAATTGTTAAAACTGTTTCAAAATTGAAATGCCACTTCCAAATCTGCTCAACTATCACACATTTCATGTGTTTGTCCAGATATCATTAAACTAAATTAAATGGTCAAGTCATAAATCACAACAAAGCTAGCCTGTTGCCATTACTAAATCATTTGAGCATTGCTGTTCTACGCCTATCTATTCGCTAATTCTGAGCCTTTAGGAAATCCTACTTGAAAAAAATAAATACACCTCTGCAAGTTCTTTTAAATAGCACTATGCCTGTAAGGACATGCTTGGAATGCAGAAGGAAATGGCTTACCTTTCTTAATTACAGTTTGATCTGGGATGTTAATACCCGGGTCTTCTACATGCTGCAACAAAAGGATACACATGGATGTAAGTGTATAATCAAAACAAAAGGAAATGAATATTTCGCTCAAGATAAGGGGAGGGGAAGGCGTAGAATCGAAATCCCCCCTCCCATCTGGTGACATTTATATATAAACATCTCATCTTGGCTTATTGGAATTTGGAGCTTTGCAGCTCAAGAGGTTTCAGTGTACACCCATGGCCAATTTCTCGACCCCCAGCAAATAATCCACATTTGAAGGAGGTGGAGTGGGGAACAAAACTTTCTTTGGAAATTAAATCGAGTTTGGGAACACCTAATCTTTCTCACAGCCTGCTCAACCTTTCAAAATACACCTAGCTTTAGTTTGGCGCCTCAGCGGCTTCGGACTTCAGCAATTCCACTGTTGAGGCAGCAAAAGCCAGAGAAACACAATAGAAATGACAGAGGCGGGAGTGGCCTGGGAGTACTGGAAACGTTTTAGGTGACATGATAAAGAGCAAACGTGTATGTGCACCTTCACTTACAGAGAAACAAACAAAATAAAAATTTTAAGGACTACTGTCTAAATTGAATATCAAATATCAAATTGGATATGAAAACGATAGAAAGAAGGGAGGGGGGAAGCCTTTGAGGTTTCCCTGCTGTGTCCAGCAGCAGATTTGTTAGTGTGGGCTTCTTTTTTCCTTTTTTTTTTTTTTACAGATGGGTGGCTATACGTATGTGCTACAGTCAAAACGTGATTAGAAAGTAAAATGAAATCATGTTTTCTAATGCAGAAACTGACAGGCAATATAATGTCTGGCTGTGTTTACAAATTAGCACCAGGGCTGCTGAGATAGAAGATTTCGCAATCGTTACCAAACGCAGGCATTACCATTTAAAAAAACTATTACTTCCTTCTCTAGTCTTTGTCCAACAATAATACTGATTCAAACATTTTCCATTCTGTCTTGGATTTATGCTCCTGTTAATTGTGCCTGATCGCAATGATTCCGGGTGGATGGTACTAAGTTGCTTTATTACAGGTTTTATTATACTCAATGCTCTCATTTGTAACTTGCCTAAAGTGCTTCTGGATTTAAGTATAATTAAATTGAGAAATGTTCAGAAATGACTACTGCTGCAGTTCTTGTGTTTTAACTATATGGGGAAATATGATCCCTTTATGCATGCACCCTAAACCCATAAAGTAAATGTAGTGTGGCATAATACTTTTATTTGTGTTATTTCTAGACCTTGTCCATACAGGGAAGACTGTTAAGTTTAAAACCCCACTGAGATATTAATGATTAAATAATTTTCACCATCGATTTTATTTTCTTAAATATTTGGCGTTCGTTTTCATTAAAGGTTAACTGTTGCAGCAATGGGAAAATTGAAAACAACCCTTTTCTTGACCCAAATTCCTTTGAAAGAATTTTTTCTTAAAAGGTTGGGGGAGGAAAGGGGAAGAGCAGCAACTGGGTTTCCTTGTTTATATTTGATCTTTTGGTTAATTTCTCCTATAGGCCAATTTCACCACAAAGAGTGACTATACAGATGTTAAGAATTCACACCAGCCACTTTGGAATTTTTTGCAAAGTAGAGCAATTCTAATTCATAGTAAGTTTAAAAAGCTTGCAACGTTATTTTGCAATTCAAATATTTCCAAGGCGCAGACTAGGATCAGGACTCAGAGACTCTTCGGAAAGGGGAACTCACAACTTCCAAGTTTGTTTTTTAATGGCCCTTCTCCCAACTATTCCTCCTCTCATTTTACTTTCCAAGAAATGCACTGTGTAATATGTTTCTAAAAACATGTATGACAACACACACATACGCAGGCACACAAGGCTTACTAAACCCCACACTGGATCAAATGCCTACTTTCCTGCTTTCCATGCTAAGCTGCTAAACATAGCCAACAAATTTCAGTGATTAACTAGGCCAAATGAGAGATGTAATAAATTTTCTATTTCCCTATGTAACTTAAATAATGTTTTAAATTCACCAAGCAAGCAGGTAAGTTCATCTGACCATTTTCTTTGCAATCTAATGCAGTAATCATTAAACTGTCAACGGACATATTGCTGCAATATTTGATGCAGTAATTTGAAATAGCATTTTAGCAAAAATCACATCCAGATACATTTCCTCTCCAAAGAAAAGCAGCATTAACAGAGCCTTTACAGCTTTAATAAAATTATTGGCTTGTTCTAATTCCATTTCAGGAAGGTTGTGAGGAAACCATAAATATGTAGAATTGAAGCAGAGATGCCGGTTTAAATTTAATTTCAGAAAGTATTTTCAAATTATCAATAGCCTGGTTTGCATTGCCAAAGAGTAAATGTGCTAATACCATGCTTATTTAGAAATCATCGAAAACTGCATTTATTGATAACTGAATTAGAGCTCAAAGACTGCATTGCCCAATAGTCTCAAAACATTAAAGTAATATGGGGGTGTAGCAGGTCCTGATGGGCGTTGGGAACCCAGCTAATGATTTATGAGGTCAGCACTTAGCACCCCTAGGAAGAGAAAAAAGGCTGCATTTAATGTCCTCCTGTTCGGATTTGCCCCTTAGTATTCTTTAATCAGGGTAGGGTATACACGTAACTTTCAAAGACCCCTAGCACTCATAAAATCCGGTCAAAATAATTTTATTCGTGTGTCTTTTACACTTTCTTTTAAATCGATAGGGCATTTAAATGAGCTCTTTTGATCCACTCTAACACGTCTTTCAGGACTGGGAGGAGAAACCCCCACGTCAGACATAGCGGTGGAATCAGATCCTCTCATAATCGAAACAGTTTACTGTCGCCGAGAGGGGAAGGTAGCGTCCACGGTGACACTCGTCTGATTTATAAATGGTAACGCAGGCATTGTTTGAAGGAGCTCTGCGAACCATTGTTCTCCCGGCCGAACTCTGAACTACTTTTGAATCTTTGGCATGTGGTTGTCTAGGTGGGTGCTTAAAGGGTCCACCCGATAAAACAAAAGGAGATTTGGAGAAAGTAAACAGCGGGGAGGAGGAAAGCCGGGGCTGGACGTTCCAGGGGGGGGACCCTTTCCCGGGCGTGGGTGAGCGGGGACCGCGTTTGCTCTCCCGCCGCCCCCGCGCGCGCGGCCTCTTACCGGCACGTCCTCGATGGCGTGAGGTAAGGAGTGGATCGGGAGGTCTCCGAGTCCGGAGCCAAGCCCGTGGGGGCCGTGCAGGAGGTCCTCGTGCCGCCGGTAGTCCCTGCGAGGATCCAGGCCCGACAGCTGGTGGGGCAGCCCCCGGTGCGTGTGCAGGAGCCCAGACTCCTGGCTCTGCCTCTGACCGGGCCAGCCCGGGTGCTGCGGCTGCGGCTGGGCGTGCAGGGGGTTCAGGCTGTAGGGGTCGTTGACGTGGGAGTAAGGATCTTGCGACTGGGGGTAGATAGGCTGGTAGGGCGGGGGGAAGTAGGGGGGCTGGAAGTCGGCATTGGGGGTATGGGACAGCGGCGGGGCGCTCGTGTAGGGAGATTGACCTACAGTGCCCAGCTGGGGCAACCGTGCCGTCCCGTTGCTGGCGCCGTCGTGACGGTCCTGCAAGAGAGCGAGGCCAAGGGGAGAGAAGACGGCATCAGGCGTCGGGCCACTCCGCCAGGCTGCGTGCGAAACCGCCCGGCCCGGTCCGCAGGCCGCCGCGAGGAACCAGCCCTCCACGCGGCTTTGGCAGAAAATTCTCCAAAAGCGAAACGGGCCCTTCCTTCCCCAATCGCAGGAAATTTTCGCCGATGCCAATCGAGGGGGCATTAGAGACTCTCCTTAGGCGTTTCTTGCAAAGGGGGGAAAAAGGCAGAACCCGGACTACAGCCCGCTCAGCAGCAGAGGGAAACCTCCCTTAAGCAAAATTAAAATTCCTAGTAAATATTAAACAGCTAGAAGCGGCCTTTTCTCTGTCCCTGGGTTTGAACCTGCCCGCCACGGTGTTATTGTTTACCCTGTTCCATTTATTTGGAGGGAGTAAAAATCATGCCCATTCAAAGACTATTACCATTTCATGACTATTTAAATAGAAACATATTTCGTAGAGGGGCTGTAAGGAAAGCCCACGTTTAAATTACCAGCTCAAAGAAGGTTTTTAACTGCGGGATTGGGGGCTGTCTTTTCCGCTTCCTCACTTAGGAGCCTTTTTCTGGACAGAGTCGATTTATGAGAGCGACGGGGAAGAGGGGGACGTCAAGTAAAGGTTTAAAATGCAAAGATTCAGCCTTATATTGGGTTTAAAAAAGAAGTGCGCCCCGGGGCGGAGGCCCCCGCCCCTTCCACCCCAGCCCCAAAGGGCAGAAGAAACGCCTGACTTATGTTCCCCTATTGCAATTCGTTTGCAAAACAAGCGAATGGAGTTGATTCCAGGGAACGCGAACCCTCGGAGGTTCAGCCCTGGGCCCCGGGCTGGGGGGAAGAAGGGGCACGCCGGGCAGCGTTTTTCCTACATCCGGATTAAGCATCAGATGTTGAGCACATCTCGGAAACAAGTGAAGAGGCGAGGAAAAACAGATGAAAGCAGAGAGAAAACACGCTGGGGAAGTAGCGGCGAGGTAGGTGTGCGAGCCGGGAGAGGTCGCGCGAGGGTGAGGGGGGGACCGCGTTCGACTGAAGGATGGAAGAGAGGGAGAGAAACGGGGAGGGGGAGCGGGAAATGCAAACGAGGAAAGGCGGGTGCCCTGAAGGAAAACCGGGCGAGGACCCCGAGGTCTCTCTCCGCAGCCCCAGGTTTCCAGACTAGGATTCCTAAGGAGGCAGGGGTGGGGGTGGGGATGGGACTCACCATAGCTGAAAAACTGTGAACTAACATCTGCGAAGAGTCTGGGGTAACGAGTCAGGATGGAAAACAACAAGCAAGCGCGGAGAGCCCGGCTGCCCCGCCGCCCGAGCGCGCCCCACACAAAAGGCGCCCCGCGCCACCCAGGACTCCGGTCACCGCGCCGCCGCTCCCCCGGGCGCCGGAGCCCCGCTCTGGTCCATCCGAACTTGAACCACCGATTCGAGCGGCGCCTTCAGCTGGTCGAACCCACGGTCTCTATCCTGCCGCAATCGGGTAGGATTCAAAGTTCCTTTAAAAATTGGGGGAAAAAAACCGAAAAGGCAAAAAAGCAAAAAAAGAAAAAAAAAGAAAAGTGTGTGTGTGTGTGTCTGTGTGTGTGCGCGCGTGTTCCTTAATCCGTGTCTCCCCCTCTTTTCTGAGCCGCGGCTTCGCTTGAGCTTCTAATAACCGCGCTGGGCAGCGTTCCTGGAGCCTCCTAATAGCAGATATTCATGACTATTAATATTACACGAATACTTAATAAGGGAAGAATGCCTGGAAATCGAGCGTGAAGCTGAGAGGCAACTCGCGCCGGAGCCGGCTCTCAATGCAGTCCATTGACGGGAGCCTCAGTGTAGCAAATCGGAGGTGGGGAGAGGCAGCGCGAGAGACAAAAAGCGGGCGAGAGAGGGAGCGGGCGAGCGCGCGGGGGGCCGCGGCGCGGCGGCTGGCGAATCACAGGGAAGGGGCAACATTTTAAAAGGTTGCAGGGTAGGCCAAAGCGAAAGAGAAAGAGGGAGACGGGGAGACCGAGCGCGAGCGCGCGGAGAGGGGGAGAGTGTGTCTTGCGTGCGTGTGTGAGAAAGAGTGTGGGCGCGAGAGAGGAGCCCGGAGTGGGGAGAGGGGAGGGAGAGCCCGGGAGGAGGGGGGGAGGAAGGAGGGGAGGAGAGGGGAGGGGGCCGCGCCGGAGCGCGCGGAGGGGGAGGCCGCGGGGGGAGGGGGAGGGGAGAGGAAGCGAGCGAGGACAATCAGACCTAAAAGGCTGGGGCAGACCTCGGCATGCCGCGGGGGCCGCGCGGCGCGGCCGGGCGCTCCCGGGGACCGCGGCCGGGCGTTCGAAGGGCTCTCCGCCCCCGAGCTGCGGCGGGCCGGGCCTCTCCGGCCGCGGGCTCCTCCGCTCCGCTGCCGGGCCTGAGGCGGGGGGTCCTGCCGCCCGCCTCCGCGCGGCTTCTCCATGGCCCGGCGCCCCGCCCGGGACCGGCTCTCGCCTGGGCCGCCGCTCTCTTGCTTCCCGCGGCCTCCGGGGACCGGCCGCTCTGCGCCGCCGGCCGCCCCGCCCTCGGCTCTCCGGAGCCGGGGCTCGCGAAGGAGGGGCAGGGATTGAGGGGGGCACCGGGCCGCGGCTCGGGGAGCGCAGAGACGCGAGGCAGCCCAGCCCGGGCGCCGCTGGCACGGACTCCCCGCTCCCGGCGCAAACCCGTCCGACTGGCTGGGCCACTCCCGCCCGACGCACCCCCGGATGACACGGCTCGCTCTCCCCTGGCTGCCGCTGCCAGTCTGCCCGCCGGGGTGTCAGAACAAGCGGCACCTCGCCTCCTGCATGTCCCTGCAGAGCCCGGCATAATTAGACAGTCCCGAGCCGGCTCGGAAACCCGAAATCCCTGCTCCGGCGCTCGCCACCGCGAAGTTGTTGAAACAGCCTTCACTGTTTTCTCCTCCTCTTTCTCCTCTCGCTTCTCGTCTCCCCCCCCCCCCCGCCCCCCCGCTTTCCCTTGGCTCTCACTCACACGCACATGCACACGACGCGCCCCAACAGGGTCCCCACTCTGGGGGTGCAAGTTCGCTTCCCACCTGGGTCCCCCGGGCGCCTCGCGCCACTTTGGACCCCGCCCGCCGGGGCTTTCGGCCTTCGAGAAGGGGATGCCCGAGCCCCGGGCCACGGCCCGAGGAGGCTTAGGAGCCCGCTGTCATCCCGACCGGTCCGCAAAGGGTCCCCCCGGCCCTGAAAACAAAGCGACTGGTCTGACATGGAGTCAGTCTCCGCGCCCCGCACCAGCCAAGCCACGAGTCCCCAGCTAAGCAACCGAACCCTTGGCATGTCACTCCGTGCCCCATTCACAGGGGAAAGGAAGGGCGAAACAGGAGGGGCTGGTAAAGGAAAAAGAATTAAAATAGTCCACGGAGAGGAGAGGAGGAGGGAACGGAGGACACGTCGTTCACCCAAGCCCAGATTCTCATTTCAAGTGAAGACCCCCGCCGCGCCCCGCACAGACCTCTACGCTCCACATTCCCAGCTCCAAATGCCAAAAAGAGAAGGTGGGGGAGGGGGGAGCCCAAGCCGGGACTGCCACCTACTATTTACGTAGCTAGTCTCTGGCGGCGGCCCCCTCCCGTGATTCATCGGCTCTTTCTAGCTGGGGGCTAGAAGGGGGCTAGGGCAGCTGCCGCCAGGCCCGTGGGTCCCGGGGCTTCCCCGGCTGCCCCACGAAGCCGAGCTCCCGGGACTGTGGGTTTTGAAACGGGCTCCAAGGCGGCGCGCTCTATCGGCCGGGCGGGCTCCGCGCACCGGAGGCTGTGGGTAGCCCCGCCGGGATTCCCACGGTCACGCAGCTGACGGCGCGGCGGCCAGCAGGCTCCCGCCTCCACCCCAGGGATGCGCCGACCCAGTAGCACAGAGCGAGAAGCTGCCTAGAACTTCTCGAATAACGCAGGGTACTGGAGGAAGCCCCGCAGCCGTTCGGTGGAGGAGTGCTCCCAAACTGAACCGGCTCACAGGGAGGTGCGCTCCCGCTGAGAGCGCAGGCTGCGGGCCCCTTCTCCAAATGGGAGGGGGCCTTTTTAAAGCGGGTTGGGTGGAGGAGTGGTAGAAAGGAAGGAAAGAATGAAGAAATGAAAGAATGTTAAAGATCAGAGACAAAGAATTAAAGAGGGAAAGAGGTTTTCCCTTTCTCTTTCTGGTGAACTGGGCCCTCAGAAGCTCATTGGAGAGACTAGCAGAGTTCAGAGACGCCTGCCCAGTTGCCAGCAATGACTTCAAAAACCCACGCTCGTCTACCCTTAGCCACACTCAAAACTGGTCTGGAGAAAATCGCGGTGGTGGGGGGGGAGTGGGACAGGAGGCTGCGAAGGAAGAGAATGAAAGAAGGGAACGTCCTCAACCTTCCTCGCCAGCTTCTCCCCTGCGCTCTTCGGGCGAATCGGAGAGGCGGGCGCTGCGCTGGGCAAAGTTTGTCCCACCCGCCTCTCGCAGCTGGCGGCGAGGAGAGGAGGGAAGCGGAGCTCCGAGCCTACAGCCGCGGGAGAGACTGCGCCCGCGCCGCGCTTACCTCGCAGTCCTCGTACTTGATGTTGTCCGTCAGTTTCCAAAGCATTTTCATGGATCGGCGTGAATGGGTTTGGCCCCTCTCCGCCTCGCACCCAAGTGGAGCTACTCTCTGGGTAAGCGCAAAGTGCCGGCTGCGGGCGGCGAGCGCAGGAGGAGGGGGAGGGCGAAGAGGAGGAGGGTGAGGAGGAGGAGGAGGGTGAGGAGGAGGAGGCGAGGAGGGAAGGAGCTCCCGTGTGCGCTCGGAGATCTCCCTCTAATGGTAGAAACTTTTCCCTTTTCCTGCTCTTTACCAACAGCCTAATCGCCTCATTAGCATATCAACAATAGTCCAATTGCTCGCCAGCACCACAATCTGCCGCCGGCCGCTCTGACCCAGGTATAAAGGCCTCTGCGAGCCGCGAACTCGCTCCTAGAGCGCACGCCTGCCCGGGAGCCCACGGAGTCTCCCTTGAGCCCCGCAGCGCGCCGCTGAGCCGGCGCCCCCGGCCCCGTGTCGCCCGAGTCGTCGTCTCTCTCCTCTCCTCGTCCCGGCCCTGCGCACGGTCCGAGTGGCCGCTCCCGGGGCCCAGCACCTCTCCCCCATCCCTGCCTCTACCAGTGGTTCCGTCCTTTCGGGCCCTGTCCAATTTTAGCAGAAATGATTATCCCTTTTCTCAATTAAATATAACTATCAACCCAAGACCGGCGTCATCACTCCAGGATTTTCTGCCCAGCCAGAGATCGCCTCCGCTGCGGGCAGCCGCCACCTCCGGCCGCAGGGCCCCGGGAGTTTTATTGGCTTCGCGCTTCACCGCCCCCCTCCCCCCCCCCCCCCCCCAGGTTGGAGATTTTTGCCAAACGGCTTCAGTCGCTCGGCTGGGGTTTTTGCCATCCTTTAATTGCCGCCGTGTAAAATAAAAAGTGTACCCTGAAGAGGTTACTTGACAGCTCCAGGGGTTAAATACTTTTCCTCGCATTTGTACGAAGCTAGGGCCGACGGATAATTCAACGTGGTATTTGGGCTAAGGGCTTCCTAGGTGCGATGTGGACAGGAATATGGAAACTCCTACGGAGGCTCACGCACGCTTCTGGAAGTTGAGCCGAAATACCGACATGTGTGCGCCGTGTCATGCATGCATCAAAATAAATCGCTGGGAACCAACCCTTTGCTGTGCTAATCTGCTCCAGTTTTCCCAAGATTCCTTTTTTTAATTAAAGCAGGGAGAGTTCCTTCATGATTTGGTGCTGTTACTAACGCGGGCGCCCTCGCGGCGCAGTGCCCGGCTGGCGAGGAACCCGGAGGCCGGGGAGCCACCCCCTAGTCCGGGTCCGCCAGTCTAGGCTCCCCGGCTCCACGCAGGGGCCTGCGCGCCCCACTCGGGCTTCGTGTTTTTTGTTTTTGTTTTTCCTAGTGTGAAATAAAAAATTTAAAGAAAGAACGACCCAAAAAGATGTGATGTAATCCTTAGAAATACAGAGGGATCAATTTCCCCTGGTGAGCGTCCTCGTTTGTCCTCCGTAAAAAACCTTCTTTCTCCCTCTGCAATCCTGCAAACCACTCCCCACCCCCCGCCACCCCCAGCAACAGTAGGTTTCGCCTCTGAGTTACTCTAGTAACGACCTCTGATTCCGTCTAGGCCTGTTTCTTGCAAAACTCCAGGCCTCCCAGTTTTCTCAGAGCGTCCTCGCAGGGGCGGGGGAGGGAGGGTAAGAGGCTGTGGCAAACAGGAGCGTTGCTTAACAGGTGGAAGGAAAGCGAGAGGAGGGGGACCCCCCTCATCCCCAAGCTGCCCAAGGGCAAGTCTCCCTCCAAAAAGACCGCCGCCAATTCCCCAAGCCTGGCAGAGTAGGCCACAACCACCACCGTCCTCCCAACGACAACAACACCAAAACTTTAAAGTTAGGAAGGCGACCAGAGCTAGAAGGGGGTTCAGAGCCGGGGGTGGGGGGAGAGGGGACGCCTCCCGAGGCGCCAGGCCCTCCCTTGCACTCCCTTTTCCCACCTGCACACCAGCACAGCCTCTTGGCTGAACCCAGCTCGAGATTCGGCACGGTACTCCGCCCTCAAAAACGGTCAACTTCCAGCCTAGCGCCACTCACCCTGCGGGCTGCCCCCAGGGCCGCCGCCCAGCAGCAGCGGCTGGACGTCGGGAGGGGGGCCGCCTGGAGCACCGACACTCTCCCAGCAGCCGCCGCAGCCCGGAAGAGCGATCCGTAGGCCACGCTCTGGGCTGGGAGCAGGGCAGTGTACACCCTCACACCGCCAGCGCCCCCAGTGCGCTTGGGGAGCTCTTTAAGTTTCGCTTTCTTTCTCCTTGTGGGCTGGGGAAGGCATGTAAAGGCCTCCGTCTTATCCACCTTCCCCCTTCGCTGACCCGAGCCCCGCGGATTTCTGGCTCCGCACCCGCCGGGGCTGCTAAACTGTTGTTGTTTTCCCGCCGAGGGCGCCTTTGAGGTGCAGATTGGGGCCCGAGGGCTCCGCGGCGCCGAGCGCTTTAGAAAGGCCCCGGCGAGCGTCCCGGCGCCCCCGGAGCCAGCGAGGCCGCACTGGTGTGAGCGTAATTTCCACCACAAGCCTCTTCATTGCATGTCAATGCTCCGGCCTGCCTGGGACCCTAGGACGGCAGCGCCAGGCCTGGCGGCAGGGGTCGGGGGGTGTCCAGGCCTGGCCTGGGGGCGTGTAAAGGGCTTTGGGAAAAGAGTGAGTTATGTGTAAGGGACAGAGACAACTGAGAGAGACCAAGAAACACCCAGGATGCTGCCATTTTCGCCGGTGGTGGTGGTGGTCACCACCAAGTGGGCCCCAGGAGTCCAGCAGGCCCAACCTGGAGGACCTGGCCCCTACAGACCCAAAATCCGCCTGTCCGACCAGAGATCCCAGCTTCCCACTGCTTGTTAAACTGAGCCCGCCGGGAGGCAGGACCACGGTTCACTCCTGTCTCCTTCAGGCTGGAATCTTGCTGCTTCCAAACCTCAGCGGGGGCTCACTGGAGGCCCAGCCCCTGGCCAGGCCTGCACTCTTGGCCTTTTCTCACCCCGAGGATTTCTGCTCAAAGTTCACCCGGCTTGAGGAGAAAACCGAAAGACCTCGGCTTTCAAAGAGCCCCCCAGTCTTCACCCTCCAGAGAAGAGAATGAAGAAGGTCTCTGAGAACCACAGGGCAAGAGAGGGAGAGAGTGGGTGCCGGACATCTGAGTTCGGAGTGGGATTTGCACCCTTAAACCACAAAGTCTAACTCTGGAGATGAAGTTGCCCTTGTTTAGGTTTAACTGGGAAGGAGAGGCTTCAAAGACCTCCTAGCTGATAAAATAATAAGTACAAGGAAAGAAGGAAAGACATCGTGTTGACTTCCTTTTCCCGACTCCAGAGAGCGAGGTGAAGATGGGACTTCTCTGAACTTTGCTTCTCGTGGCCAGAACCTGAAACAAGCGAAAGAACTCGCTCCGGAAGGAGCAGGGCCTCAGCTTTTCTTTAGGAAGTTCGGGGCCTTCCATTCCAAAGGGCCCGCAGGCTTTTCCGCACTCAGAATCTCGCCCCAAGAGGCCTTCCTTTGGCTAGGGCGCAAAGAGGGCCCCGCGGTTCCCATTAAGAAATCAGCGACAGGAGAGAGGCTGTCCTCCTCACCAGCCAGGCCAGAGACTCCCTGGTTTCGTAGGGAAATGTCTGGAAGGTAGGAGGAGGACGCTAAACCTAAGGCTCCCTTGGCCGAGGTCGGGCCCCGGGCTCAAAGAGCGAAGTATCTGGAGTCTACTTGGCCTCGCGGTGCCTGCGGCCTACTCGGGCCAACGTCGGGAGGCGTTGGTTTTGACCAAATCTAGGCCTTCTGCCGCATCCCTCACCACTTACTTCCCCCCGCCAGTCACCCCCAACCGGAGCCCAAGCGGTGAAAAAAAAAAACTAGCTTCGGCCACTAGCCGGAGTGAGCAGCTCAACTTGGCGCAAACTCTTTAAGGCATTCCCCGAAAGAACACGCTCGCCGGCGCGACCCGTCCAGCCGGCCCCCTCTCTAGTCTTCCCGCCCTGTTGGTTTCCCCAAATGTGGAGCCGGGAAGAGAGACAGGTGCACGGGAACCCCGGCTCACGCGCAGCCTTGGGGTCCAGGGCGAGACCGGAGGCGTAGCGAGCCGGGAACCTTCCTCCCGGCGCAGCGCACCCCCGCCCCGCGCCCTGCCCCCGCCCGAATGAGTCATCCAGCCCAGTTTCTACTTGGGGGGTGGTGGCGGGGGTGGAGGGGCCGGTGGCCGTAGCGCAAACCACAAGTGACCCCCGGGGCCACCTGTGGAGCGTGCGCCGGACTTTCCCCCGCACCCGGCCGGCCGGTGGCGCGCGTGGCCCCCAACGCCGCGGCCGCTGCCTGCGCCCGTTTTCTCCTGCCCGCGTTCTCACCGGGGAACACTCCTGGGCGCTGCCCCGCGCGCCCCCCCTGCGACTCCGCCGCCCTGGGCCACGGCTCCTGCTCTCCGCCTCCCCCCGCCCGGCCCCCTCCCCCGCTCCACCCCCGCCCACCTCAGCCCCAGCCAAGGCAAACCCCCGTACCTGCCAGTCCCCCATTTTGGCAAGTATGGACATCGCGGCTCGGCGCTCCTGGCGACGGGTCCCCGCCGGGCATGGGCTGTAGGGCTCGGCTGGGCCCGCTCCCTGGAATCGCTTAGGCAAATCCTTCTTTTTTTACCTGCTCACCAACATCTCACCTGGTCATAAAGAGCTGGGTTGCTACCTGCCGACGCATGCGCGCTAGCCCAGGAATTCGCTCCGCCAGCCCTTTAGTCCCAGCGCCTCGCAGAGCTGACCTGGGAAGTGATGGATTTATAGCCGCGGCAATCTAGCCATCAGCTCCAGCTTTTCCCAACAGCCCCAACCCGCTTTCCCGGTCAGTCCCTGGCCGGAGAACCGAGGCAAACTGCCTGCTGGAGCGTGCTGGGAGCGACGCGAGAGTGACTCGGTGTGTTTGCCCACTCAAGCAATGGGGGCATCTGCACGCTCGCCCCCCGGGCTCTCTTCCCCTTGGGAACTTTGTGGCGGGGGGGAGGGCGGGGAGCTGGGAGACTTTCCACCCCTGGGTGGGGGGGGTGGGCGGGGAAGGGCAAGACCCGGGGCCTGGGCCCGCCGCTGAGGTGCCGCGCACCTGGAGGCACGCGGTGCGGCCTGATCCCGGTTCCGGCCTCCCCACCGGCCCGCGAGGTTCAACCCGGCGGATGCGGGTCCGCAACCCCCAGGGCGGCTTCAGCGTCGGATCTCAGATCAAAGTGTTTCTCAGTAGGTGAAGACGTTCACGGTTCTGTTTCATTTCTGGCTTTCAGGTTTAATCTCCTCCCACTGCAGACAGTCAAACACGCGCGCGCACACACACATGCACACACGCATTTGCGCACTCAGATACTGACGCTTCTATTTTAAGTGCACCCTGGCCTCTTACTTTCACAGGTTCCCGCCCCTCCCCCACTCCTCGATGGCTTCCTGGCTCTTCCCCCCCCCCCCCCCAACTAAAACTTTTTAGAGGGACGACGGGGGCGTCGGTGGTTCTGGGCTGAGCCACCGAGGTTTGGGCTGGGGTTTGCTTTCCCATGACAGATAAAATCACCCAAATGATTTCACCGCTGTCTTCTAATTAGAAGGGAGCTTGAAGCCGCAGGATTCGGGGCTCCCTCGGAGCTCACCTGCTCGGGAACCACACCTGGCCGGGAGGGAGGCGAGGGGAAGGGGCTGAGGCCCTCGGCCCCTAGGCGACCGTGCCAGCCCGGGTCTGGCCGCCGCCAGTCCTGGGCTTGGGCCTGGGACTCCTGGGACGGGGGCCCAGTTACTTTCCCAGGCTGCCGTCGCGGGGACTGAGAGAGGAAAAAAGAACCGATTTCAAATCCTCTTATCTGACGAGTCAGGCAAATGTGGGCGAAAGATCAGCTCCGCGCTGAGGGGAAGGACTTGTCCCCACAACAAAACCTCCCCTTTCTAGAACCCCTAAGAGCCTCTCTCTCCCGGGGTGGGGGGCGCGGTCCCAAAGGCCTTGCACCTTCCTGGCCGTCCCAAGGGTGGTGTGGTGTGTCTCTTGGATCTTCCCGTGTCACCCGGGCATATTCATCGTCCCTGGACTGCGGGGCCTGGAGCCCGCGCCAATTCTTTCTAGCTGATTGGAAACTTTCTTGGACCTGACTTAGAACCTGGCTCAACAAGTTTGGGTTTTGTTTGTGGGTTTGTTGGTTTTTTTCTTTACAGCGAATTTTAAGCAACTTAAATTAGGGCGTTTTTAACCCATTCGTGTCTATCTTTAACCTCTCTGGCTTTTTCCAGCGGTCAAAATAGTTTGGTGAAAACCCAGTTCTTCAGAAAGCCGAACGCACGCCGAGGTCGCGCCTGTAGCTCGAAGAGTCTCCGGCGAGAGGTGCTGTGCACCCTTTAAAGGAAGCCCAGGTTCAGGCCCAGGGAGCCTGGCTTCCCCCTCTTAGGCGTGTGAGAGCTGGAGGGACCTGGGACCCGGCTGACGGGGCCAGGCCCACCCGAGGAAGGACCGGGCCGGTGCCAGGGCCGAGATGGGGCGCGAAGAGTTGCCAATTTAGTTGCCAAACTACCAAACAACTAGGTAGTTTAGAGGGAGTTGGGAAGGGAGGCAAAGCTGCTAGCGTGCTTAAGCGTGAAGCCAAGGCGCCGGGCAGGGTGGCCTGGAAGAGGACAGAACAGTTTGGAAGTGCAGCAGCCCAGGCCTTCGGCGTGAGAGCCCCTGGAGTCCGCTCAGAGGCCTGGGGCAGGGACCGGGGTGGGGACCGGGGAGGGCAGGGGTAGGGACTCGAGGAATCCGGGAGCGGCCAGGAGCTAGAATTTGCCTCTGGAGTGTGACCCCTGGGGGTCCGAACTCAGCTTAGTCGGTTTACGTTTACTGACTTGTCTGAACCTCAGTTTGCTCACTTGTAAAATGGGGAATGTGTTGAGACCTCGCGAGGAAAGCGGTCGCAAAGCGCTTGGCAAGGCGCGCATGCGGTGCGCCAGAGGCTGCCGAGTCCACCCAAGGCCGCCCTGCCCCGGCCCGCACCCTCACGGCGCCCGAGACCGGTTCTCTTCTAGAAGGTGTCTACGCCATCGCTCCTTCCTCAGGCGCACGGCCGCCGGACGTGGCGGCCAACGGCTCCTCCTGCGCCTCCCCACTGACAGCCCTGGTCTGCCCGAGCGTGCGCCCTTGCCCTTGCTCGCGTACCGGCTTCGCCCCGCGGGGCCTTTCTCCACCTCGACCTCCTTGGTGGCTGGAACCAGCCTGATCCTGCCGCCTCCAGGAGGGAGGAGCCCGGGGGGTGGGGCGAGAAGCGGGACACCTCCCAGCTTCATCCAGCGCCCAGGCTCTGATCAGCCTCCCCAAGGTGCCAGCTGCGCCCAGTGCCAAGACAGGCCCACGGCCACTAACTGCTCTTGGCAACCGTCGAAGCGCCCAAGCAACCTCCGGTACGGGGCCTCAGGCCTCTTGCAAATCTGAGACAATTTAGGCTCCTCCTTCCCTCCCCGCTCTGTCTCCTTTTCCCGGGTTAGCGGCGAGAGATCAGCGGGATCCCACAAAGCAGGTTCCGCCGCTAACAGATCCTAGGACTCGAAGCCCAGTCTGGAACTTTTCTGAGGCCGGGAGGACCTGGGGTCAGACTGCAGCGAGCTCCCAGTCAGGTAATGCTGCGCTCAGGTTCCCGGAGGCCCCTGGTGTCCCGCGAGAGGGGTGGAATCTCTTCCCAGCCTGTAATGCCCCTCTCCCGTTTCCATCACCCCCAGAGTTGCACCGGGACTAGCCTTTCCCTTAGGGCAAATTTCCTCCAGGAAGGGCATTCACTCGACCCTACAACCTCCAGGAATATTCCTGCCTTTTCACTCATCATGAAGTGCCAACCTCCCCCCAGAGTCCCCGTGGAGGCTCCTTAAGGGATTTGGAAATCGAGATCTGAGCAATGGGTTAACTCACACATTCACACCTGCGGTGATCCCGGCTTCGCCTGCCCCTGAGAGGAGGAGTCTGGATTATTGGGAGAGAATGAAAGCCCACCCACTGCTTCTCGCCCCCAGCTTCTCCTGCAGAAGCTCACCTTCCTGGCGTCTAGGCCTGAGAGAGCCTCAGTCAGTTTGGGGTCTTCACTGGGTCCCTCAAAGGATGAACTGGTCCCTTCCAGGCTGACCAGCGAAGGAGAGGGCGGGACCACTCAGGGAGGGGGAAAGGATGAGGGGAATGGACAGGCGTCTTGCCGCTCCAGAATCTGAGGCCTTCACCTTGAGCGATTCCTCCCTCCAGCTCACGAAAGCCCGCTCAAACTTCCAGCTGGACTCGGGCAAAGGAATAAGGTTACCAGAAACTACAGAAGCCAACCCTCTTACCATCGGTTCCGAGGGGGAAATGCGAAAGGGCCGCCTCGAGAGCCGACGTGCACCCACCGCTGTACCTCCAGGCGCGCGCGCGCGTCCAACAGGGAGTTCGCAGAGCAGTGGGTTCAGAAGGCCCGAGGAGGGCAGCAAGCCTGGAGGCCCAGAGGCCAAGAGCCTAGAGGTGCCCTGGAGGCCGGAGGATCGCGGCTGCGCTCGGAACGGCCCCGTCGCGCGCGGCCCCGGTCCCTCCCGGCGACAGGTGCAGCCGCAGCCTCCGCCGCCCGCTGGGCCGGGGCGGCCGCCGCGCATTGGTGCGGAACCACTATCGGAACGAGTTTGCGCTTCTGTTTACAAAGCAATCCTTCCATCAAAAGAGGAACAAAATCACCACTTATCACACCCTGTCATAAAGTAATCTGCCCCGGAGGGAAAGCCTGGCACAGAAGCGCGCGGAGTGTGTGTGTGTTGGAGCGGGTGAGGGGCGCAATGTTGGGGGGGGGGCGCAAAGGAAAGGGGAACTCTCCCAACTCTTTTCCAGGGAAAACCGCTTGGACAAGCCGTGTCCCTCCAGGCCAGGGAAACAGAGGGTAGTCCGAACGCTGGCGCGGGGATGTGACAGAGGAGTCCACGCTGGGAACTGACTCGGCCGGGCACCGGATCGCCCTCTTGACTCTTTGGAATCTGCATCGCCCCTCCTCCACTGTCTGCTTTTGGGGTGTCTTCCAAGACGCTCCCCAGTCCCCTCTCCTCCATACAAATAGATGGGCAGAGAAGGGAAGCGTGCCTTCTCAGAAACTTCAAGGTCTCTTTCTGTCTCTCTGCCCCAGGAAGTCTACACGGCCCAAAGGACAGTCTTCAGGAACTCCTAACTGTGGGGAGGGTTCTGCTCCCCTAAACCCCCATATCCCCCCGCCCATGCACTTGTTCTTGGATGAGGGGAGGGTTAAGGACAGGGAGGGTTAACTGGTCACTGATGACTCATGTCACTCAGTCATGTCCAACTCTTTGGGACTCCATGGACAGTAGCCCCCCAGGCTCCTCTGTCCATAGGATTCTCCAGGCAAGAATACTGGAGTGGGTTACCATTTCCTTCTCCAGCAGATCTTCCCAACCCTGAGAAGATCTTCCTAACCCACCTGTCCTGTATTGGCAGGTGGATACATTACCGCTGAGCCACCAGGGAAGTCCATTCTGGGTGTAGGACTCAACCATAAGTAGTTATTAAAGTATCCGGGGTGACTGCACTGTGCAACGAAATTTGGGAACCAATGGCATAGACAGTGGCTGTCAAAGTGTGGTCCTAGGACGGGCAAGAGAGCATCACTTAGGAACTTACTAGAAATGCAAATTCTCAGGGGTCACTTTAGCTCCACAGAGAGCTCTGAGGGTCGGGCCCAACCAAGAGTACAACACCAACCCTCCCAAGGATGCTAGTGCAGACTTAAACTCGAGACCCACTGACCTAGGGAAATGTGTGCCTCTATCTAAGATAGAGTTTGGAGGCTGACGTTCCCGTCCCCAGCCATTCTTCATCTTCTGCCTTGAGAAAAACTTGAGATCCCACCTGTACCTGTCCCGACCTTTGAGAAAACAGGACATGACCCGGTCCTAGGTGTGGTGAGGTGTGTGAATCTCTCAAGCAACTTGCATTAGACCTAACCAACTTAAGAACAAGTTCAACATCACCGCTCAGAAAGAGCTGAGGAAGCTTAGCACTCCCCCGCCTCTCTCGGCGGCGTCGACTGTTTTCTCGAGATACAGACTTAGAAGCACACCTGGGTTTTTCTTGGGGTCAGCTGTGTCTCTGAGCTCCAGGACTCCTCCTCTTTGCCAAGAACCACTTCTTTCCTCGTCCACCCCTTCCCTCCCCGCTTCCCAACTCCTCCGACCCTGCTTGGCGTGTCAGTTTCACTCGCTCGGGCCGCGTGCGTGTCCTCCGAATCTCAGGTCCGAAAAGCGCGAATCCTCCAGTCGCCCGCTTCTACCTGCGTCTGGGGAGGGACACCTCCGCTCTCCGCTCCCTCCCATCCCTAGACTCGTCTAGTTGAGTTTGCACATCAAGGGCGCACCCATTCGCAGCGTCCTAGGGCCTCCCCCAGCACCCCTGAGGGCAAGTTCGAGGTTGTTGGACCCAAAGTCCGGCCGGGCCGGCTTGGGAGAGGCTCCGGGGCGGTACTGGCTGCCGGCGAGCGCGCCCGGCCCTCGGGGCCTCACCCGCTGAGGTCCTCCGGGCCATGAAATATTGAGCAGGGTGTGTGTCCACGTGGGGCCTGCTCACCCTCGGGGCTACAGACGCGTGTCCTTTTCTTGGAAATTCATCTGGGGAAGAGGTGGGAGTCGCCCCGCGGCGGCGCGAGGGGACGCGCGGGGGCCGCTGGCTACCCGAGCGCCCGGGATCCCGTCGCCGCCGCCTCCCCTCCGCGCGGCCCGGGATACGCTCCCGGGGAGGAGGGGCGCCGCGCGGGAGGACGGTGCCCGCTGCGCGCGGGCCGGAGGGCGCTCCGGCGCCTGGCGGGCCGGGGGCGGGGAGCAGAAGGCGCTCATCCCATTCAGGATTTAGCGGCGGGTGGAGACAGAGAGTCTCCTAAGCTGATGCAAGTCTCCTGGGAGTCTGGGACAGGAGCCTCAAATTTTCAGCCATTGACGACCGCGGCAGCGGCGAGGGCTCTGGCCCGGCTCCCTTGGCGCAAGTCCTTCCATTTCCCCCATCGGCCGCTGCCAGGAGCGGTCCCGGGTGCTAGATCGACTTAGACCAGGCTCCGCTTACTTTCTGTCTTGTCTAAGTTGCCTGATGGCGGAACAGGCTGGAATGCGTGCTCTAAGACTTTTCTCAAGGATCTGTCACTTTCATTTAGAAACACGAGGTAAGGCCTTCCTTCCAAAGGTGGCGACCACTCTCTTAGCCTTTTCCCGCCTTTCTCGAGGAAGCTCCCGAGGATGCGCTCCATGGTACCCCGCGGACACCAGACTCCACTGCTTTTCCAAGCGACCACTTTCTTCAACAGAGCAAACGTCGTTTGCCATTAAAACCTTCAAGACTTCCATGTCTTAATGTCTTGTAATTTCTTACTAATGCAGGTTTATTGCTTTTGCACAAGATGCCGAAAGGCTGGCAACGCATGAAGGTGTCTGCTGTGTGTGTTCTGAAGCTGTGCAAGATTTTTTTTTTTAAACTGGAGTTGCTTTTCAACGTTGTGTTAGTTTCTGCTGTACAACAACGTGAATCAGCTATATGTATACCTATATCCACTCCCTCCAGAACCTCCCTTCCACCCCTGCAAGATTATTTATCAAATATCTCAAGGCCAGCCTCCTCCGGATTTCCAGTTACATATGCAAAAATTAAAGATATATGCTAGGTGTTTGGGTTTTGGCTTCTTTTTAAGTCTCTATTTTTTCAATAAAATAGTACTTCATATGGCTATGGAATCTTGGGGAGGCATTGTACAAATGCCTTTGTGTTTTTCTGTACTTCTTTCAATATCTCGAGTTGCCTTCAGACTTTAAGTTGACAATGTAACAAGGCCAGATCAAATACATAAGGTTTTTTAAAAATTGACATGGCACTTTTCATCTGTTTCCAAACTCAAAATGTATTCTTTCTGAATCTTACAACATAAATTGTGTAATAGCCTTTCACATTAGATCATCTCAGCCCCGACACTGAGGATGTGAGAATTATAGAATTTCCCTGTATGAATATGAAGAGTGGTGCTTAGAAGAATGAAAGGGAAGCTCTTCCTTGGGAAGTGATTGAAAACAAACACCAGAACCTGACAATTTATGCACACAGTTCCCTTCTGATTTGTCTCTTCCATTGGAGAATTATTAGTTAAAATACCCAAGTTACAGGATATTAAGTGTGGCCTTCGGTTTACATACTTTATTTCTAAGTTTGAAAAACTGGTTGTCAAGACACTTTAGTTGAACAAAGACTCAGATGATAATAACATCTAACTGCTTTTAATTTCCAGCTATCTTAATTTTTGGTTTTTTATTTTTAATTGGAAGGTAATTGTTCTACAATGTTGTATAGGTTTCTGCCACACAACAATGCAAATCAGCCATAAGTTCGAGTGTATGTGTGTGTGTGTGTGTATATATATATATATATACACACTTATGGATGTGTGCATATATGAAGTGAAAGTTGCTCAGTCATGTCCAACTCTTTACCACTCCATGGACTGTAGCCCACCAGGCTCCTCTCTCCATGGGATTCTCCAGGCAAGAATACTGGAGTGGGTAGCCATTCCCTTCTCCAGGGGTATGCATATGTATATGTATATATATATTTATATATATTCCCTCCATCTTGAGTCTCCCTCTCTCCCTCTCCCTCTTCTTTTTTTATTGTAAAATTACAGCTTGAATGACCCTCTCAAGTGTACAGAATAAAGGATAAATGCCTACAAAATGGTTTAAATATGTATTTTCTCCTTTCGTTGTTGTATTCAGGTAATCATCATATGAAATTCATGTTAAGCAAAATATGTAAAAAATAAATATATATGTATATATATATATGTACACTTTACATATCCTTATTGCATTCAAATATTTATACAAAAGCTCCCCAGGATTTTGACAAAATTTTAAACACTCTTTTTGGTTTTTCTCTTACTGCTAGAGAGAGAAGCGCACATAGCAAAACTTCTTCAAACAGTAGGATTTCCTGGCTTTGGCAGCTCTGATATGTCCCAGTGCCCGCACTGGATAGAGAGGACCTGATCTGTGACATTCAGAAGCAGCCAAGGTCAAACCTGTCAAAGAGAGTGAATTTGGTATGTGCCGGCAGTTATAAAGTGAGGCAGAAACCATCACAGTCTCAGAATTTTAGAGCCTTCAAGCTCTCATCGGAATGCTCCTCACCACTAACGTATGTCTTCTGAGCCCAGCACAGGTGTGTAAACTGAGCTGAGCGCTGTTCAGTTTGTTAATGGCCAAGGCGGTCAGAAGAACTAGGGTGCAGGCTGGGGGCCCTTCTCATCACACCTCTTCCTTACTGAGCTGGTCCAGGATATTGTGTCCTGATTGTGCTCAGGATTAAAGGCCTGATTAAAATACCTTTTTGACTACATGTGTGTAAACCCAAGGATCCAGTGTGTCTGCTTTAAAAGGGTTAGGATTAAGTATGAGCTCTGTGTCCATCATTCACTGCAGGTGGGAAACAACTAGTGTGGCTAGAAATGACCTCCAAAGCCTTGATTCTGGATGATGCTGGAGAAATGGCTCCTTGAGTCTTAGGGTGACTTTTCATTCATGACTCTTTCCTATGAATGAGTGAGGCCTCCAGTGAATTCACAAGAAAACCAGAAAGTGTGAATTTTGGGGCTGAATCTGCCTGCAGCTACCTGTCTGTTTAATGTCTCTTGAACATTGTCTAGACAGATGCCTGACATTTTATGGCACAAAATTCCAGTGTGATAATTCCACATTTAATGGAAAACAGGGGTAATAACTCAGAAATCACTATTTGGGAGTTATTGGGAGTGATAAGAAAGAAAGTGTTAAATGAGTGGGGAAATAAAAAATAGAAGGAACCATAAAAGAAAATGTTTTCTTCATCAGTAATCATAGCAATGAAAATGGGTTATTATTATAGCTAAAGAAAATCTTCAATAAGGTCTTCCATACTTGTTACAGTCTGTGTGACACATAATCTCATTAACTTCTATAAGGAAGGTGTGGCTCAATATTCATAAACATCCTGAAGACACGCATCCTAGTGATAAGTAGTGCTTTTCATAATCTCTTAGCAGTGGCGCAGTTGGGAGCAAAATTGAATCTCGCTGATCTTCACTATCTCTGAAGTCCCCAACACCACGTTGTAACTTATGGATCATGGTGATGTCAATACCATCAAAAACAAACAAACCAAACTCCCCCAAATATCCCATTTCTAAACATTTTCTGGACACACACACACACACACACACACACACACACAGAAGTGGAATTTTTTTCTAAACATTTGCTGCCCCCATGTGTCCCTTTAGAAAACTGAGGCTTAAAGCTAAATGTTTATTTAGCACCTTCTGTGCAATTTAGATACACAGAACTACAATCAGAGAGACGATTGCAATTATTGTAAGAACGAGGGCCAAAGACAGGGCAGAAGAAAGGTGGAGAAAAGGTCTTAGGTTTGCCACAGACTTCTGACGTAATCTCCAGTGTTGCGTAACTTCTCTGTGCTTCCGTCTCTCCCAAGGTGAAAATGAGTGGCACTTTGGCAGGATGGGGAGAACGTGGGAGCCGATTTTCTCTAAGATCCCGTTTAATCTAACATTTGGTCACTCTCATTGAGGATAGTAGGAAAAACTAGCTATCCCATTTCCTGTCTAAGTAATCAATGGGGAGGTGTGCCCAAAACTCAGGAATGAATTTCCTGTTTCATCATTGAAATCCATTACCTTGGTCCTCTGTCATCTTGACAAACCTGCTTCTCAGTGTCTGAGTAGCTCTGAGCCCAAGAGACAAGAAGGAATTCATTTTCTATTAATATTATGGCCAATGAGTATGCAGTAACTGATGTAACTTCAAAAGTGAAACTCATCTTCAGTGTTTATAACGTGTATTAGTGACAGGTGCTTCTAGAGCTCTGACTAGTTCTTAAATCTTTTCCCTCATTCCATGATCAAGTGGCAAAGCCGTTGTCTCCTCACTTCCGTGACAACAGAACCCTGATTTTATTCAGTTATCAGGCAACTCAACCACAGGTCTCAAGAAGGGCTGGTCCTTCCTTAACCAAGGGGGTGAAACTTGATTCATCTGAGAGTTAGACTACTTAGTGGTTCTCACCCCTCATTATTTTCTTCTATTCAGAAGTTTTTGTTTCATTATTACCATTTAAAAATTATTTTTGAGGTATAATGGACATACAATATTATATTAGTTTCAGGTATACAATGTAATTACTTGATATTTGTATATATTGTGAAATTATTTTCATGATAAATTTAGTTAACATTCATCCCCATACACAGTCACACAGTTTTTTCCTTGTGATGAGAACTTTTAAGACCTACTCTCTTAGCAACTTTCAAATATGCAATGCAGTATTATTAACTATAGTCACCATGTCGTACATCATATCCCCAAGACATTCATTTCATAACTAAAATTTTGTCCCTTCCAACTCCTTCCACCCAAAAGGACCTCCTGCTCTGGCAACCACCAGTTTATTCTCTGTATCTGTGAGCTATTTTCTTGTTTCTTTCTTTTCTAGATTTCACTTATAAGTGAGATCATACAGTATTTGTCTTTCTATGATTGCACTTAGCATAACACCCTCAAGGTCCATCCATGTTGTTCCAAATGACAAGATTTTCCCTTTTTATGGCTGAATAATATTCTATTTACAACAATACATGGATAAGCAAATGAACAACATCTATTTATATATATCACACATTTTCATTATCTGTTCATCAGCTGATGGACACTTAGGTCATTTCCATATCTTGGCTATTATAAATAACGCTGTAATAAACACATGAGAGTGTATAATCTTTTTTAAGTGGAGATATGCATAAGTCCCTTTTTACTGTATTTATTTATTTATTGTTGGTCGTGCCACATGACATGTGGGATCTTAGTTTCCACCAGGGATAGAATCCATATCCCTTGCAGTGGAATCACAGAGTCTTAACACTAGACTGCCAGGGAAGCCCCAGGGTGCATACACCTTTTCAAGTTGGTGTTTTAGACTTCATTGAATAAATGCCCAGAAGTGGAATTATTGGATCATACCGTAGTTGCATTTTTTATTTTTGAGGGACATTCAGACTTTTCCATAATGACTGCACCCATTTACATCCCCACCAACAGTGCAGAAGCGTTCCCTTTTCTTTGCCTCCTTCCCAACATGTGTTATTTCTTGCCTTTTTTATAATGGCCATTCAAACAAGTGTGACCACCCCTCTCTGTTCATCAGAATCTTCTGGGGAGCTGTGAAAATACTGATGGCCTACAGAGATTCTCATTAATCAGACTAGAGTTGTACAGTTTTTGAAAACTCCAAGTGATGCTCGTGTGCAGCCTAGGTTGAGAATCACTTATTTAACCAAGTGATGGTCAATCTGCTTCTTGCCCTGGTGACTGGTTTAGGAATGAGCACATGATGCAATTTTCAGCCTTACAAGGAAAAATCTGATTGGGGCTGGGGAGTCTGAGTAGTTTTCTTCACAAGGGAACACAAAATAAGTTTATGCCCTTATCTTTTCTTCTAGGTTTTGTTTGTTACCCTAAGGGATATAAGGGATGAGATGTCTGGAGCTGTTGCAGCCACCTTGTGACCATGAAGAAAGAGCCCACATGCAAGATATAGCAGAATGGAAAGAAGGAAAGAATTCTAGGTCTTTAACTTTTTCTTTTTTTTAAGCTGCTAAATTATCTGTCTCTGTAGTGTCCTACCTGAGAACTTTTTAAGGACTTCCCTAGTGACACAGTGTATAAGAATCCACCAACCAATGCAGGGGACAAAGATTTGATCCCTAGTCTGGGAAAATTCCACATACTGAGGAGCAGCTAAACCCGAGAGCTGCAACCACTGACGCCTGTCCACCTAGAACCTGGGCTCTGCAACAAGAGAAGCCACTATAACGAGAAGCCTGCCCACCTCAACAAAGAGTAGCCCCACTCGCTGCAACTAGAGAAAGCTTGCACAAAGCAACGAGGGCCCAGTGCAACTAAAAATAAATAAATAATTCTAAAAAAAGAACTTATTTGAGCACGTGAGTTAAAAACCATTTTGTTTAGTTGGACTCCAAATTATCCTCACTGATAGTTCTGGAAAAAGTAGGCACATGTATTTTAAATTGAGTTCTTCAAACCATGTCCTTGGGACCCATGGGATGTCATGGGTTTTGCTAGTATTCTGCATTTTGTAAGTGGGATTTTGTATGGTTGTGTATATGTGTCCATGGTAAAATGTGTGGGAATATAGTCTCAGGATATTATTTAGTTCACTTTACTCTTCAAACTAAAGCAGTTTGTTCATACATTATGCTGGAATATTAATGAGCTAGCACACTATGCCTGATATAACAGCTTGGTAAGTGACTGTGCTCCTAGCTGCTTGGAGGAACTTGAGTCTAGCACTCTTGTTAATACCACGTGTCCTTCTTTGTGAATTATGTACATGCATACCCTTACCTATGTGGATATATATATACAAAGGAGTTATTAATTTTGGTCTGATCACTATCTATTACCACATGAAACTTAAAAATTCAAACCCCAAAGGCAGGAAATGAAAGATTTCAGCTTAACTTTGGTGGATTTCCAAACGTTTTCTCCATTACCAGATGGCCTAATATCTAACTGAATAGGAAACAGCTTTATAGAAACTATAAAGTGTAGAAATTATTCATGTGTCCTTACTTAAGTACTAATAGTTCTGTTATTCAATTTTTCTGTGTACCAAGAAACCAATGAAGTGTATAGACATTTTTACCAACTATAATTGGAAGTTTGTGGGGAGAGCCACAGATATGTGTCCTTAGAGCAAGACTTCCCTGGTGATCCAGTGGTTAAGAATCCGCCTGCCAATGAAGGGGATATGGTTTGATCCCTGGCCCAGGAATACACCACATGCCGAGAGGCAAGGAAGTCCATACGGCCGCAGCTACTGAGCCCACATGCCCTAGGGCCCGTGCACCGCAGCGAAGATCCAGTGCAGCCAAAAATAATAAATAATAATTTAAAAAAGGTTTTAAAGATACAGAGGGCAGAGTGACAGATGTGACATGATCACCTTCAGAGATGCAGGCACCGTGTCACTGAGTCACTCCACTCAGACACTGAATGGAGAATTAAGGTGCCAAGATTATTTGCAATCCACTTTGCATTACTAAGGTTTTGTCATTTCTACCAGGATTCTCACATGTCAGTCCCCATCCCCATGATGTACCCATTCTTTCTCAAAGCCGTATGATCCATTTAAGTATTAATACAATACATATATCCTTCTAAACATTGCTACTGTCGCAGGTAAGGCGATGCTCAGTTCACAGTGTTTTGGAATGTGTGGGTTTTCTGAGTGGGATAAAGGAAAGAAATCGAGACTGGAATTGGAAGAATGGGATTCTACTGTCGACGTCGTCATAAGCTACCCGCACCTCCTTGGGCAAGTTGCTTCACGTCTCCAGGTCACATTTCCCGACTTGCAGAGCAAGAGTGTGGAGCTGATTATCTCTGAGGCCCCTTCCAGCTCTAAAAGCCCTTTGAGTCAGATTCATATATCTGTCAGATGGGTTCCAAAACAACACAGCCTGGAAACAGTGCTTCTAAAATTGAAACGTACAGCTGAGAAACCTCAAGGCACCTGCCTAGAAGATACTGTCTAATGTATTTCACCACCTTCAGATGGAATCTCAGCAAGTAGACAGTTTGGTCCACAGGACAGTCAATCTTATTTGAGATTCATGATTACTAGGCAATACATTTTCAGCTTGTTGTATTTCACTCTCTACCCTAACTTATAAAATCTGGGTAACTTCAGCCTGACATGGAGATAATATGCCACTTAATCACATTATTGGCTTCATTGAAGACAGCTATATAAACACATGCCAATAACATCCAGGGGTATCATTAAAATTATGACATTTCCTTAAGGGAATTGATTCATACAAGCCTATGAGTGGATTCTATATAAAAACCTTTACAGGCAAGTATGCTGTTGTATTTTTTTTAAAGAAGGATGAGCCTTACAATGCTGTTTGTTGTCTACAAAAATCCTCTAAGCAGGAAGGATATTGCATTTGGATATTTAAAGGCACAAAACTCAGATTTTAAAAAGCACATTTACTTTAGCCATGGATACCTGAGAAGGAAGATCACAAGAAGCTGCCCCATGCTTCCTTCTGTCTTTCCACACTGAGATAGTAAAAACCGACAGATTTACGATTTATCCTGTTATCCGTCATCTTCAGAGATTCGACTGTTTTTCTTTATTTAGCTTATTTGCAATGCTTAAGAATCCTCATTGTCTGATAATTTTTTTAAATTGTATCTAATCCAGAGGTGAGATGACTTGGGAGATTGTGATTCACACATATACACTACCAAGTATGTAATAAGAGCCTACTGTATACAGCACAGGACTTCTACTCAATGCTCTACATAGGAAGGAAATCCAAAAAAGAGGGGATATAAGTATACATATAGCTGATTCCCTTTGCTGTACAGTAGAAACTAACACATTGTAAAGCAACTATACTTAAATAAAAATGTAAAGTAAATAAATAAAATTAAAAGTAAATTTAAAAATAAAAAAGAGGATATATGTATACATATAACTGATTCCCTTTGCTATACAGTAGAAACCAACACATTGTAAAGCAACTATACTTAAATAAAAGCTTTAAATAAATAAAATTAAAAGTAAATTTAAGAATAAAAAAGAGAGGAGATATATATGTATAGCTGATTCACTTTGCTATACAGCAGACACGAACACAACATTGTAAAGCAACTGCAGTCTAATTTAAAATTTTTTTTAATTAAAAAAAATTCATCCAATCCTTCTTGTAGTGGTTTACATCTAACTTTCCTTGTTTTCCTCTGTGTGAGACATGGACAGCTGCTGGGAATTCTTTGCACAATAACCGTTCTCATTCTTAGTAATTATCTCTAGATGAGGCAATATGGTATGATTCTTTCCATTATTCAGCCTCTATTCATTGTGTATCTTCCATGTACCACGAGCTGTTCTAGATTTGCGGACTACAACAGTGAAAATAAAGAACAAAATCTCTGCCCTTATGAAGCTTATGTTCGAGAGCAAGGAAACAGATTATAAACAAGATAAATAAAGTATATAGTATGTTAGGCAATGGTATGGGCTAAAGGGAAATATAAAGGAAGAAGAGGAATTAGGAAGCCTGGGAAAGCAGTGATGTACCACTTAGACAGGGATGTCCTGAGGATAAGGTAACTCCAAAGCCCCTTGGCTCAAGAAAACATCCCAGGCAGAGAAGTCAGCAAGGGTAAAGGCCCTGAGGCAGAAACAGAGACTGGCGGTGTAGTCGGAGCAGAAGAGCAAGAGAGAGAAACCAGACCAGGCGGGAGAGAGAGAAACCAGACCAGGCGGGAGAGAGACTGAGAAACGCTGGGGGCAGGAGGTAGAGGTACCCGGAGTGAAGGACCTTGTGAGCCCTTAGCAAGACTTCAGCTTCTCCTCCGAGGTAGAGGAGAGAGCGGTTGGAGCCATTTGAGCGAAAGAATGACATGATCTGACTCATATGTTAACAAGGATGCATTGGCCGCTGTGTCACCGTTTGGGGCACAAGCGTGGAGGCAGGCGAACCAGTTTGAGGCGGTAGCAATTACCAGGAACCTGTTGAGATCACCTGGGAGTGCTTACGGATAAACAACAAAGAGGCGCAAGAACTGAGCCCCGGGGTCCTGCAGCGTTCAGCGTCAAGGAGATGTAGGGACGGCGGCGCAGAACACAGCTGAGAAAGGAGGTAGGAGGAAAACCGGAGAGCGTGGACTCTAGGAGCCACTGTCCAGAAGAGGGGGCGAACGGCTGAGTCCAACACTGCGGCTGCATTGAGCGCCGTGAAGACGGAAGGCAGACCCTTGGCTGCAGCCACGTGGCGGTCACTGTCCGTGGTGGAGCCAGCCGGGACATCGCCGTCAGGGAGCCCCAGACTCAAACACGTGAAAAGCCTGGGAGAGTGTTACGCAATCTACATATCCCTTCGAACTTCAGTGCTCCCCTTGGTAAAACTGGCATAATAATTCCTACCTCAGGGTGGTGAGAACTTAAGAGATAATGTGAGGGAAGCCTGTATGAGTCAGCTCGGTGGCCACACAAAATACCACTGACTGGGAGGCTTAAATAACACAGATTTACTTTCTCACAGTTCTGGAGGCTACAAGTCTGAGATCAAGGTGCCGGCAGGGTTGGCTTCTGGCTTATAAACCTGTCTTCCTGCCCGATAGACTCCTGCCTCCTTTCTGTGCTCTCACATGGCCTCTCCTCCGTGTGCCCATAGAGAGGGATCTTTGACGTCTCTTCCTCTTCTTTCACTGGTTTATTTATTTAAAAATTTTTCTGGCCGCATCGCAAGGCATGGGAGATCTCAGTTCCCCAACCGGGGATCAAACCCGTGCCCCCTGCATTGGACACTCCTGGAGTCTTAACCACTGGACCGCCAGGGAAGCCCTCTTCCTCTACTTATAGGAACACGGTTTCCAGTAGGTTAGCCCCTCTCCCCATGACCCTGTTTCACCTTAATTATCGCCCTAAAGAAAGTGAAAGAGTTCATCCTTCAGTCGTGTCCAACTCTTTGTGACCCCATGGACTGTAGCCCACCAGGCTCCTCTGTCCATGGGATTTCCCAGGCAATGATGCTGGAGTGGGTTGCCTTTCCCTTTTTCAGAGAGTCTTCCCAACCTAGGAGTTGAACCCAGGTCTCCTGCATTGTAGCAGGTTCTTTATGGTCTGAGGCACCAAGGAAGTGTCTCTAAATAAAGTCACAGTGGGGATGAAGCCTTCAACATATGGATGGGGTGGGGAGGGGATACAATTTAGTCCATTACAAATCCTTTAGCAAGTTGTTAATGCTCAGAAATGTTAATTAAGTCCACAGTTACTGTGTGATTGCTGCTTATGTAATTATCTCTTGAAGGTATTTCTTAGTTTTGCAATTTACAGCATAATATACAATATTCAATATACACATTCAATTCTTTTTTATTGAAGGATAGTTGATTTACAATATTTTATTTGTTCTGGGTGTACAACATAGTGATTCAATATTTTTCTAGGTTATGCTGCTGCTGCTAAGTCACTTCAGTCATGTCTGACTCTGTGCGACCCTACAGATGGCAGCCCACCAGGCTCCCCCGTGCCTGGGATTCTCCAGGCAAGAACACTGGAACAGGTTGCCATTGCCTTCTCCAATACATGAAAGTGAAAAGTGAAAGTGAAGTCGCTCAGTCGTGTCCGATTCTTAGCGACCCCAGGACTGCAGCCTACCAGGCTCCTCAGTCCGTGGGGTTTTCCAGGCAGGAGTACTGGAGTGGGGTGCAATTGCCTTCTCCATTTCTAGGTTATACTCCATGTAAATTTATTCCAAAGTAATGGCTTTCTTTGCTGTGCCATACAATATATCCTTGGTGCTTATTTATTTTATGCGTAGCGGTTTGTATCTCTTACTCCCTTACCCCCATCTTGCCCCTTCCACCACCCCTCTCCACACTGGTAACCACTCGTAGAGCTACTCTGTTCTCTATGTGAGTCTATTTCTGTTTGGTTGTATGCACTTGTTTGTTTTATTTTTCAGATTCCATGCATAAGCGATCACATGGAGTAGTTGTGTTTGTGTGACTTATTTTACTAAACATAATACCCTCTAGGTGCCCCCACATCTTTGCAAATGGAAGAATTTCGCTCTTCTTTAATGGCTGAGTATAACATTCAAATTCTGTTTAGAAAACGTAAGATATATCTAACTTCTTCAACAAATTTTAGTTAATCTTGAAGAGCAACTTTAAGAAAAAGTTGATCAATACTGCCATCTACTGGAACTTTGTTCAAAGCTCTTTTGTGCTGCTGCTGCTGCTAAGCCGCGTCAGTCCTGTTCAACTCTGTGCGACCCCATAGACGGCAGCCCACCAGGCTCCCCCGTCCCTGGGATTCCCCAGGCAAGAACAGTGGAGTGGGTTGCCATTTCCTTCTCCAATGCATGAAAGTGAAAAGTGAAAAGTGAAAGTGAAGTCACTCAGTCGTGTCCGACTTCGTGCTTATCTTCTGTTAATTCTTACAGGTCCCCATGCTTGTTTTTCTCTTTTAAATAAGCGTAAAAATGGATCTTTTTGTTCTCAGTTCAACCTCACTAGCAGTGTTTAAGAAATACACGTCTGTTAAGAATTGAGTTTTTCTCCAAGTGTCAGTAACCTCACATGTTAATCACTCAGTTGTGTCCAACTCTTCGCAACCCCATGGACTGTAGCCCGCCAGGCTCCTCTGTCCGTGGGGTTCTCCAGGCAAGAATACTGGAGTGGGTTGCCATGCCCTCCTCCAGGGGATCTTCCTGATTCAGGGATTGAACCTGGATCTCCCTCATTGCAGGCAGATTCTTTACCATCTGAGCCACCAGCAAAGTCCATAATCAGTAACCTCATAAAAGTGGCTTAAGCTGCTTCTCTTCTCTTGCCAATTAAAAAAAAAAAAAAATCCAGAGAGAGGCAGGTCATGGCTTTTCAGGGGACTCCATGAACCTCAGAATCCAGCTTCTTTTATCTTGTTCTGTCATCAAAATGGGCTGTTTCATGGTCCAAAAGGTTGCTCAAGCTCCAACTTGCAGCAAAGAGGAAGATTTGGGGATGTGTAACATACACTTGGACTTCCATTCCAGTATCTACAACTTAGTTACTCAGCAAACATAATTAGGTAAAGGAAAGCCTGTGAAATGAAGGTTTTCAGCTGAGCAACAATGAGCACCCCACATAAGTCTAGAGTGCTGTTACAAGAGGAGTATGCCCACGCCTGTTGGGCCAGCCAGCGGGCACCCTCTGCCATAGTAGGCTGCCACTCATGCAGGGGGCATGAGTAACATGTACAGGTATTTGTCTGGAAAATCTTGGAATATCTAGAAATAACACAAGTGCCTAGTAGCAATATTGTCTTTGCAAGGGGCTGGATGACCCTGGAAAAAGTGAGGGACGGGGGTCATTTTTGCAATTTGTATTTTGTGTGTGTGTATGTGTGTGTGTGTGTGTGTGTGTGTGTGTGTGGTTTGTCTGGCTATGCTGGGTCTTCTCTGCTGTGCGGGCTTTTCTCTCTGGTTGTGGCGAGCAGGGGCTACTCTCTAGATGTGGTTCATGGGCTTCTCATTGGGGCGGCTTCTCTTGTAGCAGGGCATGGGCTCCAGGGCACGTGGGCTTCAGTGGCTTTAGCATGTGAGCTCGGAAGTCGTGGCTCCTGGGCTCCAGAGCACAGTAGTCGTGGTGCAGGGGCTTAGCTGCTCTGCGGCACGTGGTGCCTTCCGGGACCAGGGGTCAAGCCTGTGTCTCCTGCATTGGCAGGAAGATTCTTTACCACTGAGCCACTAGTGAAACCGCATTTTGTGTCCTTTGACTTTATAGTATGTCTGTGTATTTTCTATGGAAAAATTTTAACACAAAAGTGATTGTTGTTGCTGTTCAGTCGCCAAGTCGTGTTTGACTCTTTGTAACTCCATGGACTGCATCACGCCAGGCTTCCCTGTCCTTCACCATCTCCTGGAGCTTGCTCAAACTCATGTCCATCGGGTCAGTGATGCCATCCAACCATCTCATCCTCTGTCGTCCCCCTCTCCTCCTGCCTTCAGTCTTTCCCAGCATCAGTGGGAAGTGATGTCGTCTCTTCACATCAGGAGGCCGAAGTACTGGAGCTTCAGCTTTAGCATCAGTCCTTCCAATGAATATTTAGGATTGACTTCCTTTAGGATTGACTGGTTTGATATCCTTGCAGTCTAAGGGACCCTCAAGAGTGTTCTCCAGCACCACAGTTCAAAAACATCAATACTTTGGTGCTCAGCTTTTTTTATGGTCCAACTCTCTCATACATGACTACTGGAAAAACCATAGCTTTGACTATCAGGATCTTTGTCGGCAAAGTGATGTCTCTGCTTTTTAATACGCTGTCTAGGTTTATCATAGCCTTCCTTCCAAGGAGCAAGCTTCTTTTAATTTCAAACTGCAATATATAAAATCTCAAACCAATACATTGGACACCAGAAATGACACAAAGTTATATGTTACCAATATTTCAACAAACAAACATTTGGATTTGAGATGCTACAGCTGAACCTGATTTGTTAGCTGAAAGTTCCTAGAGGGGACAAAGTAGAAAGAAGAGGTGAGGCCCCTTTGGTGGAAGAAAAGAGCTGGAGAAATGTGAGTTGTGTTTTCACCATGACCACCGGGCAGGGGGAGGTGGAATTCTGGCTTCAGGCTGACTCACCCGCCCTTCTCCTGACTGGGAGCCTCCAGCATAGGCTTCTCAGCAGAGATAAGATTTGAGAAACTCTGCAAGAATGGAAACAAAAGAAAAACTCGGTGGGAGAAAATGACATATTTATTCTTCAGCATCGGTAACGTTTCCTCTATTACATGCCTGCCCTGTGAAATACACGTACATTTACAAATGAAAGATACATGTTCCTATATTGGAATCCGCCATCCCAGACAAAATGCTCAAATCAGTTGAGCACATTGGCATGCTTTAATTTTCTTTCCCCCGAGAGGAAATTCGGGGAGCTTCAGAGGGTTTCCCAGGTGGTGCTAGTGGTAAAGAATGGCCTGCTTGTACAGGAGACGTAAGGGTTTGATCCCTGGGTGGGGAAGATCCCCTGGAGGAGGGCATGGCAACCCACTCCAGTATTCTTGCCTAGAGAATCCCATGGACAGAGGAGCCTGGTGGGCTACAGACCACGGGGTCGCAAAGAGTCAGACACAACTGAAGTGACTTAGCACACACGCAGAGGTTTGCCCAGTGGTATCATCTGGTAAGAAGGTTTTCAACAGAGCGTGACCCTGTGGGGGACTGCATCACATGAGCCAGTGACCCACAGCCTGTGGACTCTGCCTATGGACTCGCCCTTCACCTACTTGCTGATGCCTGAAATTTTTTAACGTGAGATAAAACCTCTCATTCCCCAATTTAGAGATAAACTGTGAAATCTGAGGATAAGGCATGGAACACAGGGTTGAAAGGGCGAGTGTAGAATACCAGAGAGGCTGGCAGGGGGCAGGCGCCAGGCGGCTCTCGCCCCTGAGTGGGAAAGGGAGCTGGGGATGTAGACGAGGCAACCAGGCCGTTAGCACAGCGCCACAGAGTTTCTGCGAAGATGGGAGAGACAGTCGGCCTCAGGCCCCGAGATACAAAGACACGCTCCCAAAAGGAGAAAATTTCTACAGCCCAGGGCCAAGAGGTGAACAGGAGGAAAGGTGGCCATGCTAAGGAGGAATAGAACTGCATTCCATTCCCAAGGGAACATCCATTCCCACCAGGGGAACAAGTCTAAGAATTTATGCCCCCATCATTCGGCGGGGGAACGTGACTATGCCGCGTTTTTATCGCCACTCAAATCTTTACCCCTGGGGAATATATAGAAGGATAACTGTGTTGTTCCCCCAGGGCATGAAGTCAGCAAGCATTCCATTCCCCCAGAGGCATTACTTCAGAAAAACTTGAAGGCCTGTTATTTTTGTAGGTTTCTATATAAGTCACACGAAGACTGCCATGGAGATAAAGCGCTCTCGTTGTTCAGCATCTTGAGCACTTAAGGTTAGCTTCTTTCCTGGTTTTGCAACAGCCTGGGCTTCTGCTTCAGTAACAGTACTGAATTCTTCTGTGTAAGAGGTCTTGGGTCACCAGGGTGACGCCCTTTACTAGGTTGAAAAGTGTACCCAAATGGAGGAGGGACTTAGACAATCAGGATGAGATTTCCCTTTCCCCCAGAAATCTGCTTTCTCTTCATTTTAACTGACTTCTGGGTTCAAATTTGACTTTCCAATCGTCAGATCACACTGTGGAGAACGACTTCTCTCTGTCTCCCTCTTTCTTTCCTTCCTTCCTTCTTGACAAATAAAGACACTTCAATTTAAAAATTATTTATTAACACTCACCTCAGGTCAGGCACCTGTGATACATCAAGACAGACTCAGCCCTTTCTTCTATGTCCTCACACGCAGTCAAGGCCTTGTATTCTCCTCCTAACTATTTACAAAAAGGAAACTCAAATGATAATCGAAAAGCTGGAAAAACGGAACGCAAACACCCACATACCCTTCTTCTGTTATTTTACCACTTCTGCTCATCTCTCGATGGATAGATAAGTAATATACGGGCGATAACAACATAAGATCGGTGCATAGGAACAGTTTTTCCTTAGCCGTTTGAAAGTAAATGGGAGACACCATGATCCATCACCCCAATATACTTCAGAATGCCTCTCCTCAAAATGAATATACAAGGTTAGATTTTGAGAAGAGAAAAAGTGATGTCTTTTTTTCTTAGGTAGAGTGGGTCCTTGAGGAACACTGACTGTGTTCCGGGTGTGGAATTACAAGGGTAAGAAAACTGGAGTTCAGGAAGCCGTGGAGCCTGCAGTTTGGACCTGCTCTTGAATTTTATAACTGGCTCAGGAAAACGGCACTCGTGTGTTTAATGCCCAGGAATAATAGTTAGCTCATCTCTGCGTCTCCTGTTCAGTCTTCTCTGGTCAAGCTGGATTTGGGGAGTTAAATAAATACATCGAACTGACTGTATCTCTGTAATTTATACTCCCTGCCTGTCCCCCCTCCCCTCTTTAAATTCTCACACTGAATCAATAAGTTTGCACAACTGGCTGAGCAGGTGTGGTACTTTTCACCCATCTGAGTACCTGCCATGCTGAGTTGAAACACTGTCACAATACGAAAAGCCTTTGCTCCTTGCCTTCTTGCCTTTATATCTTTGGTTCACAAGAGGAATCAGCAGGAATTTGCTGGTGGTCCAGTGGTTAGGACTCTGTGTTCTCACAGCGAGGGACCGGGTTCAGTCTCTGGTTGGGGAACTAAGAGCCCACAAGTCATGCAGCACAGCCAAGAAAAAAAGAGAGAGAGAGGTTAGCAACATACTGATGAGCACTCTGTCTGATGCAGGTTCTTGTCAGAACACTGATTTGGTACAGATTATACAATAATTCTTTCCTTACTTGCATACACCGCTTTGCAGTGCAGTTTGACTGTAATTACAATATCTACTGGATGCAATACCACCAATATTTCTGTTTAGTACAGAAATATTTCCATCTGTACAGTATTATGATTTCAGAGTCTTTTGTAGATTTAGTTCAGCATTTTTTAGAATGCACTTTTTATATAAAAAGAGGTTCAGAAAAATAATATTTTGAGATACAAAATATCTTGCAGTTACTCTAATATACATTTTAGTCACATTTATATTCCTTCATGTTCAATGCACTTATCTGCTACATTAGAAGCTCAAAGAATAAATACAGAAACTCAAGGAACAAATAAAATTGTTACATTTACTGCCACAATAAGCAATATGGAACATTAAAAACAGTATGAATTCATTAAAAAAAAAAGAGCAAAGATGGAATGGCAGCATAAAATTAAGAAGGACATTCTAACTGGGCTGTATGGGAACCAGCCTCATTGGTTTCTTCCAAGCAATGCATTTTTGTCAAAACTCATACATAGTCACCAAAACAAACAGCATGTCAATGAATTCAATGAACTGCCACTGAAACTGAGACATCTATTTGCTCGCATCTGCTTACGGGAATTATGTAAAATACTTAATCCAATGTGTTTTCACCGCAATCCTATTTTTGTCTCCCATCCAGTGAATTTTCATTTAAACCAATACGTTTGCCTGAGACCCGCACACGTGCGTTTCTTGGAACCTCAGTGCAGTCACAGATTCAGGCATGTCTGCGGACGCCTAACCAATGCATTTCAGTGCAACTCAGCCAATTTTCCACGACACGTATTCTGATTCTCTAGGGGGTATAAAGTCTCCTATGATTGCGAGGGAAGGCAGGAGAGGGCCTGCCTGGATTGGCGGGTAATACCACAAGTGTGGCTTTCCTAAAGCCTTGATACCCGACGCGTGCTCTGGGGCCTGCGGCACTGCCATCCGGGAAGCCAGTGCCACAGGAAGGCTCTCAGCCCCGACTCCAGACCTACTGATCCAGAATCTGGATCCCAGAAAGATCCCTAGTCGATGTTTTGAACAGTAAAATATGAGAAGCGCTGTGTCAAAACAAACTCTTTAACGACCATAGTTATCTCAGGGGTGACACTCAAAGTTTTCTGAGTCAAGCGCTTCTTCCAGTGGATGGAGAGTTTGATGAGACAGAGGTTGAAACCAGTTTACTTCATATGCTAAGGTGACACCACCCCCTTTTTATTGCACACATGATTCACGCGTACGTTTTCTTTTAATCAATTCACGTATACACTTTCTCTGAATCAATTTTTTTTTTAATTAAACCATTCAAGGCTTCTCTGGTGGCTTAAGTGTTAAAGAATCTGCATGCAATACACGAGATGTGGGTTCAATCCCTAAGTCGGGAAGATCCCCTGCAGAAGGAAATGGGCACTCATCCCAGTATTCTTGCCTGGAAAAGCCCATGGACCAAGGAGCCCAGCAGGCTAGAGTCCATGTGGTCTCGAGAGTAGGACAAGACTTAGCAACTAAACCACTGCCACGAACAAGAGTTACTAGAGTTAGCAACAGAAATAAACAATGAGGTCATTGGTGACCTGGATAAGAAACTTGTCGGTAGCACTATGGGGGAGAACTTCTTTGCAATGGGTTCATAAGAGAACGGCCAGAGAGAATTGCTTGCGTGGTGTCCTGCAGCAGGAAAGAGATGGATGGGATGCTTAGCCTGAGGAATAAGGTCAGTTCGTCCATATCAACAGGAGAGAAGGTCCAGTGTATGCGAAGTGATTCAGGTGTGTTGAAGTGATGGTGGGAGCTGGTAGTAGTTCTGTTCTATTTACTTCACTTTTCTCAGAGGATCGGGAAGTATGTCATTAGCTGAAAGTGACAGCTGATAGGAGGAGGAGTTGCTAAGAGGCTTGAGGTGGCAGAAGCTACAAAATAGTCACTGGGAGAGAGTGGGAGTGTATGGAGCCCACCATGGACTTAAAGTACTCAGCAGAGTCAGGTGCTTTTCAACAGCTTCTTCTAACTGCCAGGGCACAAGCGTGGAGGAGGCAGGGAATTGGGTTTAAGCAGCCTTGTGGTTGAGCCAGGTGGGAAGGACTGAGCAAGAGACAGGCAGGAGAGTGGTGAGGTCACGCAAGAAGTGATGGTAATAATGACCTTGGAATTGAGTTGGATAAGAAGGAGAAAATGGATATGGGGAGAATGTAGGAAGTAAAAGGATGATGGGATCAATAAGTTAAAGTCCCACCAGGGCTAAAGGATTGCTGGAGTTGGAGATGCGAGAGGCAAGACACTGGGAAGACAGCGGTAGAAGGGGAGTGAGTTTTGAACACTGAGGTTATGTGGGGTTGTCGTTATCAGCCACGACAGAGTTAAGGGTATGGACATGGGAGTGAGCAGCCGATGTGGGGTGATCAGTAAGACCGCTGGAGGAGAGGCCAAGGACCTGAGCTGCCAGGGCGTTGGAAGGATCACTTAAGTGGACATGGAACCCACCAAGAATTAGGACAGCCGTGGTGGACAGGGGGGCCGCGTGCCTCTTCACAGAATGAGCGTGTGACCCCAGGCTCAGTAGGTGACCTTCAACAAAGAGGAATCGTGGGTGGAATCGTCTGATAATGGCATGAGGTTTATAGCTGGATGTATGTGGGAGAAGAGAAGGAAAACGGCATGGAAGTGGAAACAAGGACCCGGAAGATTTCCTCCAGTCCTAAGATCAGCGGTGCCAAAGGTATAGGACAGAGAACAGCCATTTGAGAAGCTAAAGGAAAGTGGGTTCCTCCTGGCAGGAGGGGAGCCAGGTCTCAGTTACAGAAAGAAGGTGAAGGGATTGATCCCCAATGAGCCTGAATGAAGGGAGCTTCCAGAATCCCAGCCCTCGGGATTGTTCTTACACAGTTCAGCTGATTTAGCAGACGCCATCATTTAACCAACATTGAGAGTAGTTTGCTTTTGGTTTTTTTTGCCAAGCTCATTTTTTGTGTTGCTAATAGATACAGAGGAGGTAAATCACTGTTATCAGAGACTTAATGCGAAAGCAGGTGGTAACTGGGAGCTCTACAAAGGTGAGGTTTTATTATTAGTTGAGAGAGACAGAGCCTTCTACCCCAGGCAAAACTGCCCCACTTGATGGCTTTCGATGATGGCACCAGAATTTCTTATTCCTGCAGGAGGTCTCCTTTATCAGCGAGTCTTTCTCTGTTTAATTGTCTTCATGGCGCTTATTACGACCTAGCACATGCATCACTTATTACCTTTTTTATTTCATGGTGAAGACAGGACTTGGTTTTTGTTCATAGTTTTATCTCAGCGGAGCCTAGATGAGCATGTAGCTCAATAGATACTGAATGAATGAATGGATGAGTAAATTTGAATGAATGAATGAGAAATTGTAATGGCCTCTGTCCAATAACCAGTCACCAGACATGGTTTCCAAGTAGGGGAAAGAGCACAGGTTTTGGAGCAAAAATCCTAAAGGGGGACCTCCCTGGCAGTCCAGTGGTTATGGCTTCATCTCCCAGTGCAGAGGGCAAGGGTTCGATCCCGGGTCTGGGAGCTAAGATCCGACCCGCCGCGCAGCCAAAAAACCAAAACAGAAGACAGAAGCAATATTGTCACAAATTCAATAAAGACTTTTAAAATGGTCCACATTAAAAATAAATTTTCTTTTTTAAATCCTGATGCATAAAGTCTAATCCATAGCCTCTGAGCCTCAAGTTTCTTCGTCTATATAATAGAGATGAAGAATTATTGTTATTGAAAAAAAGCAATAAACCCTCTCACAATTGTTTTGGAAATTAATGAGGTATCAAGTGTACAGTAAATACATTAATAGGTGTACCCAGTTCATAACAACCCTGTAATTGAGTTCAGTTGCCAGGACCAGCGGTGGACATTTGATCCAAATGAGGGCAATTGGAAGCTCCCTCCTGAAAACTAGATATCAGCATCATGAGATTCTGGAGCCACCTGTCTCTTGAATGGTGGGGGTATAAATTAAGAATTCTGCAGTCACTATATTTTTATAGGCTGAGGAAAGAGAGAGTCTATTCAAAGAGAGAAGAGAATGACTAGTTACATGTATAACTTAGCCATCTTCACAGCTGGTTTTTGGCTTTGAACCTCTGTAAGACTTATCTGGAGCCTTTTCAAAAAATTCCTTTATTGCTCAAGCTGGTTCAAGAGGGTTTATTACTTGCAAACAAAGACTTATGATAAGAGAATGTAGTCACTCTACATTCTCTACATTGTGCAGTAATCTCTATATGCTTAAATACATTTCATAAACACAAATGGAATACATGTTATATATTACACTTTTTTTCATTTATCTACATGTTTCTAACATCAGTCCTTGTCCATATACTTTGGATAACCTCAGTCTTTTTTACAACCACGTAGCTCCCCATAGTACAAACACACGATCATTTGCACAGCCAGCTCCTTATTTATGGCCGTTTGGGTTGTTTCTGTTTCTGTTGCAAACAATGCCATGTTAACATCCCTCAGCATCAATCTTTGTGGCGATGTTGGAGAATTTTAGATTAGATTCCTAGAAATTGAACTCTAGGGCCAAGAAAAACAAATAGAAGGATAAAGTTAAGAAAAACATATGATATGTGTGCTCTCAATCTCTTGCGATTGGGCCAGAAAGTACCAGGAGTTGTTACAACTCAACAACAACAAAGCAGTTTAAACCTGGGCAAAGGACTTAGACTTTTCTCCAAAGAATTTATACAAACGGCCAGTGAGCACATGCAAAAATGTTCAACATCACTAATCGTTGCTGCTGCTGCTGCTAAGTTGCCTCAGTCGTATCTGATTCTGTGCGACCCCATAAACAGCAGCCCACCAGGCTCCCCTGTCCACAGGATTCTCCAGGCAAGAACACTGGAGTGGGTTGCCACTTCCTTCTCCAATGCATGAAAGTGAAAAGTGAAAGTGAAGTCGCTCAGTCGTGTCTGACCTCTAGTGACCCCATGGACTGCAGCCCACCAGGCTCCTCCGTCCATGGGGTTTTCCAGGCAACAGTACTGGAGTGGGGTGCCATCACCTTCTCCCACTAATCGTTACAAAACTGCAAATCAAAACCACAAAGAGATACACTTCACATCCATTAAGGTGACCAGTTTCACCCTTTTTTGTGGGGCCTCAGACACGGACGGCTGCCTCAGAATGAAGCTCAACATCTCTTTCCCAACCACTGGCTGCCAGAAGCTCATTGAAGTGGACAATGGATGAAAAACTTCATATTTTCCAGGACAAGCATACAGCCACAGAAGCTGCTGCTGACGCTGTGGGTGAAGAAGGGAAGATTATTAGGTCTGAATCGGGGGTGGGAATGACAAACAGGGTCTCCCCATGGAGCGGATTTTCCCCGTGAAGAGAATGATCCGTGGCTGAGTCTGCCTGCTGCTGGTCAGGGGCATTCCTGTTACACACCAAGGGGACTGGAGAAAGAAAGCGCACATTTGTACAGGGTTGCATTGTGGATGCCAACCTGAGTGTTCTCAGTCCGGTCATCGTAAAAAAGGGGGGCGAGAAGGATATTCCTGGACACAGTGATACAACTGTGCCTCGTCACCTGAGACCTAAAAGAACTAGCTGCTGCTGCTGCTCAGCTGCTCAGTCATGTTGGACTCTCTATGGCTCCATGGACCGTAGCCCGCCCACCAGGCTCTTCTATCCATGGGATTCTCCAGCCAAGAATACCGGAGTGGGTTGCCATTTCCTACTCCAAGGGATCATCCCAACCCAGGGATCGAACCCACATCTCCTGAATTGGCAGGTGGATTCCTTGCCACTAGCGCCACCTGGGAAACCCCCAAAGAGATGGCAAAATCCGCAGGCTTTTCAATCTCTTTAAAGAAGGTGATGTCCACAAATACGCTGTGAGAAAGCCCCTAAAAAAGAAGGTAAGGATTCAGCGTCTTGTTACTCCGTGTGTCCTGCCATGTTGGTGTTTTACTCTGAAGAATCATTATACCAAGAAAATTAAGGAGGAGGCTTCAGAAGATGCTAAAATTTTGGCCAAGAGAATGAAGGAGGTCAGAGGAAAACACCTGGAACAGATTGCCAAGAGACGGGGGCTGTCGTCTCTGAGAGCTCCTGCTGCCCAGTCTGAGACCAGTCAAAAACGAGACGTCCTAAGAGCAACAAATAAGATCAGACATCAGGAAAAAAAAAAAAGATGTTGACTCTAAAAAAAAACCAGCAATAGCAAATTTTGGTGAGAATGTGCAGAAATTGGGCCCCTTGTGCGTTGCTGGTGGGAAGGTAAAACGATGTAGCCACTATAGAAAATAGTATGGTAGCTCTGATTCCAATTCCGCTTCTGGATGTATCTACCCCAAAGAATTGAAAGCAAGGTACCAAAGGCATAGTCACACCTCCATGTTCCTTGCAGGATTATTCACAGTAGCCAAAAGGCAGAAGCAACCCACGTGTCCATCAACAGATGAATGGATAAACAAAACTCACTATGTGTATACAATGGAATATCATTCAGCCTGAAAAAGAAAAGAAATTCTGACACAATCTCCAACGTGGATGAACCTTGAACACATTATGTTAAGTGAAATGAGCCAGAAAGACAAACATTCTATGATTTCACTTACAAGAGGTGCTTAGCGTATCAAGTTCACAGAGACAAAAATAGAATGGTGGTTGGCAGGGGCTAGAGGAAGGAAGGAATGGAAACTGTTGTTTAATGGGTACAGAGTTTCAGCTTTACAAGATGAAAATGGTCTAGAGATCTGCAGCACAACATTGTAAACGTACTGAATACCACTGAATGGTATACTTCAGCATGGTTAATGTGATTTTATGTTATGTACATATTACTACAATTTTTTTTTTAAAGCATGAGAGAATTGTAACTGCAAAGACAATCCATGGAATGGTTATAATTAAGCTCTTTTTGCAGGAGACCCAGGTTTGATCCCTGGGTCTGGAAGATCCTCTGGAGAAGAGAATGGCAACCCACTCCAGCATTCTTACCTGGAGAATCCCATGGACAGAGGAGCCTGGAGGGCTGTCAGACCCAACTGAGAGACTAATGCTTCCACTTCCACTTTGCTCCAAAAAAAAAGAAGATAAAAGGCTGGACGCAATGACCAGGCAATTGAAGTCTGGGATTGAAAGCCAGAGAACCTTACAGAGAAACTCTCATCTGCAGTGGAGCCCAGAGAAAGCTGAGGACCCAGCCCACAGATGAATCATCTGATCCCAAAGAAGGCTAAACTGCCTGGGAAAGCATGGGGCTCTGACACACAGGATAATATATCTGCGCTGATGCTGGGTCTTGAATTTCTAGTTTCTTCTGAACCCTCCCAGGTGGCTCAGTAGTAAAGACTCGCCTGCCAGTGCAGGAGACGAAAGAGATGCAGATTCGATCCCTGGGTCAGGAAGATGCCCTGGAGGAGGAAATGGCAACCCACTCCAGTATTCTTTCCTGCGAAATCCCATGGACAGAGGAGCCTGGTGGGCTACAGTCCACAGGTTGGCAAAGAGTCGGACACAACTGAAGCGACTGAGCACAATAAAAGACCATGGCCCTAGGGGCAAAATACATGTCAACAAGGATACTGTGCAACTTATACCATCAGAAGAAACTGAGAATGGATAATCAGAAGGCTGATGGCAGGCACCCCAATAAAAGTCAGGATAGCCTGCCCAGTGTACCACCTTGAGCACCCCGGGTGAGAAGAAGGATCTTGCAACGCCAGGGCAAGGGGGCACAGCCACAGTGCTCTGGGTCTTTCTGCAGAGGAACCTAAGGACTCAGCAAACTGTTCACTGGGGAGGGAAATGTCAACTATTTGGAGACTTGGTGGGACTGACACTGATACGTGGAGACATGAAGCACCATCACGGCCCCCTCGCTCTGTTGCTGTGAGTGTCTGGCCACCAAGTTATTGAGAGTACTGCCCATAGTCTGGAGGCTCACAGTGGGTCGCACAGGTCCATAGACCAGCCAGTGGTCATTTCCCCAGACCTCCAACACAGTAGTGATAGATATTCTCAGAAGTTGGCAAAACCTTCACATTGGGTCTTTGGCCTGAGAGATAAGAGCCTTCAGTGGGAAAAACCAAGCGCAATTTTCTGAAACTGCCCCCATCCACCTAGCCAAGATAGCAATTAGCACCATCGAATGGTAACAGAATGGAAACACAAGGCTAGAACTTCTTTCTAATATTTCCAATTTGTTAGCTTTTGATGGGGATCTCATAAGACCAGCAGAAAAAAAAAAGTTCCTGGAGAAAGACACAGCAACTCACTCCATTATTCTTGCCTGAGAAATCCCATGGACAGAGGAGCCTGGCAAGCTAGAGTCTATGGAGTCTCAAAAGAGTTGGACACAACTTAGTGACTAAACAACAAAAGCTTGATGGTGATTTTAAAAGACTTCAGTTCAGTTCAGTCGCTCAGTCATGTTGACTCTTTGCGACCCCATGAACCGCAGCATGCCAAGCCTCTCTGTCCATCACCAACTCCCAGAGTCCAATCAAACCCATGTCCATTGGGTATGTGATGCCGTCCAGCCATCTCATCCTTTGTCGTCCCCTTCTCCTCCCGCTCGCAATCCCTCCCAGCATCAGGGTCTTTTCCAATGAGTCAACTCTTCGCATGAGGTGGCCAAAGTATTAGTTTCAGCTTCAACATCAGTCCTTCCAATGAACACCCAGGACTGATCTCCTTTAGGATGGACTGGTTGGATTTCCTTGCAGTCCAAGGGACTCTCAAGAGTCTTCTCCAACACCACAGTTCAAAAGCATCAATTCTTCGGTGCTCAGCTTTCTTCACAGTCCAACTCTCATATCCATACATGACCACTGGAAAAACCATAGCCTTGACTAGACGGACCTTTGCTGACAAAGTAATGTCTCTGTTTTCAATATGCTGTCTAGGTTGGTCATAACTTTCCTTCCAAGGAGTAAGCATCTTTTAATTTCATGGCTGCAATCACTATCTGCAGTGATTTTGGAGCCCAGAAAAATAAAGTCAGCCACTGTTTCCACTGTTTCCCCATCTATTTCCCATGAAGTGATGGGACCAGATGCCATAATCTTTGTTTTCTGAATATTGAGCTTTAAGCCAACTTTTTCACTCTCCTCTTTCACCTTCATCAAGAGGCTTTTTAGTTCTTCTTCACTTTCTGCCATAAGGGTGGTGTCATCTGCATATCTGAGGTTATTGATATTTCTCCCGGCAATCTTGATTCCAGCTTGTGTTTCTTCCAGTCCAGCATTTCTCATGATGTACTCTGCATATAAGTTAAATAAACAGGGTTACAAAATATAGCCTTGACGTGCTCCTCATCCTATTTGGAACCAGTCTGTTGTTCCATGTCCAGTTCTAACTGTTGCTTCCTGACCTGCATACAGATTTCTCAAGAGGCAGGTCAGGTGGTCTGGTATTCCCATCTCTTTCAGAATTTTCCACAGTTGATTGTGATCCACACAGTCAAAGGCTTTGGCATAGTCAATAAAGCAGAAATAGATGTTTTTCTGGAACTCTCTTGCTTTTTCCATGATCCAGTGGATGTTGGCAATTTGATCTCTGGTTCCTCTGCCTTTTCTAAAACCAGCTTGAACATCTGGAAGTTCACAGTTCACATATTACTGAAGCCTGGCTTGGAGAATTTTGAGCATTACTTTACGAGCGTGTGAGATGAGTGCAATTGTGTGGTAGTTTGAGCATTCTTTGGCATTGCCTTTCTTTGGGATTGGAATGAAAACTGACCTTTTCCAGTCCTGTGGCCACTGCTGCATTTTCCAAATTTGTTGGCATATTGAGTGCAGCACTTTCACAGCATCATCTTTCAGGATTTGAAATAGCTCAACTGGAATTCCATCACTTCCACTAGCTTTGTTCGTAGTGATGCTTCCTAAGGCCCACTTGACTTCACATTTCAGGATGTATGGCTCTAGGTGAGTGATCACACCATCGTGATTATCTGGGTCGTGAAGCTCTTTTTTGTACATTTCTTCCATGTATTCTTGCCACCTCTTCTGCTTAATATCTTCTGCTTCTGCTAGGTCCCTACCATTTCTGTCCTTTATCAAGCCCATCTTTGCATGAAATGTTCCCTTGGTATCTCTAATTTTCTTGAAGAGATCTCTAGTCTTTCCCATTCTATTGTTTGCCTCTATTTCTTTTCATTGGTCGTTGAGGAAGGCTTTCTTTTCTCTCCTTGCTATTCTTTGGAACTCTGCATTCAGATGGGTATATCTTTCCTTTTCTCTTTTGCTTTTCACTTCTCTTCTTTTCACAGCTATTTGTAAGGCCTCCGCAGACAGCCATTTTGCTCTTTTGCATTTCTTTTTCTTGGGGATGGTCTTCATTCCTGTCTCCTGTACAATGTCACAAACCTCCATCCATAGTTCATCAGGCACTCTGTCAATCAGATCTAGTCCCTTAAATCTATTTCTCACTTCCACTGTATAGTCATAAGGGATTTGATTTAGGTCATACCTGAATGGTCTAGTGGTTTTCTCCACTTTCTTCAATTTCAGTCTGTATTTGGCAATAAGGAGCTCATGAGCCGAGCCACAGTCAGCTCCCAGTATTGTTTTTGCTGACTGTATAGAGCTTCTCCATCTTTGGCTGCAAAGAATATAATCAATCTGATTTTGGTGTCGACCATCTGGTGATGTCCATGTGTAGAGTCTTCTCTTGTGTTGTTGGAAGAGGGTGTTTGCTGTGACCAGTGCGTTCTCTTCGCAGCACTCTGTCAGCCTTTGCCCTGCTTCATGCTGCACTCCAAGGCCGGCTTTGCCTGTTACTCCAGGTGTTTTACAGTTCATGGGGTCACAGTCGGACATGACTGAGTGGCCAACACAACAACTATTGTAATTCACAACTTTACCTGCAGGTGGCGGCATATCACTGCTATTTTGCTTTTTCTCGTTTCCACTTTGTTTCTCTTCATTTTGTAATGTCATCCATTGACATAGTAGGCAATGGAATATAGAATGTGGTACCGCGGGCACTGGGAAGTCTTCCAGAACGATTTAATCTCAAGTTGAATTTAAGTTTTTATACTCATCATGGTACCATTAAGGATTAAAAAGATATAGGATCCTTGGTACTACGTGGGGACCACATATGTCATACGTATGTGATATCATACATACGTGTCACACGTGTGTCATATCATAGAGACATGACTCTAAAGCAGACATTCTCATACTTCTTGTTTATAATTTACAAGAACGTTTTATGCACTTAAAAATTACTAAGCACTAAAAAAATTTTTTTATGTGGGTTATATCCATTGATATCTACCACGTGACATTAAAACTAAGTTTTTGAAATACAAAATACACAAGTATATATGACATCCGTCATTGAAACTATGATGGTATATCCTATCAGATCAGATCAGTCACTCAGTCGTGTCCGACTCTTTTCGACCCCATGAATTGCAGCACGCCAGGCCTCCCTGTCCATCACCAACTCCCGGAGTTCACTCAGACTCACGTCCATCGAGTCAGTGATGCCATCCAGCCATCTCATCCTCTGTCGTCCCCTTCTCCTCCTGCCCCCAATCCCTCCCAGCAGCAGAGTCTTTTCCAATGAGTCAACTCTTCGCATGAGGTGGCCAAAGTACTGGAGTTTCAGCTTTAACATCATTCCTTCCAAAGAAATCCCAGGGCTGATCTCCTTCAGAATGGACTGGTTGGATCTATAGTTTTTGAAAAAGTCTATTAGATACATGTGAGAGAATGAGAATGTGAAAAGTAAGAGTCTAAATGGCAAATAAAGTCATAGCATTATTATGAGAAAAGTTAGATCCCTTGGGTTTCCTTAAAGGATTTTGCAGACCCCTGTGGTGTCAGAAAGGTATTTAATGTTATCCTTGCTGTAAAGCACAGGAAGCTCAGCTCCTTGCTCCGTGATGACCTGGGGGGAGGGAGGGGGGGACTCCAAGAGGAAGGGGATGTATGCACACATGCAGTTGATTCACTTCGTTGCACGGCAGAAGCTAACACAGCGTTGTAAAGCAAGTACGTTTCAATTTTTCTAAAAAGCTAAACTGAAAATAGAATAAAGCACTTTTATAATGGATGGATCTGACTGACACCACCTTAACCTTGCCAAAAATAAAACAGACTGAGTTTGGGTCTCTCACATTGGGATCTAATGAGAGATTTAAACTATTACCTATGTAGCAGTCAGGGAAAAAAATGTTTCAGTTGGTTCTAACCATAAAGAAACAATCAGGACTTCCCTGGTGGTCCACTGGTTGAGACTCTGCCTTCCAGGAGGGGACACGGGCTGATTTCTGGTCCAGGAAGAGCCCACCTGTCTTGGAGCAACTAAGTCCGTGTGCGACAATTACCGAAGCCCATGAGCCTAGAGCTGTGTTCCACAAGGAGAGAAGTCAGGAGGAGAAGCCTGCGCGCTGCAACTGGAGAGCAGCCCCCCATCGCCGAAACTAGAGAAAGCCGCCAGCGCGCAGCAGTGAAGACCTAGCACAGCCAAAAATAAATAAGTAAATTTGTTTTTTTTTTTAAAAAAAAAAGCTCCCTGTGAACTTTGCGGGGTGTATTTTTTTAAGCTAGGAACTTCGCAGTTCAAATGCGGTGGATGAACCTAGAGCCAGTTAGACAGAGTGAAGTCAGTCAGAAAGAGAAAAGCAAATATTGTATATTAACACATGTGTATGCAATCAGAAAGACGGCACTGATGAGCCTATTGCAGGGCAGCAGTGGACACATGCAGAGGACAGACGTAGGACTGGGCGGGCGGGGTGGGAGGAGGAATGGGGGGACAGACGAATAGAGCGGCATGGACGCGCATACACCGCCATGTGTGACACAGATCGCCAGGGGAGACTTGCTGCATGACTCAGGGAGCTCGGACTGAGGCTCTGGAACAACCTAGCAGGTGGGAGAGGGTGGAAGGCGGGAGGGAGTCTCAAGAGGGAGGGGACCTATGTATACCTGTGGCCAATTCACGTTACCAGCTGGCAGAATCCAACGGACATGAGTGGGAGCAAGCTCCCAGAGCTGGTGATGGACGGGGAAGCCTGGCGTGCTGCAGTCCACGGGGTCGCAAAGAGTCGGACACGACTGAGCGACGGAACAATGACAATTGCAGAAACCAAATCCATATTGTAAAGCAATTACCCTTCGATTAAAAATAAATAAAAAGCTAAGAACACTGGAATATTACTGTGACCTGCTCTCTTTTCCGATGTCTACCCAAATCTCCTTTCAAATGTGGGTAACAATAAACTGGCCACTTTTTTTCTTATGCCCTCTCCCTTTATAAAATGTATTTTATACATTTGTTTACCTAAGAATATAAGAACTCCACTCTGTGGATCCTAAAATAATTTCTGGAAGGTGGGGATGAGGATCTAACCTCAGATTAATTCTCATAAAAATGAGAATATAAAAAAATTTAGGTGCTAAGAACTGAGAGGGAGTGATATGTACTTGCCTAATTTCTTCCTGTGGACAGACTTTTTTAACAAACAGCAAAAGCCAGATTTTGTAAAATTTCAAAGTCTGTTGTCTTATTTCCATCACAGGATTCAGAAAGTTAATAAATGTGATAGTCTTGGGAAAATACTTGGATCATAGTTAAAGCTTAATAAAGATTTTTTTTTAAGTTGTATCTGTGCTTTTGAAAATACTTCTTTAGGAAAAATTCTTACAGAATCCAACACAACACTGTAAAGCAATTATCCTTCAATTAGAAATAAATACATTTTAAAAATCCTTAGAAGTGGATTTATTGGACAAAGAATATAAGCATGTAGTATTTTGATAGATATTGTTATACTGCCTCAAAAAGTTATAATAATGTATATACCCAACAACAGTATAGGAAGGGAGATGGGATGGATTGAGAGATCAGAATTGACATGTATCTACTACTATGTATAAAATAGATAAAAAGGACCTACTGTAAAGCACAGGACACTCTGCTCAATACTCTGTAATGACCTATATGGGAAAATAATTTTTAAAAAGAGTATATATGTATATGCATAACTGATTCACTTGGCTATACACCTAAAATTAACACAACATTGTAAGGAACTTCCCTGGTGGTACAGTGGATAAGAATCCACCTGCCCATGCACGGGACACAGGTTCGATCCCTGGTTAAGGAAGATTCCACATGCCGTGGAGCAACTAAGCCCGTGAGCCCAACTACTGAAGCCCCTACACCCGAGAGCCCGTGCTCTGCAGCAAGAGAAGCTGCTGGACGAGAAGCCCGTGAACCACAGCTAGAGAGGAACCCCCCCCTCGTCACAGCTAGAGAGGAGCCCCCCCTCGTCACAGCTAGAGAGGAGCCCCCCCTCGTCACAGCTAGAGAGGAGCCCCCCCTCGTCACAGCTAGAGAGGAGCCCCCCCTCGTCACAGCTAGAGAGGAACCCCCCCTCGTCACAGCTAGAGAGGAACCCCCCCTCGTCACAGCTAGAGAGGAGTCCCCCTTGTCACAGCTAGAGAAAGACCGCACGCAGCAACAAGACCCAGCACAGCCAGAATATAATACATACAAAAAAGTAAATTAAAAAAATACAACATTGTAAAGTAATCATACTCCAATAAAAATTTTAGAAATTGAAAAAAAAAAACAATATAAGAGTACCATTCCCCCCACATCTCAGTCAACCCAGGTACCATCAGACTTCCTAATCTTAATCTTATTTATGAAATATTGACCTGACTATTATTTCATTTTGCATTTTCCAACCAATGAGGGTGAAAGAGGAGAACGAAAAGGCTGGCTTAAAACTCAAAATTCAAAAAACTAATAAGATCATGGCATCTGGTCCCATCACTTCATGGCAAATAGATGGGTAGAAAGTGGAAACAGAGGCAGACTTTATTTTCTTGGGTTCCAAAATCACAGCATACGGTGACTGCAGCCATGAAATTAAAAAACATTTGCTCCTCTGAAGAAAAGCTGTGACAAACCTAGACAGTGTATTAAAAAGCAGAGATATCACTTTGCCGACAAAGGTCTGTATGGTCAAACTATGTTTTTTCCAGTAGTCAGAAATGGATGTGAAAGTTGGACCCTAAAAAAGGCTGAGCACCAAAGAATTGACACCTTTGAATTGTGATACTGGAGAAAACTCTTGAGAGTCCCGTGGACTGCAAGATCAAACCAGTCCATCCTAAAGGAAATCAACCCTGAATATTCATTGGAAGGACTGATGCTGAAGCTGAAGCTCCAATACTTTGGTCACCTGATGTGAAGAGCTGACTCATTGGAAAAGACCCTGATGCTAGGAAAGATTGAAGGCAGGAGGAGAAGGGGCCAACAGAGGATGAGATGGTTGGATGGCACCACTGACTCAATGGAGATGAGTTTGAGCAAGCTCCAGGAGATGGTGATGGACAGGGAAGCCTGGTGTGCTGCGGCCCATGGGGTCACAAAGAGTCAGACACGACTGAGCGACTGAACAGCAACAAAGGGGATTACTCTCAACACTATGGGTGGGCCTCGTCCAATCAGTTGAAGGCCATAAGAGCAAAATCTGAGGTCTTCTGAGGACAGCAACATAAAAATGCTGCCTGGGCTTCCAGACTGCCTCCCCACCCTGCAGATGTCAGATTTGTGTCTCCCACAGCCTCAGCTTCACCATATGAAAAAAACAATAGAACAGGCCAAAGAAGGCTGGGACTCTGATTAATCTCTAGCATGTTTTCTTCTCTGTTTCAAACTCAGAAAGAGGCAACTGCAGGCATGTGAGTAGGAGCTCAATTTATGCTCATTGTCCTACCTCAGGATTCTCTGAACTCCCCAGTGTATTGTCACAGTTTGGTCCCAAGGGGCTTGGCCTGATTGCAGGGTCTTAGTGTAAGACTATAATGTACTGATGATGTTATGAAAACATTGGAAACTGAAGAGCAGGCCAGGACTGACTTGAATAGTGATGGATCACGTAGCCAACTGAAACTCATTAATAAACCCTGCAAAGATCCAAGGGCTTGCCTAAATGGCGAAATTCTTAGAGGACATAGTCCAGAACCATTAAGACATTCCGTAAGAGACTGAAGAGAAACTGCTGTCATCTTTCACCCCTGAGGACCCAACCAAACTCCAGCCTTCGGTTAGCTTATCAGGATTTTGGAGAATGTGTATTCTACATCTGGAAATACACCAGGGTCTATCTGTAAGACGACCCAAAGGAAAGTCATACCTGCATGAGGATCTGCAAAAAAGCAGGCTGTGTCTGAATTACAAAAAATGATGGCTCTCTCACTGCCTTTGGGCCCTTGTGATCAAATATGATTTGGGAAGGGTCTGCCTCCTCAACTCATGTAGACCAGTGCGTGCATGCTAAGTTGCTTCAGTCGTCCCTAACTCTTCGTGACCCTATGGATTGTAGCCTGCCAGGTTCCTCTGTCAGTGGAATTTTCCAGGCAAGAATACTGAAGTGGGTTGTCATTTCCTTTTCCAGGGGATCTTCCTGACCCAGGGATTGAACCTGTGTCTCCTGCATTGCAGGCAGATTCTTTACTGCTGAGCCAACTGGGAAGCCCCATGCAGACCAGAGCCAATGGCAAAAGCCCGTGAGCACCTACCAGTGGCAACCACTTGGATTTTGCACCAGAAAAATTTCCAAATTCTGCCTCCCCAGACACATTATTGGAAAAACAATTACTAGTGAATTATGGGGCATTGATTTGGACTGCCTCAGGGACTGTTGGTCATCAAAACTTCTGGAACCTGAAGTATCCATAATGTCTTGGTGATGTCAGAGAAACACTCCGATAAGAAGGCAGTGCTCAGAGGAGTTTCATAATAAAATGGAAATGGTTCAGGATTTCCCTGGTGGTCCAGGGGTTAAGGCTCTGCACTTCCACCGCGGGGGGCATGGGTTCCATCCCTGGTTGGAAACTAAGACCCCATTGCCGCACATGCTGATGCAGCAGAGAAAAAGGAAATGGTTCACCCAGGAGCATGCTGCCAAGGGAATACACAGAAGTTCTCACTCTGCCTTCAGCAGGTATCTTCTTTTTCCCAGGACTGACTTTGGAACCACTTTGAAGAGCAGCTGCAACCCACTGCCCCGTGAACAGTGGCTGTGTGAACTCTCAACTGACCGAGAAAGAGCTGCCTGGCTTGCAGATGACAGTTGAGAGATGAGTAAGCAGTATCCTGTCTGGAAGCACTGATTAAAGAAAATAAGAATAAATCAGCTCAGAGGACTGGATTGCGTGCCATTTCCCTAGCAGCGATGAAAGAATTGAACAATGGTAAAAGTTCCTCCGTGTGGGTTTCCTCCCACTCATGTGCCGCAGCTGATGGCCCGGTCATATTGTGGTCGTCCGGTAGTTGGACAATGGAAAGCTGGACTGTTAAAGGCAGGCTCATATGAGGTGTGCCCCTATGCAGAACATACTAATAGGAATTGAAGGGGTATGTTCTTCCCCAGCTTTATTGAGATGTAACTGGCATATAACACTGTGCAAATTTTCAAGGTGTATGGTGTGCCGATTTGAGACACGTGGCAAAGTGAGTATTATCATGTGTGTTCAGCTGCCCAGTTGGGTCTGACTCTTTGTGATCCCATGGACTAAGGCCTTCTAGGCTCCTCTGTCCATGGGATTCTGCAGGCAAGAATACTGAAGTGGATTGCCATTTCCTACCCCAGGGATCTTCCCGACCCAGGGATCAAACCTGTGTCTCTTACATCTCCTACATTGCAGGAGGACTATTTACCGCTGAACCACCAAGGAATCCCTGTTATTACCATAGTGTCAGCCAAAACCTCCATCACATCACACGAGTACCATTTCTTTTTTATGATGAGAACATTTAAAACTTCCTCTTTTAGCAACTTTCAAGTACCCTATAGAGTATTTTTTTTTAATTTCATCCCAGAATGTTTTAATGTGCCTTTCTAAAAATAAGGCCATTTTCCTACATAATTTTAAAACCATGACTGCACCTGAAATCATCCTACATGATCCACTCCCACCCACTTTAAAATTTCCCCTACTTTTTTCATACACACATATATATATTTTTTCAGATTAGGACCCAAGTCAAGATTCAGGCTGATATCTGGTTGTTATGATTCTTTAGTTTCTTTTTTTTATTTTCCTGTAACACGACTTCTTGAAGAGACTGGGCCTTTTGTCATGCAAAGTATTCCATATTCTGGATTTTTCTGGTTGTTTCCGTCCTGTGTCATTTAAGTGTTTCTGTTGGACCACTTTCCTGCTCCTGCTCTGCCTTTACCCACTGGCTGTTCTCCCTTAAAGAGAGGTTTAGATCCAAAGACTTGGTTATTTTCTGGTTAAACTTTTTTTTAAACCATAGTCCTTTGTGGGTAATGTTTACACCTCAGTTTATACCTTTTTTATTTTTTAACTTTTTATTTTGTATTGAAAGAAAGAGAGAAAGTGAAATCATTCAGTCGTGTCTGAGTCTTTGCGACCCAGTGGACTGTAGCCCACCAGGCTCCTCCATCCATGGAATTTTCCAGGCAAGAGTACTGGAGTGGGGTGCCATTGCCTTCTCCAGGGGATCTTCCCGACCCAGGGATCAAACCCGGGTCTCCCGCACTGCCAGCAGACGCTTTAGCATCTGAGCCAGCAGGGAAGCCCTGTTTGTATCCGGGATATAGCCAATTAACAATGCTGTGATAGTTTCAGGTGTACAACAGAGCGACTCAGCCACGTGCACATATACATGACCTCACACAGAAGTGAGGTCACACAGTGTTTGCCTTTCTGCGTCTGGCTTATTTCAGCTCTCACGCATGCATATGTACATACATACGTGTGTGCAAACACACGGTGCATATACACGTGTCTGCTCCCCCCAGGCTCCCCTCCCTTCCCTCTTGCCATGTAACACAATGAAGTATCTGTAACGAGGATCATCATGCTATACGTTAGACTCCCCACCAGAACTTACTCATCTCGAAACTAAAAGTCGGTACCCTTTGTCTGATATCGCTCCGTTTCCTCCAACCCCACCTCAGCCGCTGATAACCATCAGCCTACGCTCTGTTTCTGAGAATGGCCTCTTTCGTTTCCACATAGAAGTGAGGTCCTACTGCATTTGTCTCTCCGTGTCTGGCTTATTTCAGCTCACATAAGGCCCTCAACATCCACCCCATCCTCACCATCATTTGTCACCTCTTTCTGATGCTAACCTTGCTAACAGGTGTGAGACAACACCTCTGTCTGGTGGTGATTTACATTTCTTGATGATTAGTGATCTAGAGCCCCTTGTCTCACACCTTGGCCATTGGCATGCCCTCTAAAGAGACATTTGTAGTGATAAATAACTAGATTGAATGACTTCACTCTTTTTCATTCTTTCTTTGTTGCTTCTCTGAATAATTTCAGTTGATCTGTCTTCAAGCTAACTTCGGATTGGTCATGTCTGTTGAAGGCACTCTTTGTTGAATTCTTCAGGTCTTCCCTGGTGACTGGTGACTCAGATGGTAGAGAACCTGCCTGCAATGCAGGAGACCTGGGTTTGATCCCTGGGTCGGGAAGATCCCCCTGGAGAAGGGAAAGGCTACCCACTACAGTATTCTTGCCTGGAGAACCCCATGGACAGAGGAGCCTGGTGGGCTACAGTCCATGGGGTCAGACACAACTGATGCGACTTAACACACAGTATTATATTTATCATGTTGTACATTGCATCCCTAGTAAATTTACAAAAATTTACAAAAAATTTTAATTTACAAAATGTAAATTAAATTACATTTAATTATAACTGGAAGTTTGTACTTTTTGACTCCTTCATCCAATTCTCCCTTCCCTAGCCCCCTCCCAACCCTGTCCCCTCTCCCTGTAATCACAAATCTAATCTCTTTTCCTATGAGCCTTTGCTTGTCTGCAAAACTTTTAACCCCTCTATGAAATCTGAATGAAAGCCTTACCAGGTAGCGTTGGTTCTTGGTTGTAGGCTTTTCCCTTAAATCTCATTAAATGTATCAAGCTACTCCCTTCTGGCCTAAGTGTCTGCTCCCTGATTCATTCTTCTGCATCATCTGATTTATTGTTAATATCTTTTAGTGTCTTTTAGTGTATCTTTCATTTCACTTACTGTCGTCTTTATCTCTGTTTCTTGTTTTCTCTTCTTTAAAAACTTCTAACTTCTCACTCTGTGCATTCTTCTTTCAAGTTCTCTGAATATCTTTACCATCACTGAGTGAGTGAGTGAGTGATAGTCACTCAGTCGGGTCTGACTCTTTGCGACCACATAGACTGTATAGCCCGCCAGGCTTCTCTGTCCATGGAATTCTCCAGGCAAGAACACTGGGATCAGTTGCCATTACCTTGAACTTTTTTTCAGGTAGATTGCCTACCTTCATGTCACTTACTTTTTAAAAAATACCTTTGCTTATTTATTTACTTGGCTGTGCAGGGTCTTAATTGCCACATGCGAACTCTTACTTGCAGGATGTATGATCCAGTTCCCTCACCAGGGATCAAACCCAAGCCCCTGTACTGGGAGCCCAGAATCTTAGCCACTGGGCCACCAAGAAAGTCCCTCCAATCAGTTCTTGATTTTATCTTTTTCCTTTGTAGGAAGCATATTCTTCTGTCACTCTATTTTTCTTAATTTGCTGTTTTTATTTCTTAGTATTTGGAAGGTTGGTTTCATTTCCTGACCTTGGAGAAGCAGCCTTTTGTAGGAGACATCCAGTGCGTCCCAGCGCCACAGTCCCCTCTGGTCATCAGAGCTCTCTGCTCCAGGGGCGCCCCCTATGTGGGCTGCATGGGTCCTTCTGTTGTGGCAGGCTGACCTCTGCGGGCCATCTGTTAGGCATGCTGGTGCCCCGTCGGGGTGGTTGCCAGGCCTTGCCTTGTGTAGAGGCTGCCGGACCCTGTTTGGCAGAGTCTGGTCAGGAGGCAGCAGGTTGCAGTGTCCCGGGGGGTCCCAGGGCTAGTGCTGCGCCCCTGATAGGCAGAGCCAAGTTCTGGGGTGGGCAGTCAGGGGCCAGGCTTGCCAGGTCTAGTGTCAGCCTCCTGGTGAGTGTGGACGGTTCATGACAGGGCTGGCTGGGGAGTCCAGGGTGTCCCCAAGCTGGTGTCAGCCCACCGATCAGCAGGGCCAGACCCTGGGGCTGCCGGCGGAGGGGCTCAAGACTTTGTCCCCTATGTCAGGCTGTGATAGCCCTGTGGCTCATGTCTGCCCGTATGTGGATGGGGTCAGAGCCCAGGGGACTCTGGGGCTTATTACCACACCCTGGTGGGTGAAGCCGGATCTCAGGATCTCTGGCTGTTGTGCCCTGGGGATCCACGGGTTTGGGTGTCGGCCTCCGGTGGCTGGGGCCAGGCCCAGGTTTCCCTGGGGCCGATGCCTGCTCCCCAGGGAGGGAGGTCGGTCCCCGGGCTATGCTGGCTCCCGGGTGTCTGGGCGAGGACCTGAGTCCTCTGGTGGACGGGGTCACGGCCCGCGTTGCTGGGATCTCAGGACAGACAGTAGGCCCATTGGTGGGAGGAGCTGGTCTCTGTCTGGCTAGCTGGATGGCTTGAGTAATCTCAATTCCAGCGTTGACAGGACAGCTGGCAGGACCAGTCTTTGCCCCAAGAGGCGTGAAGGAGAATTCCAGCATGGGCTTGCCAACTCCGACATCCTCGTCGTAGAACGAGCCCCACAGAGCCTGCCGTGGCAGGCTCTGCGGCCCCAGGGTGCCCTCCAACCGCCTCCCACCTCTCCCAGAGGTTCTCTAGGATCAGCAGGTAGGTCTGACCCCGGGTTCCTTTCATGCCATTGCTTCTGCCCTCAGTCCCGGACTGCCTGCGAGTCTGCTTCCATTTCAGCCTTCCTGGCTGCTCCTGGGGGGATGTCCTGTTTGGTTCTTGTCTGTTTTCTCTTTGTTGAATTTTTCATTTTGCTCTTGGATCATTTCCCCAATACCGTTGCACTGTTTGCGTTCTCTTATAGTTCTCTGAGCATCTTTGGATGATTATTTTGAACTCTTTGTGGGCAATTCCTGGATCTCCATTTCTCTGGGGCCAGGGACTGGAGGTTTACCATCTTCCTTCGGGGACTCTTTTTGCCCTGGCTCTTCGTGACCCCTGTAGCCCCGCACCAGGGTCTGCCCCCATGAAGAATCAGTCACCCCCTTCAGGTCTCATGGGCTGATTTCAGTGAGGGGAGGCAGTCACCTGCAGGCGAGGACACATTGGAGTGGGCTGTGACCCCGGGTCTAGCAGCGCAGAGAGTGGAGGCCCAGGTGTCTGGGGGGCATGTAGCTACCTAGCTGGAGGGGCTAGTTTGTTGTCGTTGCTTATTTATTTGTTTGTTTATTTTTGGCTGAACTGTGAGGCTTGTGGGATCCAACTAGGGATCCGACCCAGGCCCCTTGCAGTGTTAGTGTGAAGTTCTGATCACTGAACTGCTGGGGAAGTCCCTGGAGAGGCTAATTTTATGTGAGCTCTGTAAACACAGGACAGAGAGAGAGGACAGGGCCTGATCTGGGCCCGCAAACAGCTCCAGGGGCCCTGGTTCTCAGGCCTCTCTCCTATAGCTGCTAGTCTCCCCTGCAGTGCGCTCCTGGAGGCACCAGCCCGGAGGGCACCCATGATGGGGGGGATCAAGGCTGGCATCCTTCACCCACAGGGTGGCAGAGGCCTGGGCTGGGTGCCTGGGTGGCTCCAGGGCCCCAGTGGGGGTGAGGGAAGAGGGGAAGGAGCAGGGAGGGACCCAGGCAGCTGGTATCAGCAAACATGAACACCTGGGCCAGGGGAGGAGCCGGTGCCGTCTGCGGGGACCCACAGGCAGCCCCCCACTCACTTCTGCCTGCAGAGCGGGTCGCTGTGAACCGCCGTTGCCCCTCGGCGTGGCTGCCTCTGGCAGCCCTGCTTCTCCGTGTTCAGCCTTCTCCACTGTTGTGCTGTTGCCCTTGGTGACTCACTAAGTCGTGTCTGACTCTTCACAACCCCATGGACTGTAGCCCACCAGGCTCCTCTGTCCTTAGGATTTCTCCAGGCGAGAATGCTGGGGCGGGTTGCCATTTCCCTCTCCAAGGAATCTTCCTGACTCAAGGATCAAGCCCATGTCTCCTGCATCTCCGGCATCCATATCCATCTCTAAGTATGTCTCAGTCTCAGGCTTGAGATCTGAAAGGGTTGAAATTGAAGCAGGCCCTTCATTAGGTACCTGAAAGGCTGGGGAAACTGGTTACTCACTTTGCTCTTCCTTTCCTGAAAGAGGAACTCGTTCTACTCTTGGCCTGAGCAATGCCAGCCCAGGGGTGGGATGACGCAGGAAAAATTAAGTTCTCCTTCTCTTCATGTGCAGTTAATCTTGGGTATGTTGTTCTACTCTGTTGAAGCTACTTAAGTGGACTTAAGTGGGCTCCAACGCTCTCTGTCTCTGTTCATGGATAGCTGTTTAACTATAGACCTTGGCAGAGGAGGAGGTGGGGCAGACACTGAGGTCTCCTATGCTGACATTTTGGTGATGTCATTCTAAGAGACATATTCAGTAGGATATGTCAATGCCCATCAGAAAATCTCCCTTCTTGGAACTTCCTGGGCAGTCCAGTGGTTAAGATTCAGAGCTTCTACTCCTGGGGGTGTGTGCAAGTTCAATCCCTGGTCAGGGAACCAAGATCCTGCACACCGTACTGTGTGGTCAAAAAAAGAAAAAGAAAATATTTCTTCTAGGTTCAGAAGGTGATTGGAACCACCAAGTGGACCTTTTGGAAGCCTAGGTCCAGGAAGTGAGTGGATGGATGTGGGGTATGCTTCAGCAATGCAGAGATGGACTAAAGTCAGACCCCCGCTGAGGCATAACACAGTAACCATAACTCTTCTGTCAGCAAGAGAGAGGAGACTGCAGACAGCTGTGGGCAACAGGGGAAATCCCCTGGGGGAAGGCCTTGCCTGTGGCCAGAAGTGGATTACACTGGACCAGTGCCAGTACCTCCAGGGGTATAAACGGGTGATAACAGATGCTTACTCAGTTGTAGATGCAAATACTCAGTTCAGTTCAGTCGCTCAGTCGTATCTGACTCTGCGACCGCGTGGACTGCAGCACGCCAGGCTTTCCTGTCCATCACCAACTCCCAGAGCTTACTCAAACTCATGTCCATTGAGTCGGTCCAACCATCTCATCCTCTGTCGCCCCCTTCTCCTCCTGCCTTCAATCTTTCCCAGCATCAGGGTCTTTCCCAGTGAGTCAGCTCTTTGCATTGGGCGGCCAAAGTATTGGAGTTTCAGCTTCAGCATCAGTCCTTCTAATGAATATTCAGGACTGATTTCCTTTAGGATGGACTGGCTGGATCTCCTTGCAGTCCAAGGGACTCATACTGTTAAAGAACTGGAACAGAAGATGCTAAAGCCATTCTGGCTGCCGAGTTACATTTCTTCAGACGAAGGGATGTCCTTTCCAGCCCACAATATCCAACGGTGTCCATTATCAAATGGGCAAATCACATTGCATATCCTCGTTAGAGTAATGGTTTCATAGAGGAGCAGAACAGACAGTTGAAACATTTGTTGTCTAAAACAGGGGGAAGAATAAAAAAGCAATAATATTTTTTTTAAAAAAAGAATAAAACAGGGGGAAGAGAAAGGCATAAAGGGCTTCCTGAGTGTGTGCTTCCACTCAGCGTTAGGGGCCTCAGGGAGGGTCAAGGACGGATAGATTCCTCTGCTTGGGGGTGGGGATGGGGGAGGGGGAAGGAGGAGAGAGAGGGGAGGAGGATGCTGGTGCAGCTGTATCACTTTCCTTTTTCCTAACCTGACGCAGTGGTCCCAGGACTAGGGATGCAGCTGCCGGAAGCAGGCATGATTCTTTCTTTTTTCTTTTTTCCATTTCTAAAATTTAAATGTTTGTTTAAAAGTTTTTACTATGTTGTGTTGGTTTCTGCCACGTGTGTACTTCGTCACTCAGTCGTGTCTGACTCTTTGCCAGCCCATGGACTGTAGCCCACCAGGCTCCTCTGTCCATGGGATTCTCTGGGCAAGAATACTAGAGTGGGTTGCCATTCCCTTCTCTAGAGGATCTTCCCAACACAGGGATCGAACCCAGGTCTCCTGTGTTGCAAGCAGATTCTTTACCGTATGAGCTCCAGGGAAGTTCTAGTTTATGCCATAGAACAATGCAAATCAGTCATGGTTATATATTCATTCTCCCCCTCCTTAGCCTCCCTCCCCTCCTTCCATCCCATCCCTCCAGGTTACCTATTTGCAGGGAAGGAATGGAGAGGGTGGACTGGTGGGCACAGTGGGGAAGGGAAAGGATGGGGTGAAAGGAGAGAATAGCATCAACACGTGTACACTATCAGGGGTAAGACGGATAGCTGATGAGAGGGCAGGATTCTTGAGCAAGAAACTGGAACCACCTCTTTCAAACTTGGTAGCAGAATTCCTAAAGATCCAGTGGAGTGGATTGCACTTCGCCTCATCTAGAAAAGTCCGGGTGGCAGTGAGTGCTGTTCTCTTGCCTAGTGGTAGGGACAGCCCCCTGGTTTGTACCTAATCTGTACGAAAGGGAAGTGGCCAGGGAGGAAGCTTTGGCTGGACTAATACTCCTGTCAGCAATCTGGCCCAGTACGCAGGCCGAAATGAATGTCCCTTCCAAAGGTGAAAAAGTCTGGGTAAAGATTAAATGACACAAATGAAGAGGAGGAGGAATAATAGCTGAGAGCAAAGGAATGGATAAATAGGTTATGCGATGAGGGGAATCCGACTTTATATTAAGACCTCCAAAGAGGCTCAGAACAAGAGATCCACATTATCTTTCAGCACAATTGTATCTGGTACCTGGAAGGGTAAAGCTATGCTTGCCAAGACCAGCCTAGCTTTTGGAACTTGAAGAAATCTAACAGCAGCCTGCAAATTTGGGCAGGCTCCCTCTGGGAGTCATGCAAGACTGATGGTTAATGACAAAATGGATTCCAGTTAATGACCAAGTGGGCATTGCTATAATTCATTTAGTCATTAGGGGGCAGTCGAGTTTTGACTCTAGTTTTTTTTACTCTATTTTTCAGGCTTTCAGTTTTTTTGACTTCTATTTACTACCAGGAATTTGGGAGGGAGTTTTGGGAACACTTTTTCTTTCTGTGACTTCACACCATGTGGTATAAGGCTCCTAGCAGACTGACCTTTGGGGAACCATAAGCCCTGATGATCAAATACTTGGTTATAATGGACAGAATACAATGGCAGCATGTCCATTATGCCGCAGTTATGCACAAACGCACATCACCCCTTTTTTTGGATTATTAAGGAAAATACGGGAAAACAATGGGCATCTAACGAGATTATAGCATAAGCAGCATGTGGTGGATTGGAGTGCCCCAGGCAGAAGGCCCCACTCTGAGACCAGAAAGGACGTGCAAGGCTTCGTGGCATAGTCAGACTAAGGAGCTCGTGACCACCCTCATCTACCCTTCTTATGGGGGACCTGACATTTTGGGGTTCAATATATGCATCCCAACTAACCCATGCCACAACACACAATGCAACAACACCCCTGGTAGATTATATTTAGTCAGCAAGACTCATAAGACCATAGGGGACTTAGGTGCTGGCCTGGGCAGTCTGGGACAAGCAGAGTTGACCTTTAATGAGGCGTGCCATTCAAAGGAAAAAGACTGATTAACCAGAACAGGAAGATTAGAGTGAATTCTCTTCAAGGAGGAAGGGAAAGGCTAAGAGTCAGCCTGGAAAAATAAGGAGGCTTTAGCAAAGTGAGTCAAGCAAACTCAGCAAATAAGGCTGGATGACAGATGATGGATGAGGCTAGGGCCAACTTTGGGAAAGGTTCCTCACCCTCACTCCTCAGGGCCTCTTGACTACTTGAAATACAGTCGGAGGCTGAAGCAGCCACGGCACAGCCCTGCTTCCTCTGTGCTGCGGGCAGCTCACGGGGCTGACCTCCGGGGATCTCATGGCTCTCCAAACTCTCAGCAGTCATCTGGGGGCACCTGGAACTCACTCTGATGCACTGTGACTGCTCGTACCCCCAAAGTAGGTCAAAGTCAGACACAGCCAGTGGTACAGTTAGGAAGGATAGAAACTCTTCTAAGTCCCACTAATGTCCTCCTCGTAGGAGGGAGGTGGGCCCTCCTCCTCTGGCCCTGCCATACATATGACATCACAGAATAGAAACCAGTCTCCACACAAGCCTGTGAGATGAGGTGGCATGACTGACTTTCCCCCGGTTAACTAGAATTAACCCCCAAATAACGTGTTCTTGTTGTTTAGTCACTAAGTGCTGTCCAGCTCTTTTACAACCCCATGGGCTATCTATGGGATTCTCCAGGCAAGAATATTGGATTGCCATGCCTTCCTCCAGGGCATCTTCCCAACCCAGGGACCAAACCTTCATCTCTTGCATCTCCTGCATTGGCAGGTGGATTCTTTACCACTAGCACCACCTGAGAAGCCCATGAATGCTATACCAAATGTCAATACTCTGATAGGTTTGATCGTTTGATGTAAGTCATCTATAGTCAATGGACTTCCCTGGTGGCTCAGATGGTAAAGTGTCTGCCTACCATGTGGGACACCCGGGTTCAATCGCTGGGTCGGAAAGATCCTCTGGAGAAGGCAATGGCAACCCACTCCAGTACTCTTCCCTGGAAAATCCCATGGACAGAGGAGCCTGGTAGGCTACAGTCCATGGGGTCGCAAAGAGTCGGACATGACTGAGCGACTAAACTTAAAAACTTATAGTCAAAGACCATAGAATGGTCTATGATATAATAGAATATATACATGTTGGTTTTTGTTCCCAGTTTCTGATAGAGCTTCTAAAACTCTTGGGATTTCCTTAGTGATAGAGTGGTAGGAACATCTCTGGTTATTCATAATTAGCCCCTTCCTTCCATACCTGAGTCTGTGTACTCTTGGGGGATCCATAGATACCTTCAGAATGAGGCCTGACAGCCACCTGAACCAGTCAAGCGATTAGAGGGCTGGAGATTGAGTTCAACCATCAGCAGATGATGATTTAATCAATCGTACCTTTGTGATGGAACCTCCATAAAGGCCTCTCAGTGATGGGATTCAGGGGGCTTCTGCACTGGGCAACACATTCCTGTGCCCAGAGAGGGAAGCACCCAGCTCCACGGGGACAAGGGCTTCTGGGCTTGGGACCCTCCCAGGTCTCACCCTGGGCACCACTTGACCCAGCTGCCCACTGTCTCCTTTATAATAAACAGGTGATAGTAAGTTGAGTGTCTTCCAGAGTTTTGTGAGCCATCCTAGCAAATTATCCAACGTGAAGGCAGGGAACCTGCCGACTTCGTAGCCACGTCAGACAGAAGTGCAGGTAACCAGGGGACCTGATACTCACAAACTGCCATCTGATCCTGAGCAATCTGATGGGATGGAGGCCTTCAACCTGCAGAGTCTGATGCAAGCTCTGGGTAGTCAGTGTCAGAATTGAATTTACTTGTAGGATACCGGGTTGATGTCCAGAGAACCAGAGACTTGGTTGGCGGGAGAAAAAACCTGCACATTTTGGTGTCAGAAATTTTGTGAGCAAATCAGCTCGATCTAGGATACATCCTTAAGTATAAGATTTCAAGGTAGAGGACTTTCCTGATGGTCCACTGGTTAAGACTCCACCCTCCCAAGGTAGGGAACAAGGGTTTGACTCCTGGTTAGGGAACTATGATCCCACATGCAGAGCTGTACGGCCAAAAAATAAAAAAGATTTCAGGGCAAAAGAGTATTCATATTTTTAAAAATTTATTTTTAATTGGAGGGTAATTGCTTTACAATATTGTGTTGTTGTCTGCCATACATAAACGTGAATCAGCCAGAGCTATATGTATGTGCCCTCCCTCTTAAACCCCCTCCCACCTCCCACCCCATCCCGCCCCTCTAGGTTGTTACAGAGCACTGGCTTTCAGCTTCCTGTGTCATATAGCAAATTCCCACTGGCTGTCTATTTTACATATATTCATATTTTCATTAGTCAGTGTTGCCAGAACATCCCAAAGAGGATGTTACGTTTCGCATTTTATTCAGCAATGTACCAGAAACTCCTTTTTTCACTTAGGGAATTATTCGCATGCTTTAGAAATCACCAGATAGTGGCCTTTGGGAAATGTCAGCTCGACTCAGTCATGGTCTTTCTCCTCTGAATCCACCACCTTTCTAGAACTGGTTTTTCAACCAGGGCCTTTGCATGCCTGGGGAGCTTGAGGGTGAGTCAGCCAACAGGATTATGTAATAAGGGATTGAAAGGAAAGATGACAATCTCCAAGTTTTCACAGCCTCCAACATCTGACAAGCAGAGCGGGAAGTCATCGTTTTCTGGGAAAACCCCAGCTGGGTTCTGCTGGTCTCTCTTCTCTGGTTTCCTGCTCTGTGCTGGCAGCAAGAACAACAGCTTTTGGCGGAGCATGGGAGGCAGGGAATTGTAAGGAATTCACAAAGATCATGGCATTTTATCCTTAACATCTTGGTATAAGGCCTTATCCTCACTTTAAGACAAGGAGACCAGAACTCGGGTGTTAGATAAACTCTTCAGTGCAAAAGAGTCACGGCTGCCATGCGTAGTTAGGTCCTTCCATGGAGGAGGAGGGGAAGGGCTGCCCCCCTAGAAGTCTAACTCTGCTATTAAACAGCATGTTATGAGCTGAGAATTGCAAAGGAGGGCAAGTACCATCTCCTATTAGACACTCTGAAGACACGGTTATCAGTGTTGCTTGCAGTGAAGATGAGTGAATCATCTTCAAATGAAAATGAATCACCTCTGGAGAAATCCTTCCCCCGTGAAATTTCTATGAAGTAATTCCTTATCCCCATTTTGCAGAGAAGAAGACCAAGGCTCAGAAAGGTTAAGGAACTGGTCTGAGGACACAGCCAGTCACCGTTAAAGCCGGAGTTTTAACCCACGTCTGGAACTCTAAAGTCGTGTGCACGATCACTCCAGAAGACGATCAGTGTGCATGCTGGGCCGTGCACACCAGTGCCTCCCAGCGGCTCCTGCTACCGGCCTGCTGGGCACAGCCCTTGACAAACCACAATGTGGGCAGAGAGTGTTTTGTTTGTCCTGCCATATCAACGTCCACAAGCCTGCTTCATCTCCTGTGTTACTCTTTGGCTAGCCAAAGAAGGAAGTTAGCCCCTGACTGCATACATCCAAGGGGTAATATTTAGCTTGCAGAAAAACCCTAATGAACTTTTTGGCCAATCCAGTGGTTTAAAATCCTTTGTCCAGTCAAAACTGCCAGTCTCTACTGTTACCCCCCACAACCTCTTCACCAGAAAATTCTCTCATCTCTGTCTGTAAAACAAATGCAGAAATTGACAACTCCTTACTACTTCCATCACTACCAGTTTGGTCCAAGCTGCCATCATCTCACACCTGGATTAATACAATTGTCTCTTTTCCAGGCAGGAATTCTGGAGTGGGTTGCCATTTCCTACTCCAGGGGATCATTCCAACCCAGGGATAGGAACCCACATCTCTTGCATCTCCTGCATTGGTAGGTGGATTCTTAACCACTAGCACCACCTGGGAAAAGCCCTACCTATTACGGTACTGTTTCCTTTTTTACTATGAGTTTTTCAGATAGAGCTGCTTGTAAACCCCACTCACCGTGTGACTGTCCTGAAATGCTTCTGACAAGGACTTTGGCCCAGGAGTGATAGTTACCCAATAATGCCATGAGAATAACGTCAGTAATCACAAGCATGTTGACAGCTGTGTGGCAGGCACTGTGTCCCAGGCCATTCACTTGCATTCTTCAACTTCCAGCAGTCTTACAAGGTGGCCATTTAACCTCTATTTTCCAGAAGAAAAGACCGACGTTCCTAGGGGAAAGAATGCCTTGCCCAAGGCCACATTGCCTTCAAGTAGAGTTGGAATTTTCACCAGAATTGTCTGAAAGGTCATACAGTTTTACTACCTTAGGCTAACTTCTTACTTAAAATCGTTCAAATTAAAGACGAGGACAATAACTGTGTTCATCTCTTTTCTAACCTCCCGTGTGTGCAGGACGCAGTGGCGGCGTTCCGTGTAATTATTCAGGTCTTACAAGGACCCACTGAAGAAGTAAAGATCATTACTCACACTTTACAGGGCGTGATGGTTAATTTCTGGGGTCAGCATGGCTAGGCTCTGGTGCCCAGTTTCTCGATCAAACCTAGTTTAGATGTTGCTGTGAAAGGGTTTGTAGATGGGATTGACCGAAGGTGTAATTGAATCAATCCACTTTGCCTAACAGAGATCACCCTTCACGTTGTGGGTGGGCCGCATCTGATCAGTTGGAGACTCTAAGAGTGAAGACTGAAGTTTCTAGAAGCACTCCTGCCTCAAGAAAGCAGCATAGAAACCCTGCTGAGCTTCCTACTTGTTGGTAGGAATTCAAACTTAAGACTCCTATTCAACTTTTACCTGAATTTCATATCAACTCTCACCAGGATCTTCACCCTGACAGTCTAACCTACAGATTGCAGAGTTGCCAGCCTCCAAAATCACGGTAGCAAAAAATTCCATAAAATGAGTCAGTCTCTCTTGATATTGATCTATCAAGAGAGACAGAAAAGAGAGACCGTATAGGCTCTGTTTCTTGGGAGAACCCTGACTGATACACAGAGTAAATGAAAACTAAAGATTTTAAGATCCATCCTATATGGACCTGAGAGTTGGACTGTGAAGAAAGCTGAGCACGGAAGAATTGATGCTTTTGAACTGTGGTGTTGGAGAAGACTCTTGAGAGTCTCTTGGACTGCAAGGAGATCCAACCAGCCCATCCTAAAGGAGATCAGACCTGGGTGTTCATTGGAAGGACTGATGTTGAAGCTGAAACTCCAATATTTCGGCCACCTCTTGCAAAGTGTTGACTCATTGGAAAAGACCCTCATGCTAGGAAGGATTGGGGGCAGGAGGAAAAGGGGATGACAGAGGATGAGATGGCTGGATGGCATCATCGACTCAATGGACATGAGTTTCAGTAAACTCCGGGAGTTGGTGATGGACAGGGAGGCCTGGCGTGCTGTGATTCATGAGGTAGCAAAGAGTCGGACACGACTGAGCAACTGAACTGAACTGAACTGAAAGATTTTAACAATCTGTCCCAAAGAACACAGCTGATGAGGGCCGGGGATGGGATTTAAACCCGGATCTGTCTGTTCCCTGCTGCCCAGCTCTGAACAAGTCCAGCCAGAGGGGTAATGAGGAGCCAGGACAACCATCTCTGGCCATGTGCTTTCAAGGACCACAGAAGCTGGGCACTGACCTTAGCTAGTGGTGAGAATGGCTCTTCTGGACACGAATTCAAATAAGTAACACAAATCAGACTTGTGACATGTACATGCTGTTCATGTACCACCTTCCCATTGTCACCAAAGCAAAGTGGAAAGGCTTCTTCCTAATTCTCCCACCGATTCACCCTCCAGGGAAAGACTTGACCATTATTTTCCTTTCAAGAAGGCTCTCAAAGCAGGACCCAAACAAAATAAACTGTTGGAGGTTTGTACTGATGGAGTTCGAATCAGAACGGTCTCCTCCCGTTGTCACAGGGATTTGGGCAGCTGTGATGCATTCGCCCCTTTCCTGCCAGGCACCCACTGGCCTGTGAGGGAAACTAACTCTTGACCCCACCTTCTTGCCCTCTTTGCCGGAATGGCCACTGTCCTCTGATGACCCAGTTTTTCCACGCGGTGGTCAGCTTGGCCACTCCCAAGCTTTCCAGCCCATGGGAGGCTCAGTGGGGTGGAGGGGGAAAGCGTAGCAGAAGCCCCAAGTTCAGAGTCAGGCTCAGCCCCCTGTGTCATCACAGATGTCAGCAGGGCTCCTGACACATATGGAAAATAAATTCTTCCAGAATTAAAAACAGCTGAGAATAGGTCTAATGAGCCTTTAAGCGCCCTTGGGGACAATTCTTTCCCAAGTTACTCATTTTGATCCGAGGAGAGGGGGTGAGCCAGGATTCGTGGGGGTGCCCAGACTCGAGGGTGGAAGACAGTTTCTCAGGAATTATAAGGGGGAGAAATGTAAATGACCACATTTTTCTCAAAGCAAGGTTAGAACTGGGGCAGGATCGAACTTGTCCAAGCATTCTGCCCTGTAACGGCTTTCGAGATGTAAGGAGACTGTCGTAGGTTGTGGAGAATGGATGCTGGGGGCGGAGGGAGGCACATGCATGCTTCAGGGGAGTACCCCTCCCTGCACTCTCGGGGCTCTAGGAAACCAGCGGTCAGAGGTCCCATCTATATCCACACAAAGGTAGGGGACCAGGGTCCGAATGCTCCTGGATTCATGAGAACATCTGCCTCAATGATCGATCCAGACCGGCAGGAAATCTGTTTAGTTAGCTAATTATAATTGTTCATCTGGATCGCATCCTAGACTAAGACTGAGACCATGATGGTGGCTCCATGGCTACCCCAGACCAGCTCATCTCCATGTTGATGAATGATGGGTTTTTTTGTTTGTTTGTTTTACTGCATAGCCAGTCTCGGTGGCTGGGATTTTACTGAAGACATGTGGGGTTCTGGAAAATTCTGAGATTGAACCACTAATGCCTAGGGAGCAGGTTAACCCAGGAAGGGAAGATGAAGGAAGGAGTTTGCCAAGAAGTAATTCCTAGGTGACTCAGTGGTAGAGTCCACCTGCGATGCAGGAGACGCAGGAGACACGGGTTTGATCCCCGGGTCAGGAAGATCCACTGGAGGAGCAAATGGCAACCTGCTCCAGTTTCTTGCCTGGGAAACCCTATGGACAGAGGAGCCTGGTGGCCTACGTCCATGGGGTAGCAAAGAGTCGGATACGACTGAGCGCACACACACACAAACCTATAAAGTGCATGTGTGCCTGTGTGTGTGTCTATTTGTCTCTCTCTCTCTCTCAGCTAGGCTCCTCTGATTCCCAGTGTTGCTCAAGTTTACACAGTAAGTGCAAGAACCAGAACTCTGCTCTTCTTGCCAGGAAAGCAACCCCGTAACAGAATCGTGTGTGCACACCCATACCTTGTCCCAAATGCTCTAGAATGTTATCACATCAGAGGATCAGTGGATGCCGCAATTCACGAAAGAACACTTACGCTTATTCTCTTTATGGACACAGAGAACCTGGGGTCAGTTTTCCACTTAGCGGAAGGTTAAAGCTGTCAATATTTAAGCTCCCCTAACAGAGTGTTAAACTTAAGCCAGCTGGCACCTTAGCAACTCGGGGCTCGTGCTGCCGATGTGGCTGCAGGACCAGATGCCCCAACAGCCATGCTGAGATGGTCTGAAAGTCAGGCTGCACCCCCTACACCTCTGAGTGTACCCCTCATTATTCACCGGTTCTAAATTTGCACATTTGTCTACTTTCTAAAATTTGTAATCCCCAAATCAGTATTTGTGGTCCTTGGCGCACATGTGCAGAGCTACAAAAAAAAAAAAAATAAGCCTGAGTCACCAGACTTGTAGGTTCCCAGCTGAAGTCTAACAAGATGATGCTCTGCCTTCTTTTTTAAAAATTATAATTTTATGTGTTTATTAAGTTACTTTCGGCTGTGCTTGGGGTTTCTCTGGATGTAGAGTGGAAGCTACTCCCTAGTTGTGTGGTGCTCGGGCTTCTCATTGCAGGGGCTTCTCTTGCTGTGGAACATGGGCTCTGCAGCACAGGCTCAGTAGCTACAGCAGAGTGCCCGGGCTTAGTTGCTCCATGGCCTGTGGAACTTTCCTGGACCAGGGATCGAACTGGTGCCCCTGCATCAGCAGGCAGACTCTTATCCACTGGACCACCAGGGAAGCCCAATGCTCTGCCTTCTTGATTCTGTTCTGAAACAGATGAGCTGGATATGGAGACAGGACGGGGGCTCCATGCGTGCAAAGAAGTCCAGCTCTGGGGCCAATTGGATAGGACTTGAATTCCAACCCAGGCTGCCATCAGTGGGGGGGCCTCAGACAAGTCATCTCATACAATCGAACTTCTTTGGGTGGGTTTCTAACCCTGACAGCCACGTGATTCCTAAGACCCTCACCAACTGGACTGGGACTCACATTCCTTCTCCAGAAAATCTTCCTGACCCAGGGATTGAACTTGGGTCTCCTGGATTGCAGGTGGATTCTTTACCATCTGAACCACCATGGAAAACTCCAAATTACAAGAGAAGGACTAAAATAAAAAGACTTGATTTTTGATGTGTGTGCCTAGGACATTGGGAAAATTTTTATTCTTAAGACATATCTAATTCTGCAATGAATAATAGAAGCGATGCATCTCACTGCCTTCATATGCTCTCCAGGCTCCTTAGCAGTTGCTGCCAGAACATTCCAAAGAATTACCAAGAGTACCCCGGGTTCCAGACCTTGCTTGCTTTTCTTCCACCTGATCTAATTTATCTCTTGTCCCATTTTTTCAAAACCTCTGTTAGATGTCTTCGTTTTCAATGGCTTTTTTTTTTGGCCCCAGACCCAACATGTAGGATCTTAGTTCCCTGAGTAGGGCTTGAACCTGAGCCCCTGCAGTGGAAGCACTGAGTGCTAACCACTAGACTGCCAGGGAAGTCCCCCAGTGACTTAATGAGATGTATGGAAGTTATAAAACAGCATAGCAAAACAATTTGCTATATATCAGCAAAACAATTTGCTTCCTCCTGAGACATTCGTAAATGTCCTTGTGGAGACTGTGGTGGGGTTGGGATTTTGAGATCTGGCAGGTTTTTTCAGCAATGCTCAAACACCACGTTGAGCACTTCTAATGTCTTCAAAGATAGGTTCTTCCTTCTGAGTTGCCCCCAGTCTAGTGGGGAATAAAACGCTGTAATGGCAAGAATTCTCCCTCCTGTCAAGCAAGAGATAGTCCACCAGGCCGAGCAATGTGCCACACGGCCTCTGAGTGGCAGCACCACATTTTGCCAAAGTTAGGGTCACGCTGGAGTCAGGCAAAGTGTCGTTCTCTGAATTTCCAGTTCACTCGAGTCTCAGGTGAGACTCTCCAAGTGACTGTGTGCAGAAAAGACCAACAGAACAATCGATTTTAGTGGATTCTCTGTGTTTACAGTCTGTAAACAAATGGCTATGCTCCAACGGCCTTGTATTCATGGACACTGAAATTTGAATTTCACGTGCCATGAAATATTTTTTCTTTCTTCCAATTTTCTTTCAGCCATTCAAAACTGCACACAGTGGAAGTCATGGCAACCCACTCCAGTATTCTTGTCTGGAGAATCCCTTGGACAGAGGAGCCTGGTGGGCTACGGTCCACAGGATCCCAAAGAGTCGAACACGACTAAAGCAACTTAGCATGCGTGCACGGTGTGGAAGAACTAAGTTCTCATCTACCATGGAAGAAAGTCAATATACAATGCCTAAAATTAGTAAATCAAGATATAGCAGTAGAGGATATTTTTTAAAATGCACACAAACTGTGAAAAAACATATGGCAGGGACTTCTCTGGCAGTCCAGTGGTTAAGACTCTGTGCTTTCAAAAATGAAGACTCCGCCCTTCTGCCTTTTTAATGTGGGTGGCACGGGTTCGATCCCTGGTCGGGGAACTAAGATTCCACATGCTATTCGGCCCAAAGAAAATGACAGGTGGAGTGCCCCCCACCCCGCCAGGATGCCCATTGTAGTTTTGCCCACCCCTGGTGTAGAGGGAAGAAGAGCGACCAGACTTAATTTTATGATGCATGTCTACTATGAACTAGGTGCCAAAAACACCATGATCAGTGGACAGAAAGCACCTTCCATGGGCTGGTGGTGGGCCAAACAGACAGAGAGTGGGGCGCCGGCCCTAGTGGAGCAGGAAGGGCTCCTAACCTGAACGTGGGAGCAGGGAAGGGTGCCACACAAGGGCCTGGTGGACAGGAGGGTCTCATCAAGTAAACGTGTGGGAAGAGAATATTCCAGGTAGAATGTTCTCCACCCTGCTAGAGTCGAAACCTTGCTAGAGTCAGGCAAGTAGGCTTCAGTCTCCTCCTGTGGGTATAATGCCCATGCTCACCTCCCAGACCACCAGTGAGAAAGTGGAGCCAAGAGTGTGATAGAGGGACTTCCCTAGCAGTCCAGTGGTTAAGACTACACGCTTCCACTGTAGGGGGCCCGGGTTCGATCCTTGGCCAGGGAACTAAGATTCCGCATGCCACTCGGTACAGCCAAAAAAAAAAAGTGTGATGAAACATCAATGATGGTTCATTTTCAAGGCGCTGCATTTGCAACTTGAGTGAGCTGGTCTGAATGATCTGCACGATTCCATCCAATCCTGCATTTCAATGAATTCTTGATTTTTATCTTTAGGTAGAGGGATACACTCCTGTTGAGAAATTCTGGGTGCCGTCAAGATTAGTATCAGTAAGTGCCGGCGGTGACCCACCTCATGACAAGTGAACGGGCCCCAAACTGAAGAAATAAGCTGTCCCCTGAGCTTAAAGATGACATCAGTCACGATGACGAGGTCTCCCTCTGGCAGCGGGTAAAAGGGCTGTAGGAAGGACTAACGTTCAACCTCCTCCTCCCTGCCCTCCCAGAACACCCTGAGTTGGCAGCCGTGACAGACGGGCAGGGTCTTAACTTGAGGTTGAGCTGGACCAAGGCAACACCACCACGCAGTTCTTGCTCCGTTGGCCGCGGTGCCTCATGTTCTTGGATCCACTCAGTCCCTTCATTGTAAAAGAAGAACTTCAAGCTTGGGGTTGACCCCTTGACCCTTAAGTGAGAGGCAGTATTTCTCTTCTTGCTCCAAATAAGAAGCAGGAGTTGATTCTCCAACAGTCAGAGGATGAAGCTGCGGCTGACTTTGTTATGATACAGAGTGACGAGCGCAGGAGAGGTGGTGGCAAGCATGACGCTGAAGATGTTCAAGTTTGTCGTGGGATTTATGGCCATTTCTGTAACTCTTTCGTTCCTGTATAGCAACAATTTCAACTTGCCGAAACATCTGCTAGTGGGGAAAATCGCAGACTCTTCAGTGCTTGCAGAGGCCTGTGACATGGTTGTAGCAGGAAAGAAAATCTTGGGTGAAAATATACCAATGACGCCACTGAAAGACATAACTTGCCAACAATACCTGACCCAGAATCACTACATAATGAAACCTCTGTCCAAAGAAGAAGCTGAGTTCCCTCTGGCATATGTCATGGTCATCCACAAAGACTTGGATACATTCCAGAGGCTCTTCAGGGCTGTCTACATGCCTCAGAACGTCTACTGTGTTCACGTGGATGAGAAAGCGACGGCTAAATTTAAAGATGCAGTGGAGCAATTACTGAGCTGCTTCCCAAACGCCTTTCTGGCTTCCAAGATGGAGTCTGTGGTCTACGCAGGAATTTCCAGGCTCCAGGCTGACCTGAACTGCCTGCAAGACCTCATAGACTCGGAGGTCCCGTGGAAATACACCATCAACACTTGTGGGCAAGATTTCCCCCTGAAAACCAACCGGGAGATCATCCAGCATCTCAAAGGATTTAAAGGGAAAAACATCACCCCCGGGGTGCTGCCTCCTCCTCACATTATCAGAAGGACTAAATACAGGCACCTGGAGCAGAGATACAGTTTGTTTTCCTTTATGCTGTGGACTTGGATTAGAAAAATGCCTCCTCCCCATAATCTCACCATTTACTTTGGTTCCGCCTACGTAGCGCTTACAAGAGAATTTGTTAATTTTGTTCTCCGAGACCAGAGGGCTCTTGACTTACTTGAGTGGTCGAGGGACACGTACTCTCCTGATGAGCATTTCTGGGTGACGCTGAACAGGATTCCAGGTATGTGGGACTTGATTCTACATAAAGTCTGGAAGCATTGTGCGTGTATGTGCGTGTGTGTGTGCAAGTATTTTACACTTTGAAACTGTCCTTAATTGTATTACGTATATTCACCTTTGGGCTTCCCTGGTGGCTCCACGGTAAAGAATTCTCGCCTGCAATGCAGGAGACGCAGGTTTGATCCCTGGGTCAGGAAGATCCCCTGGAGGAGGGTATGAGAATCCACTCCAATATTCTTGCCTGGAAAATCCCATGGACAGAGAAGCCTGGTGGGCTACAGTCCATAGGGTCACAAAGAGTTGGACACAACTGAAGTGACTATGCACACACGCATATTCACCTGTGTTTCCAGCTTTATGGACACCCTGTAAATTTTCATGTGTCTGTTGCAATGGAATTCATACAACAGAAGTTAATCGTCTTACATATCAATAAATATACTGTTTGCTTAGAGAAGGTGCCTGCCTATCAAATTTTGACATGGTCATTAAGTCTTTGATATGAAAAGTGAAACTGGTTTTTTTTAATCAATTATAGTATGTTTTCTGTGAAAATCTCTCAATCACGTCCAACTCTTTGCAATCCCATGGGCTGAATGGTCCATGGAGTTCTCCAGGCCAGAATACTGGAGTGGGTAGCCTTTCCCTACTCCAGGGGATCTTCCCAACCCAGGGATCAAACCCAGGTCTCCCACATCGCAGGCAGATTCTTTACCAGCTGAGCCACAAGAGAAGCCCAAGAATACTGGAGTGGTAGCCTATCCCTTCTCCAGCAGATCTTTCCTACCCAGGAATTGAAACAGGTTCTCCTGCATTGCAGGTGGATTCTTCCAGTTATTTGTGATGTGGGTTATTCATTATGGTTTCATTTTACGTGAATTTGAATTGCTCAAGTTGAAAAAGTTTGAGGTATGAAAAATGTCAACAAAATTTCTATAAGAACAATGTGAAATAATTCAGCCTTTCCAAATCAAATTTTTTTAATTGACCAGAACTTTCCAGAATTCCAGACTGTCAGACAAATGAACCGTAGACCACACTTGGGCCTGGCCATGTGGCGGCCTCACTTTGGTGAATGGAAACCTGCCATCCTCTGTGCTCTGTGCTCTAGGCTTGCAAGAGTCAAGAACTCACCCTTTGTGCAGAATCTGAAAACCCTGTACTAGTTATTGATGAGCAGAATATTAAAATAATTTTTTTTCTTCGGACTTCCTTGGTGGTCCAGTGGTTGGGAATCTTCTTTCCAAAGCAGGGGATGCAGGTTCGATTCCTGATTGGGGAACTCAGATCCCACGTGCCAAGGGGCGACTAAGTGCACGCCCCACAACTACTGAGCCAGCACGCTGCGACTAAGACCCAATGCAGCCAAATAAATAAATAATAATTTAAAAATTTTTTTCTTACTATAGAATACAATCCTATTGTAGAAAATCTGAGAAATAAAGAAAAGTCTGTATGTAAAAACTAAGAAAATTTTAAAAAGCAAAAGTTATACATTACACAAATTGAGAAATAATTGCCGTGCATATATACTGGGTAATTGCATTCTTTTTCATGGTATGGATGTACTAGAATTTGCTTAACAATTCCTCAGCTGTTGAGCATGTGTTTTCCAGTTTTTTCACTATGGAAAATGCTATTGCAATTAATGCTGGGAAGTGTCAAAACTAAGTCACACCTTTTCACTTATGGCTTTGTGAGGTGTCAGCATTTCCGCTTCCGGAATGAACTCAGACCCAACTCTGTTAAAGGTCACTCCAGATCTGAGGCTACAGGGTTTCCTGCCTGGGACTAAATTTGAGGGTGAACTTTAAGCACAAAGAATCTGGAAAGAGGACTCCCTGGTGCTCTGGTGGCTAAGACCCCACACTTCCTGGAGTTTTAGGGGTCTGGGTGCCAACCCTGCTCTGGGAACTAGATCCCACATGCCGCAGCTAAGACCTAATGAAACCAAATAAATAAAATAAAATTTAAAATAAATATTAAAAAAAAAAGAATCTGTGAAGAAAATTCAGAAGTTCTTTCTCTAGGAAAAGCAAACTTCTGCATGGGTAAATTGAACGGTAGTCTCAGGAAAGTTGTGATTTAGTTGCTCAATCGTGTCTGACTGTAGCCTGTCAAGCTTCCCTGTCCAAGGGATTTCCTAGGCAAGAATACTGGAGTGGGTTGCCATTTACTTCTTCAGGGGATCTTCCTGACCCAGGGATAGAACCCGAGTCTCCTACATTGGCATGGGCCCTATTTTGAGTGTCCTAGTGGGAGACGCAGTTATGTCAAGGACAGTTATCTCCTCCATGGCGACATCTTACAACATTTCTGAAGTTGGAAGTGTTAGATTCAAAGCTTTCAGGACTCTGTAGGGGAGGGTAAGCCGGTGTTGGATAACAGTAACTTGAGACTCCAAGACTCCAGCTTATTTTAAGTCTTAGTCTTTGCGACTCTGAAGGACAGGCCTTTGGGACTGGGACTGAGGCAAACAGAACGTTAAGCTTCCACATTCCAGCTTTTGTTATTCTGCGTTTAAATACCAGCGTAAACTCCAATAACGGCCTCCATCATACGCGAAGGAGAAGATTCAAACTAGCGTGCTCCCAGGCAACTTTATCCTCCCGGCAATGGAGAGAGATAGAAAGGGGTCAATTTGCTAGAAAACTACTGAGGGAAGAGGTTTTCTGGAAACATCACCTCTTTTTTTAAAACTGAAGTATAGTTGATTTACATGTTCTTTTAGTTTCTGGTACATGGCAAAGTGATTCACTTATATATATTCTTTTTTCAGATTCTTTTCTGTTGTAGGTTATTACCAGATACTTCCCAGGTGGCACAGTGGTAAAGAGCCCGCCTGCCAATGCAGGAGATGTAAGAGATGTGGGTTCAATCCCTGGGTAGGGAAGATCCCCTGGAGAATGAAATAGCAACCCACCCCATTATTCTTGCTCAGAAATCCCATGGACAGAGGAGCCTGGTGGGCTACAGCGGGCTCATAGGGCTGCAAAGAGCTGGACTCGACCGAGCAACTAGGCACACAACCCTGAGCTGCTCTTCATCTGTCAGCTCTTGGCCTCAGCTTTGCATTATACCAATGATATGTAATGGACTGTTTTGGCAAGAACCAGCTTTGGGCTTTCCTGGTGGCCCAGTGGTTAAGACTCCGAGCTTCCATTGCAGGGGATGTGGGTTCCATCCCTGGGTCAGGGAAGATCCTGCACGCTGCCTGGTGCAGCCAAAGAGAAAAAGAAAAGAGCCAGCTTTTTCTTACATTTCCTGCTACTCTATTTCCAGGGATTTTGTATCAAAAAACTGCAACCTTCCCCACCTCCATCCCTCACTCTTTTCTTCCCAATGGCTTTCCCTGGAAGTCTGAAATTCACTCTGACGTCTGTGGCCACTCTCTGGCTGGATGCTTTCTGTATGTTACTTCTGGAATCTTCCAGCTGCACCCGGACGTTGATGTCGGAAAAAACCCAGACTCAGAAGCATGGGTGATTTGCTTGGGAGGAAGCCAGCCTTGGAGGTCCCTGAATGAGAGCAGGGGTTGTTTTCTCAAATTTACTCCGGAGGAAGCAGAGCAGTGTGAGATCAAATGGCTTTCTCAGAAGCGCTGGGCTGTCAAGAGTGGCTTTGACTCAACTGGAGACCTTCCTGCCTACAATCCAGGCTGTTACTCACCACTCTTTCTCAACCACACGCGGGGCTATTTTAAGTCCTGGTGCTTCAGACTATTTCCTGTGGCTAATAAAAAAACCAAACCCCCAAAAGAGATGAAGGTAAAGCAGAGTACAGAGTTTAGTATAGTAAACGTATAGACAAACAGAGAAAGAGGAGGGAGAGAAAAGAGAAAGAAGATGGACAGAGAAGAGAGTCTGGCCAGAGACAGAGCTGGAAAAAAAGACAAAATGTGACGTTAAAACCATTTTAACCCAGGTTGCTCTTTCTCTGTGACCTCTGGGGACTCAGACAAAGTTTCCACTTGGTATCCCTGGTTTCTCACTTGGGCACAGAGGTGCTGTCAAAATGAAAGGAATATGTGAAAAGTGCTTTGGGTACTGGTGTGTGGAGTAACCACAGCTGTACAAACAGGGCTCTTCTCTCTGTTCCCTTTCTACAGTCAGCTGTGGAGATTAAACTTTCAGTGCAGTTTTCTTAGGATGAAAATGAGTTTATGACTGGAGTGGGAATTTGTAAGAGTGAGCGTTATATAGAAATAAGCAAGTATGGGTTGAATTCTAGGACTTCATCATACAGTTCAGTTCAGTTCAGTCGCTCAGTCGTGTCTGACTCTTTGCAACCCCATGAATCGCAGCACGCCAGGCCTCCCTGTCCATCACCAACTCTTGGAGTTCACTCAAACTCATGTCCATTGAGTCTGTGATGCCATCCAGCCATCTCATCCTCTGTCGTCTCCTTCTCCTCCTGCCCCCAATCCCTCCCAGCATCAGGGTCTTTTCCAATGAGTCAACTCTTCGCATGAGGTGGCCAAAATATTGGAGTTTCAGCTTTAGCATCAGTCCTTCCACTGAACACCCAGGGCTGATCTCCTTTAGGATGGACTGGTTGGACCTCCTTGCAGTCCAAGGGACTCTCACCCAGCCATTTATTGAGTAACTGAGCCACAAGTCTGCCCTGGCTGACGACTTCTCCAGAATTCTAACCTACTCAGTCGGTGCCTCCAACTTAGAATTTGGGGTATCAGTTTTGACCTGGGATTTGCCTGGTTGCCATTTCCTTCCTGGGATTTTCCTGGTTGAGTTCTGCCTGCCCATGCGGGGGACACAGGTTCAATCCCCGGTCTGGGAAGATTCCACGTGCCGAGGTGACTAAACCCATGCGCCACAGCTATTGAGCCCACGCTGTGCAACTACCGAAGCCCACCCACCTAAGCCTGTGCTCTGCAACAAGAGAACTCAGGAGATGAGAAGCCCGTGCCCCGCAATGAAATGCAGCCCCTATTCGCCGCAACTAGAGAAAGCCTGTGCACAGCAGCGAAGACCCAGTACAGCCAAAAATTAATTAATTAAAACATAGTTTTTGACCCAATATTCAAACTGAGGGAAAGGATTGCCGTTCTTTTTCGTCACTTATTACCATCCCTTCTACAATCTTGTGTAAATGGCAAGAGCATCCTGCCCAGAATTCGGAAGAATGGTGAGTGGTGTCGTGCAAAAGGGCCTCAGGAAAACCAGCATCTACCATGTGACCACCAGGAGAGTAAACATCAGAGAGCACTGGAGTAGTGCAAAAAAAAAAAAAAAGATCGACACTAATAATGTCTAGCATTGTCAAAATCCTTCTGATTTTAAGGATTTGGGGTTAGGATTCCACTGCAGCCAAGTGCCAATTTTTAAACGTTCTTCCCCTTGTAACTTTAAACTCAGGGAGTTGTAGGGACTTCAAAGACTGGAGGTCCAGGGGCTAAGAATCCACCTTGCAATGCAGGGGACACAGGTTCAATCCCTGGCCAGGGATCTAAGATCCCACTTGCCACGGAGCAGTTAGGTAAGCCCAAGAGCTGCAACAGAAGATCCCGCATGATGCAGAGAAGACTTGGCAGCCAAATAAAAAAACAATATTAAAATAACAAAAAAATAAATAAATAAATAAATAACAACAACAATAATAGCAAACTTGGGGAGTTGTAAATTCAGGGTAGAACGGGCAAGTAATTAGAGATGCTTTTATGCATGAAATCTCTGGAGAAATGGAACTGTGCCAAGAATGAGGAGAGCCAAAGCAAAGAAAGGGAGAGTTCATGTCATCATCTGCATGTATGAGGAGAAAAAGTTATACAAACTATTCAACTCATTTTGAAAGCATAATTAGACATAGATGCCTCCATTTTTGACCCCTGAGGGGCCTTTCTGCACATGTGCAGTCAAGGAGATCTCCTTGACCTCCAGGATGAAGACTGGTCATCATCTTCTCACTCAAGCAGATTTCAGCTCCTCTCTGCTCCTGTCTTTATCTCTGCCATGAAGCACCAACTGGAGACAAGCTCCCGCTGCCCAGCCTGGGGTCCAGCTGTCTCCAGTCTCAGCCCCACTCATGGTTGGAGGGGGCCGTGAACCCTTGATACATTTTTCTCATTGTATTCCCACGACTGACTTATGAAGGTGATAAAATTATTCTCATGTTTTACAGATAAGGGAACTCCTTTGGGAAGGTTTATAGGTATATGGAATCTGAGAACCTTCTCTCCTTCAGTTCTGTGGTTGTTTAGTTACTAAGTCATGTCTGACTCTTTTGTGATCCCATGGCTCTAGCCCAACAGTCTTCTCTGTCCATGGGATTCTTCAGGCAAGAATATGGAGCAGGTTACCATTTCCTCCTTCGGGGGATCTTCCCAACCAAGAGATCAAATCCATGTCTCCTGTGTCTCCTGCATTGGCAGACAAATTCTTTACCACTGAGCCACCTGGGCTTAGATGAGATAAACTTGATATTCACTAACTTCAGCTTTAGGCCCTATGCAATTTGGGAGTTATAATGGGCTGCTAGGCTTTTAGGAGTATTTTTTTATGTAAATGTATTTTTTAAAAAATATTTATTCATTTGCCTGCATCAGGTCTTAGGTGCAACACTTGAGACCTGGCATAGAACCCATGTCCCCTGCGTCGCGTGACAGATTCTTAACCACTGGACCACTGGGAAGTCCCTGTTTGGGTTTTTTTTTTTTTTAATTAGCTTTTATTCATCTTAGTGTAGTAAGTCAGGTGGTGAGGTTCGCTTGCTAATGTGCCTTTTTAAAGACCTTACCTCATAGCAGAGAAAATTAAGTGCTGGAAAGAATGGCTCAACAGCCAGTCATACGCCATGCTTTATGGCATAGCCAGCCAATATGGAGAGGGGGGCGTGTGTGGAAAAAGACAAGGTGAGGTGATTAATTTTTAAGTACTAAATATTTATTGACAGATTATCTCTCCAGGCAGTGTTCACGTGCTCGGGACCGATGCTTGTAACTTGGCAGTGCTGTTTAAGCAAACAAACTCAGTCAGTTGAATGCAATGATTAACAGGAAGTCTGGGAGCTGACACAGTTGCCAACCTTCTGGCTGAGAGAAGAGGTCGGGGTTAAAGTCTGAGAGCGGTGACTTGCAGAAAGGTCCCTTCACCCCTCACTGATTTTCCTGTAGGGAAGGGTGGACACACTGGGGTCAGAACCTCCCTGGGGCAACTTGTTTTTTGTGTGTGTATAAACGGGTTGCAAGATGAGACGGGGGAGGAGACAGAGCAAAGCAAATCGCTAAGAGTTCCTTCAGAAACGTGTTGGAGAAAGGTGGAAAAGCAGCACCGTGGGGAATGCAGAGGAAAGGAAGACGGAAAAAGGACAAGCAGGATCAGCTGGAAGGTCGCGGAGCGGCCGGTCAGAGCTGCGTCCACCTAGAGGATGGCTATGGATTTCGGAGAAAATGTAAGTTAAGTCTGTCTACCCTCTGACCAGATGTCCCAAGAGACATTCTACTCATTTCCTGGGTTTGAATGATGGGCTTTTGGAAGCGTTGTCTTTTCTGTGTGTCTCTGGTCACGGCCCTGATTTTTGTGTTTGTTTGCAACAACAAGTTAGGGGAGAACAAAAATTTCCTTCAAGCTTCCATATCCAATGCTTCACTGTTATCAGAAGTCTGTCACCAGATTTTTAAGGGGAAGAGTTTTTGCCCTAAAAAGAATGCATTGAGGAGTACCTTCAGTGAAACCACCTGTCATGAGTACGTGGCTCAGAGTCACTACATAACAGAAACACTCTCTGAAGAAGAGGCTGGCTTCCCCTTGGCTTATGTGATGACCATCCACAAAGACTTCGGCACTTTTGAGAGACTCTTCAGGGCTATTTACATGCCCCAAAATGTCTACTGCGTTCACGTGGACAAAAAGGCGACAGACACATTTAAAGGCTCGGTGAAGCAGTTACTGAGCTGCTTCCCAAATGCTTTTCTGGCTTCCAAGATGGAGCCCGTGGTCTACGGTGGGATTTCCAGGCTCCAGGCTGACCTGAACTGCATGAAAGATCTTGTGGCCTCAGAGGTGCCGTGGAAATACATCCTCAACACCTGTGGGCAAGATTTCCCCTTGAAAACCAACAGGGAGATCGTTCAGTATCTGAAGGGATTTAAAGGGAAAAACATCACCCCCGGGGTGCTGCCTCCAGCTCACGCAATTGGGCGGACTAAGTATGTCCACCACGAGCTATTAAACCAAAAAAATTCCTATGTGATTAAAACTACGAAATTGAAAACACTGCCTCCTCACAACATGACCGTTTACTTTGGCACTGCCTATGTGGCCCTCACAAGGGAATTCGCAAACTTCGTCCTTCACGACCCGCTGGCGCTTGACTTATTGTCCTGGTCCAAGGACACGTACAGTCCTGACGAACATTTCTGGGTCACACTCAATAGGATTCCTGGTATGTACATCTCTTGACTTTTGTTATGAATTAACATCTCATGGCCAATACTGAATAAACCACTAAAAAATAAGTTTTTAAAAATTAACACCTTCGTAAAGATCTTTCTTCATGTGAGTTCGATCCCTGGGTCAGGAAGATCCCCTGGAGGAGGGCTTAGCAAGCCACTCCAGTATTCTTGCCTGGAGACTCCTGTGGACAGAGGATCCTGGTGGGCTGCAGTCCATAGGGATGCTAAGACTCGACTGCAGTGACTTAGCACACATTCACAGTTTCAAATGTTCATTAAAATATCTTTATGTCAGCTCTGCTCACAGAGTGGGTAGTGTAATTCATCTTCATTTTGTGTTGTTGTTGTTCAGTCACTAGTGTCTGACTTTTCTACAACCTACCCCATGGACTGTAGCCCCCCGGGCTCCTCTGTCCATGGTATTTCCCAGGCAGTGGGTTGCCATTTCCTTCTCCAAGGGATCTTCCCTAGCCAAGGATCAAACCCATGTCCCCTGCATCTGCTGCTTTGCAGGTGGATTCCTTACCACTGTGCCACCTAGGAAGCCCAAAGATTCCTAGACCGATCGATGTCTTTATTTTATAGACAAAGAAGCTTCAGTGTGGTTGCATGACCTGGTGGGCTGCCGTCCATGGGGTCGCTAAGAGTTGGACACGACTGAGCGACTTCACTCTCACTTTTCACTTTCCTGCATTGGAAAAGGAAATGGCAACCCACTCCAGTGTTCTTGCCTGGAGAATCCCAGGGACAGGGAAGCCTGGTGGGCTACCGTCTATGGGGTCACACAGAGTTGGACACGACTGAAGTGACTTAGCAGCAGCAGCAGCAGGCAAATGCACCAATTGTACCAGGTCGCCTAAGCCTGCTGCTGCTAAGTCACTTCAGTCGTGTCCAAACTCTGTGCGACCCCATAGACGGCAGCCCACCAGGCTCCCCCGTCCCTGGGATTCTCCAAGCAAGAACACTGGAGTGGGTTGCCATTTCCTTCTCCAATGCATGAAAGTGAAAAATGAAAGTGAAGTCGTTCAGTCGTGTCTGACTCTTAGTGACCCCATGGACTGCAGCCTACTAGGCTCCTCCATCCATGGGATTTTCCAGGCAAGAGTACTGGAGTGGGGTGCCATTGCTTTTAAGGTGATTTCCCAAATTAGTTGTTCGGTTGTTCCTAAATCAACTTCACCTTTCCTTGGTCCAAGTTCTAAATGCCTTAAATAATCTCCAATTGTTTACAGTGAACTAATTTCAGTTCTGCTAGTTCAATTGGAAATAAAAATTCAGATTCCTAGTTCAAAGGAAAACTAACTTGAATCAACATAAGGATTAGGGTCATGGCTTCTTCAGATTAGTGGTTCAGCCCTAGATACATATTAAAGGCTCCTGGAGCTTGTAAAAATACATTTCCTGATTTCCTGGGTGGATGTGAACTTCAGTATTTGTTCAGCCTCCAGGAAATTCTCAGGAACAGTCAAGGCTGTGAAGCACTGTGGATGCTTATTTTTGATGTTAGTACACAAAGCTTGTTAGACTTAAAATGCTTTTTAAATCGATGGTTTTCCCAGAGCAGGAATGAGTAATGTTGTAATGATAAAAGAAATCAAGACAAGGACCTAGTGTATAGCACGGGGCAATGTCTTGTAATAACTTGTATTGGAAAATGATCTGAAAAAGCTTTCCCGGTGGCTTAGCAGTAAAGAATCTGCCTGTAGTACAGGAGACACAAGTTGAGTTCCTGGGTTGAGAAGATCCCCTGGAGGAGGGCTGGGCAATCCACTCCAGTATTCTTGCCTGGAGAATCCCATGGACAGAGGAGCCTGGTGGGCTACCGTCCATGGGGTTTCATACATATATGTGTGTGTGTATGGTCAGTTGCTTCACTTGTGTCCGGTTCTTTGCAACCCTATAGATATATATATCACTTTGCTGTATACTTGAAACTAGAACAACACTGTAAATCAACTATATTTGAATAAATTTTTTTAATTAAGAAAAAAATTAAATGACCTCTTTTGGCAGAGATCACAATCAAAAAAGAAATCAGGGCTCAAGAAAGTGAAGTGAAGGAACTTCCCTGGTGGTCCCGTGGTTAAGAATCCGCCTCCCAGTGCAGATATGGTTCAATTCCTGGTTGGAGAACTAAGATCCCACATGCCTTGGGGCAACTAAGCCTGTGAGCCACAACTAAGACCCAACTAAGTCATGATGTGGCCAAAAATAATAAAATTTTAAAAAGAAACTGAACTGGAGGAGTCATGACCATTTAGCTGTTCACGTGGAGTTGTAGTACCCAGAGTAAGGGAAGGAAAAGCCCCACTTGTCTCTTACGTGTTGCTTGGACCACATACTATGTAGACCGTTTCCATGGATCTGGGATTAGAATAGTGAACAAACCTAAGGGATGTTTGGAAGCCGAGGCTGGAGAAATAGTGTCAAGGAAACTCATTTATCAAGTGTTGGACAGATGGCCTGTGAGTCTCTTTCACTCTGGAGCCCATGAGTCTAACTAATGATTCTAATCAATTTATTGAACAGAAATTCTGCGTCCTCAGCATGATTTATCTATTGGAACTAGATTGTTAAATCTCTGGTAAAGACCAGCAGTTACAGGTCAGCGAGACAATGGAAAACAAATGGACAGCTCCATGCCTTTCAAAACGTTTCAAGGAAGGAGCCTTTAGAATTGCTTCTGTGTTATGTGTCCAGAGGATCCTTGTTAGAGGCCTTCACTGGGCCAGCCAACTCTTACAAGACCTGAGGCAGGCCTGCGAGTAGGGCTTGTTGGTGAGGAGGTGAGGGAACTAGAAACTTAAGTGGCTGTCTTGTTTAATGGCTCCTCCTGCTATGTGAACATCTGGGTCATTTCTGTTTCAAGGATCCTTCTTTGCTGAGTTTGTTGGCTATTTGTTTTGGACATTTTAAGATTGTTCTAATTAACTGCAGTGATGGTGGGTGTGTTAGGATTCTCAAGTAATAGGACAGGGACTTCCCTTGTGGTCTCGTGGTTAAGAATTTAAGCTTCCATGGCGGGGGTGGGCACAGGTTCAATCCCTGGTTGGGGAACTAAGATCCCACATGCCAAGTGGTGTGGCCAAAAAGTTAAAAAAATCAGAAGAAGAAGCAATAGGACAGAAAAAAAGATCTCCTGGATGAAATGGCCTTGTGGGGATGTAGTACACCATCTGAGAGAAGTGCAGTGTGAGCCACATAGGTAATTTTCCATCTTTCGCGGCTGCATTATAGAAACAAGAATGAGTAGGTCAAGTGACTTTGAATCATGTATTTTATTGAACCCAATATAACTCAAATACCAAAGGTGCCCATGGCTGGCGGCTCCTGGGAAGCACAGAGCAGGCAGCCGGGTGTCCTCCCCGCTCAGGGAAGAACAGTCAGACAGCAGCAGGGCAGTCCTAGCGACTTGGAGAAGCATCAGCATCTTCATCTCTGGTTCTCCGTCCTTACCTAAGAGTCTTACCTCTGCTTCAGGGCTTCTTCTTGCTCATGAGCCCGGCGGGTTCTACTTTCAACACCTTCCCCTTGTGTCTCCAGCCAGATTCTGGGCCGCTCTGTTGATGGAAATTCCTCCCTGTCTCCTTCAGATGTTTGTTCTCAGAGAGTCTCGCTGTGTGGGTCCTGAAGTCACTGGATAGGGAGCATCCCTGTTTGCATCCCGGCCACTTCCTGGGCAGCAGGTGACCCCTCTGTAGATGCGCTGCCTTTCATTGAGGCTCCCAACCATTCAGGTCAGGTGGGGCCAGCGGGGCAGGGTCACATGGTTTCAAACACAAGGCAAGCCGTGGTCCTAATACACAGTAAGACCATTCAGCAGCAGCCAGTCCTCCGGAAACCTCTCAGAAGTGAGGGTTCCTGCACAGCCCGCTCAGGCGAAGGGGCCCACAAGGACAGATGTGCTCCAGAAAGAGCGTTCACAGGTGCCTTAAAAGATGCTGTCCAACGGATGTCACCAGCTGTTGTGAAATGAGGGTTCCTGACCTTCCTCCGTCTTCACCCCGCTTCTCTCCCAACTCTGTCCTGCGCCTTCCATTCCTTAACCCAGGTCACACCAAGGTGGCAGCCTTTCAGTTCCCCATTGGCCTCAGCCATGGCTGATTTCCAGTTAGGACAGAGATCCTTTTATGGGCCAGAGGTGCCAGTTCACCACCTCCTGTTTGCTTCCAAGTTATAGATCATGTGCTCCTCCCGTCGGCATGGTTCTGCCCTGAGCAGGAACTTTTGGTGGGTTAGTTTTATTCATCACATGCTCTTGGGATTTAAAGATTTTGAAACTGACCAACGGTTTTGGCCTCACTTGCAACAAAGGAATATTTCTCATTTGATTCAGTGGGAGCTTATTTCAAATTAATATTAATGAATGAATGAATGAAAAGAGTCTTTTCTCATTCTGAAAAAAATCTCACAGAAAAAGAAAAAGCTGAGAGCAGGTTTCATTGGAGATGGGAGGAAAAAAAGAACAACAAGAAATCAAAAAGGGAAGGTATAGAGAAAAGAAGAAAATTGGAGATTGTGGGCTTGGAAGACAGATTTTATTCGCTTTTCATTTTTCCCTTGGAGAACCAGCCGATGGACCCGCCCTGCTGGTATTTTCTGCCGTGTATGTGCCCCTGTGCCCTTGAAAAGGGAGGCTTGTTGAGTTTCTGCTGTAAAGTCCACACTGGCCTGACTCCATCTTTATTGGAGGCTGGCTAGTTGCTTTAGTCTCTTTATATGTACAGATGCTGTGCTGAGGTGCCAAGTGCTGAAACCTTGAGAGAAGCAGGAAGAATCAGTCTAAATAAAGCTGCTTCTGGGAACTCACAGCTTCACAGCCCCCCCCCAGGGATTTGGCTGGGATCTTGCTATCTCCAGAGGAAATTTATGCTTCTCAAACACATTATGCTCACAAAGCTTCCAGGATCACTGGGTGTAGGGGCAGACTTGTTGGGGAAGGACAGTTGGGGGACAAGTTTTATTAATAGCTTGAACAATCTCTTTTTTTGTATCTGTTGAAATATAGACTTTTGTCATAGGAAAAGAAATCAGCAAGTTGGGATACATGCGAGTTATTTTTCAAGGAAATACCATCTTTCCTCAAAAAAATAAAAAATAAAAAATAGAACTACCATACAATCCAGCAATCCCACCACTGGGTATTTATCCAAAGAAAACAAAAATACTAACTCAAAAACATGCATTAATATATACCCCATCTTCATTCCTGCATTATTTATTATAGCCAAGATATGGAACCAAGCTAAGTGCCCATCAATAGATGAATGGATAAAGAAGATGTGGTTTACACACACACACACACACACACACACACTCAGCAATAAAGAAGAATGAAATCTTGTCATTTGTAATAACATGGGTAGACCTAGAGAGTACTACGCTGAATGAAAAGAGTCAGGTAGAGAGAAAAATACCAGAGGATTTCACTTATATGTGGAATCTAAAAAACAAAAAAAACAGAAATGGAGTTGTCGATACAAAGAACAAACAAATGGTTGGCAGAGGCAAGGGGGTTGGAGGTAGAACTAGGTGAAGGATACTAAAAAGTACAAACTGGGACTTCCCATGTGGTCCAGTGGCTAAGATTCCATGCTCTCAATGCTAGAGGCCCAGGTTAGATCCCTGGCCAGGGGACTAGATCCCCTGTGCCACAAGTAAGAGTTTGCACGGCGATACTAAGACCCGGCATAGCCTAAAAATATAAATAAATATTTTAAAAGAGAAAAAAGAGGTACAAACTTCCAGTTGCAAGATAAATGAGTCACAGGTAGGGAAGGTACAGAGCTACAGGGTGGGGAACAAAGCCAATAATAATGTAATGTCTTCGGTGGTGACAGATGGCAATAGCCCCTTGTGGAGATTACTCTGAAATGTATAAACGTATTAATAGCAAATCACTGTGTTGTGTGACAGGAACTAGCACAGGTCAAGAATCCATCAAAAACAAACTCAAAGGGAAAGAGATCAAATTTATGGTTACCAGAGGGAGGGGATATTGGATGAAGACAGTCAAAAGGTACAAACTTCCAGTTACAAGATAAATAAGGATTGCAGCGTATGTCATACTTAATATAATTAACTCTGCTATACTGGAGTAGTAGCCTTTCCCTTCTCCAGGGGATCTTCCCAACCCAGGGATTGAACCCAGGTCTCCCACATTGCAGGCAGATTCTTTACCAGCTGAGCCACAAAAGCAGCCCAAGAATACTGGAGTGGGTAGCCTATCCCTTCTCCAGGGGATCTTCCCTACCCAGGAACCAAAGCGGGGTCTCCTGCATTGCAGGCAGATGCTTTACCAACTGAGCTCCCTGGGAAGCCTGTAGAGTCAGCGGTGGCTCCCAATTTGTTGGCGGGATTTAAAAGCAGACAGTCCTGGCTTTGCCACCTACAATCTGTGTCATTTGGGGCAAAATGTCTAATTTCTCTGATTTGTCATCAAAACATCACCTTGTCAGACTGTAGGAAGAATTAGATTGCACACAAATTGTACCTGGGATGTTGTAGGAGCTTATTAACTCTTCCAAGAGAGGGAGAACAAAAAAGAACTTCTTAGATGCTGCTTTTTGAAGTTTTAGTGTTAGGATTCTAAAATTTCTGTGTGTGACCAAAAAAAAAAAAAGTGTTTTTGAAGGCACAGGGATATTTTTTTTTACTAGAAATTGGACATGCAGCCCACAGAGGTCACCATTCAGCTGTTGCTTTTATTAGCAGGGTCATGTGAGTGGGGTCTGAAGTGGCTGCTTTCTCTTTCCTCTTATTAGGAAGTGGCATTCTGAGCCGAGTCCAGGGCCTCTGACGCTGCCAAGTTTCTGTCATCCTAGCTCTGTCGGAAGACAGACAGTCTCCAGGCCCTTGCTCACACTGCCCCTTCGTTCTGAAATGCTCTTTTGTCGCTCATTCTGGAATGTTCGCCCGATCTAGTTGAAATAGCCTCAGTTCGCGTTGAAAGGTCACTTACTTCCTCAGGGAAGTTTCTCTGCTCCCCGCCCCTCCCACAGAAGCCGCCACCCCCACCCACCCACTTGACTGCTGTCCTAGGGTGACCCCCACAGCATCTCACTGGTCCCCCCTCAACCCCGCCTCCCTGCCCCACCCTCACCTCCTGCACCCCAAAAGGGAGAGCATGAACTGGATGACTGACACCAGCCCTTGGACTTCTGGCCTAACTTCCTCCTCCCGCTGGGCTCCAGCAGAATGTTGAGTGAGGAGCCATTGAATGGGCGATGATAGTGTAGTCTTCCCCTTCTCTTCAGTGTCATTTTTTCTCCAAGTGATGGAAATTCTCCTTCCGTTTGGCAGAAAGTTCAGTCTGCTATTTTCAGTCTAATTCAGTTTTTACGTCCTGCCTCTGGCTCCACCCCCTTTTCCAAAGGGCAGACATCCTTAGCACCTAGGCCAAATCCACCAGAAAACTTGAGTGCAGTGGGTCTGTGGGAGTCAGCAGTTACCTGAGACCGAGCTCACCTCGCGTCAGCCTCTGTATCATGGCAGTGATGGAAACTGTTTTAGTTCAAGTCTTAGAAAATCAAAATCAACCATTAGGGGAATTTGCCAGTTGTACCAACCCTGAGAGGCTCTGATTAAAACTATCCAGAAAATGTAGGTAGGTGCTTTACTTTGCTACCACTTGAATTCCTGGTAGAGTTGCTAAGCCCCAAGCCGACCTCTTTCCTCTCGGTCAGCTTTTCCCCTGAGGCCTCTCTTTGCCTGAAGAAATTCTGATTATCTTTGAGAGCTGTACTGAGCTCTGTGTACTGAGCACCCACCACCCATGGGTAGAGTTTGTCCTCTGGACTCTTTTGCTCCTGCTGGTATCCTTATCTTCTTAAGGGTTTATTGTTGTTCCAGTATCTGTGGAGACAGAGTGAAGAGTCCTAGAGGGTTAGAGGGACATTTTTGTCTTTATGAGCCTCGACCACACACTGCTGAGTGTCATACTGAATATGATTCACCTATTGTGCTACTATAAAATAAATGTGGCATTAAAACAGGCAGGACAGGGGCAGGGCACAACCTTTAAAAAAAATGAAGGAGCTGTTGAGAACAGAACATAAACTGGCTAGAACCCCAACGTGGTTAGGCCCAAGAAGGTGGAAGGTTTGATTTCCACTGAACCTTGAGCTTCCTTGTAATACATTAGCTAAATGACACACCTATAGACACCATGACAGTTCCAAGGTCAACCATAAAAGTGTTCAGTTCAGCTCAGTTGTTCAGTCATGTCCGATTCTTTGCGACCCCGTGAACCGCAGCATGCCAGGCCTCTCTGTCCATCACCAACTCCCGGAGTCCACCCACACCCATGTCCACTGAGTTGGTGATGCCATCCAACCATCTCATCCTCTGTCGTCCCCTTCTCCCCCTGCCCTCAATCTTTCCCAGCATCAAGGTTTTTTCCAATGAGTCAGTTCTTCACATCAGGTGGCCAAAGTATTGGAGTTTCAGCTTCAACATCAGTCCTTCCAATGAACACCCAGGACTGATCTCCTTTAGGATGGACTTGTTGGATCCTCGCAGTCCAAGGGACTCTCAAGAGTCTTCTCCAACACCACAGTTCAAAAGCATCAATTCTTTGGCACTCAGCTTTCTTTATAGTCCAACTCTCACATCCATACATGACCACTGGAAAAACCATAGCCTTGACTAGACGGACCTTTGCTGACAAAGTTATGTCTCTGCTTTTTAATATGCTGTCTAGGTTGGTCATAACTTTCCTGCCAAGGAGTAAGTGTCTTTTAATTTCATGGCTGCAATCACCATCTGCAGTGATTTTGGAGCCCCGAAAAATAAAGTCTGACACTGTTTCCACTGTTTCCCCATCTATTTGCCATGAAGTGGTGGGACCGGATGCCATGATCTTAGTTTTCTGAATGTTGAGCTTTAAGCCAACTTTTTTCACTGTCCTCTTTCACTTTCACCAAGAGGCTCTTTAGTTCCTCTTCACTTTCTGCCATAAGGGTGGTGTCATATCTGAGGTTATTGATATTTCTCTCAGCAATCTTGATTCCAGCTTGTGCTTCATCCAGTCCACCATTTCTCATGATGTACTCTGCACATAAGTTAAATAAACAGGGTGACAATATACAGCCTTGATGTACTCCTTTTCCTATTTGGAACCAGTCTGTTGTTCCATGTCCAGTTCTAACTGTTGCTTCCTGACCTGCATACAGATTTCTCAAGAGGCAGGTCAGGTGGTCTGGTATTCCCATCTCTTTCAGAGTTTATTGTGACCAGTTCCTGGAAATCTCTGCCCCTTCCCCAAATTTGCTGGTGTTTTCAGTTGCTAAGTCCTGTCCAACTCTGAGACCCCCTGGACGGCAGCACACCAGGCTTCCCTGTCCGTCACCAACTCCCAGAGCTTTCTCAAACTCATGTCCATTGAGTCAGTGATGCCATCCAACCATCTCATCCTCTGTCATCCCCTTCTCCTCCTGCCTTCAATCTTTCCCAGCATGAGGATCTTTTCCAATGAGTCGGCTCTTCTCATCAGGCCACAGTATTGGAGCTTCAACTTCAGCATCAATCCTTCCAATGAATATTCAGAGTTGATTTCCTTTAAGATTGACTGATTTGATATTTTTGCTGTGCAAGAAACTCTCAAGACTCTTCTCCAGCACCACAGTTCGAAGGCATCAGTTCTTCAGCACTCAACCTTCTTTATGGTCTAACTCTCACATCTGTACATGACTACTGGAAAAAACCATAGTTTTGACTATATGGACATTTGTTGGCAAAGTGGTGTCTGGTTTTTAATTCGCTGTCTAGGTTTGTCATAGCTTTTCATCCAGGGAGCAAGTATCTTTTAATTTCAGGCTGCAGTCACTGTCTGCAGTGATTTTGGGGCCCAAGAAAATAAAGTCTGTCACTGTTTCCATTTTTTTCTCCATCTAACTGCCATGAAGTGATGGGACTGGATACCATGATTTTTGTTTTTTAAATGCTTTTTCACTCTCCTCTTTCACCTTCATCAGGAGGTTCTTTAGTTCCTCTTCGCTTTCTGCCATTAGGGTGGTGTCATCGGCATACCTGAGTTTATTGATATTTCTCCCTGCAATCTTGATTCCAGTTTATGATTCATCCAGCCTGGCATTTCGCCTATGAAATTACCCAGCCCGTAAAAACTAACAACCCTGTTCCCTGGGGCCTCTTGCCTTCTGAGATGGTCCATACTTTATCTATGGAATGTGTATTTCCCTCAATAAATTTGTTCTTTCACTCTGGCTGGCTCTTGAAGTCCTTACTGTGAGGAACCAGGGACCCTCACATGGCAGCCCTCTCCAGGAACTCGCCTGAGACCGGGTATGTGACCAGCCTCTTGCACCCCATGTTTTTCCTGCCAAAGTATTGCTTTCATGCCAACCAGGTAGTCTTCTGCTGTCCAAATCACTAACAGCTTACAGTCCACCCAGGTTTAGTCACTACAAAAGAAGTGACTAAAATATTCATCATATGAATATTTTCAATGTCAGGTGCTGGACAAACTGTCCTTCTTCCTCTGAGTTTATAGCTTTATTGAGGTACAATTTACACACCACAGAATTGAGGTGTGTTATTCAGAAATATAATAATTTGTATACTGTAAAACTCACCTGTTTCAAGTACACAATTAAATGGTTTTTAGTATATGTACAAGTGCACCACCATGACCCCAGCTGAATTTAGAATATTTTTTATCACCTGCAGAAGAAACTTCATGCCCATTTACAATCCTTTGTTTTCTGTCTGAATAGATTTGCCTTTGCTGGACATTTTTAAGTCAAGCCACAGATATGCTTTTTCATGTCTGTCTCCTTCCATTAATGGAATGATTATGAGGATTATCCAGGTTGTAGCATGAATCAGTACTTCTCTTCTTTATATTGATGACTTCTGTTATGGGGGTAGATCACGTTTTGTTTACTCATTCATCTGTCGATAAGCTTTCGAGTTGTTTCTACTTTGGGGCCATTATGAATAATGCTGCTATGAACATTCCTAGGCAAGTCTTTGTACAGGCACATGTTTTCATTTCTCCTGGGTAGATTCTATAAGTAAAATTACAGGTTCAGGGACTTCCCTGGAGGTTCACTGGTTAAGACTCTGCACTTCCACCAAAGTGGGCACAGGTTCTATCCCCGGTTGGGGAACTAAATCTTGCATGCCACACAGTGGGCCCCTAAAAATTTAAAAATTTCTGGTCCATGTGGTAACTCTATGTTTAACATTTTGAGGAATTGCCAAGCTGGTTTCCAAAGCAGGTATACCATTTTGCATTTCCACCAGCAAGGTATGAGGGTTCCAATTTCTTCACATATGCACCAACCCTCATTATTGCCTTTTTATTTTACCCATTCTAGTAGATGTGAAGTGGTATCTCCTTTGGTTTGATTTGCATTTCCCTAATGAGCAATGATCTTGAACACCTTTCATGTGTTGGTTGGCCTTTTGAATATTGATTGGAAGGACTGCTGCTGAAGCTTCAATACTCTGGCCACTTGATGCAAAGAGCCAACTCATTGGAAATGACCTTGATGCTGGGAAAGATTAAAGGCAAAAGAAGTGGGTGGCAGAGGATGAGATGGTTAGATAGCATCACCCACTCAATGGACATGAGTTTGAACAGACTCCGGGAGATTGTGAAAGACAGCGCTGCAGCGCTGCGGTCCACGGGGCTGCAAAGAATCAAACACGACTTACCGAACAAGGAGCCATGATGTTGAAAATCTTCTCATGTGCTTGTTGGCATTTGGTCTGCCTTCTTGGAAGAGGACTAAGTGCCTCTTGGGCATTACTTCTTTGAATCTTGGCATTTCAAGCTCTATTTTATAGATGAGGAAACAGGTACGGAGAGTTTTTGCAACTTTCTCAAGGACATCCAACTCATAAGTGCCAAAGACACTTGATTTTGTTTTGAAGACTGGGCGGATTAAAAGATGAAACTGTCCAATGTTGAATTAAGGATACCTTGCTAAAATGCCTGGCCAAAATGTCAATTCCGGTTTCTTCTTCCTGAACCCTTTGACTGAGCAATTAGTTAAGGTTCATTTAAAAAATAAAGTAACCCTTTTAATTGAGATACTGTATTAAGATTTGAGCCCTTTTCTGTTGTTTTATGCAAACCACAATTCTTCCTCCTCTGAAGGATAAAATGGCTACAATTCCTTCCTGTCTAACCAACCCATATTTGCTCTCTCTAGTCTATGACCTTTCCCTTCCAGCTCTTGAACTGTGAGATACAGGACTGCTGCTGAAGCCCGAGTTAGTGTTTGTGTGACTTTTACTTTTTGTTTCTTCAGTTTCACAAGATTTGCCCCTTGGCCTCGGTCTCTGTTAGTATGTGTGCATTGTTCTGTGCTGGCTATATTTGACCACCTAGAAACACAGGAAGGGGTTGTTTAAATCCACACCACTTTGCTGCTCCCAATACTATTTCTTGTGTTACTGAGCTTGACAAATTCGGGGCAGAGTCTGAAAGAGTTTCGCAAGCATTTGTTTTTACCTCCAAGGATTCATAAATGTGTCTCTCTAAGTTTTATCCTTATTAGGAATGAAGTGAACTTCAAATTCCTATAATCTTTGCAATCCTAACTAAGCTCCTTCTAGCCATGGTGAAAAATCATAACAATTTTTATGGAAGGTAAACCAGCCACCCGGGTAGAATTTTCCGTGCAAATACTGAGCTGTGTGCAGCTGTTTGTGACTTTACAGGGCTTCCCTGGTGGCTCAGCTGGCAAAGAATCTGCCTGCAATGCAGGAGACCAGGGTTCGATTCCTGGGTTGGAAAGATCCCCTGGAGAAGGGAATGGCAACCCACTCCAGTATTCTTGCCTGGAGAATTTCATGGACAAAGGCGCCTTTACAGTCTTGAGCCCTAACAAGCCACAAGGCTTCAATCTTGTGAATCAGGCAAAAGCCAGGTGTGGGGTGGCTTTCTAGCTTCAAAGCCATAAAAGAGAAGGTTAAGATAGGAGGGGAAATGAAATTAAGGACAAGGCAGGATTGAGAATAAAATAATCGTAATGATAGGTCTCTATTGACAAGACATGGAGCCTCAGAATAGAAACCCAGAGTTGTTCTGGAGGGTGCCCAGGTGCCGCTGTAGCCGGAACTGGCTCCATCTTTCCCCAAAATGTATGGAGGGTTTTTAGGCTTCCCTGGTGGCTTAGCCGTGAAGAATCCTCCTGCCATGCAGGAGATATGGGCTTGATCCCTGGTCTGAAAACATCCCCTGGAGAAGGAAATGGCAACCCACTCCAGTATTCTTGCCTGGGAGTCCCATGGACAGAGGAGCCTGGTGGGCTACAGTCCACGGAGTCACAGAGTTGGACGTGACTTAGTGACTAGACAGCAATGGAAGGCTTTTGGTTTGTCTCCAGACTGCTTCCTGTCGTGGCAGCCTCTTTCCTTGTCATACCGTGTAGACACTGCTAAGCTTCCCAGCCGTGTCCGCACAGGCTGACCTGCTGCGCGCAGCTGCTGAGAGGCTACCTGCTGATCCTGGTAGTGTATTCCGCACACAAGGCCCATGGCAGTTGGGGAGCCTTGTCTATTCACCTGTGAAGAAGAGAACTTTGTTCAGTTATCATTATTTTTTAACAGGTGCCAGACAAACGACTGCTTTCAGGAAATGCCCTGGCATGGAAACTGTTGAAAATTACTTCCTTGATCTAACACCCCACATTAAAAACCAGATTTCAAAATCTCAGAGAAGCAAGGTTTCTGTTTGGTCCGAAAGGGTGGGGAAGAGCTGACTTTGGTCATAATAATCTCTAGGTAGAATTGTCGTCCTGTGTTAATTTTATAGTTGGGGGCTATTTCCGCAGCCTTGGTGGCTCCAACGTTGGCACTGTTTTGGAAATCTTTGTTTGTTTGCTTTCTTGAACTTTGTTTGTTTTTTTGTGTTGTTTTTGGCAACACCAAGCAGCTTGTGAGACATTAATTGCCTGACCAGGGATTGAACCCCCGCCCTTGGCCACAAGACAGCAGAATCCTAACTACTGGACCACCAGGGAAATCCCTGGCACCGCTTTGTTGATGCAGGTAATACAAATGTGGCTAAAGAAGAAATTCTGTAGAACAGATGTTATCTCCAGGAGAGAGTACAAAGATTTAATGTTAATGCTTCATTTGACTAAGTCATTTAAACCTCTCAGAAATCCTCTGAGGGAGGTCGATATTATTCTTTGCAATTTTCAGGGGTCTTACCTGGTGGTTCGGTGATTAGGGCTCTGCACTACCACTGCAGAGGGCGTGGGTTTGATCCCTGGTCCAGGAACTAAGATTCTGCACGCTGCAACTAAAGATTGAAGACACTGCCTGTTGCGACTAAGATCCGGTGCAACCAAAAAGTAAAGAAAGATTAAATAAATAAAGAGTGGTTAAAGAAAACCCCTGTTCCCCTTAAAAAGAAAGAAAAGAAAATACTACTCCTTGAATGTCTAAAAAATGTTTGAAGATCTTAATGCGTTTTCAACCTCTTAAACGAATTCCAAAATTACTATACTTAAAATACTTATAGACTTATAAGAATAGTATAAAGAGCTCCCCTATACCCTTCACTTACACTCCACAACCCATGACGTTCTACCATACCTGCTTATTCTTTGCTTCCGCGCTCTCTCCTTTATACTTCTCTTCAGCCGTTTGCAAATCATCTCTCACCATTTCAAAGTGCAATAATCACTAACAACCAAGGCACTCTCCTGCAGAGTTTCCTGTCATAGTATAACCAGCAAGTGCTGCCGTGTTCCTCTTTAACCCACAGACCCTACTCCCGTATCACCAGTTGTATTAATAATGTCCTTCCTAAACTTAAAATCTGAGTAAGGATCTTGAGCTACACTTAGTGGTCACATCTCTTTTGTTGTTGTTGCTCAGTTGCTCAGTCGTGTCCAGCTCTTTTCGACCCCATGGACTGCAGCACGCCAGGCTTCTCTGTCCTTCACCATCTCCTGGAGCTTGCTCAGACTCATGTCCGTTGAGTCGGTGATGCCATCCAACCATCTCATCCTCTGTCGTCCCCTTCTCCTCCAGCTTTCAATCTTTTCCAGCATCAAGATCTTTTCAAATGAGTCAATTTTTTGCATCAGGTGGCCAAACTATTGGAGCTTCAGCTTCAGCATCAGTCCTTCCAATGAATATTCAGGGTTGATTTCCTTTAGGATGGACTGGTTGGATCTCCTTTCAGTCCAAGGGACTCTCAAGAGTCTTCTCCAACACCACAGTTCAAAAGCATCAATTCTTCAGCACTCAGCTTTCTTTATAGTCCAGCTCTCACATCCATACGTGACCGCTGGAAAAACCATAGCTTTGACTAGACAGACCTTTGTTAGCAAAGTAATGTCTCTGTTTTTCAATATGCTGCCTAGGTGGATCATAACTTTTCTTCCAAGGAGCAAGGATCTTTTAATTTCATGGCAGCAGTCACCATCTGCAGTGATTTTAGACAAAAAAAAAAAAAAAAAAAGACTGTCACTGTTTCCACCGTTTCCCCATCTATTTGCCATGAAGTGATGGGACCAGATGCCATGATCTTAGCTTTCTGAATGTTGAGCTTTAAGCCAACTTTTTCACTCTCCTCTTTCACTTTCATCAAGAGCTTCTTTAGTTCTTCTTCACTTTCTGCCATAAAGGTGGTGTCATCTGCATATCTGAGGTTTTTGATATTTCTCCCGGCAATCTTGATTCCAGCTTGCGCTTCATCCAGTCCAGCATTTCACATTATGTTCTCTGCATATAAGTTAAATAAGCAGGGTGACAATATACAGCCTTGACGTACTCCTTTTCCTGTTTGGAACCAGTCTGTTGTTCCATGTCCAGTTCTAACTGTTGCTTCCTGATCTGCATACAGGTTTCTCAAGAGGCAGGTTAGGTGGTCTGGTATTCCCATCCCTTGAAGAATTTTCCACATAGGTATCCATGTACCGCACAGCTACCTATGTACCTATCTATTTATATCTATCTATGTACCTATCTCTGCCCGCTTATTAAAAACCATAGGGAATTCCCTAGTGGTTCAATTGTTAGGACTCACTGCTTTCACTGCCGTGACCCAGGTTTGATCTCTGGTTGGGGAAGATCCCACAAGCCTCACAGCAAAGCCAGAAAAACAAACACAAATTCACATGACCTCCAATTCCAACCCAACAACAAAGGCTTCTTTATTCTCCATTTCCTTCCCCAGGAGTGAGGAACCAGGCCCCCATTAACCCCGGCACATTCACTCGTCTTCCCCCTCCCACTCTATGTAAGTGGTCTTTCCCATGATGCTTAGCTGAAGTCCTGGCTCCAAGACAGGCTGGTCCCACCTCCACCAGCGGTGGCCTTGGCCTCTGGGAAGAGCGAAGGAGCTTGGAATGAACTGTGATGCCTTTATAGACATATATGTATTGGAAGGCAGCTCAGTATTTATATATATAAATTCAGAGATCAGCTCTAATGCCACCTAACTTCATGACCTTGGATATGTGTGGGACATTTCTAAGTCTCATTTGCTCATCTGTGAAATGGGGATAATAATTGTGCCTACTTCACAGAGTTACTATGAGTATTAAATGATAATCTACACTAAAATTGGTGACTTGTTCTCTGCAAAAAGAGAAGAGTTGGAGATGGTTCACAAGGGCTTGGTCCCTGGAGAGTATCTTTAGGTGCCTGGTTAATTATTAGTTCAAGGGTGCCTTGGAAACCCGGTTTGGCCCAGGACCAATTACTCCTCTGGATCAGGTTAATACCTGCAGAAATGTGACCACCTGAAGGGGGAGCTAGAAAGGCTGAATTTGGAAGTCAGTTCTACAGGAAAGGAAAAGATTGTCCAGATGGTTTTCTGAGCAATAAGGAAGCTTGAAGGAAAAGATTTACAGTGCTTCAGACCCAGTGCTTCCCAGCACATACTGATGGACTGAATGCTGGAGAAAGAAAAGGAATGTTGGAGAAAGCCACATGTCTTAGTAAAAGTGAACACGGCTCTCCCTATCTCTCCTGGTTTTCTATGAAGCACTCCTGGGTGCTGACTCCTAGCCGTCCCTGGGCCTGCCTGAACGGCATGGGATGGGACACCGACCAACAGCACAAAGCCCTGAGCAAAGCTGCTCACATTCGAGTCGAGTCAGCCACTTCTAGCACAGTGGCCCTGGGCTGGGAGGTCACCGGGAGACCAGTGACCTTCTGAGTTGGGACTCGGAGTTTCCTCATTGGGCAAGAGGGAGCGAGAGCCCCCCGATGCCCGGCTACCAGCTGTGTCATTCACACTCCCTGGTACCCTGTTGTAACGTCCATTCTGCTTGTCAGCCCAGGTGTCCCCTCATCCTTGTCTAATAGAGACTCTTGTTGTTTAGTCCCCCAGTAGCGTCCAGCTGTTTTACAGCTCCGTGGATTGTAGCCCGCCAGGCTCCTCTGTCCATGGGATTCTCCAGGCAAGAATACTGGAGCGGGTTGCTGTTTTCTTCTCCAGGGGATCTTCCTGACCCAGGGATCAAAAATGGGTCTCCTGCATCAGCAGGCAGATTCTTTACCACTGAGCCCTTTGTAAGCCCCTAATCTAGATTGCTGCCGTTGCTGCGTCACTTCAGTCATGTCCGACTCTGTGTGACCCCATAGATGGCAGCCCACCAGGCTCCCCCATCCCTGGGATTCTCCAGGCAAGAACACTGGAGTGGGTTGCCATTTCCTTCTCCAGATTACAAGTGCCTTAAAGGCTGACACTCGGTTTTGTGTGGATGTGCAACAGGGGGGTTTTGAATTCAGTTGTGACCTCCTGTTCTATTTCCTCTTGGCTCCTTTCCTGCTGGACATTGCTCACTGGTAGGAAGGCGAGACCTTTGGGTCATGACTGAGGGCGGCTGGTGTCAGGAGACAGAGTGGAAACAGCCTTGGTCTGCTTAGGGAAGAAGGGATGGAATGTGGTCTTGCAGAGAGTTTGACCAGGAGTGATAACCATAAATACGAGCTGTTTCAGAGACAGCTGCTTCCCTGGTCACCTGGGAGACTTCGCTGAAAGAGTATTTCTTGGAGGAGGACATTGACTCGTGTTATACTTTCATTCATTCACTCACTTCTGGTGAGACACTGTATAACAAAGAGAAGCGCACGTATCACTAGGGCTCAGCTTGATACCGTTGCACAAAGTGGACGCAGCCACAGCCACGCAGTCAGTGGAAGGACACAGAACATAACCAGCATTCCGGTCACTACCATGATGTCTGGCAGCACAGACGCTTTTACCTGTTTTTGACTTTTATAGAAATGGAAATGTACAGCATGTACTTTTCCTGTCTGCCTTTTTTTTTTTTTTTTTTCCTTGCTCAATGGTCTGTTTGTGAGATTCCCTTTTTGGTGGTTGCAGACAGTTATGATTCATTCTCATTGCTGTGTGCAGAGAAGGAGGTATGTGAAGTTGGGGTGGGAAGGTGGAGGGTGACCTGGAACATTTAGCCGTATCTGGAGACATTGGTTGTCAAAACCTGGAGGGGGCACAAGGGGTAATATGGGCATCTGGTGGGTGGAGACCGAGGATGTTGGTAAATTTCCACTGGATAGCACCCACCCCACCACCCCCCCAACAAGGCCTATTCAGCCCAAAATGCCAGTACTGCCATGGTGGAGAAACCCTGCCATGTAACAACTGTTGGTGGGCATTTGGGTCTACTAGGAATGTGGCTGCAGTGGATGTTGAGCTAGGTGAAATTTTAATTGTCGTTTAGTCGCCAAGTCTTGTCCAACTCTTTTGCGACCCCATGGACTATAGCCCACCAGGCTCCTCTGTCCATGGGATTTCCCAGGCAAGAATACTGAAGTGGGTTGTCATTTCCCTCTCCAGGATATCTTCCCAACCCGAGGACTGAACCCACGTCTCTAGCCTCTCCTGCACTGGCAGAGAGATTCTTTACCGCTGAGTCGTGTGTCCTTTAAACACACACACAAATACCTGGGGATGGAACTGCTGGGTGCCAGAGGTCTGCGCTCAGCCTGAGTAGAAATCGCCAATGTCCTGGAGTGGTCCCAGTTCACGCTTCCTCCTGGAGTGCACAGATGTTCTGGTTGCTCTCCATCTGCACCAGTGTGTGGTATTTTCTGACTTTTTTTCATTTTTAAAAAAATGTGTGTCTCCTTCTCCTACACCCTCCTCCATTTCAGTTGATGGCAAACAGGATACTCAACACATCACTGTTTGTCGGTAAATAACCCTAGCCTGTGGGTTTCGTGAAAGACTGGGATTAGGACAGGCGTCCGCACTGTGTACAGTAAAGTACAGAATGAATTTGGGGCAGGATGACCTGCACCTAGGGTTTCTCTTATTTAAATAACACCAACTAGCACCATTCTGTCTATCCATTTTCTTTCATTCTTCCTAAAAGTACCAGTTACCATAGTGAATTTACCATAGTAAATTTTATTCAAGGAATCAGGCTATCGACCATTTGAATTCACGATTTTGGAGGTTTTTTTGCTCTTTTGTGGCTTTTATTTTTAGCCGCACCTTAAGGCTTGTGGAATCTGAGTTCCTAGATCAAGGAACCAACTCAGATCCTCAGCAGTGACAACTCAGAGTCCTAACCACTGGACTGCCGAGGACTCCTTCAGTTCAGTTCAGTCGCTCAGTTGTGTCCGACTCTTTGTGACCCCATGAACCGCAGCACGCCAGGCCTCCCTATCCATCACCAACTCCCGGAGTTCACTCAAACTCACATCCATCCAGTCGGTGATGCCATCCAGCTATCTCATCCTCTGTTGTCCCCTTCTCCTGCCCCCAATCCCTCCCAGCATCAGAGTCTTTTCCAATGAGTCAACTCTTCGCATGAGGTGGCCAAAGTACTGGAGTTTCAGCTTTAGCATCATTCCTTCCAAAGAACACCCAGGACTGACTGATCTCCTTTAGAATGGACTGGTTGGAATCCTTAGCATTCATTTTTATTCAATATTTCCAAACTATACAGTATTGATTATCCTGAAATAGTGATTTTTTGTTTTGTTTATGATATATTGCTTAATCTTTAAAAAAATAGATCAAGTGAGGTCACTGAGGAAAAAATAATCATAGAATTTGGCATCTGATCCTTTGGGTCTCAAACTTTAGTCTCAAGAGCTATTATAAATGCAAATGATTAAATTCCACCTGGAACTAACTGACTTCTTCGGGTAGGGGACCTGCAACCTTGAGAGGTCGAACAGAAGGTTGCAAACTTTTGACCTAAACTATCCTTAACCTCAAGTCACAGGCACACTTACTTTGGCTTTTGGAAACAAATGTTTAAGTAAAACAATGAATCAGTTCTTCTTCCAAGGTTAAGCAATTAGTTTCCACAGGTAAATTCAGTAGTAAGTTTTATCCTAGAATGTTAACTTGTTGTTGTTGTTCAGTAACTCAGTCATGTACGACCCTTTGTGACCTCATGGACTACAGCACACCAGGCTTCCCTGTCCTTCACTGTCTGCAGGAGTTTGCTCAAACTCATGTCCACTGAGTCAGTGATGCCATCCAACCATCTCATCCTCTGTTGTCCCCTTCTCCTCCTGCCCTCAATCTTTCCCAGCATCAGAATCTTTTCTAATGAGTCAGCTCTTTGCATCGGGTGGCCAAAGTACTGAAATGTCAGCGTCAACATCAGTCCTTCCAATGAATATTTAGGGTTGATTTCCTTTAGGATCGAGTGGTTTGATCTTGCAACCCAAAGGACTCTCAAGAGTCTTCTCCAACACCACAATTTGAAAGCATCAATTCTTTGGTCCTTAGCCTTCTTTATGGTCCAGTTCTGACATCCATACATACATGACTACGGGAAAAACCACAGCTTTGACTATACAGATACTGGTTGGCAAAGTAATGTCTCTGCTTTTTAATACACTGTCTAGGTTTGTCAGAGCTTTCCTTGCAAGGAGCAAGCAAGTGTCTTTTAATTTCGTTAACTGGCTATGACTTATTTGGAATACTGAATTTTTTTTTTCATTCTCTGAGCCCCGCCCAGTTTCAGGCTCTTTATGGTACCAGTGGCTACATTTCTGCTACCAGAAGGTTGCCTTCTTACTGTGCAGGTTTTGGCATTTGCCTATGGGGATTTGTGTGGACTGTCTTTTGCAAATATTTGCTTAGCTCCTTTAGCATCCAGGAAGTGTTTTCTTGATACCTTTGTGCCATCAAAATGAGATGCAGATCAGTTCACCTCACACTACCATGCTAGGGTTTGGTAGGACCGCCTTCTGTACCTGCCACCTAAGCCTTGAAAGTTCTGTGTGTTCATCTTCCTCCCCTCTTTGAGGCAAGAGTTTGAAATCATGCTTTGGGTTCTGTGATCTAAACAACAACCTCTGCTACTGTTAATTAGATGAACAGTATAGAAAGTAAAATGATTGGGTCCCCAGAGCAGGTGGATTTTCCCCAGTGACCTCCCTCGGAAGGCTCTCGGTTCTGGGAGAAATTGTTGTTTTAAAGATGTGCTTGGAAAATGTCTTCGTCCTTCTCTTTAGCATCATGATCATCACAGATACGGACTTCCCTGGCTGTCCAGGGGCTAAGACTTTGTGACTCCACTGCAGGGGGCATAGGTTTGATCCCTGGTCGGGGAACTAAGATCCCACGTGCCTTGTGGTATGGTTTAAAAAAAAAGCAAACTGCATAGATACATAGACAAACAAACAAAAGGCTTCGTTTACAAAACATCTGGCTACTCAGAACAGAATTGCTTGACTGACTGTCCAAAGTGAAATGGACTGTCACTGTTCTCTGCTTTTTCATGAGATATTCTTAGTTCCAGGAGAAGAAAATTAATCTATATATTTTGTAATTAAGGAATGAATCCCTGAGTCACTTGACCTGCTTCAAGAGTAATAAAAACCACACACAAATGACCTGCTGAAGAACAGCCACCAGTGAGTCCGAGAAATGACAGCATCTCGCCTCACTTGCATAGCCTTTTCTGCTGATGTGACTTTGCACCTCCGTGCCACACCAGCAACTTCACTAGACCCCTTCTTTTCCAGTGCCCCTTCTGCGGATTTACCAGTATGAATCGAGTGTTTTTGCTCAAGCCTCCGTCCCCTCCATTTCTTTCCCAACTCCAGGATAACTGTTAATTGTGAAAGGAAAAACAGGTCCCAGAACAATTATGAAAGTATAATGAAGTTTGCATTAGTCCATGCAACTAAACCAAGGAAAGATGCATAAGGAAGTGACTAGAATTCAGTGCTGATGTGGTATATTCATTCGAACAGGCATGTGCTGTGGGGGAAGAGAGAAAAAAAGCACTATTTGTACAGTTCAATGACACCTCCGAAAAGCTAGAAATCGGCCTGAAAGAAAAAAAAAATCAGAAATGACTCTTCTAGCCTGTGCTGTTCTGATATATAAATTAAAACAGTGGGCAAATGTGAGCTTCAACATGCCTTCTTCCTGAGCTGAAAATTGTGCTTTCAAACGCCCAGATGATTTTGGACCCGTCTGACAAGCATGGAACGCACTGCGTGCGTGCCGGGCCCTGGCGGAGCTGCTGGGTTGTGAGAGAAATGGGAGGTGAAAGTCCTTGCTCTCCTCCACTCACGCTTTAAACACGACTGGTTCTTTGAGGTCTCAGTTCACTGACTTGAAGGTTTTTATCTGCTGCCCTGCCAAAGAAATTCTAGATTGACAACTCTCCCTGGGAAATTTCTGTACACGAGGCTTTCTTGTTTTGGTGTTCTTGCTCACTCTTGTAATTTCCCCAACTGGAATGCCTTCTCCTTGCTCTGTCTGAATCTCACCATTGGAAGCTCTTGCAAAGCATCCCAGCTCCAAGGGAATTGTTTGTTTCTCTTCTGAGTTCCTGTCACATTTATCAGACAGCTTCTTGTTTGGAACTAATCCATGGTCTTTCCTGTTTTGTTGGTTGTCTTTCCAGCTGTATGCATTTTAAATCCTACTAAAGATACACTTCCCTACAGGTCAGAGGCCATACCTCATACTTCCTGGATTCCATCACTGTTGCTTAGCGATTCACCTTACATCATACTAAATTGTTCTTCATTTTAAAAGCTGGAAAGGGAGACTTCCCTGGCCGTCTAGTGGTTGAGACCCCACACTTTCAATGCAAGGACTGGCGTTGGAGTCCTGGTTGGGGAACTAAGATCCCACATGCCATGTGGCACAGCCAAAAATTGAAAGAATAAAAATGAAAAATAAATAAAACTATTTTAAAAAATCTGGAAGGGACTGTGGAGAACATCCTTTTTATTTATTTTTAAGTTATTATTATTTTTTAAAATATTGATTTGGCTACGCCAGATCCTAGTTTCGGCATGAGGGGTCCAGTTACCTGATGGGGATTGGCCCTGCATTGGGAGAACAGAGTTTTAGCTCTAGGTCACCAGGGAAGTTCCAAGAACATCGTTTTTAAAGAAGAAGCCAGTGCGAGCCAAAGATCACATAATCAGTTAAAGGTAGAAAATTCACCAGTACCCGGGTTTCCTTATTTTTGCACCATTCCCTGTTAGTAATTGTAGGGGTTAATGGGTAACCTTTCCTTGAAATGCAAGACAAAGTACATCTTGCATGGCTCCCCCCGCCCCAAAGTGATTAAAAGTTGTGTTTTTTTAATGTTATTTGATCTCTCTGGTCGGTCAACATGGTCAGAGCTTTTGCTTGTCAGAGAAAAATACCAGTTGTTCTGTTCCCAATTCTAGTTTAAAGGACATTTACCCATGAGCACCTGGAACTGTGGGGAATGTGGACTCCATTCATTCATTCACCCGTTCATTCATTCAACACATATAAATAAATCACCTAGGTAAGGTAACGTACATATTTCTTATCACAAGGTGGAACAATAGGAAAATAATAATAGAAAGTAGACTCTACTCATTCACTGTCTATTAATTCCTTACTGATCTTGGGACTTTAAATCTCTCCCTTATCTTTATTTCTTTATTTAAGAAAAACTCAAACGATACAGTATCTGATGTCCTGTGAATATCTGCAGGACTAAAGCCTCAACTGTAAAAGCCTCCTGCATTTCCTTCTACTTCTAGGAAATGTAGTTAACTTAGGCATCACTATCACCTTGCCTCGTAGTTTAAGAGGCTTTACTTTAGTTATATGTAAATGGATGCAAGGGGCTTCCCTGGTGGCTCAGACGGTGAAGTGTCTGCCTGTAATGCAGGAGACCTGGGTTCTATCCCTGGGTTGGGAAGATTCCCTGGAGAAGGAAATGGCAACCCACTCCAGTACTCTTGCCTGGAAAATTCCATGGATGGAGGAGCCTGGTAGGCTACAGTCCATGGGGGTGCAAAGAGTCAGACATGACTGAACAACTTCACTGGTTCAAATGGACTTAACGGACATGAATTTGAGCAAACTCCAGGAGATGATGAAGGACAGGGAAGCCCGATGTGCTGTAGTCCATGGGGTCACAAAGAGTTGAACATGACTTAGGGGCTGAATAACAGCAACACTATAATGCTACTATTATTACCAATGAGTGCCTTATACATTTGTGGGTTGACTTTCCACCATGATTTATTTCGCTCTTGTTCTTCCTCCAGTTGGCACTTGTTGCCTGGGAGCTTCTCAACCCAACGTCTTAGGTGGTGCTCCTTGGGCAAAAAGGTGATGTCCAAGTTTTTCAGAACAATAATATGCAAGGTCTTTTATGACCTTTTATGACCAGCAGCCACCTCCCTAGGGATGTGACTCAGCCTGGCAGGCAGCTCCCTCAACGAAACTTCTGTAGGTCACCCAGCATCAGGCAAGTGCTACCTTGCCTCCTCGCACAGAAAGCCTAGGGGTGCTGAGGTTCTCCTCCTCAACTTTGATTATTTCTTTATTTCACTGAGACTGGGAGTCTTCTATCATTTCACAAAAAGGATACCCTCTTCATTTTGGAGCTATGCTCCAGCTAGCTTCGAAATTGAAAAATTCTTTTTTTTTTTAATTGGAATATAGTTGACTGAGGGTTTCTCTGGTGGCTCAGATGGTTAAGAATCTGTCTGCAATGTGGGAGACACAGGACATGTGGGTTTGATCTCTGGTTCGGGAAGATCCCCTGGAGAAGTAAATGGCAACCCACTCCAGTATTCTTGCCTGGAAAATCCCATGGACAGAGGAGCCTGGTGGGCTACAGTCCATGGAGTTGCAAAGAGTTGGACATGACTGAGCGACTAACACACAAACGTAGTTGACTTACAATGTTTCATGCATACAGCAAAATGATTCAATTATCCCTAAACATGTATTATCTATTCTTTTTCAGATTCTTTTCCATGATAGGTTATTACAAGATATTGAATATAGCCCCCTGTGCTGTTGTGTTGTACAGTAGGTCCTTGTTGGTTATCTACATTTTCGGGTGTATATGTTAATCCCAAACTCCTAATTTATCCCTCCACCCCCCTTTTCTCCTTTGATAACCATGTTTGTTTTCTTTGTCTGTGAGAATATTTCTGTGTTGTAAATAAGTTCATTTGTATTCTTTTTCTTTGAAATTTCACCTGTAAGTGACATCACTTATAGAAAGATGATTTTAATCTTTCTCTGTTCGACATACTTCATTTAGTATGATCATGTGTGTGTGTGTGTGTGTGTGTGTTTAGTTGCTCAGTCATGTCCAACTCTTTGCAACCCCATGGACTGTAGACTGCTAGGCTTCTTTGTCCATGGAAATTTTCCAAGCAAGAAAACCTGAAGCAGGTTGCCATTTCCTACTCCAGGGGATCTTCCCAGCCCAGGGATCAAACCCCCATTTCTTGTGTCTCCTGCAAGGATGATTCTTTATCACTGTGCTGCCTGGGAAGCCCCCGCGGTCTCCTCTAGGTCCATCTATATTGCTGCAAGTCGCACTATTTCATTTCATATGGCTCAGAAATACTCTATTGTATATGCACCACATCCTCTTTATCCATTCCTTTGTCGATGGCCATTTATGTTGCTTCTATTGTAAATAGTGCCGCAGTGAACATTAGGGTGCGTGTATCTTTTCAAATCAGAGGTGTTGTGTTTTCTGAATATCTGCCCAAGAGTGGAATTGCAAGACCATATGGTAACTCTGTTTTTAGTTCCTTAAAGAACCTGAATACTATTCTCCATAGAGGCAGCACCAAGTTACATTCCCGTCATCAGTGTAGGAGTGTTCCTGGAAAAACTCTTAAATGATGCAGAAAACAATAAAAGCTTCTGAATGGAAGAAACAACAAGCTTTTAAGGTGGCCCTGGGGAGGGCAAACATGTCTAGCCTGATTAACTGTCTAGTTCGGGCATAACTGCTTCCAGAGTGAGCCAAAGGTGGGGATGCTGGGCCTGCACGCGTGGATTCTGCCCTTGCCTGCAGTCACGGGCAGGGAGGCAAGGCTGAGCTGTTCAGTCTCAGCAGCAAAGAAACAAAAAAAAACAAAAATGCTTGGTGTCTGTGCTGGAAAAGCAGGTCTTATGGCCTCACAGGAAGGAAAGGGAACAGTGGTCTTTCGCTGTTACAAGTGGTTTTTTTTTTTTTTTTTTTTAAGTTCTCCTGTAGGGATTTTTCAATACCCAAGGGCAGACAGGAAAGACAGCTATATTTTCAAAACTCATACAATGCTGCTTTAAGTAACGGATTGAATACCAAAGAAGTATGCTGGACGTTCCTAATTGGCTAACATCTGTGTTTCTCAATAGAGTAATATTATTAACGTCTACCCTCTAAGCCTGTAGAAATCTGAATCCCTTTCTTGCTGGCCAGTTGGAAATAATAATGTAAACAGACTCTTGTGGCCTCATTAAGTCATGTGTCTGAACACTTTGTCAAACTGCAAATATTTAAAATATTTTAATATTCATTCTAAGCCGAAAAGGCTTTGCCAAACTAGATAATGAAATTACTCTCTGTTGTTTTGAAACAGAATAGATTATAGCCTGATATTTAAAGGTATTATTTGGAAGGAGGAGGGAAGCAGCTTGGGATTGAATTTTCCATTATCTTGAACTATGGGGACACTAAGAATTAGATTAATCTGCTCTGTCCAGCTAAAGGCTCCATCTACTTTTTCCACTTTGCATAAAAATCCAAAGGTGGGTTCCATGCACAGTTTATTTGTGATATATCTTAGAGGATGAGGAGAATTTAGTAAGGGAGGGAGAAAAATAATGTATGAGCTGGAAGAATGAAAAATGTGAGCAATAAAAGGTAGAAGGAAAACCTGCCATGGTTCAGGAAGTGATGAGTCATTCAGTTGGAGTACAGAGTGCCTTGAGTCATGGAGATTAACCTTGCTTTTCCTGCCTCTGCTGAAAGCAAAAAAATCAGCATATTGCTCTATTAATTTTATTAATAGCAGAGTAGAGACTTTTCAAAAAGGAGCAGGGAAAGGGCATTAAAAGACTTTTTTTTTCTTCATCGGGTGAGGTGGGGGCTGTCTCCATGGTGCGTTACTGCTACAGAATGAAAGCTCAGAGAGTTACTTTCAGATCAAAGGTAAGGAGAAATGGGAAGGCAGGCAGAATAGTGCATGGGAAGTCATCATAAAGAACATATGTTGATCTGCATGAAAAAAGAAACGGCCACCCAGTCCAGTATTCTTGCCTGGAAAATTCTATGGATGGAGGAGCCTTGCGCACTATAGTCCATGGGGTCGCGAAGTGTCAGACGCGACTCAGCGCCTTTCAGGTTCACTTTTCGTTGTAAAGGTACAAGGCAAAGAGGATGAGTGGCGTATGATCTAAAACCCTGAACTCCCCAACGGTTTGGGGGATAGTTTTTAAGAAAATTTTTGGGATGAGGGCTGCAAGGTGTGTGACTTTGCTTTCACTGACTGAAAAGCTGAGCGCCGAAGAATTGATGCTTTTGATATGCGGTGTTGGAGAAGACTCTTGAGAGTCCCTAGGACTGCAAGGAGATCCCACCAGTCCATCCTAGAGGAAATTAGTCCTGAATATTCATTGGAAAGACTGATGCTAAAGCTCCAATCCTTTGGCCATCTGATGCAAAGAACTGACTCACTGGAAAAGACCCTGATGCTGGGAAAGATTGAAGGTGGGAGAAGGGGATGACAGATAGCTGAATGGCATCACTGACTCGATGGACATGAGTTTGAGTAAGCTCTGGGAGGTGGTGATGGACAGGGAGGCCTGGCGTGCTGCAGTCCATGGAATCACAAAGAGCGACTGAACCGAACTGAGGTAGCAGGGCTCTTTGCTCAATCTGAAGTTATCATCCTCTACCTGGGAGGGGCCCTGGATTCTGAAGATAAAATAAAGACACTGTTCCCTGTATGCCCTGAAGTGGAATCAGGACCTTGCCCCAAGGCTGTACTTCTGTTTCTGGGCTCTTCTCCACTTGTGTCTGCACGTCCTTCCCCTCTCTCCCCTGATTCAGTTCAGTTCAGTCACTCAGTCGTGTCTGACTCTTTGCGACCCCATGAATCACAGCATGCCAGGCCTCCCTGTCCATCACCAACTCCCAGAGTTTACTCAAACTCACATCCATCGAGTCAGTGATGCCATCCAACCATTTCATCCTCTGTCGTCCCCTTCTCCTCCTGCCCCCAATCCCTCCCAGCATCAGAGTCTTTTCCAATGAGTCAACTCTTCGCATGAGGTGGCCAAAGTACTGGAGTTTCAGCTTTAGCATCAGTACTTCCAATGAACACCCAGGACTGATCTCCTTTAGGATGGACTGGTTGGATCTCTTTGCAGTCCAAGGGACTCTCAAGAGTCTTCTCCAACACCACAGTTCAAAAGCATCAATTCATCGGCGTTCAGCTTTCTTCACAGTCCAACTCTCACATCCATACATGACCACTGGAAAAACCATAGCCTTGACTAGATGGACCTTTGTTGGCAAAGTAATGTCTCTGCTTTTGAATATGCTATCTAGGTTGGTCATAACTTTCCTTCCAAGGAGTAAGCGTCTTTTAATTTCATGGCTGCAATCACCATCTGCAGTGATTTTGGAGCCCCGAAAAATAAAGTCTGACACTGTTTCCACTGTTTCCCCATCTATTTCCCGTGAAGTGATGGGACCAGATGCCATGATCTTCGTTTTCTGAATGTTGAGCTTTAAGCCAACTTTTTCACTCTCCTCTTTCACTTTCATCAAGAGGCTTTTTGGTTCCTCTTGGAGTCAGACACGACTGAAGCGACTTAGCAGCAGCAGCAGCACTTTCTGCCATAAGGGTGGTGTCATCTGCATATCCCCTGATTAGCAACTGTTTGAATCTGCCCTTTGGAGCGCAGCGAAGGTCAAGGAGGCTGAAGAAAGCCTATTTCCTACAAACAAGAAATAGGGGTCAGGGAGAGGCTTTGTACCAGGGAGGACCCCAGGGGGTCCCGCCCTGTCTCAGCCCTAGGATAAGCAGCACAGGGGGAGGACAGGGACTGCGCCCTGATCTCAGAGTCACAGGACATGAAACCAACCCTACACACTCAGATCCCCTAGGACAGGAACTCCTTTCAGCGCCCGATTTGGAAAAGAGAAGGGCGGGGCCCCCGCGGTACCGTCGAGCGGGTTGGATGAGGCTTTCTTTGGGACCTTGTTGCTGCATTCCCACCCACCCCACCCTGACGCGGCATATTTGAGAATGGAGGCTACCGGGTACACCCAGGATTGTGCTGGGAGGGCCGGGGGACCCTCCCGGTCACGGGAAACAAGCTGGGGTGAGTGTCGCAGCCTGTGGGGTGACTAGCAGGAAATGGCATGCGAAGCGCATCGTTTGACTCTTACTGTACTCATTCCCCGAAAGACCGCCGCAAGGGGGAGGGGGTCGGGGAGAGAAAAACCTTGCGAAATGGAAGAAAAGACATGTGAGAAACTAAAGCTGCAGGCGGCGGGGGGAAAGGAATGACCGGAGTTGTAGTGAAACCGGCAGCTACGGCGAGCGGGGAAGCCGCTGGGAGGGGAAGAGGCTGGGCTTAAAGAACCTGCTGCGGGGTGTAGACAAAGGCGGCTTGGGAGGCAGAGGCCGGGGCGGCATCAGTCGCTCCTATCAGCCTGGGGAGAGCGCCAACGGCTGGGCTCCCGCTTGGAAACCCGGGAAATTCACCAGCTCTCCCTTCAGGGCAGGAATGCCTGGAGTATGCACCAAGCTAAGAACCCAGAGGGAAAAAGTAAGTTTGGCAGAGGACTTAACCTATCCTGACGGTCTTTGAACTCTTAACTCCTCTTGGAGGCATGCCTTCACCGATGCGTTCCCTCTTCATCATTTCTGTCTCTTGTGTCATCGTTTTCATCGTGTTTTGTGTGTTCAACTTTGGGGGAGAGCAAGGCTTCCAGAGGCTAAATAACTCGGACACTTGGGTGCTGACTCAAGTTTGCACAACCCTTATCAAAGACAAAACACCGTTACTCTGGAGAAACAAACTCATGATGTATGAGAAGTCTTCCTGTAAGGCGTACCTGACCCAAAGCCACTACATCACGGCACCCCTATCAAAGGAAGAAGCCGAGTTTCCTTTGGCATATATCATGGTCATCCATCACAACTTCGACACCTTTGCGAGGCTCTTCAGGGCTATTTACATGCCTCAGAACATCTACTGTGTTCATGTGGATGAGAAAGCGACAGTTGAATTTAAAGACTCAGTGGAGCAGTTACTGAGCTGCTTCCCAAATGCTTTTCTGGCTTCCAAGATGGAGCCCGTGGTCTATGGTGGGATTTCCAGGCTCCAGGCTGACCTGAACTGCATCAAAGATCTTGCAGCCTCGGAGGTTCCCTGGAAATACGCCCTCAACACCTGTGGGCAAGATTTCCCCCTGAAAACCAACAGGGAGATTGTTCAGTATCTGAAGGGATTTAAAGGGAAAAACATCACCCCCGGGGTGCTGCCCCCAGCTCACGCAATTGGGCGGACTAAGTATGTCCACCGGGAGCACCTGGGCAAAGAGCTTTCCTATGTGATAAGAACCACAGCCTTGAAGCCGCCTCCTCCCCACAATCTCACCATCTACTTTGGCTCTGCCTATGTGGCCCTGTCCAGAGAGTTTACCAACTTTGTTCTCCACGACCCACGGGCCCTTGACTTGCTCCAGTGGTCCAAAGACACCTTCAGTCCGGATGAACATTTCTGGGTGACGCTCAATAGGATTCCAGGTATGTGGGATTCCCTATTTCACGTGAAGGCGACATTCTGTACTTGAAAGGGCTTTTCGAGAGCCTGCACCTTTTTGATTAGGAGATAAAAGATGAAGTATGTGGTTTTCACCTGAATTCTTTCTAAACCCTGAAAGAATTGATGTTCTTTAGGTGACAATTCAGTAGTCTAACCAAGCCAAACATCGGTGGTATTGATCTGCAGTTGGTTGTGTTCTCTTGCGTTTAGCATCTTATTAAATCTTTACCGCAGTCAGGATGAATTGCACCTCATCCCCGCTGGTGATTTTCTTTTCCCCAGATTTGTCAGACTTGCTGTAACCCCAGGGCCATTGGCTTGGCCACTCCCCTGCCCATTCCTAGATTCCCCCTCATCAGCCAGATGTCATCAACTCTGAGAAGCTGAACTGACCATCCCTCTCTTTTCCTTCAGAGATTTTTATCATCTTCTGGAATTATTCAATCTACTTATTTGCATGCGTTTGTTTTTGGCCTTCTTCTCATTAGCTCCATGAAGCAGGTCATTTTCTATTTTGTTACCTGCTGTATCCTCTATGCAAAGAACGCACAGTAAATGCTCAATAAAAAAATGAATGAATGAATGAATGAATGGCAAAGCATGAGGCTTTACTGCGATGCCACAGCTGTCTCCCTAAGACCCGTGGGCAGAGAAATATTTGGACTCATGCATGTACCACATCATTTTAAAAATATATTTATTTCTCACTTCAGATAAATAATGAGATTCCAGGAGAAGCTTTTTCCTTTCTCATCAGAGCAGTTCTACCTGTGCTAATGGACCAGACCATTGATTTTTAAAACTAAATAAAACATGATAGGATTTCTTCTGAAGGAAACAGCATGCTTTGCACTCACTGAAAAATACAAAATGGATCTCTGATGAACTTGACAGCATTATTATAGCTAGAGAAAAGCAATCATTGTTCTGGTTTTTGGGGGGCTGCCAAGTTGGAAACGCTGGTAGATGCTCTTAGGCTGCAGGGCAGGGCCTGCTGGGCGATAAACATGCCAGCATTCTCTGGAAAACGCCGTGTTTGGTCTCTGAGTCCCAGGGTGACTGGCTGGGGAGCAGGGTTGGCTCCCATCAGTGCACACTCTGTGTCCTGTCCTCCCTCTTCCAGGGCCTCCGCCTTGCCACCTTTTACGTGTTGTTTCCATCTTGAGTGTCTAAGTGGGGAACATTAGGTACTGAGAGGCTGGTTTTCATATTTAAATATTTATTCCCTTTGTGTTTTCACTATCCCCTTGAGATTTATAATGGTTTGATTCCAGCCACGTGGTTCCGGAGATATCATACTGAGATGAAGGCAGTTGTAACTTCACAAAAGCCTAAATTGTAGGAAAAACATGGGTTTGGGTTAGTGTTAAATGTCTGTGTTTGCTTAGCAGAAGGATGGTTAGTCTTACCAATGTCAAATCAACTTAAGAAAATCAAGGAAAAAATAATCTTTCACCGCCCTTCTCCCGCCCCCTTTTTTTCCCCTTAGTCCCCTTCTCCTTTCCAGCCCTGGTGAAATGAAGGCAGGAGGCTGAGAACGATATACCTCGACAGGCTCGGGATACAAGACCATTTTTGCTGTAGGTTCGTGGGGTAGCTCCCTGCCTTCTGCCCTCTCTTGCTGACTGTATGGTAGTGGTGGTGGATTAGCCACTAAGCCGTGTCTAACTCTGGTGACTCCGTGGACTGTAGCCTGCCAGGCTCTTCTGTTCGAGGGATTTTCCACAAAAGTCATGTCTTGGAACCTCCTATCTCCCCAGCTACAAAATAAAAGACCCAATAGGCAAGACCTTTTTTTTTTGTTCCTATATATGCCTTTTTTTTTTTTTTTGCAGAGGACACAATACTCAGAACCACATAAACACATAGCAGGGAGCTGTTGAGAACTTGTAGAAAGGCCAAGATACTGGTGAGTCTAGACTCCCTCAATCTTGCTGCCCCTTAGCCTTGGCAAGTGCATGTCATCACCCCTGTGGGAAACTGGAGGCGAGAGCTTCACTATGAGGACCCTCAGTGATCTGATTCTTCAAGGGATGCCTTTCAGAATAATGTGCCACTTCCCAGGGGCTTGCCGCCTTGCTCTCTTACATTCCGGGTGGTATCCCGGTTCAGGGAGCAGGCAGGAGGATATCCTGCCCATAGGTGGGCCCTTCCCAAATCACAGGTGACAAAGAAAATAAGCTGTCACGTGCTCTGGCCCAAGTGCTGGACCTCCCCTTCTTCAAAGGCGATGCCAGTGCTCCAGTCTCTCCAGTGGTTTTCCACTTGAGCGTTCTCTGTGATTTAGGATAGGGTGTGGGAACCTGGTTCTTAATTATCAGGCACCCTTTGACCATATCAGCTCTTCCCTTCTCCGTGTCATGTTTCAAAGGGAAAAGTCCTTCGATAAACAGCATAAACATCCTTCTCCAAGTTCAGATGGTGCTTTTCCTTGCCTCCCTCAAAGTTCCCTTCTCTCTCTGTCCTAAACACCCTAAAAGATCTTTTTTAAGGTAGCTATTTATTTACCTCCTTGGCTGTGCCAGGTCTTAGTGGCGGCCCTTAGGATCTTTAGTTGTGGCTTGCGAACTCTTACTTGTGGCAGGTTGGATCTAGTTCCCTGACCAGGGATCGAACCGGGCCCCCTGCATTGAAAGTGCAGAAGAATCTTAGCCACTGGACCACCAGGGAAGTCCCGCTAAATATCCTAAATTAAAGTGTTTGTGTTAGAAAGACCCTGCATAGGCATATCGTGCTCCCTGAAACACCCACAAAAGGACTAAGACCATGAACATCACTAGGATCCTGTTCCTGAATGGTATCAGAAGACTAAAGGAGAACAGTTTAAGATGAGTGACTCTGTGAAAGTATATTCATTAAGGTAGGACTGAGTCGCATGTCCTCACACTGCTTTTTTTTTTTTTTCATGTTGTCTTTCTACTGAGACAATGAATTCCCTCTTGGTTTCCAACACTTAGGTTTTTTCCAACTGTGTTAGAATGAGAAATGGTGCTGGCCAGGCCAGAGAGAGTCCCAGGGAGGCTCGGTCTCACATCCTTCTTTGGGGGAGGCCAGGAAGAGTGGCTCTCATTCCACCCTGTGTGGCTGTGTACAGATGGATTATCTAGATTTCTACCTTCTGGCCACATTCTCAAAGAAAAGCCTTCAGGAGCACGCATTTCTCTGACTCATGCTGTAGAGCGTGGGGTTTAGGGTGAGCCTGAGGCTCTATCCTGTGCCCCCGGTATGAATTCTGGTTCATGCTGATGTTTCCCAACTTCTCCAGTCTTTGTTATCACTGCTGTCCATCACCTGAAGAAAAGCCCGTCTTCCTTAGCTTTTTCTGGTTATTTCTTAGCATTATCTTTGGTTTGTCTGCCCCAGGGCGGAGTGCCAGAGACCGTTGAGATATTTTAAGTCTTATGTGGTTGTTATCTGCAGAAGCCACTGCTGGTCACAGTCCCTTCCACAAGAAGCTCAGTTGTCTTCTTGTCCCACCTTACAGTGGATCTAACGAAAACCTAAAACTAGACTTCCCTAGCGGTCCAGTGGTTAAGACCCTGCCTTACCGTGCAGGGGCCGTGGGTTCGATCCCTGATCTGGAAACCTGCACACCACAGCTAAAGAACCTGCGTGCCGCAGCCAAAAAAAAAAAATAGGCTTAGAATAGTTTGAGAGAAAAAGAAAAGGCAAAACTGTTCCATGCTTTGGCTTCAGCTCCTTTTTCCCCCACTCCCTGTTCTTTTGGATTTTTGCTCATCATTCCTCTGACCTTTCTCATGCCATGAGGCTTTTCTTCCATAAGAATGTTTTCATTTGCCTTTTCCTCTTTCCATTTTGTATACTTTTTTTTTGAGCCCTTTTGTCAAATAGATTACCTCAACCTCAGAAATGACCACATTTCCTCATTTTTCAGTCCTAAAAATAGCATGTTTCTTACTTTGATTTATTTTGCTTTTTTGACTTTGAGTTTTATTTATACGTGGACTTTCTTTGGGTGTGTGTTTTGACTCTGAGGTGCATGTGACAGAAATGCAACTCAAAGTTGCTTAAACAAACACAGCAGGACTTACCGGATCACGTCAATAGAACTGAGGTGTCCAAGGAGGGCCTCCAAGTAAAGCTAGACCAAGGCTCGGAACAGTGTATTTGGGACTCTAATACACCAGAGACCTCTCTGTAAGGTGACCAGTTGTCCCTGTGTGCCCAAGTCTGAGGAAGCATCTTGGGCATGGGACCTTCTGTGCTAAAGCCAGGAAAGTCCCAGTTTGGTCTGAGATGGTCACTCTGTCTCTGAGTTGACTTTTTAAAGTTCATGATGTCAGAGAGACTCAGAAGTAGCCCCAAGTGTTTGCTTCTCACAGCTGGCCCCCCTGGGAAAAAAGAAAGATTTTTATTCCTGGCAGTCCCAGCAGCAGCTCGGGGAGTCATCAGAGTAGCTGTGTAGCATAGATGTTGAGGCTGGACCTGGGAGCCAGACCAACTGCTCTGCCATTTACAAGGCATGTAACTGGACAAGTTACCTAAATGTGGGCGCCTAAGTTCCCCCATCTGTAAAATGGAGGAAATAATGATATTTACATCAGATCTGTGAGGCTTCAATGACTTTGGCCAGTGCTCAGCACATATTTTGAGTGTTCATTTTTTTATTGTTGTTACTGTTATCATTATCATATTCTTCACCTGTAATATAGATATTCATTCAATAAATTTACTTTATTGAAATATAGTTGGTTTACAATGTTGTATTAGTTTCAGGTATATAGCAAAGTGATTCACTTATACATACATATATATATATATCCCTTTTCAGGTTATTTTCCCTTATAAGTTATTACAAAATATTGAGTATAGTTTCCTGTGCTATACAGCAGATCCTTATTGATTATCTATCGTTTTAGATATTTGTTTATTTGGCTGCCCTAGGCTTTAGTTGTGGCACATGGGATCTTTAGTATTGGCATGCCGAATCTAGCTTCCTGACCAGAGATCAAACCCTGGCCCCCTGCAAAGGTGCACGGAATCTTAGCCACTGGACCAGCAGGGGAGTCCTGGTTATCTATTTTATATATAGTAGTGTGTCTGTGGGCTTCCTTGGTGGCTCAGATGGGAAAGAATTTGTCTGCAATGCAGGAGACCTAGATTCAATCCCTGGGTTGGGAAGATCCCCTGGAAAAGGGAATGGCAACAACCCACTCCAGTATTCTTGCCTGGAGAATCCCATGGACAGAGGCGCCTGGTGGGCTACAGTCCCATGAGGTAGCAAAGAGTCGAATAAGACTGAGCGAAGACTGGAAGGGGGTGTGTCTGTGTTAATTCCAAACTCATAATTTATCCCTCCCCGCACCTTACTGAGCACTTGGAGACTGTGCTGAGTCTGAGATATAATAGTGAATAAGTATATTCTGGGCTTCCATGGTGGCTCAGATGGTAAAGAATCTCTCTGCAATGCAGAAAACCTGGGTTCTATCCCTGGGTCAGGAAGATTCCCAGGAGAAGGGACTCCTACCCTTCTTCCTACCCACTCCAGTGTTCTTACCTGGAGAATCCCACAGACAGAGGAGCCTGGTGGGCTATAGGCCATGGGGTCACAAAAGAGTCGGACACGACTGAGCGACTATCGCCTTCACTTTCAAGTATATAATAGTGAGTAACAGATAAGGCCCCTCCTTTCATGGAATATTCTAGAAGTAGGAGACAGACAATAAAAGGTAGACTGATAAGATAATTAGAAACTCTAAGCATGATGAAGGAAACGAGCGGGTTGACCCAGGAAGGGACCAACCTCTTGGTGGAAGCAGACGTGAACTGCAGCTCCAAAGTGAGGAGAGCTGTGGGAATGAGTAGGGGTTCCTGGCAGGGGGGTGAGGGCTTGCAGAGACCCCAAGGTGAGCACGGGTTCCACGTGTCCAGGAGCCAGAAAAGGAGCCAGTGTGGCTGGGCCCGAAGGACCGAGGGTGAGAGCTGGACCCAGCTTGACATGGGCGAGGCCCTAGTGTGAAGGTCACAGGGGGAACTTGACCTGGCAGCGCCCATTCATAGGGTTATTGCCAGCGGAGGCAGGGGCTTGGGTCCTGCCAGAGACCAAGTGAACGGTCCATGAGTGGGGTCTGGCTGTCGGCCTCCTTTCCAAGTCCAGTGCCATCACCCCCTCTCTGCTCGTCTCTCTCCGACGATAGTCTAACTTCCTTTCCTAACAACTTCCCCTGATGCCGTTCTCAGCCTGCTTTAATCCATCCTCCAAGATGGAATGACCTTGATAAAAGCACATCGGTCCTGTGACCATGTCTCTCTCCTTAGATGCTAGGCATGGATCCCCATTACCGAAGCATGACACCGCAGCCCTTCTGCTGGAAGGGGGCTCATTGCCGGGTGGCCCCCTTGACCTTCGAAGGGCTCAGCCTCCCTGCCTTGACTCTTGCCGGTCCCCTCCACCAGGAGGCTCTAGAAGGCTCTGCCTCCCTCTCCCTCCTCTGATTGGCCTGTGCTTTTCTTCAAAGATTCAGCTTAGAGTCACATTCTCTAGAGAGCCTTTCCTAATGCTTGCTCCGATGGACTCCATCCCCCTGTATCCCATGTATTGCGGTGCTGCGTCTGTGTTCCGAGAGGCCCTGGGAGACTGACCTGCGAGGGAAGAACCGGCATCTGCCAATTTCTTTTTTCCTTATTCCCTGTACAATGACTGGCAAACGAGCAATGGAGTCCCGGCTCCTCGGAATCACTTAACTTTCGCAAACTCAACTAGATTCTCTCTCTCTCTGTCTCTCTCTCACACACACGTACACACACACAGTGTATGTAAGTTTAAATGGTCATCCCTCCCTTGCCCACCATTCCACACAATGAGTCTAGGGTCCACAGGTGGATTCTGCTTATTCTCATGAGGGGGTCTTGGTTTTCGGGGCTCACCAACCTTAAAGAGACAGTGTGATCTCATGACTCGGCTCCTCAGCTAAAGCCAAGCTCTCCATCTGGTGCTCGTAAGAAGTCACTCTCTGGACCCAGATTCAAGGGAGAATGTGCCGTGCTGGAATTATGGAGAGACTGTGGCTTCTTCCCAGGGCCTTCCTCCAGAGGAATTCTGACTGCACGCTGTCTTCCCCGTACCTGTCGACTTTGAAACCCAGCCTATCTGTGGTATGAGTGCCTTCTCTAAATGTTTGTTGAGTTTATTTATTGGCTAGGAATTGGCAAGGTCAGGGCCCAAATTCAGATCATCCTACTTCTAATTTAGGGTTCTGGCTCCGATCCTCAATGCATTGTATAGAATCGCTCTTTTCGAAAAGTTGTTCTTACTCCGAAAAGGCAGATAGAGAGATACAAGTGCCATGAAGAAATGATTGTCTGAAGCCAGCAGTCTTTGGACAATACTTTGTCACACAGAACTTTGAGCGATGGCTTCCACCTTAGGAAAAAGTTGCCATGTGTGTTAGAAGGCATTGCTTTTATAATTCCTCTTTGGAAACGTATTTAAGTGGATTCCATTCTTTTCATATTCTTGGTCACTGACTACTGAACTGAGACTTGGATAATAGTTGATTGAGAGCCACTGGTCTCAGTGAAATGTAGAACTGGGGAGAGTTTAGGTCTCAGTAAACATCCCCCGATAGTTTTCACCAGGTTTGCTTTTTGGCTCTTGCTGTTTCGTCTTCCTTGGTGACCTCCTTGGCCTCCAAGCTCAACCCCATTCTGTCCTGATGAATCATAAGTCTCCATTGTGTTCCCCAGGCCCTGTTTGCATTCCTCCCAGGCCTTTGGGTATCTATTCCCGAGGCGCCCGCTGGCCCTTACTCACACCTCCCCATTTTATTGCCTACTTCTCACAGCCCCCTTCTTGAGAACCCCAGGCACCGCCATCCTCCAAGTCAGCTGACTCTCTTCCAGCCCCTCAGCCCTGATCAGCACATTCCATATGCTCTGCCTGTGTCCAGTAAGCATCGCCATTGTGGGTCCATCATTACTGCTCTGACTCCAGCCTGTGGCGCCAACCTCTCGAGATAATCTTTAGACCCATCACTGTGGTGTCTCTGGCCCACAAGTCTCCCTCTTCAAGTCATTCTAACACTCCTGACATATTTTTCTTCGAAGAATAACTTCTCAATTCCAGAAGCCTCAATGACATTCAACAGCAGCTTCCTGAATTATTCAATCCAATCATCTCAACATAGGACGTTGGATGTTGGACGTTTGCAAAGCCCTGTGGAACGCCACATCAGTGTCACTGATTAATTAATTACCAAGGCTGCCTTCCCTGAAAGGGACACTCCAGAAAAACCGTGCTTTGTGTTTCTGCCTTTGCTACTTTTCTTCCTCTTTCCTTGAGTCATCCTCTTTGATTTCTCCTGTTTGCATCATGGCCTGAATATGTCTACATTCAAGGCCTTGTCACATGGGAAGTGTTCATTGATTTTTGGTCTCAATTTTGTAAACCTCTGTTGTAACTCCTTTATATCATTCTATCATTTTCTTTGCGCTGTAACTGTGAACATGGATATCATATTGCCCTGACAACTACTATCTCTTTGGGGTCTTTTATATTTTTGGCAGCTCAACATAGGGAGAATCCAGTGGAATAAGAACAAATATTTACTGAATTGAATCAAATGGAAATAACGTTTTATATGCCCATCAGTACTGCTGCCAACTCAGCTTCAAATCAGCCACCCTCTCTGTCACCACACACACACACACAACACGCACACAGAGTCTAGATCCCTTTGCCAGATCTTACTGGGTCAGCTTCAGACCGATCTTCTAGCACATTCAGGGTTTCTGGGAATTTTCCTGAAGTCCTTCTTCCCCTGGTCAACAGCAACAGGCCTGTTCTCCCTCTCTCTGTTTTTCCAAAGCAGCCGGTTCGTCTTGGGAAGGCTGCTCAACACCAAGTTCTTCCTGGGGGCACCAGTTCAAGCCAGACTGTGCTCCAATCCACAGTCCGCTATCTGTGAACTTAACCAGTGGGCACCTAAGTCTGCACCAAAGAAATACAAAGAGCAGACTAATAGCAGAAAACCCTACTTTAAAGACCAGATCTGGGTTTGTACAGGGCTGTTGCTTTGGGCAACAGTGATGGGTTACTGCCGTAACCCATCATCTGATGAAGAAAATGACCCTGCTAAGATTTGTAGGGATTTTTTTCCCCCCTTGGATCTTAGAGTGAACAAATCTGCAGTCTTAGAAAGCAATATCCAAAGCAGCAGTTATAGGGAATTTCATGTGTGGCATGGAGTGGTTAAAAACAAAAACCAAACCTACATACCAACAGTTATATTATTTTTCTAACCAACCATTTCTCCTTTTCTTTCATATGCATTACATTTATTTTCATCACTACATCATTATTGATTGTTTGACTTTAATCTGTTTAGATCAAGAATGATATGAAAGAATGCTGATTGAACTTAAGGTAAAGAAAGCAAACATTCTGAGCCTTTTTTTTTTTTTTTTTTTGAGATGAACATGGATCATACCATTTAATGCAGACCCAAGGCCTTGCATTTTTTGGAGGTAGGGATTACTTCCATTACAGATTCTTTTCATGTAGATCATAAAAATACAATGCATTGTGATGACCCTAATTCAAAAATTACATGCTGCAGTCCATATTAACACTGACAGCTCCTCATAGAGAAAAAGAAAATTAAATTTTCTTGGCCTAACTAACCAGTTCTTAATGTGATTTCTCAATGCCTGTCTTTCATGCTCTCACCTGAACAGTATGTGACATTGTTTCTTGACCTGCTTTAGACAAAGCCATGAGTAGAAGGTTTTTTCCAAATGTTGTGCTAAGTCACTTCAGTTGTGTCCGAGTTTTTGTGACCCTATGGACTATAGCCCGCCAGACTCCTCTGTCCATGGGATTTCCCAAGTAAGAATACTGGAGTAGAATTTCCTCCTCCAGGGAATCTTCCCAACCCAGGAATTGAACCTGAGTCTCCTGTGTCTCTTACATTGGCAGGCAGATTCTTTACCACTAGCGCCACCTGGGGACAGGCTCAGATAGTTGTGGCACATGGGCTTAGTAAGGCAATGGCAACCCACTCTAGTACTCTTGCCTGGAAAATCCTATGGACGGAGGGGCCTGGTAGGCTGCGGTCCATGGGGTCGCTAGGAGTCGGACGCGACTGAGCGACTTCACTTTCACTTTTCACTTTCATGCATTGGAGAAGGAAATGGCAACCCACTCCAGTGTTCTTGCCTAGAGAATCCCAGGGACGGAGAGCCTGGTGGGCTGCTGTCTATGGGGTCGCACAAAGTCGGATACGACTGAAGCGACTTAGCAGCAGCAGCAGGCATGTGGAATCTTCTGGGACCCTGCATCGGCAGGCCGATTCTTAGCCACTGTACCTCCAGGGAAGTCCTAAGTGTATTCTTTCTGGTTCGCTCTTACTATGCATCACTCTGTGCTCGAGCCACAGTGGCTTGACGATACGTATGGGAGGTCACATAGTTTTTCTGCACTGTAGTTTGCAAACTTTTGATGGTCTGCATGCGCCTCTCACCCAGACCAATGATTTCAACATTTCCTCTCCCTCAATCACTTCAGTTCAGTCGCTCAGTTGTGTCCGACTCTGTGACCCCAGGGACTGCAGCATGCCTGGCTTCCCTGCCCATCACCACCTCCCGGAGCTTGCTCAAACTCATGTCCATCGAGTCGGTGATGCCATCCAACTGTCTCATCCTCTGTCATCCCCTTCTCCTGCCTTCAGTCTTTCCCAGCATCAGGGTCTTTTCCAATAAGTCGGCTCTTTGCATCAGGTGGCCAAAGTATTGGAGCTTCAGCTTCAGCGTCAGTCCTTCCAATGAATATTCAGGACTGATCTCCTTTAGGATGGACTAGTTTGATCTCCCTCCATACTGATCAGTTGTTGAACATTCTCTGTTTGATATATCATTCAGCAGTGCAGGCTTAGGACCGATGATATCTAGGATAGCAAAGACGTTTTTGTTTGCCCAGGACTTTCTCACTTTTAGCACACACACAAAAAAAAAATCCCTTGTGCTGGGAAATTCCTTAGTCCTGGGCAAACTGGACAGTTGGTTATCCTAAGTACTGCCCTTACACATTCCCTCTCGTCTTTCTGATGCCCAAGGCATCTTGGGACTGAGAATTAGTGCCCTAGATGTTTATGTTCCACTGATCATTTACTGGGTGGGGGCAGGGGGAAGAAAGGTAACCAAAACTACTCCGTTACATAGGTTACAATACATTTAAGACACACTGAAGGGTAGTAACCCAAACTACACCATCAGCCCTCAGAGCCCTAACCAAGGAGACCAGGGCTGAGCCCACCCTGCTTATAACAGTTTTCCCTGTTTTTGAGGAGAAAAAATCGAGTTCAAGGATATCCTTTAAAAGGATGGATTGATAAATAGAAAATTTGAATGGAAAACCGTTTTAGGGCTTCCCTGGTGTCTCAGTAGTAAAGAATCCACCTGCCAGTGCAGGAGACACGGGTTTGATCCCTGATCAGGGGAGATCCCACATGCTGCAGATCAACTAAGCCTTGTGCGCCATGGCTACTGAGCCTTTGCTCTAGAGCCCGGGAGCCACAGCTACTGAAGTCCGCACACCCTGGAGCCGGTGCTCTGCAGCCAGAGACGCCACCGCAATGAGAAGCCTGCACACCGCAATTGGAGACTAGACCCCGCGCGCCGCAGCTAGAGAAAGCCCGAGCAGCAGTGAAGACCCGGCACAGCCAAAAATAAATAAATACATAAAATTATGTTTAAAAAAAGAAAACCACTTTAACCAGTGGGAGAACCAAGGGTGAGGATTTTCTTCTATTGAATTCAGACACAGGACATATCCCAAAGGCAAATTTTATCCAGCTTTCATTTCTAGGAAAGCAGAAGAAACATCTGCTTGTGGGGATTCAGCCAAGCCACTCTGGCCCGACAAGCAGTCTAAACTCAAGTAAGCGACAGGTTCTGTGGGAAAGAGGCTAGTTCGATAGTGGGTTCAATAAACTGAAAGCGAGGCAAGAATTTAATAGGGCTATTAAAGCTAGAAGTTGGAGGAAGCCACTGGCTACCCCTATTTTAAGACGGTTTTGTTTTCATTTATTCGAAAATGTTTAGAAGAAAAAGCGTCTTCAAGATACAGATTATTGGTAGCAGCTGAATGATAAGATATTATCTCTTAGTAGAAATATCTCCTTGCAACTTCAACATTCAAAAATATGGGGGTGGAGGAGTTTGGTGGATGAGAAGGGTACCAGAAGTATGTCCAGATTTGAACAGAGGCAAAGTCTTCTCATGAATTTTTTTTCTCAGAGCAGACACTTAGAAACAGAGAAAAGTTGCATAGAAAGACAAATAGTCACCAATTCTGTCCCTTGAGATTTAGTGGAATTGAGCCAAAGATCAAATATGTGTGAGTTCGGTTTTTGCTTTTGGTTTGGCTTGGAAAACTGGAATTAAATCTAGGCAACTAACCACAAGAGGGAAAGAAATTGGCTGCCCCAAAGAGGTTACCAGGGAAGTAGAAAAAAAGTAATGTGATCTTAGAAGAATAAGGGTAAGCTGGAGTGATGTTATGTGGAATAGTATAGAAGAATATAGGAGCCTTCCAAGCCAGATTGACCTTCATAGACTTCCTATGATTCCTTTTTGAATATTTGGCATCTAAGGTACAGTGATCCCAAGAAACTCTCTGAGGGTCATATTGTAAACTGCTGAACCAGATTTAAACCCTGCTCCAGAGCCTGGGTCTTCACCAGCATGCTGTGTCAGAACCTTTTACAGGCTGCACCAGCCCGCTCGGTGTCTAAGTAGAGGCTGCAACTGGGGGACTTCCCTGGTGGTCCAGGGGCTAAGACTGTGAGCTTCCAACGCAAGGGGCCTGGGTTCAATCCCTGGTCAGGGAACTAGATCCTTCATGCAATAACTAACACCCAGTGCAGCCAAATAAATGAAGAAAAAAGAGAGAAAGAGGGTCTGCAATTAGGAATAAAGAGCAGTTCCCTCACTGTGGGATGCAGGAGAGGGCTGCAGAGGCTGGCTCTGCCTGTGATGACCACGGCCTTTATGGCGCCCACCTGTCCTTTGGGGTCTTTTAGGGCTTCCCAGGTGGTGCTAGTGGTAAAGGATCCGCCTGCCAATGCTAGAGACATGGGTTCGATGCCTGGTGGGGAAGAAACGCTGGAAGAGGAAATGGCAACCCACTCCAGTATTCTTGCCTGGAGAATCCCCATGGGCCGAGGAACCTGGCAGGCTACAGTTCATGCAGTGGTAAAGAGTTGGACATGACTGAGCGACTAAGCAAAGGTGAAGAATGGCTCGTCAAGCCCCGCAGCTCTGCCTCATGAGAGGTATCGGAAGGTGGATGGGTGCTTCAGGCTCTGTGTGAACCACGTTTGGCAACAGAGAGAGATGCTATAAGATGTGTTGAGTATACCTTCTGTGCAAGGTATCACTCTAAGCTCTTTTTATGTACTAAGCTCTTAAGATCCTTTGGAACGCTGTGAGGTCAGTGTTCCCAGTATCTCCGTTTTATGGAAGAAAGGAGACAGGCATATAGGCCCAGTGTACTTTAACCCTGATGGGGCATGTTGGGCTTTCAGGCAGGTACAAGAATGACCAACAGGACCCTTTTTCCTCATTTCGCATTTCTTCATCTGGAAAGTAATTATGAAGACTCTGATATTACAAAATACAGGCCTGGAGGAACTTGATTATGATCTGGAAAAGAAATGAGCCAAGAACATACAACCTGTGGGCTAAATCTGACCTATTTTTATACTGACTACAAGCTAAGAATGATTTTGCATTTTTAAAGGGTTGTAAAATAAATTTTAAAAACCTATTTTATGACTTGAAAATAATATGAAATGGAGATGTCAGTGTCCATGGATAAAGTTTTGGCAGGACACAGACACATGCTGTTGTGGCTGCTTTCAGAACACAGTCTAGGGTTGACTGGTTGCCTCAGAAGCCCAACAGCTCACAAGCCTAAAATGCTTACTATCTGGCCCTTCACAGAAAAAGTACTGACTTCTGCTATAGAAGCCTGTGACAGACAAGTTTTGGCAGATTTGTGAGTTTCCTGGGTAATTTAGAACCTGCCCTTTTGTGTGCAAAACGGTTAAACTAAAAAAAAAAACCTAATTTGAACAAGCATATTTCAGAAATGCCTTTTTAAATAGACTATGCAAAATATATGTACAAGAATATATTAATGTATTTATATTTCACTAAATGTTAGTACTCTGCTTGTTTTCAACCCCAAACTGCTAGGTTTGTTGGCCTGCACAGTTTTCAAGCCTTTTCATTAACTGATTTGATAATTTTATTTATTTTTAAACATTTATTTATTTATTTGGCTGCCTTGGGTCTTCATTGTGGCCTCAGAGATCTTGGTTGCATCAAGCAGATCTTTATGGCACACGGACTCTCTCGGTGCTTCACGCAGGCTCAGTAGCCCGTGGTAGCTGTGGTACTCGGGCTTAGTTGCTCTGCAGCATGTGGGATCTTAGTTCCCTAACCAGGAATCAAACCCACATCCCCTGCATTGCAAGCCAGAGTCTTAACCACTGAACCACGAGGGAATTCCATTATTTGATCATTTTAAATACTGTACAAATGCCAGTCATTCTTTAATCGAATGATCTTGAAATGTTTGTGGAGTTTTTCTTTCTTTTTAAATTGAAATTCAGTTTTGCAATATTGCATTAATATCAAGTGTACACCAATGTGACTCAGTTATATATGTGTCATATATATATTCATAATTTTATTTTTCAGGTTGTTTTCCATTATAGGTTATTACTAGGCATTGAATATAGTCCCCTGTGCTACACAGTACATCCTTGCTGTTTATCTGTTTTATATATAGCAGTGTGTACCTATTAATCCGTATTTATCTCTTTCCTTTTCCCTTTGGTAACCGTAAGTTTGTTTGCTATGTCCATGAGTCTGTTTCTGTTTTGTATATAGATTCACTGTATTAATTTTTAGATCCACAGGTAAATGATATGTTTGTCTGCCTTACTTCACTTAGTATGATATTCTCCAAGTCTATTCATGGTGCTGCAAATGGTCGTATTTTGCCCTTTTTCATGGCGGAGTAATATTCCATTGTATTCCTAAACCAGTCATCTGTTGATGGCTATTCAGTTGCTTTTGTTCCTTCACTATTGTAAGTAGTGCTGCCGTGAACATTGGGGTGCGTGTATCTTTTTCGTATTTGTCTTCATTTTTTCTGGATATATGCTCAGGAGTGGGGTTACTGGGTCATATGGTACCTCTATTTGTAGTTTTTTATGGAAACTTTTGGAGTTTTTCTTGAACCTACTTCACTCTGAGTCTATCACCTATTGCTGACCAAAGGATGCCCAGTCTAACTGTTCTACATCCCTTCTTACCTGTTTAGTTCTAAGAAAGTGTGTTAGGATTGTGTCTAAACTAAGAGTGAATAAACTAAGCCTCAAGAGAGATTCAAATACATGAGCTCTGATGCTTAAACCAAAGGTGAAAGATGGCATTGTGGGGGCTGATGCCATCTTCAGGGTGCTTGTGTGTACGTTCACTTGGGTCTTAAAAAGTTGTTAATTACTTGATAACATTAAAAGAGTTCGGACTGTTTTTAATATAAAATTCAGATTTCTCCCTCCTCTTAAAACATTTGCAGGGCTGGCAGCATTGGCCCCATGACCCTACATGTTACTCTGCTGGCTGTGAAGGTGGCTCTTGTTCAGTCTCGAAGTCGTTCCCAACCCTTTGCAACACCACGGAATGCAGCACGCCAGCCTTCCCTGTCCTTCAGTGTCTCCTGGAGTTTGCTCAAATTCACATCCGTTGAGTCAGTGACTATGCCATCCAATCATCTCATCCTCTGCTGCCCCCTTCTCCTCTTGCCCTCAATCTTTCCCAGCATCAGGATCTTTTCCAGTAAGTTGGCTCATCACATCAGATGGCCAAAGTACTGGAGCTTCAGCTTCAGCATCAGTCCTTCCAGTGAATATGCAGGACTGATTTCCTTTAGGATTGATCTCCTTGCTGTCCAGGGGACTCTCAAGGGTCTTCTCCAGAACAGTTTGAAAGCTGTAGGTGGGGCAAGAACTAACGACTCTACCACCATCCCCACCTTCTTTCAGCCTCCCCGAGACCACGGCCAAGTGTTAGCTGCCACTCAGGAATTCACTAGCCCCGTTTTTCTTGCCCTTCACCAGCTTTACCTACTTTTTTTTTAAACTTTTTTCACTTACCTGTCTGTACACATTCAGGTGTATGAATCCAGCCTATGATGTTTGATCTTTATTTTGGTTGCCAGGAGACCTTTTCAGGTTTACTTTCTGGGTTTCGATGTGGTTGAAGTGTTTGAGGTTGTCAGAATGACACAGCTCAAGCCTTGGGTGGGAAGCAGGATGGTGTGACCTTGGTGGACATGAGAGCACCCAACAAAAAACAAACAAAAAAAACCATTGCCTTGATGCAGTAGCCAGTACTTGTCCTGAAAAAAAGCAGGAGAGCTATAAGGACTTGAGAACAGATCAGGCCCAGGCTGTGATCCTGCCCGAGCAAGAAGGCATTCATGTTTTACCTCTGAGAGCCCAGCTGGGGTGGACACACAGCTCAAATGAGGTTAACGAGAACTGAAGCTGTTGGGGGAAGCACACTGAAACCGCCCACCCTGGCCAGGCACCATAGCAATTATTTGCATGAGTTATTTTACAACAGGAGGTCTTGGTAAGGAGCACGGAACTAACAAGCCACCGCCCTCCCGAAGAGTTCAGGAAGGGTCAAAAGGAGACGCCATGTGTCCTAACACCTCCCAGAATCCTTCTCGCTGGCGTCCATCTTGGCTGAGCAATGTGTGCGCCACCAGGAAGGACCCTGAGTCAGAATGATTGGCCAAAAACAACCTGGAAACTAATGCCATCACCATAAAACCCAAGACTGTGAGCCACGTGGCAGAGCAGTTGTCCTCTGTCCCCTTGCCCTGGTGCTCTCCACCCAGGCACCCCTTCCCAACAGTCTCTTCCTTTGTTCAGCACATGTGTCTCCTCAGACAATACATCTCCAAGTGGTAGACAAGAGCCCACTCTCAGGCCCTGGAAGGGCTCCCCCTTCCTGCAACAGAGCCCTGCCTAGCCTTTTTTGTTTTGGTGTTTGAGCAGATCTCACTATGTGTCATCAGTGGCTATCTCCTTGTGCTTGCTGTCTCCTTGATTGTGACCATAAACATATCCTGCGGGCAGAGAGAGGCAGGGAGTGATACAGAATGTCCACCTGACAACAGTTTTCAATATGTTAAGCCAACCAGAGGGAAGAGAGCAGATATCCTGTCCTGGTTGCACGTTATTAGCTTAGCCTGTCCAATTATTTGCTGGAAGAAAATGCCTGCTCCGTTGCCTCAGATACCAGGCAAAAGAAACCTACTGCTGGGCCAACCATTACAAAAGGCACCACACTCTAATCTCTGGCTGTTCCTCTGCTGCTCCTGCTGCTAAGTTGCTTGAGTTGTGTCCAACTCTGTGCGACCCTATGGACAGCAGCCCACCAGGCTCCTCTGTCCACAGGATTCTCCAGGCAAGATTACTGGAGTGGGTTGCCATTTCCTTCTCCGGCTTTTCCTCTAACTCCTTGTAAAGGACAGACTGTAGAACAGGGTTTTGGATCCTGTTATTTTGAACTGTTAGTCACATTGCACCCCCTTCTTATCTGCAAACTGCTTTGATAAATCATGATTAAAGATTTGTTGAGTTTGTTTTGCCTTGGCATTGGACCAGAGCTCCATGTTGTAGGATGGAGGATCAAGGCAAAGAGAGGGGGAAAACCAACTGAACCTACAATTGTTCCCGGTGAATTTCTTGCCTCATCCAGAAAGAATTCAAAGATGAAGTGATAGGTAAAAAGTGGACTTATTTAGAGATAAATACACCATAGGCAGAGTGTCAGATCAGTTGCTCAGTCGTGTCTGACTCTTTGCGACCCAATGAATGGCAGCACACCAGGCCTCCCTGTCCATCACCAACTCCTGGAGTTCACTCAGACTCACGTCCATTGAGTCAGTGATGCCATCCAGCCATCTCATCCTCTGCCGTCCCCTTTTCCTCCTGCCCGTAATCCCTCCCAGCATCAGAGTCTTTTCCAATGAGTCAACTCTTCGCATGAGGTGGCCAAAGTACTGGAGTTTCAGCTTTAGCATCATTCCTTCCAAAGAAATCCCAGGGCTGATCTCCTTTAGAATGGACTGGTTGGATCTCCTTGCAGTCCAAGGGACTCTCAAGAGTCTTCTCCAACACCACAGTTCAAAAGCATCAATTCTTCAGCACTCAGCTTTCTTCATAGTCCAACTCTCACATCCATACATGACCACAGGAAAAACCATAGCCTTGACTAGACAGACCTTTGTTGGCAAAGTAATGTCTCTGCTTTTTAATGTGCTATCTAGCTTGGTCATAACTTTCCTTCCAAGGAGTAAGCGTCTTTTAATTTCATGGCTGCAGTCACCATCTGCAGTGATTTTGGAGCCCAAAAAAATAAAGTCTGACACTGTTTCCACTGTTTCCCCATCTATTTTCCATGAAGTGATGGGACCGGATGCCATGATCTTCGTTTTCTGAATGTTGAGCTTTAAGCCAACCTTTTCACTCTTCTCTTTCACTTTCATCAAGAGGCTTTTTAGTTCCTCTTCACTTTCTGCTATAAGGGTGGTGTCATCTGCATAACTGAGGTGATTGATATTTCTCCCAGCAATCTTGATTCCAGCTTGGGCTTCTTCCAGCCCAGCATTTCTCATGATGTACTTTGCATATAAGTTAAATAAGCAGGGTGACAGTATACATCCATGATGTACTCCTTTTCCTATTTGGAACTTGTTGTTCCATGTCCAGTTCTAACTGTTACTTCTTGACCTGCATATAGGTTTCTCAAGAGGCAGGTCAGGTGGTCTGGTATTCCCATCTCTTTCAGAATTTTCCACAGTTTATTGTGATCCACACAGTCAAAGGCTTTGGCATAGTCAATAAAGCAGACATAGATGTTTTTCTGGAACTCTCTTGCTTTTTCAGTGATCCAGCAGATGTTGGCAATTTGATCTCTGGTTCCTCTGCCTTTTCTAAAACCAGCTTGAACATCTGGAAGTTCACGGCTCACGTATTGCTGAAGCCTGGCTTGGAGAATTTTGAGCATTACTTTACTAGCGTGTGAGATGAGTGCAATTGTGCAGTAGTTTGAGCGTTCTTTGGCATTGCCTTTCTTTGGGATTGGAATGAAAACTGACCTTTTCCAGTCCTGTGACCACTGCTGAGTTTTCCAAATTTGTTGGCATATTGAGTGCAGCACTTTCACAGCATCATCTTTTAGGTTTGAAATAGCTCAGCCTTCCCTTAGTCCTGCCATTGTTCTTTGAAGAAAAGGGTGTGTCTCTAACAAGAAGTAAGAATGAAGGAATATTAAGATGTGAAAGCAGACCATTCAGTACTTTCCTTCATACACCCACATTTCTTCTGTCCCCAGTCTCAGGGTAAAGGGAGATTTCAGTGGGGGAAAAAATAGTGAAAAACATTTAACCTTCACTCTTTTGGAGTGGCAATAAGTCAAACCATTTGAAAGCTCTAAAAAGGTAAATGTTTTTCATTTCCATTACTGAGAACAGAAGTCAAAATATCAGTTCCTTAACAGGGTCAGAAATGTTGAATATTTTTCAAAAAGCAAACAAAAGCAACAAGAATTGCTAATGCTTATTGAACATAAACAAACAGATACATAAACCCTAGATGAGAGCTATCTCACTCACTGTTCTTAAGAACCATGTGAAATAGGAAGTACTGTTATTTCCATTTGGAAAACAAAGAACCTGATGCTTAGAGAGGTTAAGTGTAACTCCACCCAGCTCATACAGCCAGTCACTGAACAGCTGGGATTTGACAATGATTAGACTGGCTTCGCCTTTTAGGCCAGGGAGCTGCAGAATTAAGACTTTGGATTCTATCCAGCTGCATAACTTTGGGAAAAATATTTTTGTTAGCCTTAATCTCCTGGTCTGTAAAATATAGAATTGTGTTGGGTGATCTTGAAGATTCCTGCCAGCTTTTTGGGTCTCTCTCCAAGTCAATATGCATCAAGTTGACTGAAAAAAAAATGGCACAACCTAAAAGTTGAGAATTATGTGTGTGTGATTCTTTTTAAAGAACACTAATTTATTTATGTATTTATTTATTTGGCTGTGTGGGTCTCAGTTGCAGCACTCAGGTTCCAGAACATGGGGTTCAGTGGTTGTGGCCAGGGGGCTTAGTTGCTTTAACCAGGAGGGATCTTAGTTCCCTGACCAGGGATAGAAGCTGAGCAAGTCCCTTGCACTACAAAGTGGATTCTTAACCTCTGGACCAGTGGGAAGCCCTGAGACTTCTTTTATTGGGTAGACATTCTGAGGACTTCAAGCCTGGCATTGCTCTGAAGAGATAAAGGAGGAGCCAGGATACATAGAAGTTTTTTTATCACAAAGACCAGGTAGTAGGCACCTCAAAAGATGACTGTTAATGAAAGAAAACCAGACATCTCAGGTTAATGAATTTAGCACTTTTCTATTTCTGGAAAGATGCAAGAGTCCGGGCTCAGTGAAATCACCCTTTGATATGCCCGTCAGCTCTCCATGACCAGTATCCGGTGCTTTGTCATCCCCAGCCTCCTGACTGCAGCGACTGATGGTGGCTTAATGGCAGGCATCCTGTGTTTCCATCCTGAGTCCCCTCAGGACTCACCCCCCATGTGTGGGGAAAGAGGGAGAGGCGGCGCCTGTCATTTGATGGCGGAAACATCCTTTGTTGACTGAGATGGCAGGTGACATTTTTCATTCTCAGTCACATCCAGGCCACTGTTGCCATTCATCAGTCCAGCAAACCATAGGCACCTGAGGGGTGGGGTGGGAGGGGAGGGGGACGGGTAGAGCGTGGGATTACAGACACGTCTTCCTAACAGAAGCAGCTGCTCAGCTCCCATGTCACGCCGAGACAGGCAAGATTGTTGAGTGACTGCAGAAGGGAGGTGGGAGCAGGGCCGCTTTCAGCTCCCGTGGCTGCCAGAGTTAATCTCTTAGTTGGCTCAGTAACTTTCCCCCAGAAGCATCCTTACCACCTGCCTTGAACGCACTCCACATTTGCTGAGTGCTGGAGGCACCTGGCTCAGGTGAGCTATGAGAAGGCATCTGTCATGTGACCAGACCTGCTGAGCTGCTGTCCCTGGCTTCCCTGAACTGCACTGAAGGAGACTTCCAGAAATTTTGCCTCAGTCCTGAAGCCTTTGTTCTCTCTTCAGAGTAAGGAAGTAGGAGAGGGGCTGGGTGGAGAGGCGACTCTTCGGAGCTTTCTGAAGTGACCTACAGCTTGAGGAAGTCAGGCTGTTAAAGAGACCCAGTGGCTACCACACGTGCTAGATAATACTGTGTCAACAGCTCCAGTTATCTAAAGCTCTGTGTGAAATGGGAACCAACCTTTGCTCTCTGGGAACAAGCTATCACCTTTCTCCCAGGCAGGCGGAACTAAAGTGCGTTTCATTTATGCCTCCACACCGACTCTTGAATATCAAGTCACTCCTAGCTTCCTTCTGCCCTCATCCTCTGCCCTCCTTGAAAGTGTAATTCATTTTTTCCTTTACCCATGGGCATATATATGCTACGTAACATCATCAGAAACTATCTGATTTAATTCAGGGAACACCTACCTTGCCATCTAATCTTCTACTTAGGCATGTTGCAAGGGTTTTTTTTCTTATCTGTGTCTGTCTTATATGCCCAGAGGTAGAGATAACACTGAAATGAAATAAAGTGGCAGAGACCCAGAAAGAGAAATAAACCCGAGGAGGAGAAGTCCACAGGCAGCGGTTTTCAAGGACTGCTAGCAGCTTGGTGGGGTGAGCCAGAAAAAGGAGAACCACTTAACTTGAAAAGGAAGAGGAAAGCGTGAGAAGGGAGATCAGGCCACATAGAGTGGATGGAGGGAGGTGGAGTGAAGCCCAGGAAACAGCCCAGGTGAAGCGAGCCGGCACTCCAGACTGAACGCAGTTTGCTAAGATCCACTGGCGTCTTGTGTGCAAATGAGAAGGGCTTCCCGGAGCTGCCCTGAGCCAGGTGCCTTCTGCCAGCAGCCGGGTGGCACCACGGAGGCCAGAAGCCCAGGGCGCTTTAAGAAGCATCTCTGGCCGTTGCCAGGAGAGGATGGACAGCACCCAGAAGCAGAGAGTAAATGAGGATTAAAGGACCTGGCAGAAGGAAGCCCGCTTGAGAAGCTATTGAAATTCCAAGATTGGCAAAAGAAGTCAGTTCCACCTCTTCACTCTTGTTTCAGGAACCGATTGTTTCTCAGTCTTTCGAGAGAGATTTCTTCCCCAGGGAAGTGAAAATAATGAACTTCTGGAAGTATTGGTTTTTTACTTTTATGGGAGTCAGTGTGGTTATTTTTATGATCTTTTACAGTGGTCAGTTAAGCCAACCGAGAAGTCACAGGAATAGTTCCGTTGAAAGGGACTTGGAGATACACGCCTGTAAGAATGCCTTAGATGAGAAGTCAACCTTTTTGTGGGAAAAGACATTGATGTCCCCTGTGGGAAGTGTCCCTTGCAAGGACTACCTGATCCAGAATCACTATATCACAAGGCCTTTGTCGAAAGAAGAAGCCGAGTTCCCTTTGGCATATGTCATGGTCATCCATAAGGACTTTAATACTTTTGAAAGACTCTTCAGGGCCGTCTACATGCCCCAGAACGTCTACTGCGTTCACGTGGATGAGAAAGCCACAATTCACTTTAAGAAGTCTGTATGGCAGCTGCTGAGTTGCTTCAAGAATGCTTTTCTTGCTTCAAAGATGGAGCCTGTGGTCTACGCAGGAATTTCCAGGCTCCAGGCTGACCTGAACTGCCTGGAAGACCTTTTAGCTTCTGAAGTTCCATGGAAATACTCCATCAACACCTGCGGGCAAGATTTCCCCCTGAAAACCAACAGGGAGATCGTTCAGCATCTCAAAGGATTTAAAGGGAAAAACATCACCCCCGGGGTGCTGCCTCCTGACCATGCAGTAAAGCGGACTCGATATGTCTACCAGGAGCACTTGGGCAGAGGTGGCTCTTTTGTGAAAAATACCGGTATTTTGAAAACCTCACCTCCCCACCAGTTGACCATCTACTTTGGCACTGCCTACGTGGCCCTCACCAGAGAGTTTGTGAAGTTTGTCTTCCAAGACCGAAGGGCCATTGATTTGCTCCAGTGGTCCAAAGATACCTATTCTCCCGATGAACATTTCTGGGTGACTCTTAATAGGATCCCAGGTGGGTATGAACTTCCATTCCTGTTTTTTTTTTTGCTTGTCCATAGATTGAGTTGGCTAACATTCAGCTCTTCTTTGAAATTATTTGGGAAAAATAAATAAATGCCTGGAAAGCGATTAGTCAGCTTGCTTTTTAGTGGCCGCTCTACTGTCTTTTTCGGAGAAGGCAATGGCACCCCACTCCAGTACTCTTGCCTGGAAAATCTCATGGAGGGAGGAGCCTGGTGGGCTGCAGTCCATGGGGTCGCTAAGAGTCAGACACGACTGAGAGACTTCACTTTCACTTTTCACTTTCATGCATTGGAGAAGGAAATGGCAACCCACTCCAGTGTTCTTGCCTGGAGAATCCCAGGGACGGGGGAGCCTGGTGGGCTGCCGTCTATGGGGTCGCACAGGGTCGGACACGACTGAAGCGACTTAGCAGCAGCAGCAGCTACTGTCTTATGGGCCTCCCTGGTGGCTAAGATGGTGAAGAAATGTGCCCACCGTGCAGGAGACTCGGGTTTGATCACTGCCTCGGGAAGATCCCCTGAAGGGAAGGAATGGCAACCCACTCGAATATTCTTATCTGGAGAATCCCATGGACAGAGGAGCCTGGTGGGCTAAAGTCCCTGGGGTCCCAAAGAGTCAGACACGACTGAGTGACTGACACACACACACACTACCATCTTATAACTGTGCTATATAGTGACCTAAGAAATATGCCAATTTCCTGGAGCGCTGGCAAAACTGCCTTTGAGGGTGTATCACACAGTTCCTCACCTTGAGCTCAGTCTTTTGAATGAATGCCTTTCATAGTCCTTGATAAGAACAGTTGTGACATCATGAGACTGGTTTTGAATAAGCATCCTATGAATTGAAATCTGCGGTGTTTCTCTTAGAGGCCGTTACACAGTATTATACTGATGCTCAAAGTTCACGGGGCTGTGCCATCTTTGGATGTTTACAAATTATCACTCTGGCTTGAACATCTCTAGTCTCAGACCTGACCAGGTGTCCAGGTCTCAACTGACTTGGTTCAGTAAATCTAGTCTGATATTTTATTTCCTGGGAGAGTGAGTCACAGTGAGGTGAAACGTGCGGAGAGACCTTCTGGCTGGAGCTGACCCCAAGTCACTTCTCAATTGTTAAGTCCCATTTTCTTATTAGAAATTGCCCTTTGCAGTCTCTTGTTTTGATATACTGTGAAGTCTTTCCCATTGTTTATGATAATTTGGGGCTAAGGTATTTGAGGCATGGAGGCAGGAAACAGCAGCAGATTCCCTCTTTAGATTCAGGGCTGGGTTTCTTTTCAAAGTTCTGTTTCCCATATGTTGTCTGGGAAGGTCCGTGTGACCTGTAGGGCCTCTTCCTGGCGATGTCCCAATGCACTAGTTTCTACTCTTGTTCCAGCTTGCCTGTGGGTGTCAGCCCTGCGGGGAGGTGACCCCAAGCCTGCCACGCTTCAAATACCTCCCTTCTCTTGGCTGCAGTATCGCTATTGTTGGCACATACGAGGGCTGCCTTCATACCTGAACGTGGACTCACAGCAATTGTTAGGTGCCCAATAGCTCAGCATCCCTGAGGGCTAATCTAGAGTGGCAGTTACAGAAACCTACTTAAAGAGGGGAGGAAAAAGGACTGGCAAGGTGGTTGGGGGCAGAGGCATGCAGTGAATTTCAGACAATAGTAGGTTAAGAGTTCACAAAGACTTGCAGGAGGGGGAGTGAATCGACGTTTTTTCAGTTTAAGTTGCACCTGAAAGTGGGGTGCGGTTGCTTGCTGCTCAAAAGAAGTGAGGGTGGTGGAAAGGAAGGTTTGCTTTATTTTGGATGCTGACCACGGAGCAGGGAGGGCAGACTTCTGTCCAAAGGAGGACTTTCCCCTACTGACAGCCAGTGGGCAAGAGCTTTCATAAGCTGAGGGAGGGCTACGGGCAGAAGCAGCACAGTCAACGCTGACAGTTATCTTGAAGTTGGTCATCAGTGGTTGGTTTGTTCCAATTTCCTTGACACCAGTTCTTGGAATTGTGGCAGCTTATGTCATGGCTCGGAGAAGGCAATGGCACCCCACTCCAGTACTCTTGCCTGGAAAATCCCATGGATGGAGGAGCCTGGTAGGCTGCAGTCCATGGGGTCGCGAAGAGTCGGACACGACTGAGCGACTTCACTTTCACATTTCACTTTCATGCATTGGAGAAGGAAACGGCAACCCACTCCAGTGTTCTTGCCTGGAGAATCCCAGGGACGGGGGAGCCTGGTGGGCTGCCGGCTATGGGGTCGCACAGAGTCGGACACCACTGAAGCGACTTAGCAGCAGCAGCATGTCATGACTAGGGTCAAGTAGTTAACTTACCTGAAGTTTCAGTTATCTGTAAGACAGCTCACAGGATATGGCTCAGATATTTATTTATGTATAGCCCTTGAGAAGGAACTAAAGGTCCTTGACTATGCTTAATGACAGCATTATTATTATTTGGTCTGCTTGGACTATTTTCCTTTGTTTCTGCATTTTCTCACTTCTCTGATTCAACTTATTCTTTGGCTAAAGTTTTTCCACAAAGGCAGGCAGAGGACACGGGGTGGGGGGCTGGGCAAGGACCATGGGCAGAGCCCTGCTCCATTTCACAGTGAGTGTTCATCCTAATTGTTAACAAATAAGTGTAAACATTCTGTACATGGCATGTGATACCGTTTTTGTTAATACAGTTTGTGCTGGGTATGTTATGCTCCATAGCACCTCTTTTAATTATGAGAAATAATCATTGTTATCCTCATGTACAGATGAGGAAAATCAGGCTTAGTAGCAGTGGTAGTCGTTCAGTCGTGTCCGTTCTTTGCAACCACATGGACTGTAGCCCACCAGGCTCCTCTGTCCATGAAATTTCTCCAGGCAAGAATACTGGATCGGGTTGCCATTTCCTTCTCCAGGAGATCTTCCTGGCTCAGGGATCGAACCCGGGTCTCCTGTATCGCAGGCAGATTCTTTACCATCTGAGCCACCAGGGATGTGCTCGGTTCACACAGCTTGTCCAAGGCAAAGCTGGGATCTGATCCTGGATTTGCGAGCCCTGAAGTTTGAAATGTTTCTCTTGTACCAGGAAAAGGAACAGTCTTGTTTTGTTTTGTTTTTTTTTTCTTTGCTGTATATCTAAAACAAATTCCCTGCAGAACCCCAGAAAGGTGAAAAGACAAGTTTGGAAGAAAAATGAAGAGAACAGTGAAAGAAAGCCCCACCTGACCACTCTAACCTAGAAATCAGGTTAGCAGGGATATGGAAGAGTGTGTGTGTGTGTGTGTGTGTGTGTGTGTGTGTTTGGAGTCACAGGAAGGTGCCCTTGGAGTCACAAGTTCCCTTGCTGGAACCAACTGCCACGACCCACCCAGGCTTTTGTACCTGCTCCCCAAGCCCGCTCTAGACCAGGCTATGGTCTGGCTCTCCCTTCGCGTAGCCAGTGGACCTGGGAAGTACTCTTCAGGGCTCCTCTGCTGCTCACAGAGGCTGGTGGGCGAGACCCATTCAGGCTGACTTTGAACCTAGTCACTGCTAAACGGTAACAAAAAGAACATGAAGAATCTTGAGGACATTGTCTCCCTACAGAATAGAAAAGAAGTCTTCAAAAAAAAAACAAAGCAGAAACATTGGTGCCATGTCTGTTTTCAGCAATTAACAAATACTTATTAAACCCTGCGTGGTACCTGGCACCATTCTGTGAACTGAGGGTGGCTCTGGAAGGAGACAGGTATGACTTTATGGAATTTAAGTTTTGAGATTTGAATGGTTGCGTTATCAGGTTTAGTGACTCTTTAGTTCATCAGGTTTTAGTATATTGAGCTAATCCACCCCCCGGCTCCAACCCCTCAAAATGTTGTGGGTTTTTTTTTTCCCCCGATTATCCGTCCCTGTTTTTAAAAATAAGAAATATATTCAAGAGCTTTAAAATTTTTAAGTTAAATTTTTTTTAACTCTATGAGCCGCCAATAATAATGCTTCCTTGTATTCTTCCAGAGATATTTTATTAAGTTTATAGATAATAAAATTAATTAAACATCATGTGGAAATTAGTACACTTTTTTTTTTTAAGTTCACAAAATACACAGCAAAAAGAAGAATGGCCATTTTTTTAGGCGCCGTATTGCTGACTCATTAGAAAAGTCCTGATGTTGGGAAAGATTGAGGGTAGGAGGAGAACGGGGCAACAGAGGATGAGATGGTTGGATGGCATCTCTGACTCAATGGACATGAGTTTGAGCAAGCTCAGGAGATGGTGAAGGACAGGGAACCCCAGAGTGCTGCAATCCATGGGGTCGCAAAGAGTCAGACACGACTTAGCGCCTGGATGACAACAAATTGTGAGTGAGAAACAGGAGTTGACAAGATGTAACCTTTATTTAAATAGATCATATGCAGACATTTAGGAAACTAATTTTCATTTAAAATTTTTTGAAGCATTTTTGATTGTTCACTTGTTTGTTTAATTTTTTGGCCATACCACGGGGCAGCTTAGCTTCCCCACCCATGACTGAACTGGTGCCCCTCGAAGTGGAAGCACAGAGTCTTCAACTCTGGACCGCCTGGAAGTCCCATTATGTATTTTGTTAATATATACATATTTTATTTTTTTTAAATTTTGGCCATGCCATGCAGCTTGCAGGATCTCAGTCCCCTGACCAGGAATTTAACCTGGGCATGAACCCCTAGAGCGCCAGGGAGCTCCCCAACACAGCAGGACTCTCTGACCTGACCCCCCTCCTGCCTTACCCCATCTCTCTCCCCTCACTGCTTCGTACCTAAGGCCTCACACTTCATATTCCAGCAACTACTTGGTCCTACACACTTCTGCGATTTTCCCTTAATTTTTTTTTTTTTTGGTGGCTTTTTATGATGTCTTCTCTGAGCTACCCTTCCTATCATCTCTGACTATTCCTATGCATCCTTTGTAACCCTCCTTGGATGTCACCTCCTCCAGAAGCCGTCCTTGATAACCCACCTCCCAGACAGCTGGTACTCCTATTCGCCCTGCCACGGCTCCCAGCACTAAATTATAACTACCTGCTAAGTGAAAAGCCCCTCTGCCCTTCCTCCTCCTTGTTTGAGTTCCTTTAGGGTGAGGAATGTGATATCCATTTTTATCCTTTCCATCACTACCCCTGCACTGCGACCTATTGCTGTGCCTGAAGAGGGTTTGATGCTTGTGGGTTGGGTCTGGGGAGGGGACGGTTAGGAGACACTGAATACATGCATGTGTATGGCTGAATCATTGCTGTGCGCCTGAAACTATCACGACATTGTTAATCAGCTATCAAAGTCTGAAAAAAAAGTTCAGAGAGTGATGTCCCCTACCTGAGGTGGGGAGGAGTAATTTTTGATAGTAAGAATCAGAGAAACAGTGGGTAGGCTTGAAGGTATAATTCCATAAGAGCTAGGCCAAGAAGTGATACCAGTAAAGAGAGAGATAACCAGTCCTTGTGGAATTTTAAGAGTTTCAGCTGGAATGTTAATAGGGCAGAATCATTGCTTAGAAAACTGATTCCCAGGGACTTCCCTGATGGTCCAGTGGTTAAGACTCCATGCTTCCACTATAAAGGGTGCGGGTTCGATCCTTGGTCAGGGAGCTAAGAGCTGAGTGGTCCAATAAACAAACGAAAACTGGTTCCCAGGTAGCCAGCTGGGCCCGCGCAGTCTCCTCTGATGCCCGGAGCGAGCACCAGTTCCCTAGGTGGGCACTGCCACCTGGTTCCTGTCTTACTTGCCCTCAGTCTGAGTATCTCCCACAGCTTGGCACTTACCCAGCCCTGTGGTTTGTCTCCCACTTGGCTACTCCCGGTTCACAGAGTGGGCTTCTTCTGTCTGAATCTGACCCAGAGTACCCCTTTGGGACTTTCCTGGTGGCTCAGATAGTAAAGAACGTGCCTGCAATGCAGGAGACCCAGGTTCAATCCTTGGGTCGGAAAGATCCCCTGGAGAAGCGAATGGCTACCCACTCCACTATGCTTGCCTGGAGAATCCCATGGACAGAGGAGCCTGGCGGGCTACAGTCCATGGGGTCGAAAAAAGTTGGACGTGACTGAGCAACAAACACCTTCACCTTCAACCCTTAGCTACTGGCTTGGAAAAAACAGGAGCATAAGGAAATGAAAGGTTAAAGGAAAAACAACAATAGAAACTTGAGAAGCGTTTCTCCAGGTGTAGCTCTCAACAAATGTAAACACTGAGCTCTTGGGAAGGTATGTGTTCTCTCTGGAAAGGTTACCCCAACCTTAAATCTGGGCGTGGCTGGATCAACCCCCAGGCTTTTTCAAAGTACGCATTGTGTTCTCTGAACATCAGTCTAAATTTAGAGTTCGGTTTCTGTTGCCACAAAGGATGCATTCAGTCATGTTGATCGTACCATTGACTGAGAATGATGAACATAATCGGACTGGAAGAATCCTGTTTTAATGAACATTATTAGAACGTTCAGGCTTATACTTGAGTTATTTTTTCGTGCCTGAATGACAGTCCACAGTGACACCTATTTTGTTGACATGGAGGTAAATTCAGATTGAAGGAGAAATGACACTAAACAGATCCTTTCCTTGGGTTCCTATCCGCTGAGCAGAGTTTTCACATGACATCCTTTCTGTATGGCCAGATAATGTTAAATACACATAATACAATTGGACATGATTTTCACAGTATTGTATTAGGGCGGCAAGCCTGTTTTGCTTGTTTTGTCTCTTTGGTAAATGTAGGCGATTCTTGGGGAAGTAATTTGAGGTCAGAGAAGGTTACGCTATATCCTGGCTCTTGAGAATCTAGATGTCAGCCTGGCCCCTGGTAGAGAAACCTTAGACAGGTTACAGAGTATTCACGTAATTAAACTATACTAACCCGGTGGCTCAGTGGTAAAGAGCCCGCCTGCCAATGCAGGAGACGAGGGTTCAATCCCTGGGTCGGGAATATCTCCTGGAGTGGCCACCCACTCCAGTATTCTTGCCTGGGAAACCCCATGGACAGAAGAGCCTAGTGGGCTACAGTCCATGGGGTTGACCTAGCAACTAAACAAAAAAGACAGAACTATACTGAAGCCGTAGCCATTTGAAGGCATTTATTTATGATGCCTCTGGCCATCGGTTGTGCTGTATAACACTGGATCATTTTCTTTAAAAAAAATACATTTATTTCTTGGTTTTTGGCTGCATGGGGTCTGTGTTGCTGGGGGCTTTCTCTAGTTGTGGCGGACAGGGGCTCCTCCCCATTGCGGTGCGAGGCCCTCTCACTCCGGTGGCTTCTCCTGTTGCGGAGCACCGGCTTTAGGGCCTGGGGGCTTCCGCAGCTGCGGAGCACGGACTCAAGTTGCCCCATGGCGTGTGGAATCTTCCCAAACCAGGGATCAAACCTTTGCTCCCTGCATTGGCAGACTGATTCTTGACCACTGAACCCCCAGGGAAGTTCCTGGGTCATCCTCTTCACTGGGGAATCTGTGCCCAATGATTTCCCCACCCATCCTGTGATGGAAATAATCTGGAAATACTGCTCTTAATTAACTTTTAATCCCTAATTCCTAGAACAACATTATATAAAACAAGAAAAAATGGGTTATCATATATATACACATTTAATTATGTACAGATACCATTCCTAAATATCCAGTAAGCTGAACTTAACATGACTTTAAGTCGTGCAGAAAGGATTAATGTCTTGCTTTAGACCCAGCAAGGCCATTTTTTTTTGCAACTTTCATTCCACTTCCAATCAATTTTCTACTGACTGTCTGAAATTAATCTTTTCTAGAAGAACCAAGGTTTTAGGTTTTATGTATTTTTGGCCACGCTGTGTGTCTTTCGGGATCTTTAGTTCCCTGAGCAGAGATCAAACAGTGTTTGGTGTAATAGAAGTGCAGAATCCCAACCAGTGGACCACAGGGAAGTCCTCCAGTGACTCTTTAAAACAGTAAAATGTTCGTTGCATGTCAGAGTCATAACAGATACATATAATCGGTGTCTACAGATCTCGTTGTCATCTAGATCTCTACTCTCTCTGAACCACAGCAATGGCATCTCCTGATATCTCCCCTCGAGTGCACGCAATACTATGAAAAGGCTTTGGAACCAGATAAGTGCAGGTTAGATATTGGCTCCCATTACCTGCTAACTGTGTGATACTGGTCTTGGTCTACGCTGTCTCAGTTAACCCATCTGTGATGGTGGGAGTAATAAATTTAGTCTCAGGAGAAGTTATGAATATTAGATAAGATAATGTATATAGTGTAGTGGTTCCCAGACAGAGCATGCTTCAGAAGCCCGGTGGAGCCCATTAAAACACGGATTGCCGGCCCCTAGCGCCAGGATTTCCAGTCCAGTAGGACTGGAGCGGGGTCCAGAATTTGTAGTTCTAACAAGTTGTGGGGGGTACTGATGCTGGAAGCCCCCCTTGAGAACTGTTGGCACGGCCCTTTTACAGAGTAGCACATAGATTTGCAGCAAATGTTGGTTCTGTTTATTTCCATCGCCTTAACAGAGAAAAAAAGGTAATCACCAGTAAAAATGAAAGTGAGTTTATATAAGGCAAAACTTTACAGTTTTGGTTGCTTAGGGTGGCTGTTGTAAAAGTGGTGTGGAAATGACTGATGCTTGGAAAGGACTCATGTTGAAGAAATATCCTGGGCTTTGGGGTGAGACAAACTGATGATGAATTTTGGCTCTGTCCTTAGTAACTTTGTGACCATGGGTGGTGGTATTTAGTCACTAAGTCATATCTGACTCTTTGTGACCCCAGGGACTGTAGCCCGCCAGGCTCCTCTGTCCATGGGATTTCCCAGGCAAGATTATTGGAGTGGGTTGCTATATGCTTCTTCAGAGTATCTTCCTGACCCAGGGATCAAAACCTGGGTCTCCTGGGTCTCCTGCATTGACAAGTGAATTCTTTACCACTGAGCCGCCTGAGAAGCCTGACCACAGATACCCAAACTTTAAACTCCTCATCTGTTTAAACTCACAGTAATGATGGCTACTTAGTAAAGCTGATTTGAGAACTGAGTGAAAAAAATTGGGTGTAAACTGAGAGGTGAAGTGTTTTTCTATTTGTTAATACAAATACGTATTAAGAAAACCTAAATATGGCGTAGAATTCCCAAACTAATGAGATCCTCAAGGAAGGTGTTAAATTAAACCCGTTTAAATCTCTTTTCTCTATGAAAAGATGTCTGCACCATGGCCCCAAAACCATGTAAAACTACATGTAAGTTCATCCAAAGAGAAATAGGAGGAACTATAAGAAAACTTAAGCAGTTTAACATGTTAGGATGCGGATTTTTTATAATTTTGATTTCCCTGAATGTTATTGGTATAATTTCTGAAACTACAGAAAAGTCTCACTTAGTTCTTACAGTAATACTGTGAAGTATGTTCTCATATCCATGAGAAGAGTGTTTCCTTAAAGATGCAAAGGATGTTAGTATCTTCAGGACTTTTTCTGAGATCACATCACATGAAAGGAACAGGAGCTGGGATTAATAGGATTGTTTTATTCTCTTAAACCTTATCATGTACAGAGATGTCAGTTTAGAATAAATATAATTTCTTGGAAAAGGAAATCGACATAGCCAAGACTTGAAAGAAATTGGAGTTGTTTTTTTTCCCCCAGTCAATCTGTATAGGTTTCTGTGCATTCAGCCACATCCTTCTCATTTCCATGTTCGACTTCCTGGATGTTAAAACAAATTATTGCTCCTCCTAGCTACTTACCAGGGACCACTGTAAAATTCTATCGTGTGTGTGTGTGTGTGTGTGCGTGTGTGCGTGCTAAGTCGCTCAGTTGTGTCTGACCCTCGGCAACCCTATGGACTGATTGGCTGTGTTAGACTATATCTGCCTCTGGGTGACCCACCAGGCTCCTCTGTCCATGGGATTCTCGAGGCAAGAATACTGGAGTAGGTTGCTGTGCCCTCCTCTAACACTCTATTAGAGATTTACAAACGCACACAATCGGATGCAGAATGGTACAGTCATCCTTATGTGCCCATCAGCCAGTCTCAAACTGAATTTATTATAAGCACACGTTCTTTAATCTTTAGGAGCAATATGTTTGTTAAAATGCTCATTTTGGCCTTCCTCTTCCTGTAGGGAACGTGGGAGGAGTTTGTTACTAAGAGTAGGAATTGCTTAGTGGGGGTACACTGTTCCATGTGCAGTGTTTAGAGGTAATTTTTTCCATCTCTTCTAGCTACTGAATATTCTGCTTCCTTTATATAGGAGGGAAAAAAGACATTAACAGTCTAACTATTTTATGAATCCCCTTTGGAATTGCCTTGGGGAGTTTCCTGTTGGACCAATGGTTTTTCCTGTTGGTCCAGTGGTTAGGTCGCCAAGATCTCACTGCCGAGGGCTCCAGGTTCGATCCCTGGTCAGGGAACTAAGATCCCGCAAGCCACATGATGTGGCCCAAGACAAAAGCAAACAAGAAACAATGCCTGGGTTCAATCTCTGACTGGGGAACTGAGATCCCACAAGTTGCATGGTGCAGCCAAAGGGAAGAAAAAAAAACCCAGCAAATAACAGCATGTAGTTATGTCATTGTGCTTTTGTTACTTTTGGCTTGACAGTGTCTGTGATTCAGAATAAATATTAGGAACATTGTGAACTTAATTGGAAGAATAAGAATAACCCAAACTGTATCCACTTCTTTTTCAGAAACACAAAAAGGAAGAGAAGCTTCTTTTTCAGAAACACATGTGACAGACTCACAAAGCTTCCTATCATGAGTCCTTGCAATCCATTAGATCATCTGAGGACTTTATACTGTTTATGTCACAATATCCCAATAGGATCTCTTATCAGAAGTCATACAGAAGAGGATTTGTCTAGATTTGTAGATGGCTCAAGGGTTTATCTTTTCCTGTAAAGTGAACATATTAGTCACTGGTCTCTATCCACAATTCAGAGTTACTAAAATATTGAAATAACTGTTGCACAAATGGAAACAGCAGTATTCAAGTGCTTTAAAGTAAGCTCTCCACACCTGAAAACGAAAAGCTCAAAATTGGCACTTTGATCCCTAAAATGACCCTGAGCAGAGGAGAAGGGGGCAAGGAACTGAGGGGGCCAACATTTCTCTGAAGTCTCAGGTTTTGTTTTATAAATTTATGTACACATCACATTCCCACCCCTTCTAGAACTTTCTTAAATTTCTAATTGAAATATATTACACAGTGTATGGGGCTTTGCTGGTAGCTTAGGTGGTAAAGAATCACCTGCAATGTGGGAGACCTGGGTTCCATCTCTGTGTCAGGAAGATTCCCCTGGAGGAGGGCATGGCAACCCACTCCAGTATTCTTGCCTGGAGAATGCCCATGGACAGAGCAGCCTGGTAGGCTACAGTCCATGGCGTTGCAAAGAGCAGGACATAACTGAGCGACTAAGCACAGCATATACAGTGTATATGTACACTGTATACATGTTGATGTATAGCAGAAAACAGCACAATATTGTAATTAGCCTTCAATTAAAAATAAATAAATTTTGAAAAAAGAAATATACATACAGGAAACCCAACGTATCAGAATTGAAATGACTGAATTTTCAAACTGATCCTCACCTGAGTAACCAGTACAAGAGCCCACACTCCTACAAATACTCCAGGAATCCCCCAGTACTCTCTTCAAGAGCAACAATCATCTTGACCCTCTAGTTTTGCTGCTTTTGTGTCATCAGAGAGCTTCTAATTGTAGCCTAGTGCTTTTCATCCAAATGTTCAGGTTAAATAGATTCTTTCAAGAAGAAATGCTCAGGCCACACTGTGATTTCGTGTGTTTCTAAAAACTGCTGAAAATTCCATGGGTTGGGGGTGAGGGGCGGGAGTGGGCTGGGATACCCACATGTGCCAGGTACAACCTAGGACCCTCTCTCCCATGTTTCTTCTCTTTTTAATTTTTTTTTAAAAAAGTTTCTCATATTTGCAGAACAGTCTAAGCAGAAGTAGTTCTGTGGTTCTATATAAAAGGTTAGGCTTGTTGTAGATAGGCAGTTAGTTCCCAGAATTAGCAACCTATATATACCCCAGTGCGTGCAGCACCAAATGGAATTTACCACTGACCTTCAACTCCTTCAGACTTGTCTCGGGTTGTAGATAGGGTTTAAAATTAGACAACAGCCCTAAGCAAGCATGGTTTTTATTTGGCCGCTTTTACATGGACTTGGAGGCAAGGCTTTACAACTTAGGAATGCATTCTTGATTTACATCCAACTGGGTGTAACCTGGTGCCTTGTTTTGAAGATGAGGTAGGCACTGCAGGCAGGGCAAGATGAAAATTCGTCTAATGGGTTCATTAAGGGCCTTTCCCCAGACAGGAGACAAAGCAGCGCAGGGCGTGCTACGTTCTGTTGATTCTAACAAGGAAAGGCCTGGCCATGAAATAGCTTTCAGTGTAATGGAGTGCGAAGGACAATCAGTACTGTAAATACTTTTATTTGAAGTGAAGTGAAGTCACTCGGTCGTGTCCGACTTTTTGCGACCCCATGGACTGTGGTCTACCAGGCTCCTCCGTCCATGGGATTTTCCAGGCAAGAGTACTGGAGTGGGTGGCCATTGCCTTCTCCAGGGGATCTTCCCGACCCAGGGATCAAACCCGGGTCTCCCGCATTGTAGGCAGATGCTTTACCACCTGCGCCACCAGGAAAGTCTATTTATTTGAAACAGTCACATAAAACTAGGAGATGCCACTTGAAATGCAAATGCCTAATTTAACCTGTGAACAAACACATCTAAACGAATAGATTACAGGAAAAACATTACTTGATGTTCACATGCTGCAAATAACAATGCTTCATCCTAAGGAAACAGGTGTTTGGACTGATGAACCTATGAAAGTGGTGAACATTTGTACATAAGGGATGCCCAAACTCATTTTAGGAAACCCAGTCCATACTTCTCAGTGGTAAAGACCACTTATGATAGGGTTAGGGTACAATTTATATTTGGTAGAGTTTTGTCAGCTAGTTGGGGGCATCGCAGGTGGGGCAATCAGTGACGAATAATCTGCCCACCAACGTCGGACATGCAGGAGACTCAGGTTTACTCCTTGGATCGGGAATCCCCTGAAGGAAGAAATGGCAACCTACTCCAGTATTCTTGTCTGGAAAATTCCATGGACGGAGGAGCCTTGGCAGGCTACACAGTCTATGGGGTCGAAAGAGTCAGACACGACTGGGCGACTGAGCACACACACAGCCAGCTAGTTCATAGCTATGCCAGTCTTAAGGTGATGTGGAAGTATTTATTGGTGCAAAAAATGCTTCATGAAATGTTTTCTTAGTGATTGTTACTTGTAAGATTTTGTAGTGTTTGGGATCTTTTTTAACTTTCATTTTTGTTTTTTGTACTTTTATAAGTCATTTGAATCCATTCAAATAAAGTGTTTGATTTTTCACAAATTATAGAATAATATTTTTAAGAGAAAAAAAGTCAAGATTCATGAGGTAAATGTGCCAGGATACTTAACACTAGCTAAATTGGGGAAGTTGGGGGGGAAAAGGAAAAAAAAAAACAGTTGGTCTCTTCTTTGAACTTCTCTGTATTTTTAAAATCTTCAAAACTTAAGGTTGCTTTATTTGTTGAAAAATAAAATCTCCCTTTACTAAGGGATACTATTTGGTGTTTTAAAAGCTGAAAAATATTATCCCTATAAAGGAATGCTCAATGCATTAAATAGCCTATGGAAAACAGAGCTACTCAAACCTGGCTACACATTATAATCATATACAGCATTTTAAAAAATTCCAGTGTCTGGGCCTCACGCCTGACCAATTAATTCAGAATACCTAGGAGATGGGGCACAGTTATTGGTACTTTTCTAAAAGTTCCACAGAGGATTCCAATGTGTAGCCAGAATGGAGAATACTGATACAGATGAAGGCTGGACTTAGAGGTAAAAACTGAAGGATGGAACTGATTGTCTTGTGGACTTGGCCCACATTCATTCTCTGCCATTTTACCTGACAGCTACTCTTGTAAAAAGTCAGTTAAGGTTTTGCTAGGAGGAAAAGAACTTCCAAAACGTAGTAGCTTGAAGAAGTTTCCTGTGTCTTCTGTGAGGACTTCTGACCGGGGCCTGTTCCACCAGGACTGGTAGGGCTTGGATGGACCTTCACTTGCAGAACCTGATCTTCTAACCCCACGGCCCCTCATTCCCTAGTGGGTTCAGCAGGGCTGTTTCACTTGGTGACCTCAGGGAGGGTCACCCTAATCGAGTACTTTCCTAAGTCTCTGCTTGAATCATGTTTGCTAATGTCCCATCAGTCAAAGCAGGTCCCGTGGCCAAGCCACGGGAGAGACTGGAGTGTGGAGAAACATTCTCTACCTTTGAATGGAAAAGTTGCAAAATCATAGTGAATGAAGGCATGTATATAGCAATGGAATGAATTTGTGCCCATTTTTGGCAATTGACCATAACAAATTAAAATGCATCCCTTTTTTAGTGAAAGCACTTGATAAAGCAAGATATTTACTAGGATCTTTTTTAAAAAATTCTTTTTGAGGGGGCTTCCCAGGCGGTCCAGTAGTTAAGACTCTGCATTTCCATTTGAGGCGGGAGCAGAGGGTTTGATGCCTGATCAGGGAACTAAGATTCCACGTGTTGTGGCGCAGTCCAGAAAAAAATTATTTTTCTAGTTAATTTTGGGAAAGTACCTTTAACTTGCATTACAAAAGAAATTTAATGGTAATTAAGGAATTTCTAAAACAGTTTAGAAATTAGGAGATTAGAATTAGGAAATTTAGAAATTAGGAAAATCCAGAAAATTACAAAGACTAAAATAAAAATCATCAACAGAAATATTCAGAGATACTATTTTAGCACATTTCTTTCAGTATTTGTTTTCATATAAAAACATCTATTTTATGTGTTTTTATAACTGGCTCCCTTCATTTAATAGTATGTCCTAGTTTTCCTGTGTCCTGAAGAATTCTTCACCATAATTTATAATAGCTCAGGAATATGCCATCATGTGAATGCAATATCATTTATTTAGCAAAACTTCCAATTAGGGGTTTTTAGGAGGTATTATCAGTAATAATAGTTCATTGTTTTATTAATAAAATTGGTCATTAATGATGACTGAATCTCAGCAGTAATTAAGTCCCAAGTACCATTCAGGGTGTTTTAAGTATATTACACACTTTACAACAACTCCATGAGGTGTAGGGAATTTTTTTTTCCCCAAAGTTTTTATTTTGTATTGGAGTATAGCCCGTTAACAATGCTGTGGTAGTTTCAGGGGAACGTGGAAGGGATTCAGCCATACATATACATGGATCCATTTCCCCCCAAACCTTCCTCCTATCCAGACTCTGTAGGAACTGTTTTGACACTCCTTTAGAGTTAGAGAAACCAAAGAACAGAGAGGTTAGGTAATCTATCAGAGGTCCCACAATTAATAATTGGTCCAGCAGGGACTTGAACCCAGGCAATATTGTTTGAGAGTCTTTCCTTTTAACTATTATATTACATTGCCTCTCAAATAAGAATTTAGAAAGAACTTCTTTAGGACAAATTGCAGTACACTGAACTGAGTCAAAGTATATGCAAGGGTTTATTTGTTTTTTGTATTAATTAATTAATTTTTTTTTGTCTCTTCTGGGTCTTCGTTGCTGACCCAGGGCTTTCTCTTGTGGTGGTGCCTGGGTTTCTCATTGCAGTGGCTTCTGTTGTGGAGCACAGGCTCTAGGTGCACGGGTTTTAGGAGTTCGGCACGTGGGCTCAGCTGCTCCTTTGTGTGTGGAATCTTCCTGGACCAGAGATTGACTCATGTCTGCTGCATTGGTAGGCAGACTCCCAACCACTGGACCACCAGGGAAGTCTGTATGTAGGTCTTTGAAGGGTTTTGATAGAAAGTGTCATATTCCTCCCCCCCAAATTGGTCCAGTTGCACTCCCACTGGCAAGTCTGAGATTCTCATTTCCCTACACCTGCTCCACCACCAGGTATTCAGTTCAGTTCAGTTTAGTCACTCAGTCATGTCCGACTCTTTGCGACCCCATGGGCTACAGCACAACAGGCCTCCCTGTCCATCGCCAACTCCCAGAGCCTACTCAAACTCATGTTCATCGAGTCGGTGATGCCATCCAACCATGTCATCCTCTGTCGTCCCCTTCTCCTCCTCCCTTCAATCTTTCCTAGCATCAGGGTCTTTTCAATACCACTAGGTATTATCACTTTCTAAATCTTTGCCAGTTCCATATAAAATGATGAGAGGGGCAGGGAATATATAGGAAATCTAGGTACCTTCTACTCAGTTTTTTGCTGTGAATCTACAGCTGCTCTAAACAAAAAGTCTATGAAAAAATTATTTTCTTAAGAGAGGCTATCTTAAGATTTAAATTTTACTAACTTTAGTTTCTAGCAAGCATGAGCTTCTTTTTTTTTAAAATTGATACATAACTGACATAGAACAGTTTCAAATGTATAAGATAATGATACGAAATTTGTACATACTGTGAAATGACGATCACAATGTCTTGTTAACATCTGTCCCCACCACCATAGTTACAAATTTTTCTTTCCTTAAGATGAGAACTTTTAAGATTCTGTCCTAGCAACTTCCAAATAGGCACTGCAGTGTTAATAACTACAGTCATCGTGCTGTACTTTACAGCCCCATGAATTATTTTGAGCTTGTTTTCTTTTATTAGATATTTGCATAAGCCATGGTACAGAGAATAACGTGAAAATGGAAGGCCAGTTTGGGAATTCCCGAAAGCCTGGTAGGACAGCTGGGTGTGTATGGATGGTGATGAAAGGTGACGTGGGCAGTGTTGAAAGGTGATGTCGTGGACAGTGATGAAAGGGGAGGCCTGGAAACTCAGTGTCGCAAACTCCACGTCCACAGGGCCAGGCAGACAGTGTGAGCTGGTGAAACACGGTGGGGGAGCAGGGTAGCCGGAGAGCTCCAGGCTAGATAACACTCTTGTGACTTGTGGACAGTGGACTCTTGGCAGTCCAGACTGTCATGGGAACTTTTCTTTTTTGCAGTGTCCCACTCCCCTTCAGTGGGGGTCAAACCAAACAGGTCTCCCAATCAGATATGGTTTCTGGGCTACCTGTCTGCTGCATAGAGTCTATAGACATGACTGCAAAGATCCTCTTGTGCCACGCTCGACACACTGGTGTCTTCCTGGCTCGAATGTGACCTAGAGCAGCAAACCGCTGGACCTGGCCAGGGTCACGGTTCTGAGGTGCTAGCTGGGGCAGTTGATTCGTGACAGCATGGAGCAAAAGAAAAAAGCACCAATTTACACTCACGTGTTTGTGGCAAGAGGTCACTTTGAATTGGGTCCTGAGGAGCAGAAGCAGCAACGTAAAATGAGATACGGGGCGAGGAGTCAGAGTTCTAGGGGCAATGGGCACCCGTGGGAGGGATCTGGGATGACGGCAAGCCTGAATTTGTCATTTGTCCGAGGGTGAGTTGGGGGGCAGGCACCACAAAGCACTAGAAGAAGCAGACGCAGGGCAGAGGATTCAAAGGAATCCCATATACCCCAGACAGGAAGGCCGCAAGGTCAACGCTAATTATAGGAAAAGCCATTTGCTGGTATGGCCGACAAAGTGGGCGGACTGGAGGCAGAGAGACTGGTTTACGGGCAATTAAAATAGTCTTGGTGAGCGGACAGTGCTAGCCAGGAAAATGATGTTCTGAAAAGCCAGGTAAGGCTTGAAGAACTGCTGGTAGATGAGAAATCAGTCAGGGGCTCACCTGAAAACCAGTTCTGGACTTAAGGTGGTGATCATTTTGCAATATATACAAGTATCGAGTCACTATGTCGTACACCCAAAACTAGTATAATGTTATATGGCAATTGTACTTCAATTTAGGAAAAGAAAACAGAAACTCTGGGAAATAGAAGACTTTAGTTTTATTTTAAGCACTCTGGAAAGTTTTGATATATTCTGAAGTTTGGAAACATCAAATTCTTTTCTTTCTTCCTCGTCTTCCTTCTTTCCTTCCCCTCACTCAACGGTGTACAGAGTATTTGCTAGTTATTTGGGCACGTGTCTGAGGGTGCTGTGCTGTGCTATGTTCAGTCGTGTCCAATTCTTTGTGAGTCCATGGACTATAGCCCGCCAGGCTCCTCTGTCCATGGAATTCTCCAGGGAAGAATACTGGAGTGGGTTGCCATGCCCTCCTCCAGGGGATCTTCCAAACCCAGGGACCGAACCCGGGTCTCCCGCATTGCAGATGGTTTCTTTCCTGTGTGAGCCACCTGTCTGAGGGTAGATCTATCAAAGACAGCGTTCTGATGTTTGTTTAGATGTTCTGGTATTTCTGGGACACCTGATAAAAGTCTCACTTGAGAGTACTTCCCTCTTGTTCATGTCAGAAGTCCACCTTGCTTGACCCAGCTCCCCCAGAGGACACTTGTATCACTCTGAGTGAATAGTTTGTCAGCCAACATGGGCACCCTATAATTCAAGGTTTGTCTTCTAGGTGCTTTCATGAGACGTTCAACAAAAAACTCCACCCCTTTCATTGTGGCCATTCAATCTCAAACTTTCATGAAACATCATCAGAATGAATTTGCTGATCATTTCCTACTTTACTCACAAACCTGCATGCTCTCAAGAAAACAGAGTAACTTGAGGACAGGTATAATACAAAGAAAAAAGAATGATCATCTTTCAGCTGCTTGAGCTCTGAGATCCTGACGAGAGAGGGTTCCTTAAATAGAACTAGAGAAATATGCCACAGAAGAGTCCATACACATCTAATCCAGTGGCTCTTCATTTCAGCATTTCTTTCTTTTCTCCATTGAATTAGCATAATACTGCACTAAAGTCAAGCCAATCAGATAAAAGGAAACGTCTTTCTCTTTGACATATTAAAAAGTACGACATATACCCACACAGATCAAACTCTTCAAAAGAAAATACAGAGAGGAGATGCTGAAAGACTAGTTATTTATCCAAGTTTATTCTTGGAGAGCTGGAGTTCAGAAACTCTGAACTCTGTGCCCCTGGAAGCAATACTCTGTCGAAGAGAAATCATTCTTAAAGTGTGATTTTTAAAAATTCTCTTCATTCCCTCTTGGCATACTTGTGGGGCAGCCTTAGGAACGGTTCCGTTCTGGCCTCTCCTTACACCCTTGCGCTGTTTTTACCTCCAGACAATGACTGTGGAGTCGCTTTCTAGGCAAGGGACAAGTGAGTGGCTCAGGGGTCATTATGAGTGGAGGATATTGAAGGCTGTCTTGGTTTTAGTGAAGAGAAGAAGGAAAAGTTGTGTGAAAGTTGTGAAAGGCAGGGCTTCACTGCCACAGAGAAATCTGCCGTAATAACAGGGGTGTTTGACAAGAGCTAAAGCCCTTGTGGCTCAGAGGTTAAAGCGTCTGCCTGGAGTGCGGGAGACCCGGGTTCGATCCCTGGGTCGGGAAGATCCCCTGGAGAAGGAAATGGCACCCCACTCCAGTACTCTTGCCTGGAGAATCCCATGGTGGGAGGAGACTGGTAGGCTACAGTCCATGGGGTCACAAAGAGTCGGACATGACTGAGCGACTTCACTTTCACTTTTCACTTTCAAAGATGATAAACAGACAGAGAACAATGGAAGCAAAGGGTCGGGGGATCAAGGTCAGTCTTGAGGTCATGAATGCACTGAAACCTGGACTGTTCTCTGGGGTTGCCCAAGATTGTCTGCTTCTAAAAAACACTGCACTGACCCTTCCTGTTCGTCACTGGAAGATTGTCCAGGAAACACTCTTGACTAGAGGAATCTGGTCTGCTAATAGAAATATCAATACAACCCATAAGGGAAAAGGATCTAGAAAAGAAAATTGATTCCTGGGTCGGGAAGATCCACTGGAGAACAGATGGGCTAGCCACTCCAGTATTCTTGGGCTTCCCTGGTGGCTCAGCTGGTAAAGAATCCTCCTGCAATGTGGGAAACTTGGGTTCAATCTCTGGGTTGGGAAGATTCCCTGGAGAAGGGAACAGCTACCCACTCCAGTTTTCTGGCCTGGAGAATTCCACAGACTATACAGTCCATGGGGTCGCAAAGAGTTAGACACGACTGAGCGACTTTCACTTTCACTTTCATACATATATATAACTGAGTCACTGTAAATCAACCTCAAAAAATAAAGTATAAAAAAAATCAGTACATATAAACCTTTCTGGATATGCTAGGCCAAAGTATCAGTATCAGTAAGTATAAACCCAGGCTTCCCTGGTGGTCCAGCAGTTAAGAATTTGCCTTGCAACGCAGCGGATACCAGTTCCATCTCTGGTCCTGGAGGATCCCACATGCCGCAGGGTAACTGACCCGTGAGCCACAACTGATGAAGCGGCGCTCTCAAGCCTGTACTCTGCAATAAGAGAAGCCACCCCAACTAGAGAGTAGCCCCTACTCACCATAACTAGAGAAAGTCCTTGCCTATCAACAGAGACCCAGTGCAAGCAAAACTAAGTAAATATTTTTTTTTTTTAAATAAATATAAACCCTTCTGGATACTCTGGGTCAAAAGCTCCAAGAACATCTCATTTGTGGCTTTGTCCCCAGCATCTCCTCTGAAACACAGGAGCCCCACAAGTTAACTGTTTGAATGAGAGAATAAATTATCCTGAAAATCAACAAGGATTTTAGCATGTCCACACTCCTGGGCAATTCACTTCAATATTGTGGGTTCTTGTTTACACAGCTTGGCAATGAAGGGAACATATTAAAATATTAAAGCATGAAAATTTCTAAAATCCCTTCCTCTATAAAATTTTAGTTTTCTCCTTTCCTTGTTTTATCTTTTCCTCTTAAAACCAAAGAAGAGTCTATTTGTTGGCAGTTGTCAGAGGTGATGTAGAGAGGTCATCCTCTCAGGGATCACAGAACTCCAAAAAAAATCCCCATGAAACCAAAAGAGGATCATTCTGTAAGTTACATATGTTAAACCAACACAACATTGTAAAGCAATTATCCTCCAATTAAAATTTTTTTTTAAAAATTGAGGGATTAATGAACCATTAGAAGGCAAAAACAAATATACCATTTTATTTCTCAAAATAACCCCAGTTAACAATGAGGGGGAAAAGGCTACAAGCTACTTAACGTATGTTTCCCAACTATCAGGTAATTTTCCATTTTTTTAATTGTTTAAGTTAACCAGCAATGAACACCATTTTTTCTTTGGTTGAATTTCAATTCAACAAGCACAATTACTAAATCAGTGAAGCAAATCAGACTCAGATGCTTGTAAATAAACCTTTTTAAAATATAAAAGCAATGTAACATTAAAGGAAGTTTTGTAAACACAAATTTGCACATTTCATATTCAAATACTGGGTTGCCCAAAAAGTTCATTTGGGTTTTTCAGTAAGAGCTTATGGAACCCAAATGAACTTTTTGGCCAATTCAGTATTTATACATGGTTTTATTGTGAAAAGTGAAAGTCACTCAGTTGTGTGACTCTACGAATTCTCCAGGCCAGAATACTGGAGTGGGTAGCCTATCCCTTCTCCAGGGGATCTTCCCAACCCAGGAATTGAACCGGGGTCTCCTGCATTACAGGTGGATTCTTTACCACCTGAGCTACCAGGGAAGCCCACGTGGTTTTATTAATAAGGTACAATTCCATGTTCTCATCCAGGGGCAATTTATCCTCCCAGTGGACATTTGGCGTTGTGTTCATTGTGCTCAGTCGTGTACAACTCTTTGTGACCCCATGGACTGTACCCACCAGGCTTCTCTGTCCATCGGATTCTCCAGGCAAGAATACTAGCATGAATTGCCATTGCCTCCTCCGGGGGGTCTTCCCAACCCAGGGATAGAACTCCCATCTCCTACATTGGCAAGCTGATTCTTTACCACTAGTGCCACCTGGGAAGCCCACGTTTGGCATTATCTGTAAACACTGGGGTCACAACTTAGGGTTCGGGGGAGCAGGTAGAGATGGCACTGGCATCTAGTGTGCAGAGGCCAGACAGAGAATCATCCAAAGTGCCACTGAGAAACTTGCTTTAGGTTATAGTACAAAAAAGCATTCTCTTCCACAGCTACTCTGTCCTCACGGCTTGAATAGAAACGATTATGTTTTCAACCATTTATTTAGTTAAGCATGCGAGGCACTGTGCTAAACACAATACACACGTTATCTTAGGTAACAAAAACTCTCTGAAATTTTGAAAATTAGCACATGATGTCTGAAAGAGACTTGGTAATTATTCAAGGTCACCCAAGCCTGTAAATAGCACAGACTAGGATTTGCTGCAGGAGGTAAATCCCACCGATGGCTCAGTGGTAAAGAATTTGCCTGCAATACAGGAGACACAGGAGACATGGGTTCAATCCCTGCATGGAGAAGAGTCCTCTGGAGGAGGAAATGGTAACCCATGCCAGTACTCTTGCCTGGAAAATTCCATGGACAGAGAGTAGCCCGGTGGGCGCAAGAGTCAGACACAACTTAGGGACTGAATAACAACAGTGATTTTCCTTACTTTTCTAAGTTGACTTTCCAGAGTTGTGCCAATTTCCAGCACCACTGTGAAGCCGTGAGAAAACCTCTTTCAATACACTGACCCTAGCATTACTTTTGACATTGAAAACCAAAATTCTTGCTTATTTAATACGCTAAAAATTATGTATCTGAGCTTAAATATTAAACAGTTGCTGGAATTTGTTATTATGTATATGTCTCCCAAAACAAGGAACACTCTCGCCATGTAAGAACAATAAGGAGAAAAGTCAGGTCAATATAAATAAAGCTTGTGTTTCAAAGAAACACATTCATTTATTCAACAAATGCAATTGTTTGTCTAATAGAGGCTAAGCCCCAAGAAAAACATTCCTGCTTAGTCTGTAAAGTTGATCTCAAATCTTTTGTTTAAATAAGCCTATGAAGAGCAAATGAGAGAATTGTGTTTTATAGTTTAAAATGTTTTCTCTGATAATATTAGTGTCTTTTTTGCCCTGTCCTAGAAATACTGCAAAATAGATGCTACCTAGGATACTTGTGAACTGAGGCAGACTTTTACCCACATATCCCATAACTCCCCTCCTGCCAAACAATAATCATAATAGCAACAATCATAGCACAATATAGTCCAGTATTTTAAAATATATAGTAATAGTGTATATAATATGTATAATGGATATATAGTAATAGTGTATATAATATGTATAATGGAATACAGTAGTACATCCCATTAGTGGATCATTTTAGTAGGTCTTAAATGAAAATTTTTAACATTAAGGAATTGATGCTTTTGAACTGTGGTGTTGGAGAAGACTCTTGAGAGTCCCTTGGACTGCAAGGAGATCCAACCAGTCCATTCTAAAGGAGATCAGCCCTGGGTGTTCTTTGGACGGAATGATGCTAAAGCTGAAACTCCAGTACTTTGGCCACCTCATGCGAAGAGTTGACTCATTGGAAAAGACTCTGATGCTGGGAGGGATTGGGGGCAGGAGGAAAAGGGGACGACAGAGGATGAGATGGCTGGATGGCATCACCGACTCGATGGACGTGAGTTTGAGTGAACTCCGGGAGATGGTGATGGACAGGGAGGCCTGGCGTGCTGCGATTCATGGGGTCGCAAAGAGTCGGACATGACTGAGCGACTGAACTGAACTGAACTGAACTGAAACTAGAAAATAGCAGACAAGTGTACTGCTACAACACTAAATATTTTGTGAAACTTTTGTGTGGGTGTGAGAGAGAGAGACAGTGAAATTGTTTTCCAGTGGCTTGCAGCCTAAAGGGTTGAAAACCTCTAATCTTATCTACCTACTTCACTCGAAAAGTAAGTCTGGGGCCATTGCGTGATGGCCAAGAATACACAGCTAGTTCTGGGGTGAGAATTTAGTTTGCAGCTCCCTAGGCCAGTATCTGTTCCACTGGGGGGTTCAACCTAAGGTCAGTCTCTGGGAGAAAAATCAGAAAGAGAAGTAGAGATGTCTTTAGGGGAGTAAAAGGGGAAACTGGCTGTTGGCACAAGTAACAGGATCAGTAGCTTTGGGGTCTCCACATATTTTTTTAAATTATTAATTAATTAATTTTATTTTTTGGTTGCACCGGGTCTTTGTCGCTGCGCACGGGCTTTTTCTCTAGTTGCGGCGAGCAGGGACTACTTTCTGTTGCGATGTGCAGCCTTCTCACTGCGGTGGCGTCTCTTGTTGCAGAGCACGGGCTCTAGGCTGGAGGGGTGGGGGATGGGGGGCTTCAGTAGTCGAGGCTCTCGGGCTTATAAGTTTCCTTTGTATCCAAGGTTCCACATCCATGGATTCAACCAACCTCCTATAGCCTATTGAAAAAAGTCTGCGTAGGAAAGGACCCTTGCAGTTCAAACCCATGCTTTTCAAGGGTCAATTGTATTCCCTGCAGAGGGGACAAAGATGTAAGTATCAAGATTCTTTCATGAGAGCAGAATTTGAGAAGAGCAGAGTGAGAAGCTCCCCTGAAACTGGATGAAGGCTGAGGGGGTGACTTCTGGAGGGGAGGAAATGAAGCTGAGTTCCTGGCCGTGTTGCTTGTAGCCCAAGCTTGACTGTGCGCAGGGATCCTCCCGGGGTCTTGTGAAGATGCTCATGCTGGTGCAGGAGGTCTGGGTGGGGCCCGAGATACTGCATCAAGAGTCAGTTTGTGATGTTCAATATTAATGAGAATGAAAGAGGAAGAGAAATATTTTTTCCTTTTAAAAATTCAATCCTTTAAAGGAGGGCTAGCGACTTTTCGTCAAGACAATGTTTTATTCACATCTTTCTGCTATAATTATTTAATTGAAAGAGACATAAAAATCATAAATCAGCTGACCTTGCTGACATGAGTAAATATACCAGATTACCTATTTGCTTTCCAGACTGCCTCTACCCACTCCTCAACTTAACCAAGGCGAGTTTTATTCTAAATTATTTTAAAATTTGTTTTGGGACTTCCCTGGTGGTTCAATGATTAAGATACTGTGCTTCCAATGCAGGGGGCGCGGGTTCAATCCCTGATCAGGGAACTAAGATCCCACGTGCCTTGGAGTGCAGCCAAAACAAAAGTAATTTTTAAAAATGTGTGCTAAGAACAAAATAAAAGAAGCCTCTTTTCTTATAGGCAAAGACTAAAGTAACTTTTAAAGTATTAAATGCAAACTAAAATAATAGGAAGACATATTGCTTAATAAAGAGTTTTTATTGAGTACTTAACATTTACAAACAACATTTTTAAGTTTGGCAGCAAGGAAAGAAGAATCTCTGATAGAGAGCCCATAGGGGTGAAGACTTATGCTATTTACAGAAAAGACTGTGCAAAATTTAATTTTAGCTGGAAGACCTTAGTACAATTCTTAATTTAAATCCTCATATAATTATTATGTGACATCAGAGCAAAAGAGCAGAGCTTTTTTTTTACTGTCTGAAAATGCACATGTATTCATCAGTTTTTTTAAAAAATATTTCATTTATTTCTTTATTTGACTGCTCCAGGTCTTAGCTGTGGGAATCTTTTCAGTTTCACCATTCAAACTCCTAGTTGTGGCATGTGGGATCTAGTTCCCTGGCCAGGGATCGAACTCGGCTCCCCCTGCACTGGGAACACGGAGTATTAGCCACCGGATCACCAGGGAAGATCCTTATCAGTGTTTTTAAAGAGGAAAAAAATTTTATGTGCCTAAATCAATTAAACTTCTCAACATATTGATCTTGTCCAATTTTTAAATTAAAAATATCCATGATCTTGTCCAATTTTTTAATTAAAAATATCCATCATCTTGGGTAATTTGGTTCTCATTAGTTTGTGTATTCGTTTTCTATTTGCCATTGTCACAGTTTATCACCGACTTAGGGGTTTAAATGATGTACTTGTCTCCTCTTATAGTTTTGTGGGTCAGAAGTCTGACATTGTCTCACCAGACCAAAGTCAAGGTGTTGGCTGCGCTATGCTCCTCTCTGTAGGGCTGGATTGGATCCCTCTCCTTGCCTTTTCCAGTTTCTACAGGCCACCCACATACCCTAGCCCCTTCCTCCTCCTCACCTTGTACCACTCCAGCCAGCTCTCCACCTCCCTCTTCCACTGTTAAAGACCCTTGTATTTACAATGGCCTTGGATAAATTGGGATAATCTCCCTCGTTGAAGGTCAATTGATAAGCAACCTTAATTCCCCTTTGCCTTAGCATATTGTCAGGTTCCAGGGAATAGGATGCAGACTTATTTGAGAATATGTTGGGGGCAGGGGCATTATTCCTACTACCAGATCTTTTAAGAAAAGACTGTTTTGCAATTCGAGTACCAATGTCATTTGCATGGTATTCACATTGCATTTCTCACTGATGAGAATCACTAGAGCTCTTATAACACAAAGTAGCCCTCATTTAGTTGCAGTTACATTGATTCCCATATTCAGTACTCCTTTTCCAGTAATGGAATCTCTGTCACTTATTAGCATTAAGGATGACATAGAGTGGCCAGTTTCCTGAGCTTTTACTGTAAGATAGATGTTATCCGGAAAGTCCTAAAAATTTTGGATAATGGTACTATTTACAATAGCCAAGACATGGAAGCAACCTACATGTCCATTGACAGAGGAATGGATAAACAAGTTGTGGCAAATATACGCAGTAGAATATTCAGTTCAGTTCAGTTCAGTCGCTCAGTCGTGTCCGACTCTTCTCGACCCCATGAATCGCAGCACGCCAGGCCTCCCTGTCCATCACCATCTCCCAGAGTTCACTCAAACTCACGTCCATTGAGTCGGTGATGCCATCCAGCCATCTCATCCTCTGTCGTCCCCTTTTCCTCCTGCCCCCAATCCCTCCCAGCATCAGAGTCTTTTCCAATGAGTCAACTCTTCGCATGAGGTGGCCAAAGTACTGGAGTTTCAGCTTTAGCATCATTCCTTCCAAAAGAACACCCAGGGCTGATCTCCTTTAGAATGGACTGGTTGGATCTCCTTGCAGTCCAAGGGATTCTCAAGAGTCTTCTCCAAGACCACAGTTCAAAAGCATCAATTCTTTGGCACTCAGCTTTCTTCACAGTCCAACTCTTGCATCCATACATGACTACTGGAAAAACCATAGCCTTGACTAGATGGACCTTTGTTGGCAAAGTAATGTCTCTGCTTTTCATTATGCTGTCTAGGTTGGTAGATACGGCTACCATATCTAGTAGAATATTACTGCTGCTGCTGCTAAGTCGCTTCAGTCGTGTCCGACTCTGTGCGACCCCATAGACGGCAGCCCATCAGGCTCCCCCGTCCCTGGGATTCTCCAGGCAAGAACACTGGAGTGGGTTGCCATTTCCTTCTCCGATGCATGAAAGTGAAAAGTGAAAGTGAAGTCGCTCAGTCGTGTCCGACTCTTAGCAACCCCATGGACTGCAGCCTACCAGGCTCCTCCGTCCATGGGATTTTCCAGGCAAGAGTACTGGAGTGGGGTGCCATTGCCTTCCTCAGCCATAAAAAAGAATGAAATAATGCCACTTGCAGTAACATGGATGGACCTAGAGATTATATTAAGTGGCATATGTTGGACAGAGAAAGACAAATGCCATATTATATCACTTACATGAGGAAACTAATTTAAAAAATGATACAAATGAACTTATTTACAAAATAGAAACAGACTCACAGGTCTCAAAATTAAGCTTATGGTTATCAAAGGGTGAAACATGGGAGGAGTGATAAATTGGGAGATTGGGATTAACATATACACACCACTATATATAAAATAGATACCTAATAAGAACCCGAACAACAACTAGGATCTACTGTATATCACAGGGAACTCTACTCAATATTCTGTAATAATTTATATGGGGAAAGGGCCTGAAAAAAGAAGGGATATATATGTATGTAAACTGATTCCCTTTGTTGTACACGAAAAACCAACACAACATTGTAAATTATCTATACACTAATAAAAAGAAGTTTTTAAGTAAATTTATTTAAGATTCAATTGAGATACCAGAAAATTCTCAGCTTTTCCATCTGCACTGTGATTTCATCCAATGTCGTTTCTTGCAGGCTTGTAAGAAATGAAAAATGAAAAAAATGAAAAATAGATTCTTTTTACAAGGGAAGTCTGGGTTTGTAACCACCAACAGTTCTCATGACAAGCCTTTGGGGATTTGTACCAATGATGAGAAATCTGATGTGAAAGAAACTATACTGAGAAAATGAGCATGCCTTGGAAGCTTAGGCTCTTATTTCTGCTTTTTCTTCTTTATGAACATTGCAGGTGTCCCTGGCTCCATGCCAAATGCATCCTGGGCCGGTGACCTCAGAGCTGTGAAGTGGCTTGACATGGAAGATAAACACGGAGGCTGCCACGGTGAGGCATTCTTTTCAAACTTTGAGGCCACTCTGCTTGTTGGTGTTGGCATGAAAGGAGCTGTGGAATACAGGGGTTCTCACAGACAGACCTACTGGTTCATTTAGACAGCCTGTGAATTATTAAACAGAGTAACTAGAGGCACAGTCCTTGAAAAGTTAATGTGTTTTTCTTTTTTAGGTAGTATTAATTTTTTAAAATATTTATTTATTTTTGGCTGCACAGAGTCTTCCTTGCTGTGCGTGGGCTTTCTCTAGTTGTAGTGAGCAGGGGCTATTCTCTAGTTGCGGTGGCTTCTCTTGTTGTGGAGCACAGGCTCTGTTGCCCTGCACCATGTGGGATCCTGGTTCCCACACCAAGGATCGAACCTGTATCCCCTGCATTGGCAGGCAGATGCTTCACGACTGGACCACCAGGGAAGTCCCAAGTTTAAGATGCTGGGAGGGATTGGGGGCAGGAGGAGAAGGGGACGACAGAGGATGAGATGGCTGGATGGCATCGCTGACTCGATGGACGTGGGTCTGGGTGAACTCTGGGAGTTCAGGGACAGGGAGGCCTGGCGTGCTGCGATTCATGGGGTCACGAAGAGTCGGACACGACTGAGCGACTGAACCGAACTGAGCTGAACTGAAAGACATTCTCTGTCCTATGATTACCTAGGGAGATGTAGAGGTAGGCTCAAATTATAATGGTACTTTCCTCTTGCTAGTTTCTGTCCTCTTCTTCTTCTTCCTTCCTCTTTCTGTCTTTTTGAGGGTGCAGCAGTTAGGAGCAAGTGGTCAGGATGAGAAGTGATGTCATCTTCTCTCCGTGGAGCCCCCTCCCTCACATCAGCCTCTGCTCCCTCCACCAATGGGTTTCCAGGTGGCGTGGAGGTATTTGCTCCAGCATGATGGCAGGTGACAGCAACAAGAGAGATTGCCCCTCCAAATGGATAAGAACTAGAAGACAAGTAGCTGTGAAGAAGACTTTTTATCAGTCTTGGTGTATATTCCATTAAGACTCTTGCCTGGTACATGGCAGGTGTGCGTATTTGTTGACGAGAGCGAGCATAACAAAGTACCATAGACTGAGTGGTTTAAACCACCGAAATTTCTTTGCTTACAGTCCTGGATGCTGGAAGTCGGAGGCTGGAAGTTGGCAGTAGCTTTGACTTTTCCTGGGGCCTCTCCCCTTGGCTTGCAGACGGCCATCTTTGCCCCGTGTGCTCATGTGACCTACCCTCTGCGTGTGTCTGTGTCCTAATTGCTTCTTATAAGGAAACCAGTCCTACTGGATCAGGGCCATCCATTAGACCTCATTTAACTCAGTTATCTCTTTAAGGGCCCTGCATCTAACACAGTTACAGCCTGAGGTGCTAGAGGTTAGGACTTCGACATGTGAATTTGGGGGAAATACGATGCAGTCTATAAAAGAAGGCCATAAATATATATTCAGTGAATGAATGATTAAGCGAACAGTTGAGTGAGTCAAGAGGAAGGTTTGCCCTGTAAAGTTTGGCCTCCTCCTCCCGCCATTCAATTTATAGCTTCATTTATTAGTCTTTTTATTCTACACCTAACATTTCAGATAATAAATAATAATATTTTCACCTAGTAGTGTCCGACTTTCTGTGACTCCATGGACTGTAGCCTGCCAGGCTCTTCTGTCCATGGATTCTCCAGGCAAGAACACTGGAGTAGGTTGCCATTTCCTTCTCTATGAAGAAGAGAAATGGCAACATTTCAGATCAAAACTCCAGATTGCTGCTTCTCGCCAGCTCTCCATCACGCTCGCGCTCCTTCCCAGGTGTGTCTCTTGAGGTCCTCCCCCCATTATAGAGGCCAGCATCCTTGTGTCCCTGCACAGTCTTTCTGCAAGTATATTCATGTCTTTACCTTAATTGGCCCACGTTTTCCCCAAAGGACAGCTCATTGCCACCTGCCTGCTTAGCCTGCCCTCCTAGTGGGGAGAGGAAAATGGAGAGGAGGGTATTGTGCACTTTGATCTCCTGGGTCTTCCTTAGAAAATGGACCATCTCCATCAGTGAGGGTCCCAGTATTTGGGATAGGCTGTCTTCTCCACATCCTTCTATAACCCCTATCACTTGGCCTCTAGGGCCAGTGCGGTCATCTTCCGATCTGCTTCTCCTCCTCTTCTCTGGCTGTAGCACTTGAGGATGTTGACATCTACAACATGGACCCATGTGATGGGATTACTTTGCAGCCCAAGCTCTCCCCTGCCCACCCCGCTCCCTACAGAAGTTCGTGTCCATTATGTATCAGCCACGTGTACTCCCCACCCAAGTAGAGACTTACCTTCAGTCTCCCTGACATCGCCTGTATCCAGGACCTGCCTCAGTAGAGAAGGTATAGACTAGTCAGATTTGCCTTTTTGTAAGGACTTTTGGGCTTCCCAGGTTGCTCAGTGATAAACAATCTTCCTGCCAATGCTGGAGACGCAAGTTCCATCCCTGGGTCAGGAAGATCCCTTGGAGAAGGAAATGGCAAACCTGCTCCAGTATTTCTGCCTGGGAAATCCCACGGACAGAGGAGACTGGTGGGTTAGCAACTAAACAACAACAACAAAGGACTTTTACTGATGACATGACAGGTGGGGCCGTGAAAGTAGCCTCTAGCCAGGAACTACATAGGGTTCAAAGTTTGGGTAGCCCAGCCTGCCCTCTTCAAACAAATGTCTCAGTTTTTTCTACTCTTAATACCCGTTATGCCATTTGAAAGCCTTAAACTGTTAGCATTTAAAATATTTGTCCCCAAACCACTATATGGAGAAAAGAAAAAGGCACAGTCTGGACAGAGGAGGTAGAACTTTATGTCAACCCAGCAAGTCAGTAATACCATCTGGATCTTGTCCCCTTGGCTGTATTTGTTCCAAACCTGTGCGTGTAGCCACTTTCCAAGCCTTGTTAGCATTTAGAATCACAGAGTACCATTCTAGACCTATGGTCTTGAACTTGGAGCTCCCATCTCTGATTCCAATCTCTTCATCTTCCTTCACCAACTTATATGCTATGTATTTTACTGTCTTTCTTCCCGAGAACAGAATAGAAGGCCCAGCAATGCTGGGGGTTTTGACCGGTTTGTTCATTCCCATAACCCCACATCTAAAATATGATGTTGTCATGTTAGATGTGTTTGCTTTTTTAAAATTGGGACTTCCAGAGATTCAGCTTTCCTGGCTCCCTCCTCCTACGGGTTCTTTATGAGGACCTCTTGTCTAGCCTGTGTACTGTGTCAGCTTTTCATGCTGTTCTCTCAAACATTTTAGATTCCCTTGGCATTTAATCCTAGGAGGCTGATTCCTACGCGTAATCATTACTGTCATCTGCTTTTTGCCATTTGTGGTTCCCTAGGCAGAACACTGCTGAAGAATGCTCCAGAACTGTCCTAAACTCACCCACCATCTCCCTTCAGCTGGCCCCTCTGGCTGCCCGCTTGTTCTTTTATTTACGTCATTATTGTCCTGGTACTCTTCATGGTATACACATTTACAGCTTTTTGGCTCACCTTTAAACTCCTAATCTTGTGCTGAAACAGCCTCTCTACTCTCCAAAGGTGATCATTTCAACTTTGGGAAGAACTTTGAAGACATTTGATTAAAATCACCTTATCAATTCCTTTATCAGGTCATCCCTTTCCTCCATCTTAGAGCATTTTGGTTTTTTTTGGGTGGGGGCGGCTGCATCGTGTCTTAATTGCAGAATCATCATTGTGGAATTCGGGATCTGGTATGTGGGATCTTAGTTCCCCGACCAGGGATCGAACTCACGTCCCCTGCTTTGGGCGGTGGATTCTTAACCACTGGACCACCAGGGAAGTCCCCATCGTAGGGTATTTTGGACGCTTTCTCCCATTGTTGCTTCCTGTTTCAAGAAGAAAAGTGACCCATCCTCCCAACCAAGGTCCCCATCTGGCCTCAGTTATGTGTGGGTCCACCTCAGTTATGCCGTTGCTCTCTTGCATTCTGAGTGACTCGGTCTCTGCTGGTTCTTTTCCTTCTCTCTGTCAAGATGTATTTTCTGCCTCTGTCCTCAAGACCAAGCTGTCTAGGCTCTCTCTACACGATCCAGCCCCAAATCTTTTCTCCTGTTCCCTTTCATTTCTTAAGCATGGGTGTGCTGTTTGTGTACCAAGTTCTTCTCACCTACCACCAGGTTATTCTTTAACATCCCCCAAACTCTGGCTTCTTTCTCCAGTGATTTTCACTGTCTCCTGTCTCTCTTCCCAGCCACATTGAGTTAATTATCAAGTCCCATCGGTCCTTCTGTACTCTGTCTCTAATAGCTTTCCTTTCCCACTCATGGCAACCATTAACTTCAAACAAACTCTGGTTTACATGATTACTACAGTCTCTTGATTGGTTCCTAATGTACCTTGCAAAGCTCTGTGAAATTAATCTTGCTGAAATCTATTTCATCATTTGATTCTTCTATTAAATTTCTCCAACCCTTTCAAAAAAAAGGGATTAAAATGGCCCAAGCCTTTCATCTATTTTAAGACAGTCAACCACAGTAGTTCTACCAATGCCAAACAAATCTGGAAAGAGTGCAAACTTCTTACAACTTCCTTGTTTTGAACCTGTTCCCCAGCAAACTCTTTATGTAGCAGAAAATTCCCCTCTCTGCATTTTTCCACCTGAAGCTTTCCCATCCATCTTGAGATGCTTCCCAATTCTACCCACCTGTGAACTCTCCACTCATCCTTCTCTATACTTTTCATTCAATAACTATTAATTTAACATCTGATATTTACCAGGCACTGTTCCAAATGTGGCTTCCCCAATGGCTTGGCAGTAAAGAATCCACCTACAACTCGGGAGACATGCGTTTGATCCCTGGGTTGGGAAGATTTCATGGAAAAGGAAATGGCAATCCATTCCAGTATTCTTGCCTGGAAAATCCCATGGACAGAGGAGCCTGGCGGGCTACAGTCCATGAGGTTGCAAGAAGTCGGACTCGACTGAGCACACACTTGTTGTAGATTTAGGGGACACAGAAGTAAACACGGTGGTCTCAAATTTCAACTCTTGAGCTTATATTCTAGTCTGGGGAGAAAGACAACAAAGAAACATGTGTGTTGGTAATGAGTACCAAAAGGAAAATGAATCGGGGAAGAAGGAAAGGAGGTCAGAAATGGCCTCACTGAGAGGATGGCCTTGAAGTAGATTCCTGAGTGGTGCCAGAGGGAGCCTTGAGGATGCCTGGTGGAAGGGCGTGGTCCGGGGGAGGAAGGGCGTGGTCCTGGGGAGGAAGGGCGTGGTCCTGGGGAGGAAGGGCGTGGTCCGGGGGAGGAAGGGCGTGGTCCGGGGGAGGAAGGGCAAACACGGATGCTTGGGTTGCTCAGGACCAGCGAGGGGACCGGTGTGAGTGATGTGAAGGTTATTAAGGGTTATAACCGAATGCGTAAGTGGTGAGAGGTGAGTCCGGGTGAGGAGGGCCAGACTCTGAGGAGTATTGAACGCCATTGCTAGGATTTTGGCTTTTTCTCCAAATGAGACAAGAAGCCATCAGAGGGTTTTGAGCAACAGACACATCTTCAGTGCTTACGTTTAAAACAGCCACTCTGGCTGCTGTGCTGGGAATATGTTAACAGGCAAAAACGGAATTGACGAGCCTATCTGCAGGGAAGGAATGGAGACTCGGACATAGAGACTGGACTTATGGAAACTGGGGGGGAAGGAGAGAGTGGGACGAACAGAGAACGTAGCTGGCTCTGTGATGACCTGGAGAGGTGGGGCTGGAGTGGGCTCAAGAGGGAGGTGATACATGTACAATTATGGCTAATTTGCCTTGTCGTGTGGCAGAAACCAACACAACATTGTAAAGCAGTTTTCCCCCAATTAAAAGTAAATTTTTAAAAAAAAAATGGAGGCACTGGGAACCAGTCAGACAGGAAGATGGAGGCAGCTTGACTAGGATGGGGGTATCGGAGGGGGTGAAATGTGGTCAAATTGCATTAATATTTTGAAGGTTGAGCTGACAAGATTGCCGCCAGATTGGACGTGGGGTGTGGAAGGAAGGGGGAAAAGGGCCGAGTGTACTGAAGAGTAGGCTTGCCCTGGATTACGATAGAGAAGACTTGGAGAGGATTAGGAGTTCATAGGTGACACGCGGGTGAGGTTTATTCCCCATCTAAGAGGAGAGATAGGGCCTTCCCTGGTGGTCCAGTGGTTAGGACTCCAAGCTTCCAATGGCGGGGACTCAAGTTCGAACCCTGCTTGGGGAACTGGGATCCTGCATGCTTTGCAGCGAGGCCAAAAGTTCCTAATTAAAAAAAAAAAAAAAAAAAAAACCCACACACAAAAAAAACCTCATACATAATAGAGATAAAGTAGGCACTTGGATAGCCCAGGGAAGAGACCCGACCAACTCAGCACACAAAGACCCCTCCCATCTGTCTACATCTAGGACGTCTCATCCATAAAACCCAAAGTTCATAATGCGTGAATTGCCTTGTGATCCCTATTGCGTTATTCCTTTGGACTACTTAACTCTCATTTTCTGTAAGTGCATATTTGTATCTTTGTCTCCTCATAGAAAGTTTAACTTCCTTGTGGGCTGGGCTGATGCAATCCTACTTCATCGGAATCCCCTAGCGCTTGGCACAGTCCTAGCCCTGCAGCAATCAGTTGGACACCCTACTGATCTGCAAGCTTGTTTTGTTGACACGAAAACAAGCCTATTTTGACTGTTTCTTGTTCTCTCCTATTACAGGCCACTATGTCCATGACATTTGTATCTATGGCAACGGAGACTTAAAGTGGTTGATTAATTCGTCAAGCCTCTTTGCAAACAAGTTTGAGCTCACTGCATACCCCCTCACTGTGGAATGCCTGGAACTGAGGCTTCGAGAAAGAACCCTGAATCAGAGTGAAATTGCAATACAGCCCAGCTGGCATTTCTGATCTACAGCCACTCAGAGTCTAAAGGGAAATTGCCTCTGGGAAGGAGAGCCTTTCTTTGGGAGAAAAACTTTGCCTGGGTTATATGAACAGTCTCAGGGCCAAGGTTATAGCTTCAGGACCTGACTACATAATTACACATCAAAATGTCCGCTAGACACTGTGAAATGTGCTGTCAGGATGCTTGCACGGTGATACTGGTCCTTAGGCCACTCTGGCAGTTTCTTGAGGTTCACCGCTCTTTCAGGCTCATGTCCCGATCTGTGATAAATTGAACAGTTTTCAGATCTTTGCATCAGACCCTCATCGTATATACATGTTCTCATGAAAAGGAGAATGGTAGATAATACTATTTAGGGAAATAAGAATTAAGTTTCTTTGAAGAAGAAATCTTTTCTCACAGATCTGTAGCCTCACATGAATGGACTCCCCTGCTCTTTGCTCAGCTGCACGTCGGCATAGAAACTGCTTTCAGGTAACTCTCCAGTCTCCTTTAGAACTTGAGCTGCTAGAACTGAGAACTTGGTCTTGTTCCTGAGTTTCAACAGTAACATTTTCAAGTTCAAGTTTCCTGTGCCTACAGGTTATTTTTTTTTTTTACATTCTTTACATTCTGTATAGAATGTAAAGTTATTCACAGGAGACCAAATTTAAGACAGCCGTCACTGCCTGCTACTTCAGTAAAAGATTCTCAGGTAGTTCGCTTCTTGAATATTTGTCAGAGTGTCCTCTGACCCCTCGTCCATCATTTTCCATTGAGAACATGGAAAAGTTCTTGAAGAATGAAGATATTTCAAGAGGGGAAGTGCTATTGCATGGGTGTAGCCTCAAGCCTTGACTATTTCAGGATAAATCACTTCCCTTTTTTGCCTCCATCCCCACCAAAGTGGGGCTTCCCCAATGGCTCAGTGGTAAAGAATCTGCCTGTGATGTAGGAGACACAGGAGATCTGGATTCAATCCCTGGGTCAGGAAGATCCCATAGAAAAGGAAATGGCTACCCACTTCAGTATTCTTGCCTGGGAAATCCCATGGACAGAGAAGCCTGGTGGGCTACCGTCCATGGGGTCACAAAGAGTCGGACGTGACTGAAATGACTAAGCATGCACACACCACCGAAGTGATCTTACCTGCAAAATGGAGACCAAATTCTATCCCATGAACCTTTAAGGAGTCCACAGTGTTCTCTGGGTAACTTTGCAGTGCCTGTGGGGTCTTAGGAGTGCCTGGATTTTTAAAAGCTTTCAATTGTGGGAGAGCCTCTTTGTCACTTATCCTTCATCCCATTCATCCATCCAATCCATCAGTAAGTATTTCTTGGGTGTCTACTATACACCAGACACGTGCAGAGACAAGAAGTGAGAAGCTTTTTCACTCTGAAAATCTTGGCAATAATGCCAAGATTGGAAAGAGAATCTCTAGAACTCCAGAGAATCTCACAAAGTGTATTATCCCCCCCGGCTCCAGCCACCCCACGAGGCATGTGGAACTCCCCTGACCGGGGATCAAGCCCTCGGCCCCTGCAGTAGAAGTGCGGACTCCTAACCACTAGACCACCAGGGAGTGGCTGTAGTGGTGGGCTTATGGATTGTCATATCAGGCCCAAGATATCACCAATTTCAAAGTGAGGTCTAAATCAGAGAATATTCTGAAGAGAGAAGGGAGGCTGGAGACAGAGGCCACAGCTGATTGTTTTCTAGGCAGCCTGCTTTCTCTTTTACCTCTCAGGGCATTCAGATCTCACAATGCTCTTGCAAACTCGTACAATTATCCCATCTTGCAGATGAAGTGACTGAGGCTTAGAGAGGTTGTTAGTAAGCATGAGGAAACAAGTTCTCTGAGAATCAGGCTTCTCTTACTGGTCTCCTTAGTTCATTTCCTAAGGTGGAGCATCTCGAGAAGGTGAAGTGAAGCCATACTTAGCATCCCAGAATGGTTTCAGTATTCACATTGAGAAAACGTCCTGTCACGTCCAAAAAATGTGAAGTCTCCTTTTGTACTCCATCCAGTTCCTTGATATTTATTTATTCTAATGAAAAACAGCAACTACAACTAATGATATATTTAATCCATGCAATGTTACTTTTTCTGCAATTGTGCCTGTTGAATGTTAATCATATTTAACTTAAGGAAGCTCTTAATCATATTTAATGACCTTGAATTTAATGACTTAATGATTTTGAAGTAAAATCTGTCCTTTTTCCTGTTGCCAAGAGAGATGGAAGTGCACTGGGTGACGAAAAGTCAAGGGGTAGGGAACACACCCAGAGCTAAAGGCAGAATTTAAAATCACCTTTTTTTTTTTTAACTTAACGTCACAACACTTGAGGAGTGCTTTACACTGGATCTTTCTCTTGTAGAAGAAGAAATCTTTTGGAATAGAAGATGTTTACATGTCTGTTGTTGGTCATTTCTTCTGTGTCTCAAATACTTTAATGTTGGGAGAGTTTCATGTTTGAACTAGTGGGTTTCTGCGGGCCCATGAGATGCCCTGAAAATTTTGTTTTCGATGATGTTCCATGTTGTTTTCTTGGAAATAAATTAATATATTGTTTTCCACACTGGGGACTGTTGTATGGCTTTATTTGATCGGTATTTAACAAGCCCATCTTCCCAGCATTGTCTTTCTTAGAAAATTTTATTTGGCTGCATCAGGTCTTATTTGCAGCAGGTGGGATCTTTTGTTGTGGCTCCGGGCTCAGTAGCTGTGGCGCATGGGCTCAGCCGCACCAGGGTACCTGGGATCTTAGTTCCTCAGCTAGGGATCGAACCCGCAGCCCCGGCACTGCAAGGCGGATTCCTAAGCACTAGACCACCAGGGATGCCCCCCTCCTAGCATTTTCTAAAAATACACAAATTCATTCATGCAAACATATACCTGTCTAAAAATGCCCATCCCACTGAAAAATAATGAAGCTTTCCCTCTGTGGAGTATCGGAGAGGATAACTGGGAATGATAGAGACAATGGAAGGTCAGTTTCATTTCAATCAGGATTTTAAATTCAAAATCTGAGAGGCAGGAAGAAGTTATCTCCTATACATGCCTCCTTTATTTATTTTTTCAAAATCAAGGTACAATTTAGGAAAAAGACATGTTGATATTGTAATTATTCAACTGTCAAATGCCAAAGTTTTTGAGCAGTCTTTGAGTGCTAAGTTTGGGTAAATGAATATTTCCTCTACTAGACACATGGAAAATGATAGAAATACTAAGGAAAATAACTCGTCTAAACAATATCCGATGCACCATTTTTTAATGCATAATATTTTAAAACTAAAGTACAAAATATTTCAAACTACAAAAACAAAAATATGTGCTCATAAAAAATATCTTGTAGTTTGAAAAATATTTAAAACTACAAAAACAAAAATATGTGCTGTATATCATAGGAAATATATAAATCAACTATAAAAATATATAAGTATATTTTCTAAATAAATATTTCCTAAATATAGAAAATACATAAATGCCAAAATAAATAAAAATATTTTCTAAAAATAGAAAATACACAAATCAACTCCAATACTTTGGCCACCTGATGTGAAGAGCCAACTCATTGGAAAAGACCCTAATGCTGGGAAAGACAGGGCAGGAGGAGAAGGGGCGAAGGGGAATGAGATGGTTGGATGGCATCATCGACCCAATGGACATGAGTTTGAGCAAGCTCTGGGAGATGGTGAAGGACAGGGAGGCCTGGCGTGCTGCAGTCCACAGGGTTGCAAAGAGTTGGACATGACTGAGCAATGACAACAAATCAACTATACTTCAATAAAAAGTTTTAAACATGATTTAAATCAAGTTAATAAGTTAAAAAATAGAATACAGGAGAATATAGGATAAAAAAATGAATTAATACAGAAGGATATGGGATAAAAAGTGAACTCCTTTCTCCGGAAGTGATCAGTCTGGTGTCAGTGTCCTTTCAGTATGGCAATATACACTCAGATATCCTAGGGCAGTGCTGTCCAAAAGAATCTCTGCCGTGATGGGAACGTTCTACATCTGCGCTGTCCAAGATACTGACACTCGTCCTAGCTCTCGGGCACTTGAAATGTGGCCAGTTTGACTGAGGAAATGTTACTTATTTTATGTGACCAGTGGCTGTTGTACCGCACAGTTCTATAGCTACACAACCATTACGTACCTGTGCTTATTATACAGTGGAAATACAAGGACACACAGACTGGCTTTTTTTTTTTTTAAGTGTTGCTTTTATAGATACATAATAGAATTATAGCTTTTTGTAACATGCTTTTTTGAGCCCTTCAAAAATAAACTTTATTTTTAGAATTGTCCTGTTTTTTTTTTTTACTTTCTGGTTACACCATGCAGCTTAGATCCTTGATGAGGGATCAAATCCACCCCCGCTACAGTGGAAGTGTGGCATCTTAAACCGCTGGACCGCCAGGGAAGTCCTACATGGTGAGACTTTAGGATAGCAGTCTATGCCAAGTGGGAAATGGGAGCTGAGATCCATGTGAACAGACTAAGCGAATAACTGGAGTTTGGGAAGACTCCAGTCTTCCAGTTCAGTAATGCCAGAACTACATTTTCTATTGTGACTACTCCCTCTTCTGGTCAGGATGGCTGAGGGATTAAAAGGTCAAGCCAATGGGAAAGACACTGGAGGTCACGCTCCCAAGGCCAAGTTCTGACTTTGGCAAGAGGTCTGCCAGTGATGGCTCTGGGAGGAGGAAGGTAAAGAGATGAAGCTGACTGTGTTCACTTCTCAATACCTACAAGGTTTGAACATGGTGGGCTTCCATGGTGGCTGTCGGGAAGATTAACTGGGGTGAGTCCTGCTGGGAGCCCAGGAAGTCTGACCTGCATCTTGGGAAGGATCCTGGGGGCTATAGTGGTCAGGGGGGCTGAATGGTCGGAAAGGGGCTTCCCAGGGGGCACTGGTGGTAAAGAATCCGCTTGCCAATGCAGGAGATGGCAGAGACACGGGCTTGATCTCTGGATTGGGAAGATCCCCTGGAGAAGGAAATAACAACCCACTCCAGTATTCTTGCCTGGAGAATCCCAGGGACAGAGGAGCCTGGTGGGCTGCGGTTCATGGGGTCACAGAAAGCTGGACACAATTGAAAGCACACACACAGACACAGAGACACACCGGGTTCTTCCAAAAAGAACCAAAATTCAGAAACCAACAGCCAGCATCATGTGTCAAACCGTAAAAGTGAGTCTCAAGCATGTGATTAGGAGTTGAGGCTATTAGGTGAATCACTGAGAAAGTGAGTCAAAGTGAAAGTGAATTATTTATGAGTTTCAGGCTATTTATTTCCATTAAAGTGAATTATCAGTGAACTTGAAGGCATCAACTGTATTGAAGGCAAAATGGAAGGTTTCTGATGACTTTCCAAAATGTTTTATTTTTAAAAAACTTTATAGACTTCAAAGAAAAGTTGCCAAAATGGTATGGAGAATTCATCAACGTTTAAGGTTAACGTCTTACAAAATCAAAGTTCAGTGATCAAAATTAGCTTTGCTTGGTTTTTAATTCTGTGCTGGCTGTGTGTTGAGAGTTGGAGCTGGGTGACTTTTACCTTTGTACCGGACAGACCAGATGGGTAAGGCGAGTCCCAGTAACATGGAGCGCCTTCATGTTAAACCAAATGATGGAAACGGACTGGACTGGTCTCAAATACCATTTCCTGATGAAGATTGTACTATGGAAAGGAAACATCTGGACTTCCCTGGTGGTCCAGTGGTTAAGAATCCACCTGCCAGTGCAGGGGACACGGGTTTGATCCCTGGTCCAGGAAGATCCCACATTCTGAAGGGCCCCTACTGAAGCCCTTGTGCCTGGAGCCTGTGCTCTGTGACAAGAGAGTAGCCCCACTTGCCATCACTAGAGAAAGCCCAAGTGCAATGAAGACCCAGTGCAGCCATAAATAATGTTTTAATTTAATAAAAGAAAAGGACAAGTCTGTATATTCTTTATCTAGAGTATGGGAATGGGATAAAAGAAAAGGATGGGGAACAGAGCAAATCCACAGCCAGAGCACGAAGAAACCAGTGGGGAAAGCAGCAGGGTAGAGCAGTAAACCATGTCCTACATATCACAGATCGCTGCCTGGGAAACTCTAGATTCATTTCCTTACGCTCTGATTAAATAGGTGAAATGGGTCTTGAAGAGCGAGGAGGGAAAGCACCGATGACTGCCAGGGCCACAGATTGAAACTCTGGTTCTTGACGCGTTATCTCTGAGCAGGTGAGGCATGATAACCCCACGATTAGCACTCCATGGAGGCTTTCACAAAGGACCCAGCAGGAAGTGTCTGAATTCGGCTTTCCACCTGCATGGCTGGCTGTGTATCAGATGACCCAGTGGAAGAATGATGGTTTAAAAAGAAAAAGCAGTCCTTAACAGAGTCTTTGGGGATAATGGCTACAAAAAGCAACAGAGTGACTTAAAATACAGGACAGGCTGGTAGGGAAATAATTTGAATGCGTAGGAAACTTACTGAGGCTGTAGTCATTACCACATATGGAAATTTTCCTATCTGGGTATGAAATCAATAAATATTTCCAAGGGGTGGGGGCCGTTTAAAAAGCTTCCACCAATATAAAATGGGCGTAAAGAAAAATTGCTGTGTGTATGTAGGATTTTTTTGAGCTGGAAGCTTCCACTCATTCCTTCATATATTTGTATGTATATATGTATATTTAATTTTATTTATTTTTGGCTGTGCTGGGTCTTCCTTGCTGCACAGGCTTTTCTCTAGTTTTGGGGAGTGAATGGGCTTCTCATTGCGGTGGCTTCTCTTGTGGCACACAGGCTCCAGGGCACGCAGGCTTCAGTAGTTGGCGGCTCCCAGGCTCTAGAGTGTAAGCTCAATCGTCAGGGCACACAGGCTTAGCTGGTGTGCAGTATATGGGATCTTCCCAGACCAGGGATTGAACCCATGTCTCTGCATTGGCAGGTAGGTTCTTTACCACTGAACTACCAAGGAAGCCCCCTGTACTTTTTTTTCTTTTTTTTTTTTTATGGCTGCACCACGAGACTTATAGGATCTTAGTTCCCCAACCAGGAACTGAACCCAGGCCCTAGCAGTGAAAGCATGGAGTCCTAACTAGTGGACTGTCCGGGAATTCCCTAGACACCTTTTTAAAATCACATTTTCCTTTTATTTATATGTAAGATGGAAAAGGAAATGACAACCCACTCCAGTATTCTTGCCTGGAGAATCCCAGGGACAGAGGAGTCTGGTGGGCTGCCGTCTATGGGGTCGCACAGAGTCGGACACGACTGAAGTGACTTAGCAGCAGCAGCAAGTTGGATGTAAGTGAAACAAACTGGCTATTTCTTGACAACAAATATGCAAGAAAACATGATTTGTGGTCACTTTTCTAACAACAAATATTTACTCTTGAAATTCAATTTTTTTTGGCCATGCTGATTTGTGTTTGTGTCTTTTCCACTCCATTGTCAAATCATAGTGTAATCTTTTTGTGTGCTTCGTCACATTCGACTCTTTGTGACCCCGTGGACTGTAGCCCACCAGGCTCCTCCATGCGTGGGATTCTCCTGGCTGGCATGTAAAACAGGATCAACTCTAGGGGCTGGGCTCCCCTGCTGATCTCTCCTGGGATCAATCTGGGGTTACAGTCAGCGGACAGTCCAAGATGTCAGCTGAGTGAGGCTGTGGGTTGGCTGTTTACTGGGGCACCTCAGTTCCCCTCCACATGACCTCTAATCTTTAAGTTTGAGTGGGTTTCTTGGCATGATAGTGGAAGTGTTTTGCAAGAGTAAAACCCCAGAAAGTGCTTATCAACCAATGCACTGAAGTTGCACAGTGATGTCACTGGGGGTCCACGTGCTCTGTCTCAGAAGGCTGACAGGCTGTTTCGATCAAGCACACTCTTTCCATGCTGAGGACTCAACTGTGACAAGTGAGCTCCACTGTCTTCTATCATCTAGTGCTCTCATAAGAGAGCCTGAGGGTCTGGCGATGGAGATCAAACATCTAGTTCTAATCTGCATTTTTCTACAGCAGATGCAGGCAACAAGGCTTGCACTGTTTGTGAACAGAAAGTGAAAGTGAAGTCGCTCAGTCGTCTCCGGTCTCCTGCATTGTAGGCAGACACTACCATCTGAGCCACCAGGGACATGGCCGTTTGTGAACAGAGTGAGTGAGTGACGTCGCTCAGTCGTGTCCGACTCTTTGCGACCCCATGGACTACCACGCTCCTCTGTCCATGGGATTTTCCAGGCAAGAGTACTGGAGTGGGTTGCCATTTCCTTCTTCAGGAGATCTTCCCGACCCAGGGATTGAACTCGGATCTCCCGCATTGTACAAGGCACTTTACCATCTGAGCCACCAGGGACGTGGCCGTTTGTGAACAGAAGAAAGCAGCAAATCATTCAATGTATCAGAGTAGCTAATGCCACCATCAGTTTAGATCAGGCAATGTCATATTAAATCTATTACCTTTTTTTTATATAGTTTTATATAGTTGATCTACAATGTTGTTTTATAGCTGATTTACAATTGAAATATAGTTGATTTACAATGTTGTTTTAGGACACCTATTTTCAAACGCCTTGCAGTGCAGCCTGCTCTAACTTGATAGTTCTGTGGCCTCTCTTTGTCGTTACTGTTCAGTTGCTAACTCTTGTCCGACTCTCTGTGACCCCATGGACTACAGCCCGCCAGGCTGCTCTGTCCACAGGATTCTCCAGGCAAGAATACTGGAGTGGGTTGCCATCTCCTTCTCCAGGGGATCTTCCGGACCCAGGGATGGAACTCGAGTCTCCTGCACTGGAAGGTGGATTCTTTCCCAGAGCCACCAAGAAGCTGGATGTGATCTCTGCTGGCACCCACGTAATACAACACACCTCCAGAAATGAACATGCTGGTAACATTTATTTACACTACATTCTCTCAAGAATCTGTATTTATACACACAATCCAGTGCCTTCCTGGGAGAACTTTTTAAACAAAAACAAAACAAGACACAATGAATATGATAGTTGGGTAGCTTAATGAGCATCTTGCTCTTGGGGGGTCTTGTCTGGGATTTCTGAGTGCACTGTATCAAGAGGCTGCCAGTGGCAATTCATGAGAGATTGGTAGAGCTCTTCACTTTTCACCATAAATTCTTTGTTGAGTTCCTCAATATTCAAGTGGAGATTTGGATCTGCAGAAGCCAATAATACATAGGGGAGAAAAATAGAGTTTTACAGGACACATATTAGAAATGGCTTAAAACTAGAGCTTTTAAAAAACATCAGCAGGAAATAGTGCAGATATTTAATGTTAGTTTTTTAAATTGTGTGTTTCCTTTTGATAAGACTTTAAAAATAGAAATTGAAGCTGTAAGAGCAGTGCTACTGGATTCAATGAGTAGATGGTGGGAGAAATGGAGAAAATGGACAGAATTAAGAGATAATTTGGAGACGAATGGACAGTACTTGGAAATGCATTCAACTTGGAGCAGAAGAGAGAGGAAGGGTCGGGGGCGAGTCTTGAGTTTCTAGCTTGAGGACCTGGGTGGATATGACCCCAAGGACTGAGCCAGGACCAGATCCCTAAGACCGGGTTCTGAAAAATAAACATGCTGCTTTATCTGTTCAGTTAACAGACTGATAGAAACGAAGAAATGGTTTATAACAATTAATTCAGAAACTGAGGGAGGGAGACCTACGTTGGAACTTTCTGGTAGGATCTCTCTGTTTATAGCCAGCTCAGTGAATGAGGGACCTGGGAAAAGGGTTAGTTTTGTTTTCAACTAAACATAAGGCTTCTGTTACCTTCTAGTGAATCTTCATCCTGGTTTTCAGCTACAGATGTGGTTTCCTACAATGAAAATCAGTATGTTTAAAAAATTTTTTTTACTTAAAGGGTTGCTATTGACACTTTCCTGGAAGAATTTAGCTCTCAAAAATAGTATCTACAACACTAAAATCCCTTTTCATCAAATTTTATTTTGAATTTTGATTAAAAGAGCCTTTAAATGACAAAATACTACAATTATGCAACAGGTGAGCTGAGCCTATAGAAGAAAACTCACACAGGAGGAGCACTGGTCAAAGGCACCTGCCTTCTCTGAAGTTTCAGGGATCTAAGTGGCCCCCTGGGGTCTGGGGGGCAGGAACCAGACCGCAGGGACCCTGGCATCAGACTCCACAATCCCTGCACCCAGACCTGCACCTGGAGTTCTGCCCTTCCTTCCAGGTGACAATCTGCAAAGTCTCCATGGGCACATAGCCCTCGAGGCCTTCCAATCCCATCCCAACCCCGCGGCTCAGCTAAGGACCAGACGGTAGCTGCCGAGGAAACACAGAGGCTACAGAAAAGCAAACCAATCCGTCATCTTCTCAGGTGAGGAAGCACCCCCCAAACAGATCTTGGTTAGTTACTCCAGACTCCATGGGCTCTCTAGGGGCAGTGTAAGTTGTTACCATTCCTCTCTACAGGCACCGGTGGCTCAGCAGTACAGAATCCGCCCACTACGCAGGGCACCTGGGTTCGATCCCTGGGTCGTCGGGAAGATCCCCTGGAGACAGGAATGACTACCCACTCCAGTATTCTTGGCTGGAGAATCCCATGGACAGAGGAGCCTGGCGGGCTACAGTCCATGGGGTCAGAAAGAGTCGGACGTGACTGAGTGACTAAGCTCACAGCACACACACACGTATTAGGGAGCGGAATCCAGGCTGAGGGAAATTCGAGGGGATTTCTCCAGGGCATGGAGAAAGGAAAAAGATGTCCCCATACCGGACACGCGCCCAACGCAGGATCTATGCCAGGGAGAGATACCTTGGGTGGAAGCGAAGTCTCAGAGGGCTGTCCGGAGGTCTCACATGCAGAATAAAGGTTGGGTCCATTTCCACCCGCCCCGCGGCCAGAGCTGTAGTCAGGAGGGTAACCACCCTGCTGTTGCTCATACCGGCTGCCGAAGGGGTGAGGCTGGCAGAACGGGAAGTCTGGCTTCACTCTAAGAGCAGCGGGGAGAAGAGGGGTAGGACATCAACAGCCAAGGCAGAATCGCTCAAAGTCCTAGGACTCGATTCTTCTTTCTCCAAGTAAGGAGGGTGTCCGCTTTCACTACGAACACCTATTTTCAAAGCGGTAGTTTGTCAATTGCCAAACTGTGTTACGAAACAGAACACTATCAGCCTTTTCATTCAGAACAGGAAAAATCGGCGCACCTTTGCCAATACCAGTAATAAGTATCTTGTTGAGTTGAGCCCAAACCTGCAAAACTCTCCTGTCCAGCCATTTATCCAGACCCTTGATAAAATGACTGGGAATCCACAGTTTTAACCCCCGCATCAAAGATCCCAGCCCCTGGTCTAAACCCTCTCAAGCCCACCAATAGCACTTCCAGCTGCCTCAGAAATACCTGCAGTGATCATTCCTGCCAGGTAATTAATTCCTTGACTTTCAGGTGGGTTAAGGAGTGGGTACGGACAGGCAGGAGTGTATTGGAGTCACCTGGAGGAGCCCCTGCAAACTGTGGGGTGGGCTTTGAGCTGCCTGCTTCCTCCCCCAACTGTCAGACCCTGGGAAGCTGTCAGAAAGGGGAGGTTGGGGCAGAAAGGGAGTGTGTGGTGGGCAACTGCGAACACACAGAAGTCTCCAGCCCCTACACAATAATGTGTAAGGGAGTCACTTTTAATCATTAAAAGCTTAAGACAAAGACTACAACTTGCTGTTTCTCTCCTCAGTTATCTGCAAAGAATGACCACTGGAATCAGTGTCCAGTGGACTTTCCTTTAAACGCCCACTGCAGGCTGAAATCAGCATCCTAACCAGCTGGCGGGAAGAAGTGCTCTCTCTCTCTCTCACACACACCCCCGCCAACCACAGAAGTGCTATCTCACACACACACCCCCTAACCAACACACACACACCCCTAACCAACACACACACACCCCTCTCTCTCTCACACACACCCCTGCCAACCACAGAAGTGCTGTCTCACACACACACACCCTAACACACACACACACCCCCGCCAACCACAGAAGTGCTCACACACACACACACACCCCCCCCACCCCCCGCCACTAACCAGCTGGTGGGAAGAAGTGCTCTCTCTCTCACACACACACCCTAACCACAGAGGTGGTGCTATCTCACACACACACCCATACCTTAATACAACTATGGAAAAATTTTCAAAGAAATATCTCTGTAAGTTAGTAGTTTTTTTAAAGCACAACAAACTGCTTCCTAAACTTTAAGGCCCATTCAAATTACCTGAGCGTGTTTACAATGTGGGTTTGAATTCTATCTGGAGGGGAGCCTGAGGTTCTGCCAGTTTCCATGCACTTTGAGCAGCAAGTCTACACAAAATGTCAAAACTTAAGAAAATAACTTTTGAGTCTAAACAGGGACACATAGGGCCTGGCCATTTCCTTGTTAATGGAAATGGCTTGTTAATAACTAGTTAACTTGTTAATAACGAGCCCACTATTCAAATGCTTGTGTGCATGCTAAGATCGCTTCAGTTGCGTCCGACTTTTTGTGACCCTCTGGGCTGTAGCCCACCAGGCTCCTCTGTCCATGGAATTCTTCAGGCAAAACTGGAATGCATTGCCATGCCTTCCTCCAGGGGATCTTCCTGACCTAGGAATTGAACCCAAGTCTGTTATGTCTCCTGGCAGGTGGATTCTTTACCACTAGGGCCACCTGGGAAGCCCCATTCAAATGTTTAATGTAGTTTCTATTTACCTGTAATGTGAAAAATAATCATCATGATGAATTCTAATCGTTCAACCATTCAGCCATCATTTACTGAGCCCCTCCTATACACAACGCAGGTGCCTGGCATTGGTGCCACAGTGGAGCTTATACTCTAGTAATTTAATTTCCCTGTGTGTTCAAGGGAGATGTTATTGATTAGCAGCTGTGCACACACAGTGAGGGGCCACCCAATATCCAGTTTCCTTTTCTTCCTTAATAATAGAACCTAGATTTTATTTGGAAGTAGCAATGTGCCTTGTGGCCAGGTGGCCAAAGCCGAGCTAATAAGACGTAAAGAGCACCATCACAAGGGGGCTGAGGAAAGCTTCGTGGGCAGAGGGAGTCTGCTTAGCTGGAAGGTGTTTGTTGCTGTCATTTTCTGCCCTTCTCACAGGTCGAGAGCTGAGATTACAGATGTGATGGATGAAACCAAAAGAACTCTGCATCTCTCCTGGCCTATGAGTGATATCAAAGGGGAAGTCACACAACCAAACACAGGATCTTAAAGAGCAAACAGGTCAGGGTCCCTGATGACTGGAGACTCCCTGTACCAGCACTGGACCAACCTGCCTCTAAAAGCCTTTGTCTTAAGAAAGAAATCTCGTTTAAGCCACTGAATTAAAATTACCTGAAATTAAAATTACCTGAAATTAAAAACAATTGTCGGGGCTTCCATGATGGCTCAGGGCTAAAGAATCTGCCTGTAATGCCCAAGATATGGGTTCAATCCGTGGGTTGGGAAGATCCCCTGGAGAAGGAAATGGCTACCTGCTGAGGTCCTTTAATGGACCGGAACCTAGTGGTCCAGAGTTGACCGATAAGAAAGTAATGGAGAGAGAAAGAGGCTGATATTCCTTGGTTTACACAGAAAGCCTATAAAGTCCCTGACACGGGGCTTGCTCTGTTCACGGAGGCCTTCAGGCGCCCTCTCGATGGGGTGACGGCGCAGAGCACCTTCTCAAGGTCTTAGACGCCCAAGCAGGAAAGTGAACTCAGCCTCTGCGCTCCAAAGAAATAGCCTGAGAGAGAGAGGGAGAGAGAAAGCAAGACACGGGGACCAAAGCTCTGATGGAGCAAAGGTGTTTTAATCAACATGGTGTGGGCATATATACTGTAGTTATTCTCAACAAAGATAAAGATTAAAATTCCAGACTTACAAAACATAGGCGATCCATATTAAAGAGAGAGTTGTAAACAATCACTTTTACCATATGGTTCATAAAAAGGAAGAGGGTACTTCACCGTATTGGAAAACTAAGGAAGGAAATGCCTGGATTCCTCAGCCCCGCCCCCCACCCCCAGAGGCTTGCCTCTCAATTCCTGAATATTCAGGAATTAATAAGAAACAGAATTCCTGACAGATCCAAAACAGCACACAGGAAGCCTCCTGTTAAATGCTTCCTGACAATTCCCCCTATTTTATTATACTCTTAAAAAAAAAAATAAAGTCCTGACCCAATGAGTTTGGTTAGCATTAACCAACCTTATAGAAAGGTGATGGTAAACAACAAATATAATTATCAAGACATTCACCAAAGTTACAGTTCCAGATCCGATAGTGGTAATACTTTGAAACCATCTTCGTGGGTCTAGCCGGATAATTTGTTCAGCCAAAGTTTCCAAATTAGGGGAAGAGGACAGATTTTTAGAAAAAGTTTTAAAGATTTCCTTTTTGCAGTAAATGTACATTCAGAGAGGCATTATCATGTACATTTTGTAAATGAAATTTGATTTGTACCCAGTTGTAGGCACTATGATTGAACAGAACAGGCGCAACACAAAATTGAGTAGCTAAAAGAAATAGAGGAGTTAAGTATTGGAGAAGGAAATGGCAACGCACTCCAGTGTTCTTGCCTGGATAATCCCAGGGATGGGGAAGCCTGGTGGGCTGCCGTCTATGGGGTCGCACAGAGTCGGACACAACTGAAGTGACTTAGCAGTAGCAATAGCAAGACAAGTATACAGTTTGCAATTAATACAAGTTATGGAACGTAAAGTCTTATTAAATTGTAAACTTCCTATGGCTATAACAAAAGGGAGTGGGACACGGCCTTGTATAAAGTATGACCGATTACAGCAAAAGAAATAGTTACTATGACCACGACAGGTCTCTGTGAAATGTCTGGTCCAAGTTCCAAATTTTTCCGGTGTTCGCAGCAAGTTTCCAAATGTCCCATTGTTCAGGCTCAATGTGTTTATCCAGGGCAGTTCAAGGAGGAGGGGGGGTGGTGCCATTCCACCATTAAGCCAGCCAAGAAATCCTTTGTCATGGTAATGTTTCATTAGTAACCTTTTACATAATGTTTTTTGTTCTTTCCCTAACGTTTCAGCGGAGAAGGCAATGGCAACCCACTCCAGTACTCTTGCCTGGAAAATCCCATGGACGGAGGGGCCTGGTAGGCTGCAGTCCATGGGGTCGCTAGGAGTCAGACACGACTGAGCAACTTCACTTTCACTTTTCACTTTCAGGCATTGGAGAAGGAAATGGCAACCCACTCCAGTGTTTTTGCCTGGAGAATCCCAGGGACGGAGAGCCTGGTGGGCTGCCGTCTATGGGGTCGCACAGAGTCGGACACGACTGAAGCGACTTAGCAGCTAACGTTTCAGTAGTGTAAACGTGGTTCACAGTAAATACCCCAAGCTACGTCGGAAGGGCTTCTTTTGGAGGCAGGACAAAAACCCAAGTTTGTTGTTTATGCGTAGAAGTGCTGGCCTGTGAACAAGGGAAAAGACTTCATAGCCTAAAGAAATGTTCATTAGTTTTCCTTCCTCCCCAGGGTGTGATGGCTCCTTCATGTACTAGGGAGGGGGCATATGTAGTCATTAGCTGAAACGACTGGTCCTCTCTCTGTTCATTCGACCACCTGTAATAGAGGTGGGTTGGGGATTAGTCGAGCTCGAGCAGGGGGTGGTGGGGGGGGAGGTACAGGCCAAAAGACTGAGCATTGCCAGAATGTATTCAGGACTCCGAGGCAATCCCTATTGAGACCAAATTTTCAGCTCGATTAGTAAGGGTTTTTATTTGTCCCCAAGTGGGGAGATAATAGGGGTGATGCCGCTGAGGGCGGTGCTTTCTGGAGATCTTTAGAGCGGACATAGCCCATATCGGAATTTCTTCTTCCTAGGGGTCTTGTTGTTTCATCTCCATTTTGAATGCCGGGGGCCCCCTTGGGTTGAATCTTCTGAAGAGGTTAAAAAAAATTTTAAACAAATAAAGCTGTATTAACAATAGTTATAGGTTTAGAAAATATCTTATGTTGGAATCTAGTAGAGTCTGCTTTAGATAAGACAGTAGTGTACCTTGTGTATTCCCCCTTTTAAAATTTTTTTTATTTGCAACTTTAGTGTGCGATGTGTTTGACTATGTCTTGTGCCTGTGGGTTATAAGGAATACCTGTAATATGTTTAATAGAAAGATATTGTAAACATTGTTTAAAGTGTCTACAAATATGGGCAGGGCCATTGTCTGTTTTTATGGAACTAGGAGTTCCCATTACTGTAAAACAAGCTAGTAAGTGAGTTATAACGTTTTGTGTAGCCTCACCTCGAAGAGGTGTGGCCCAAATAAAAGCATTAGGTTGTAAACTGCAAGGCTTAATACCTTGTGTGATGGGTAGAGGCCAGTTAGGAGACGCCATTTGTTAGATTTCTTTTTTATAACAAAAATAGAGTTCCAGGGAGAACAAGATTCCTCAAAATGCTTTAATTCTAATTGTGTATCTATAAGTTCCTTAGCTGCCTGTAATTTCTCTTTCGTGAGGGGCCACACAGCTCTGTCCAAGTAGGCTCGTCATTCTTCCAAGTTATTTTAATAATTGTACTGTTTGTTAAATGAGCAGTGGCCTCTAGGAAAAATGTGGAATGTATATCTGAGTTTGTCATATCTTATATCTTTTTATTAAAAGCATCTATCTTACCTTTTTTAGCAACTATGAAGTGTCTTGTATATTAGCATTTTATAGATTGGTGAGTATATTAATTGTATCATATTATGATATATATATTCATTATATATATATTATACATTATATAGTAATAGTTTGAAATCTCTAGTTTTTATGTAAGAAAAACTTTTTGTAAGAGGAAGTTAATGTTTAGTAATTAATGTTTTAAAATCTTATTTTATTTGGAAATGACCTAGTTATTTAATAAACTTTTATTATTTAGTTTAGTACAGCTCTAGAAATTTAAGTTATACCAATCCTAAGAGATTATTTTAGATTATAATAGATTATTCTATTAAAAATGTAATTATTTTAATAGTTTATCTAAAAGTTTTTATCTCATTTATATATATATATATAGAGTTACCTTTTTGTTGACAAATTTAGTTTACCTTAAACCTAGGCATAATAAAAGTATTATATAATGTTGATGACTTAAGACATATCTTAATTAGATTAGCAATTATATTCAAATTATATTTATATTTAAATAAACATATTATTAAATATTTTTCAGTTCACGTGAATTTTAATTTAAATAGAGCTCGTTAACTTCATATTATCTAAAAACAAAGCTGGTATATCAACAGCAGCACTTCCTGATGTTGAGGGTTTGAGGGAAAAGATGGAATTTGCCCCAGGTTTTTGTTGAAGGGGACCTGGGTGGGTCCCCGTTTGGAGTTTCTCAGAATAGGTTTCCCTTTAATGTCAAATTTAGATTTACAATCTTGGGCCCAATGCAGTCCTCTACAGCAGCGAGGACAGATTTTTAGAGGTTTTTTAATTTTTATATATATATATATTTTTTAGCTTTCTTAGAGCAGTCCCTTTTTAAATGGTTCTTATTTCCAAATGTAAAGCATCCTTCATTTCCCTTTCTTAAGGCAGCAACCACTGTTTCAGCTATCATTTGCATCTTTTGAGTTTCCAATCCTAGATTATGACAAGCCTTCAAATAATAATAGTCCGTCTCACGAAATGGAGCTATAGGTTTTTGACATTCCTGATTTGCATTTTCATAAGCAAGTAATTTCTCTAGTTGCCTTTTGGCTTCTTCTCCAATTACAGTACGGGAAATAGCAGTTTGTAATCTAGCTAAAAAATCAGCATACATTTCATAAAGTCCCTGAACTTTAAGTGATGAAGTAAAGTAGAAAAGTGATGGGGCTTTCCAGCCATTTTACCTATCTCTTAGTACTTACCGGCCTCAGTGGGCCCTGGGGTCACTCCGTCCGAATCTGCATATGTGTACCAAGCTCCTGTTCTGGGCACCACTTGCTGAGGTCCTTTAATGGACCGGAACCTGGTGGTCCGGAGTCGACCGATAAGAAAGTAAAGGAGAGAGAAAGAGGCTGATATTCCTTGGTTTATGCAGAAAGCCTATAAAGCCCCTGCACGGGGCTTGCTCTGTTCATGGAGGCCTCAGGCGCCCTCTCAATGGGGTGAAGGCACAGAGCGCCTTCTACAGAGGATCTTAGAAGCCAGGGCAGTAAAGTGAACTAGAGAGCCTCTGCACTCCAAAGAAATAGCCTGAGAGAGAGAGAGAGAGAAAGCAAGACACGGGGACCAAAGCTCTGATGGAGCAAAGGTGTTTTAATCAACATGGTGTGGGCATATATACTGTAGTTATTCTCAGCAAAGATAAAGATTAAAATTCCAGACTTAAAAAACACAGGCGATCCATATTAAAGAGAGAGAGTTGTAAATAATCACTTTTACCATATGGTTCATAAAAAGGAAGAGGGTACTTATCAACGTATAGAAAAACTAAGGAAGGAAATGCCTGGATTCCTCAGCCCCCCGGGAGAGGCTTGCCTCTCCTAATTCCTGAATATTCAGGAATTAATAAGGAACAGAGAATTCCTGACAGATCCAAAACAGCATACAGGAAGCCTCCTGTTAAATGCTTCCTGACAGCTACCCACTCCAGTATTCTTGCCTGGAGAATCCCATGGATGGAGGAGTCTGGGGGACGACAGTCCATGGGGCTGCAAAGATTCAGATACAGCTGAGCAGAGCACAGCAGCAATGGGCATAGTTAACGAGAATTGGCGGCGAGGAGTGGAAAATTGAAAGAAACATTAAAAAATAGTAATTTCCTAAAATTTTTAATACCATTTTGAAGGTTATTTTCCATTAACAGCTATTATAGCTATATTCCATGTTGCACAATACACCCCTGAGCCAATCTTACACCCAACAGTTTGTACCTCCCCTGCCCCCCGACCCCACCCAACACACACTGGGAATACTGGTTTGTTCTCTGTTATCTGTGAGCCTGCTTCTTTTTTTTTTTGCTGTATTCACAGTTTATTGAATTTTTTAGAAAAAAACAATTCTTAAATATTGTAGCAGCTTAGAAATCAAACTTCATGTTATCAGTTAAGATTCTTTCAGAAAAGCATTATCTTTTTTCCTTCTCTTATTTTGGACTTTTTTAGACAATGAAAATTTTTTCTATGAGTGAGAGATGGAGCTGTAGTGGGAAAGGAATGTGGGAGCTGACCCTTCGTGATATGGTGGTAAGGAGGCTGGGATTTGCGAGGAAGTCTATAAGGCATGTTGCACCCACCCAGGAAGATGGCAGGGGCCAGATGCTATGAGCAAGACTCCAGAGATGAAGATGGACATTCAGGCAGAATTTTAGATGATGGTGACAAGGAAGAGTTCACAAATATTGCTTTGATCTCCAACAGTCTCAAACGCAAACCTCCCATAGTTCACCTGATTATTCTCATGAAGCAGGTGAAACAATTTCTTTCAGGTCTGGGTCTAGGGAAAGTAGCCCACTTTCTGTCTCCCTGAGCTCTACATGCAGAGGAGATCAAAGTCCTCTGAGAATACAAGCACATACAATCTCTGTAGTCCTCAAATTTCACAGACTTGCTACCTATGACACCGTGAAAGGAGTGTAACAGAGCAGCAACATTAGACTCACATGAGATTTTTAACAAGGCCAATTTCTCTCCACTGTATCCTGCTTTTAGCTCAGTATATCGACCTTCTAACCACCCTCACCCACCCACTCCGCAAAATGAAGACTGGCTTTTTTTCTTTAGCAAACCAAACAAAGCCAAGTGCTTACTAAACACTGGTTGAATGAATGAATAAATCAATGCTTGGCTCAAGCGCAAAAAGCTTTTCTATCAATAATATAAATGCAAAACTAGAAACCCCATTGTGCTTTAGAGTTAATAAGCCCTATCGTGGAAGGGTTGGTGGTTTCTTGGCAATTGCAGTTTTCTGAGAATGAGACTGAATGGCTTTTGCCACCCTGTGTTTGCAAAGAGAACAGGTGGCTTGGCAGGAAGTATGCCGTTTGAATCCACTTGAGTAGGTGTATATTGCATTGTGTGTTTTTCTTTAGACAGAGAAAAACCACTTTTCTTCTTCGTTAGGAGACAACACTGGAGCCCAAGGAGAAGTGAAAGGAGCAGCAACACCAGGGTCTGCTGCTGCCGAGCCGTGTGGTTGTGGGAGAGTTTTGGACGGACTTCTCCATTTATATCCTCAGACCAGATTAGAGTATTTTAGCTTTAGAGGCATTAATCTTTTTGAAAATGTGATGAAATCCTACAAATGCTCTCTTCCATAAACGAATACATACAATTCTGCGTATAATTTCAGGGCATTCACAATCCCCAAAACTTATCCATCAATTCTCCCACGTTAGGAGCCCCAGGACCAGATGTTCTAAGGTCTTCTAAGCTCTATGCCTGGCTCCACTAACTTTTTACAATTAAAAAAATAAGAGGAGGAAAAACCATTTTACGCTTATGTCGCGTGCACTGCGGTTTTCACGCTATCCTAAACGTCTCCAGGTTGGAGCAGAAGACTTTCTTAAGCCACAAGGCTCTTCTCTAAAATGTGACTTTACTGTACTTCACTCCAGTAAAACTTAATTAAAAATAAAATGTGACAGATACTTAAGCAGGTAAAAGTGTGACAATCCATGTACCAGATTGTAATTGACAAGCATAGTAATAGATGCTGACTATGATAATTACCCTGTTATCATGACATGTTAAAATTAATTTCAAATGAATGCTAATTCTTTACAAACAGCATTTGAAATTTCACTGGGGAAATGAGGTGGGGCACCGGGGGGATTCCCGAAGCAACAAAATACATAGAGCACATGATTTTGAAACAATTTTATTCAGTGTTCCTTTTCTTTTTGCATGAGAGACTACCACTTCCCCCTAAATAAAGATATGCAAAGAGTCATGTATTTAAAAAGAAAATTAGACTTCAAGAAATGTCCTCCTCACTTCGTCCCATGCCCAGGGGACACCCTTACAGCAATTCACACGCCTCTGATTTAGTAGTTCTTTGATAGAAGAGCCACCAGAAGAACAAGCAAGATACAAAAAAAGAATTTAAAAAGTAAAACAATTTGGGACTAACATAATAACTAGCAAAGTGAAGGAATTACAGCTGTATCTCCTTTTTTTTTTTTGTACTTCAATTTATTGTTCTTTATAGATCCAGCTTTTTTTTTAAACACAAATCAAAGTTTCTGGCAACCCTGCACAGAGCAAGGCTATCAGCACCATTTCCCAACAGCATTTGATTCCTTTGTGTTCCTCTGTCATATTTTGGTAATTCTTAGAATATTTCAAACTTGATCATTATTAGTCTATTTTGTATGGTGATCAGCGATCTCTGATCTTACTACTAGGACTTGTTAAGCCTCAAGTGATAGGACTTTTTAGCAATAAAATATTTTTCAATTAGACTATGCCTTTCTTAGACATAATGGTGAAAGTAAAAGTGGCTCAGTCATGTCCACCTCTTTGAGACCCCATGGACTGTCCACGTACTTCTCCAGGTCAGAATACTGGAGTGGGTGGCCTTTCCCTTCTCTAGAGCATTTTCCCAACCCAGGTATCGAACCGGGTCTCCGGCACTGCAGGTGGATTCTTTACCAACTGAGCTACCAGGGAAGCCCAAGACATAATGGGATTGCACACTATAATAGAGTGCAGTATAATATAAACCTAACATTGGGAAAGAAAAGATTTTGTGTGACACGTTACTTGGAGGGTCTGGAAATGAACCTGCACTCTTTCTCACCTGTGCCAGTACTGTCCAACAGTGAACATAGTTTTCAAGCGACTGAGAATGAGCTGGACTTCAGTATTTCAGTGCCTGAAGAGTCCCAACATGTACAGACGCCAAGGCGCGCAGAAGGCTTTCCTTGTGTTGAAATGACAACCAAAATAACCTCATTTGTACAAGACCCAAACCAGCATCGATTAAAACAAATCTGAGTTAAACACGTACTGACGATTCAGAACATCGGTGAACAAACGTCCTCAGAGACAAGAGGCTAAGAGCTACAGGCCTGTACTACAGTCTAAAAGGGGTGGGGGTGAGTTGACAAAAGTCGAGGCAATGTATGTTTCAACCTCCCATAGTCATATTCACCGGTAGGGAGCTTCAGTCAGTTCAGTCGCTCAGTCGTGTCTGACTCTTTGCGACCCCATGAATCACAGCACGCCAGGCCTCCCTGTCCATCACCAACTCCCTGAGTTCACTGAGACTCACGTCCATTGAGTCAGTGATGCCATCCAGCCATCTCATCCTCTGTCATCCCCTTCTCCTCCTGCCCCCAATCCCTCCCAGCATCAGTCTTTTCCAATGAGTCAACTCTTCGCATGAAGTGGCCAAAGAACTGGAGTTTCAGCTTTAGCATCATTCCTTCCAAAGAAATCCCAGGGCTGATCTCCTTCAGAATGGACTGGTTGGATCTCCTTGCAGTCCAAGGGACTCTCAAGAGTCTTCTCCAACACCATAGTTCAAAAGCATCAATTCTTTGGCGCTCAGCCTTCTTCACAGTCCAACTCTCACATCCATACATGACCACAGGAAAAACCATAGCCTTGACTAGACGAACCTTTGTTGGCAAAGTAATGTCTCTACTTTTGAATATGCTATCTAGGTTGGTCATAACTTTCTTTCCAAGGAGTAAGCGTAATTTACGCTCCTATATTTACTCTGTTGGAAGTCTGTACGAAGCTGTCCTTTCTGACACATTTCTGAATCTTTGTATTTCACGAAAATCTCAAATCTAAACTAGGACTATCTTTGCTTTCATTGCGGCTCAAGACAGTAAAGAATCTGCCTGCAAAGCGGGAGACCAGTGTTCGAGCCCTGGGTTGGGAAGATCCCCTGGAGTAGGGAAAGGCTACCCACTGCAGTATTCTTGGGCTTCCTTTGTGGCTCGGCTGGTAAAGAATCCGCCTGCATTGCGGGAGACCTGGGTTAGATCCCTGGGTCGGGAGATTCCCTGGAGTAGGTAAAGATTACCCACTGCAGTATTCTTGCCTGGAGAATCCCATGGACACAGGAGACGGGACAGAGTCGGACACGACTGAGCGACTCATACTGGCTTTTATTACCGTTTGACTTTGCAGCTAACTCGGGAAAGGTGGTGAAAAGAAATTAAATGAGATTCCCTTTCGGAAAGTCACCAAGGATGACTAGACCCGTCATCTTCCAAGTACTGTCTTTACTCCCCCAGTAAAGGGTCCTTGTCCTTCTCAGGAATGTGCCACAACGTTAGCCGACGAGTCCTTAAGGGTTCGTCAAGCCATAACCAAGAAGGAAGAAAAGGTGCTGGGCGAGATGAGGCCCGGGCGGGAGCGCGGGAACCGGACCTCTCCGATCAAGGCGAACCCTAAAGGTCACCCCTCCTCGCCCAGTTACAGAGAATAAGCGCGAGAAACGGCTTCCAGCACAAGTAGGAGACATAACTGCCTACTCGCCATCGCAGCCCGGAATCCACAGACACACATCTCACGGCTGCGCCGGGCGCGCTCTCCGACTCCCGCCCTGACCGGAAGTGCCCGCCCCTTCCGTAGACGCCCCGGAAACGGGGGGCCTCCGCAGAGGCTGTCCAGCCCACTCGCCTAGGAAGCGCCTAGCGCAAGGCTCCCTCGAAAATGCTTGCTGGCCCCCAGGTTTTTTTCCCCTCCTTGAAATGAGCAACCTCGTCAAGGGGCGTCCCTCCTTATTCCCTCCTTGGAAATTCCGCCTGATCGTCTAGAAATTCCGTCTGATCCGCCGGAAACCACCCGCCTCCCCCCCGCCCCCACCTCCATCATGGATGCAGCATCTAAAAGGCAGCCCCACGGGCCTTACGTAACTTGAGCGCCGACCCGGGAAGGACCCTCCTTCCCGTCGCATCCGATTTCGTCACTTCCGCTCTGCGCCGCGTTAGGTTCGCTGAGGAGGAGACGCGTGCGCTGCTGGATGGAGGTGGTTGCTGGATGCTACGAGCAGGTCCTTTTTGGATTCGCTGTACACCCTGAGCCCGAGGCGGACGGCCACCGCGAGGTGAGAGCCCGCGCGCGCAGGGACCGCGGGTGGTGGGGAGGCGGGGCGTCAGGCCTGGTTCCCAGCGGCCTAGGTAAACAGCACCTCAGAGGAACACACTGTCTGCTGTGTTAGGGTTTCATCGATGAATGAAACTCAAGAGACTTAGAGTATACTTAGAATATACACATGGAATATTCTCAGAACATATACTAAGAATATACTTAGCCATTTGAAGCATGGAGAAAGCCTTTAGTAAGACGTGGTATCTGGCTTTTGTAGTGAACGTTGTGTCTACGGTGCAGAAAGCAAGTTTGCGTTTCTGCAAATGGGCCTGTGGGCCGTCGGTTATGAATTTAAGAGTCGTTCCTATAAGTTGAAAGAACAGTTCGCTCTTTCCCTGAGTTTTTGTCATGGAATTTTAGCAAACTATTCGCGCTGGATTCAGGTAAACGCTTCGTTGGTAAAACGACACCAGTTAATTATTGGGCCCTTCTAGTGGGGACCATTACTTGCAGTGAAGGTGCGAAGAAGCCATACGTATGGATTCTGCATTGGCAAGCTTAACCACGTAGGGAGATGATGAGGAAGGCAAATAACGTAGAGAAAAGGTTACAACAAAGTGTAAGTATTGTGGGCTTCTCTGGTGGCTCAGTGATAGAGAAGCCGCCTGCCAGTGCAGGAGACGAGAGTTAAGTCTCTTGTGCAGGAAGATCCGCTGGAGAAGGAAATGGCCATCCACTCCAGTATTCTTGCCTACAGAACCCCCTGGAGCTTGTCCTGTTACAGATAACGGGGTTGCAGTCTCACGCGACTCAACACCACCAAAAATGTTAAGTATTTTACTACGTGTAGTAATATTAGTTAAGTAAATTGTGAGTACTCAAACAGGTAGTTAGGAAATACCCAGAAATTTCTTACTAGAAATAAGATCTAATTTTTAGCCCAGTACTGTGTTTTCCCTCTAAAGGAATTCCTTAGATAATTTCCTAGAAAATATTGAGTACTTCTTTATGAAGATGTTGTGGTGTCAGTTTTGAGTTAACCAGAAAATTGGAAGTATGTAACTTAGTTAAATTGCTTTTGTTTATTTTGTTGTGTACTCTGGTTATTCATCTGCCTCTGGTTGAAAGGTGACGTGGTCTGAATGCTCAGAAGAGGACGCTGCTGGTGGTGGTATTGTTTGTAATAACGGTGCTTTCCATGTTGCAGACACGTAGTCATCCTCAGCAACCCTCTGAGGCAGATGCAGTTGTCCCCCTTTTACAGATGAGAATCCAGAAGTTGAGATGGGTTAAGCTGCTTCTTTAAGGCCACTGAGCTAATAATTGGCTGACCTGGGACTCACCTTTCAAGCGGTCTCCGATGCTTGAAGCTCTTTTTTTAATTTATTTTTTAATTGGAGGAAGATTGCTGTACATTGTGTTGGATCTTACCCTACAAGACCGCAAGTCAGCCATAGTTACATGAATATCCTTTCTCTCTTGAGCCTCCCTCCCCTCTCTCTCAAAGCTCTTAACTATTACCTAGTACTGCCTCTAAAGCTATTCAGGCAGTAGCCCCGATGATGAATGTTCCTTCTGTAAGATGTACAGACCAAGGTTATTCTCTGATTTATGGCCACAGCAGCCCCTCAGGAATGTTGTGCCTTTACTCAAAAGAGGACTGTTCTGTCCTGATTGACAGAAGGACTATTTTGCTGTCGTCTTTTAGGAATTAATTTATAACACTTCCTAAGTGTATTTGAACAAGTTTGGTGAATTTATTTCTTCCTTGGTTTATTCATTTTGCTAATACTTCATGATGCATCTCCTTTTATGGGGGGCAGGATATGTGTGTATATTCAGCAGTCATTCTTTGCACTGAGCAAATCACATTCGTTCAATCTGAGAGTTACATCGCAGCAAGCGTAGAGGTCTTGAGATCTCATTATTGGTCATTCTCCAGAGCTTATATTGGTATTGATGCAAATACTATTTATTTTTCTTTATAGGTCTTGTTGTTATATAGATACTTGCTCTGTGTGATATCATACTGTCTTGTCACTCCTACAGAATGACGCTCCGTTGGAATATGTGCTTTTGTTTCTCTTGTTCACTGCTCTGTGTGTTTCGTTCACTGTGTCAAATGGTGCCAAGCACGTAACAGTCATTCAGTGTTTGAATAAATTCAAATCAAAATTTGGACATTTGAGTGAATGAATGGTATGGAGGCTCACGGATAAGTAAACCTGCTGAGGAGTTAAGGGATTGGATGAGATTTTAAAGTCCTGTAGCCCAATCTTCGTCCGTAAATGTGCTCAGTCGTGTCTTTCTTTCTGTGACCCCGTGGACTGTAGCCTGCCAGGCTCCTCTGTCCATGGATTTCCCAGGCAAGAACACCGGAGTGGATTGCCATTTACTCCTCTAGGAGATCTTCCCTACCCAGGGATTAAACCCACATCTCCTGCATTGGCAGGTGGATTCTTTACTGCTGAGTCACTTGGGAAGCCCCAGGCCAGTCTTCGTAATTGTTTTTAAAGTCATGGTGCTCAGTGTTGCCTTCCCCTTCTCTTACTGTCCCTTCTTTATTCAATTCTGTGAATCTGTCCTGTCTTTTCTCCGTTCGTAGAATCCATTCAGTCTTCATGGATCATGAAGCCACTTACCTCTCTGTGGGGAGCTGTGATGTGATCGTGGTGCTCACTGACCATGTGCTTTTCCCTACAGCAGAGATGGGCTCCTGTGGCCGACTTCACCCACCACGCCCACACTGCCTCCTTATCAGCGGTGGCTGTCAACAGCCGCTTTGTAGTCACAGGGAGCAAAGATGAAACCATTCACATTTATGACATGAAAAAGAAAGTCGACCATGGGGCACTCATGCATCACAATGGTAAGAAAACCGTGTCCTTTCAGATAACAGTGTTGAGGCATTACTACTTTACGGTTCGACTTCAGCTGAACAATTCGTGTAAGTGTCTCATATGAGCAGAATCTGTGCTAGGAAATACAGAAGTGGACAAAATGTGGTTCTTTATCCTTACATTATTCACAGTCTGTATTGGGCCAGAATGGAAGCACTTTACTCAGTCTAGTGGGGCAGAAGGAGGAAGCAAGTTTTCATTGAAAGCTTCCTTAAAATGACATTAAAATTAACTTTTATAAGAAGAGGTCAGTTGTTGGGCAGGTGAAACTGGCAAGATGAAGAAAAGGATGCTTAGGACAGGGCAGGCCGTGCAAGGGGCACAAGTGGCCGCGCCATGGGAGAAGCTGACTCTGGGAGAGGGCCAGGTGCCCAGCGCTGTGCCAGGAGAGGCCAGCTGTGGCTTCAGATCAGAGAAGAGGAAGCTTAGCCTCAGAGGTGTCACAGGACTGCCCAGGGTCGCAAAATGCTGAAACCAGAACCTGAGCCTGCAGCTGCAGCCTGTGCTTTTTGACCGCTGGTGTGCCTGGGGACGTGTAAGGCGCTCGGTGTTCTGAGAAGGCTGACACGGAGGTTGGGGTGGCTGGAGAGGCAGTGGGGTCAGATCCCAGGGGACCTCGAGTGGAGGAGGTTGGGATTGAATGGGGGCAAAGAGCAGTGCAGGCCTGAGGAAGGTGCTGGCAGTGTGAGTGTGGGAGAGACACCGAGAACCAGCAGAGAGCCTGCCTGCTGGAGTCGGAAGCTGTCGATGGACATCTGCTTGCAGTAGGCTACACACACTTCTGTACCCCAAGGAAAGTTACTTGGTGTGTGCGAGAGAAGGATTGATTTACATGGGAACAGAGGGTTTTGGACAAAGAATAGGTTGTTGGCCTAGAGAGAGTAGGGTGTCAAGGATCTGCAGATCTCCAGAACATAAAGCAGGCGAGTGTGAGTGGAGGAAGGCCGGGAAGGGCTGGAACGGTGAGAGGTTGCAGTCAGAGGATAGATTCTTAGAGCTGGAGATTTACTGTGGAAAAGCTCCAGGGGATAGCTGTGTGAGGGACTGGAGTGCAAGGAGGTGGAGGTTATTGGAGTGAAGGAGGTCAGGAGGAGTGATCCCCTAGTCACTGCTGGGGTTTCACATTGATGGTGAAGTTGAGCAGGATAGCAGCAGGATCGAGGGACAGACTGACCCAACAGGTGGTTTATTCCCCAGTGAAGTGAAAGTGAAAGTCCCCCAGTCGTGTCCAACTCTCTGCGACCCCATGGGCTGTATAGTCCGTGGAATTCTCCAGGCCAGAATACAGGACTGGGTAACTTTCCCTTCTCCAGGGGATCTTCCCAACCCAGGGATTGAGCCCAGGTCTCCCGCATTGCAGGTGGACTCTTTACCAGCTGAGCCATGGGGGAAGCCCCTAGTGTTGAGCATCATATGCTGTTACTGCGTTTTTCTGGGCGACAGACAGGGAGGGGGTTCACGTGTGCTCCAGGAGAAGAAGGGAAAGGAAGAACTCAGGACAGTAGAGCCTCTTACTCAGGTGCTCAGTTTGGAAAAACTTGCCTGAGGAAAGTAGTTTTTTGAAACAAAAGGCAGATAAGACAAATACTCCTTTTTTTTTAATACACTACCTTTCATCTATTTCAGAGGTTCTCACCAGCCGAGAGTCTGCTGTTTGTTCGTAGCAGAAATTTGGAGTGATCAGTGTCCTCCTTAAGTGCCCTGTGAGATAGTCCTTAGCTACTTTGACAAGTGTCTTGCTTTTCGGAAGCAGCTCAGCTTTGGGTGACTTCAGTGTGCATTCCTTTTCCTCTGTCTCCTAGTTCCAGTTCATACAAGGAAGGCTTCTCCCTCCCTTGGGCTTGGAGACATAAGCTGAACAAGTCTGATCTGTACCTGGTCTGCACAGATGTTCAACCTCAAGACAGGGTTTGACCTGGGAAGAGTTTAGATAGGGGATGAATGAAACAGGATTCTTGATTTCCTTCATTCTTATACAAGTGTTGTTTTCAGACAGTTGGTAGTACATAAGCTCTTTTCCAGGTAACAGGTAGAATCATGGGCAGAAGTAGTAAAAGATGTGGGAAAGTAACATTTCCAAAATAAGAAATAAGACAACAGTGAAGGAGGAAGATGTGGGTAGACATGGCTAGAGTCTCCCACTGTGAGGAGTACATAGGCCCACATATTTTTCTTGGTTTTTAGGGGGGGGGTGTGCACAGTTATTCCTCACAGATCTTTGACTTTGAGTATAAAGAGCCATGTGAAGAATTGATCTGGATTTGCGCAGAGACACACTGACCCAGGGGTTCATATTCTATTCTGAAAAGGACAAAATGTAAATGTTTAGACTTTGCAGCCAGAGGAGTCAGCAGCCTGCAGGCCAAATCTGGGCTGATGGCCTGATTCTATAAATGCAGGTTTACTGGAATATGGCCATGCTCATTCAGTCACGAAAGGTCTGTGGCTGGCTCGGCACTGCAGCTGCAGACGTGAGTACATGTAACAGAGACTGTCGGTCTTGGTTTTTCCACAGGCACGATCACTTGCCTGAAATTCCATGGCAACAGGCACTTGATCAGCGGGGCTGAGGATGGCCTCATCTGTGTCTGGGACGCAAGGAGATGGGAGTGCCTGAAGTCGATCAGAGCTCACAAGTGAGTCTGGCCTGCCCTCTGTTCTCCAGGTGCCAGTCAAGCTGGGGACTAACTGTTGATTTCCTTTTAGAGGACATGTGACCTTCCTTTCCATTCACCCATCTGGCAAGTTGGCCCTGTCTGTGGGTACAGATAAGACACTGAGGTGAGTCATGAAGACCCAGGAGCACCTTTACTAAGCTGTGGCCTTTGGTCTTCAAATTTAAGAGCCCACCCCCTGGGGTAGCTGTCCTGCAGGAATACTGGAGTGGGTGGCCTTTCCCTTCTCCAGAGGATCTTCCCAACCCAAGTCTCCTGCATTGCACACAGATTCTTGACCATCTGAGCCACCAGGGAAGTTGGTGTTGGTACTGTTTCTATACTGTCTGCCATTGTCAGACACCAGGGTAAAGCTGAACGCTTATGAACCTTTTCATAAGGAAGGGTGGGGGGAAATGAAAAGCTCTAAATTCAAACACACATGCTACATTGCAATCGTCACCTGTGGAGTAGAGAGGGGTCTTATATAAAGAGGAATTTTAGGAAGTGAAGCCTTTTGAAAATACTCAGCAGAGGAAAGGACTGTGGGAACAGAGCGAATTTTAATCTTGCTTGATAAGAAATATTTCGGGCATTGCCATAAGAAAGAAGGTAGTTCTTCTGAATGGCCACGTAGTAAATGTTCATTTGTGTCTTCATTAAACTTAGCTTTACACGTGGTCAGTCAGTGATCATGCGGTAAATGAGCTTCCTGTTTTGCAGAACATGGAATCTTGTGGAAGGAAGATCAGCATTCATAAAAAACATAAAACAAAGTGAGTGTTTTTTTGATTTTCTTTAAATTTCATCTTTGGCTGTGCTGGATCTTGGTCATCTCAAGGGCTTTTTCTCTAGTTGCAACGATTGGAGGCTGCTCGTACGTTGTGGCATGCAGGCTCCTCACGGCAGTGGCTTCTCTTGTTGTGGAGCGTAGGCTCTAAGGCGTGAGGGCTCAGTAACACAGGCTTGGTTGCTCTGAGACATGTGAGATCTTCCCAGATCAGGGATCGAACCCATGTCTCCTGAATTGGCAGGTGGATTCTTTACCACTGAGCCACCAGGGAAGCCTAAAGTGAGTGTTTTTGTTTAGAATGCATTTGAAAATTTGATAGGCTGTGAATGTGTATACACACAAGTTCTCGTGTCCACACACCTACACTTATTTCCTTACGTGGTGGTGGTTCTCTCTGAGAGCATAGGCCTTAGGTCGCTTTTTCGCCCTCTTTCTATTGGGATTTTTGGCATGGCTCTGCCACCTATGAACTTTATGACCTTAATGATTCTTCAAACGAGTTCCTTGTCTAAAATTTAACAAAAATATGCATCATAAGTTTGCTGTGAAGGTTTAATGGGATAATGGATGTGAAAGTGCACAGTGTAAGTATTTGGTATTTTTTTTATGACCCCCGATCAGTTTCTTTTTTTATCTGTGAAATACAACAGCTTTGTTCTTGTAACTTACAGATGCTCACATAGTGGAATGGTCGCCAAAAGGAGAGAAATACGTAGTTGTCATACTGAACAGAATAGACGTCTATCAGCTCAACACTGCATCCGTCAGTGGCACCATCACAAATGAAAGGAGAGTGTCTTCTGTTACATTTCTTTCAGTAAGTGATTGGAAGTCAATGGTGGGAGCTGAGCGTATATGGTGATGGTCAGAATTGTTGATGACATTCTGGGTGTTAATGTGTGTTTTATTTTCCCCTCTGTTAGGAATCTGTCCTCACAGTGGCTGGAGATGAAGAGGTTGTAAGGTTTTTTGACTGTGATTCCCTAACATGCCTCTCTGAGTTTAAAGCTCATGAAAACAGGTACTTTTTTTTTTTTTTTTTTTTACACACTAATCTCTGTGTGCTTGTATGTGGAGGGTCTCTTATAAATGCAGTAGCTTCATAAGGCAGACTTTTTGGTGAACTACTACAGAAATAGACATATCTACATAGCTGATTTTTTTTTTCCCCAAGAGGATGGTGGGAATGTTGTCTTGGCCATAGTGATGCAAAAGTGGTGAAGCCTTCACCAGGACTAGTCATTGGCACAACAGACTTATTTTCTCAATAATTTCATTACACTTGTGGCCTGGAACCCTCAATTCATACTTGAGTGGGTAAAAAAAATTAGCTCTGCCCCAACCACTCTTGTCTTATTTCCCTCTGTTTGCCTGTCCACTGGCCCCTTCCTACGCTCTGCTTTTCCTGTAAGAGAAATAAATGACATGTTGACCTCTGTCTTGCGTCCATCTCTATCACCTCTTACCGCTCACTGTATCTCTGCAGGCAGACATGAGTCTCAGGGTCAATGGTTAATAACTGGACCAAGGTTACCACCCTGTTAGGTGATGGAGAAGGGAACCAACCCAGTTCTAACCACCCAAGAGTTTAGTGCTCTTGCTTTTTCTGCTGTAATTTTGTAAAATGGTGATCATGTGTTTTATTTGCATGTTCTTTTATGTTTCAAACAATTCTTAGTTATTTTTTTAAAATGCTTATTTATTTGGCTGCACAGAGTCTTAGTTGCAGCATGCTGTGGCATGTGGAATGTAGGTCGAATCCGGGTCCCCTGCGTTGGGAGCCTGGAGCCTTAGCCACGGGACCACCAAGGAAGTCCCAAACAACTCTTAGTTTTCGTTTTCTGTATCACAGTTTAGCTTTAAGAAATCTCTCTTTACAAATAGAATACTGCACTCACTAGGCAGGCCCTGGTTTCTACCCGCCTAGTTTTGGGGAAGGGAGCCTATTCTTCAAGGCCATGTAGCTCTTCATGGATATTTGGTTGTTCATTTAACAAGTATTCGCTGAGTGTCCATAATGAAAGACTGCAGCAGGAGCTTGCAACTCTCCTGGCTCTTATCTTATCGGGGGCAACAAATAGGATAAACAAGAACTCAGGTAATCCTAACAGGAAGGAAATAGGTATTACGATTTGGGAATAACACAGGTAACTTATTTGGATGGGATGATCGGGGAAGGGGGAATGAGACCTTCGGGATAAAGGAGCTATTTCTAAAAGAGAGAGAATTGTAGGCACAGTGGCCCTGAGGGAGAAAAGAGCTTGGTGTATTTTAGGAACAGACAGAAGACCGTCACTGGGTCAGAGGAGCCAGATGGTGCCAGGCCTGCTGTGTTGTGGGAAGGAGTTTGAGTTATATATCAAATGCCTTTGTAGGTGTTGGGTTTTCTGTGTCCCAGCCACTTCCTCCCTCTTGTGGTGTTTTGAAACCGAACCTACCTCTATAGAATTTTAAGCCTGGGAATAACAAGGTTTGATTTTTTTTTTAAGTTGTTAGGGTGCAAAAATGGAAGCCAAGAGGCCAGTTAGTTTACTCCATAATCCAGAAGGAAAATGATAGTAGCTCAGAAGGTGGGTGGTGGGCCCTGAGGACAAGGGGAGGAGGCCTCGGTCTTTCTCTCCGTAGTTTCCTGAGGTGGAGGGGGTTTGAATATCTTTATTTCCTTTAATTCCTGATAATTCCTTTTATTCCTGATAATCTGATTATTTATAGTTGTCTGTCATCTTTTCAAGTCCTTCTTAAGGTATGGTTGACAGTCAATTCTATCTTGGGAATTTAGACCCTGAAAATGACTCAACCAACTCATGGGATTGTGAGGCATGTTAAATTTTTGGCACTGTTCTTTGAGCAGTTTGGAAACACCCGAAGCCTTGAAAAGTCGAGAGACTATGTGCCTGGAAGTTTTCTAGCAGCATCATACTGTCTGGAGGAAAGGCTCCTTTACAGAGTCACTGTTTTTGTCCTAGGGTAAAAGACATGTTCAGTTTTGAAACTCCAGAGCATCACGTTCTTGTTACAGCCTCGAGTGATGGTTTCATCAAAATGTGGAAGCTTAAGCAGGACAAGGTCAGTGTCTCAACACAATATAAATAAACCAAATGCAGGTCTTACTGTCAGTATGACTTTGAGTTAAGTGAGGTGGATTTTCTTAAAGGTTCATTGGGCACAGATCTTTTACATGTTTAAAATCTCTTCAAGGCATGATTGATATTCATGGTTTTAAAATTAGGGTTCCGTAGTGCTGCCCCAGGGGTTGGTATTGGTGAGTCTGAACTGGCTGGATCCCAGAACTCCTGCTCATTCAGGCAGAGAAACAGCATATTTTTCTCTTCTGTGTATCGATGATCTTCTCTATAACCTTCTGTTAGATAACAATCCTGCCATTGCTAGGAAAAAATGGGGAACTTTCGATCAATTGTAGAATTAACAATAGTTTTGAACCAGATAATTATACATTTAAATTCTCTGGTAGTCTCCCTCTTACAGAGTCTTGGTTTATTCTCTTACAAAACAGTCTCTGAGTGTGGTTTGTTGAGTACCTAGTTTGTGCAAGGTTCTTTGTTAAAACCTGGAACTGAACAAGATCAAATAGCGCCTTTCCTTAGTGAAGTGCTTCTTAGGAATTGGTGGACATAGTCAAACCAATCACGAGTCAAGGTCACAAGTGTTTTCTAAACAGCATTCCTTTTATACTCAAGAAAATGCTGTGTAAGTTTTTAATTAAGGTAACTTGGTTATGGAAACAAAATTATTTAAAATTTCTTTATGTTATCTCACATTTTCTTTCTCACATTATAGAAAGTTTCCCCGTCTCTATTGTGTGAAATAAACACGAACGCCAGGCTGACGTGTCTTGGGGTGTGGCTGGACAGAAGGACAGACACAAAAGAAAGCCCACCTGCTGCCGCCGAGCCTGCTCCTGGTAAGTGAAACCGATCTTTTAAAAAAATTTAAGTTGTCTCTTGAGGTGGAGGAGTGCCAGATAATTTCACTTTATTGTCAACTTATTTTACCTTAGAGAGAAAAACAGCCTTTAAACACACTGTCTCTTGTGTTTTAGTAAGTAAAGAACAGTCCAGACGCAACAAAGAGGAATCTGGCCATGCAGTCCAGGAGGAAGAAAAGCAGCCAAAACCAGACGCAGAGAAATGTAGTTTAACTGGTGACAGTAATAAGCCAACAAGGGGAAACAGCCTGGCGTCAGCCAAGAAGAGAAAAACAGTAGAAATGTTGGAAAAAAAGAGAAAAAAGAAGAAAATATGAATGATGCAGTGAATCCCAGATTTTTCCTAGCAGGAAATTTTTTTCAAATATACTTTTTTTTTTTTCTAAGTAAAATCTTGGAATTTCTTCTTTTGAAGAAAACGTACAGCTTAAAAATCACTTGCAGGTTTTTTTTTTAAAAACTGTGGTAAAAGTTTTTGAAAGGCAATATTAATTATATATCATGGTGATATATAGTATTTTAATGTATAATATGGGCTTCCCAGGTGGCTCAGTGGTAAAGAATCTATCTGCCAATGCAGGAGACAAAGGTTTGATCCATGGGTTGGGAAGATCCCCTGGCGAATGAAATGGCAATTCACTCCAGTATTCTGGCCTGGGAAATCCCATGGACAGAGGAGCCTGGTGGACCACAGCCCGGAGGGCTCACAAACGAGTTGGACATGACATAATGACTGAGCCCACACACATGCAGCCTATAATATGTAAATTTTACTGCTGTGTAAAGCAAATAAAGATCTTTCGCAAAATATTGTGGCTTAAAATAATATAAAATCCTGAACACATTTTAACCAAAAGTGGATAAAGGAGATATTTTTCAGATTTTCTATTTTAAGTGGGGGAAGAATGAAAAACCTGCATTACTTTGGCCTCTTCAAGTGGTGCTAGTAATTTTAATGAGGATTTTGTTCATTTTGATAACAAATGGTATAAAAAGACATTCATACCAGGAAGTTAAGACAAGCTTAAGAGCTACAGATAAAATATGTATGTATAATGCATATGCTGAAGTTTAGGGCTCCGAACAGAAGGTTAAAGAGAGGCTGCCAAACTTGATTAAACTGTTCTATTTCCAGTGGATGACAAGGAAATGTTAAGACAGGAAAATGACATTTCCTTTATTTTAAATCTGCTTCAGCCCATTAAAAAAAAACACTTGGCTAATTTCCCATCCAAGTACTAACCAGGCCCGACTCTGCTTAGCTCCCATCATAAGATGCGGTGCATTCAGGGTGGTATGGCTGTAGGCTTTAGTTAATCTTCTAACAAAGGTAGTCTTAAAACTATATGTTAATTATTTGTATCTTATTTCAAAAAACGGCTCTACCAGGGCCTAGGACTGTATGTAATTAAATCTCTGTGGTTTCAGTTCAGTTGCTCAGTTGTGTCCGACTCTTTCCGACGCCATGAACCGCAGCATGCCAGGCCTCCCTGTCCATCACCAACTCCCGGAGTCCACCCAAACCCATGTCCATTGAGTCGGTGATGCCATCCAACCATCTCATCCTCTGTCGTCCCCTTCTCCTGCCCTCAGTCTTTCCCAGCATCAGGGTCTTTTCTAATGGGTCAGCTCTTCACATCAGGTGGTCAAAGTATTGGAGTTTCAGCTTCAACATCAGTCCTACCAGTGAACACCCAGGACTGATTTCCTTTAGGATGGACTGTTTGGATCTCGTTGTAGTACAAGGGACTTTGAAGAGTCTTCTCCAGCACAACAGTTCAAAAGCATCAATTCTTCGGCACTCAGCTTTCTTTATACTCCAACTCTCACATCCATACATGACCACTGGAAAAACCATAGCCTTGACTAGATGGACCTTTGTTGGCAAAGTAATGTCTCTGCTTTTCAATATGCTATCTAGGTTGGTCATAACTTTCCTTCCATGGAGTAAGCATCTTTTAATTTCATGGTTGCAATCACCATCTGCAGTGATTTTGGAGCCCAAAAAAATAAAGTCATCCACTGTTTGCATTGTTTCCCCATCTATTTGCCATGAAGTGATGGGACGAGATGCCATGATCTTAGTTTTCTGAATGTTGAGCTTTAAGCCAACTTTTTCATTCTCTTTCACTTTCATCAAGAGGCTCTTTAGTTCTCCACTTTCTGCCATAAGGGTGGTGTCATCTTCATATCTGAGGTTATTGATATTGCTCCCGGAAGTCTTGATTCCAGATTGTGCTTCTTCCAGCCCAGCATTTCTCATGATGTACTCTGCATATAAGTTAAATAAGCAGGGTGACAATATACAGTCTTGAGGTACTCTTTTTCCTATTTGGAACCAGTCTGTTGTTCCATGTCCAGTTCTAACTGTTGCTTCCTGACCTGCATACAGGTTTCTCAAGAGGCAGGTCAGGTGGTCTGGTATTCCCATCTCTTTAAGAATTTTCCACAGTTTATTGTGATCCACACAGTCAAAGGCTTTGGCATAGTCAATAAAGCAGAAACAGATGTTTTTCTGGAACTCTTGGTTTTTTGATGATCCAGCAGATGTTGGCAACTTGATCTCTGCTTCCTCTGCCTTTTCTAAAACCAGCTTGAACATTGGAAGTTCATGGTTCACATATTGCTGAAGCCTGGCTTGGAGAATTTTGAGCATTACTTTCCTAGCCTGTGAGATGAGTGCAACCTGTGTGGTAGTTTGAGCATTCTTTGGCATTGCCTTTCTTTGGGATTGGAATGAAAACACCTTTTCCAGTCCTGTGGCCACTGCTGAGTCTTCCAAATTTGCTGGCATTTTGAGTGCATCATTTTCACAGCAGCATCTTTCAGGATTTGAATAGCTCAACTGGAATTCCATCACCTCCACTAGCTTTGTTCCTAGTGATGCTTTCTAAGGCCCACTTGACTTCACATTCCAGGATGTCTGGCTCTAGGTGAGTGATCACGCCATAGTGATTATCTGGGTTGTGGGTGGTTTAGTTCCTATAAGTGTCATCCCAGCTGGTTAAGGCAAGTCCTATCAATTTTTTCAGCAGAGTCTTCCATTAAGTTGGTGAGGGTCTGGCCTAAGTTGAATTGTTCAGGTCTTAGTCACTCTCAGCTTTGGCTGTTTGAAGTCAGCTATGGTAAACACAGGCTTCAGTTTTGATATCTGAAAGGTAGGCGTTGCTGCGAGTGGAAAAGTTTTCTCTTAGAATACGTATGCCGCCAAAATGTCACTTGCCGTCTGTCTCTACAAGCATTAGGTCCCTCGCCACTGCAGTTGCTGACCTATAGCACACTCTGAGAGGAGTTCTAGGTAGAGATCAGGAATAAGGCACTCTGGGAAAAACTGGCAGAACAGGCCTTTAGATGGAGACTTTTCAGGAGGTTTATGAGCCCAACCTCTTGCGTCTTCTCTTATCTATGAAAGCACTTAAGAGAGACATCATTAACAGAGACATCTGCTCCTGGTGACTAGCACCAACATTCTGTCAAAATGTGTGCTTGAGTGCACAGTAACTCACTTCACTAAAATCACATATACTGATACCCCCTGCCCTTCAGTGAGCAGTTGCGCAGAACTGAGAGGCTGTCCCCTGGGCTATGGTCCTCATTTTGCCTCCAATAAAACTTAAGCTTACAACTCTCTCCTTGTGCTTTTTTTTTTTTTTAAGATACCCATGTACTGCAATTTGTCTTTTCACTGGTTTGTGTATGTATGATCTGTTGTTATGTACTTGCAGGGGATGAAAGCAACATCAAGGATGACACCCACGTTTTGGTGTTACATCAACTGAGAATATGGTGGGGCAGGGAAGAGAAGCAGGTGTGGAGTTAATCTGTGTGTGTGGTGGGGGCGGGGGGGACATTGCAGAGGTACTTGCAAATTTAACTCACCTACAGTCACTCTTCAAGTAGCCTCACTCTTCAAGTACCCTCTTCAAGTCCTCTTCAAGTAGCCTCACTCCCTAAAACAAAGGGAAGTGAGCCAGATTAGCCTGTGGCCACCGTATCTTCTGCAGGAAGAAAATAGTCCCTTCTCATGGTAGCAAACTAGGTGATCAGGCTAGAGGGACCATCTCCGATGGTTGACACCTGGCGAGGACTGGAGCCCTCCGTTAACGCATTCTTCAGAATCCAGTCTCTGACACGCTCTTTCCCCCATCGGTGACCTCCACCGCAGGCCTGGCCCAGCTCGCGAGGACTCTGTCAAAACTAGACTCCAGTCCTGGGTTTCCGGCTTTTGGCCAGGCCGTCTTGGATCTGGGACAAGTGCTGGACGGCCCTGCCCGCGTCCAGCTTTCGGGACACGTGCTCGGCGACTCTCCTGGCCTCGGGGACAGAGCACGCGCCGCGCCGTCGGCAGCAAGCCACGCTCCCAGGGATCAGAGAGCGGTGCGACTCCAGGCCTCTAGCTCCGCCCCACGCTACGCCCCCGGGACGCAAAGAGTGCGACGACTGCAGGCCTCTAGCCCCGCCCCCACGCTTCAACCCCGCCCCACCTCTCTAGCCCCGCCCCCGGGACGCAGAAAACGCGCCGCAACACTTCCGGCGGGATCGCGACTCCCTGCCCGGAGGCGAGTACGCCCTGGTCGACCTGTGCGGGCAGACATTCGGGAAGGAGGTTCGTGTGCTTTGGAATTATTATTATTTTACGCAGGTTTTGACTTTTAGAAATTACCTGAGAGGCTTTGCTGCCCTCTGCTCTTCTCCAGGATCCAGGCGGCGGCTTTAGGCTGCGCGATGGTTGCTTTTCTCTGCTGTCCTTCTAGTGGGTAGTGAATCCTGCGGGAACCCTGAGCTCTTGGCAGGTGCTTACTGATTTAATTAGCTAATTAGTTTCCTGGAGATTTTATCCGTTCATCTCTTTAAAAATCTGGGTGCAATGCTCGACGCAGTGCTACGTCGAGTTAATGACGGTGGTAAGATTCCAAGTCACCTAACCCTTATAGAAGAGCTGTGTGTTGCTTTCAAGCTTAGCCCCAATGGATACCAGATGCATTTAAGAAATTAGTTACATCCTAGTTTGCCAGAGGTGTAGCACTCTACGTAATTACGGCTTGGGTTTTTGTATTTTTTATCCTTCCTCTCGCCCCCCCCCCCCCAATCTAACAGTAACTATGAGAGATGTAAAATTAACTGTCTGAAAGTGTTATAAATGTTGGCTTGAAATAATCTAATTCTTTGGGCGGGGTTGAAAAGCAGTAACCCCTCCTCCCAGAAAGGGTAATTAAAATACTTGAATTAAGGGCACAAAAGTGTTTATTTTACAATTTAATTATAACTTGGTTAGATAATGAAAAGATTAGCTTATTAACTGTACAGAGCTGGTCAGTGAAGTTTCCTGTGGGCCTGTGTTATTAGAACTTAGATTATTACCAGAATGGTTGCTGTTTGTTCAGCAGGTACTGTGTGCAAAGTGCTTTTTAGGTATTATCCCATTTGATGCCGGTCCTAGCCATGGGAAGTTTGCGCAGGGTAGGTAAACAGTGAAGGAAACTGAGGCTTAGAAAAGTTGAGCCATTACTTCTTAGCTCCCCAGAGCTGGAACTGGAACTTGACCCACCTCTTCCTGTCTGCTAGGGAGCTGTGCTGTTGACCATCTTTGATCCAGCCCCTCCTTTGCAGGTACAGGCCTGGTTTGGAGAAGGTGAAAGAGAACAATGCCGAAGGACTCTGGCCCGCTGTAAGTGCCCGGTGGGTGGGGGTGGAATAGCCAGGAGCTTCTCAGATGCAGTTTCTTTCCTCATCTGCAAAGGGCACTGAGCCAAGACTGCAGGGCAGCTGGGGTTATGGAAGGATGGACTGTACACCCCCCACAGGGACTTGTGCTTAGGTCCCAGCTCTGCTGCTGACCTAGGCAGGCCATCTTACCTCGCTGGGATTTATAAGCACTTGTACAGGGATAGGGTTGATGACCTTTTTGATCCCATCCTACGGTTACGTGTTTTTTAGAACACGTTTGACACCAGTGTCTTACTGTTCTGTTTCAGAGTGCCTTTACACTGGCTTGGCTTTGGCTATGCAGCACTGGTTGCTTCCGGCGGGATCATTGGCTATGCAAAAGCAGGTATGGTTTGCGGTTATTTAACCTCGTGAAATCTTGTTCCCGTTGAAGAACAAGTCCCCAGTGCTCCCAGACTACAGTCTTGTTGGAGTCAGGTTTGGTTTAAGCCTCCTCTTTGGAGAGCCTGCTTATCATCAGCCCCATAGCTGCTCCTTTACTCGCCTCAAGGTTATCTGGCTGAGCTAAACCAGGCTTCTAGTCCAGTCACTTGTTTTTGCCTCTTTATCTAAAGATGCAGGTTAGGGATGGTAATAGATGGTCATTATCATCACCTGCCATTCATCAGCCTTGACCCCGGAGGGCCATCTCTGCTCTTTAAGTGGGAGAAAGCCTCTCATCTTCACGTGAACAATTTTGAAGTCTCTGCGTGAAGCCAGGCACAGGTGTGTCTGTGAATCTGGCTGTTTTCCAGGAGCCTTCCTTGCCTGCTTCCCCACCACCAGCACACACACCAGAACCCGTTCTCCAAATCCGTTTTTAACTCATTGACCCTGTTTCCCCTTCCTTTGGGGGCTGAGCCCGAGGTTGTGCCCATGGGCAGTTCCAGTCTTTTCAAGGCTAATCAAGCCTGGCCAGGAGCCTCCTCTTCTCCTTTGGAGCTGCCCTGCCTGTCAGAGGAGAGGGGGGTGGTGTGGTTATGGCCCTGACTTCTCCAGTAGAAAAAGCAATCTCCCCCAAACATTTTTCTGCATGAGGACACCTTGGTCTTGAACGGCACTGGGAGACGTTCCCTTTGCTGCTTCCTCGGGGCTGGGGGTCGGGGGGAGGTGGTGCGCCTGGGGGATTCTGTTGCAGAGTGAGTATCTGCCAGGACAACGCAGGTGTGTATGTGTGCGTCCCTCCAGGCAGTGTTCCATCCCTGGCTGCCGGGCTCCTCTTCGGTGGTCTCGCCGGCCTGGGTTCCTATCAGCTGTCTCAGGATCCGAAGAACATTTGGCTTTTCTTAGGTACGTCGTTTCACCGTCTCCCTGATGCGTCCCTGGGTTGGTGGGATGCGGCGGGTTCTTCAGACTGAGATGCTTCTCCCGCTTCTGCCAAGTCCTGGGGAAGGTTTGAAAGGAGGGGGTTTGAACCCGTTGCTGCTGATCTTTTACATAGAGGGTAAAGTTTTCCTCCCTCCCAAATGGAGGTTGACCCCGTGAGGTCAGCCTTAAACATGTAGAGGGCAAGTACATGTCTCTTAACCATTGTGATTGCCCTCTTGAGAACTGTCTGCTGGAGCATCGCTGAAGGGCTGCGTGTCTGGTGAGGTCCGCATCGGTATTGCGTTTTTCCCATGTGAAAGTCGTTTATTCGTCCTTTAGACATAAACAAAGTGTATGAGACAGAGGCCCGGCCTTCAGGGAGCCTGGGGACTGCAGGTGGCCGCGGGCTTCTGCCATGTCCTGTGAGCAGCCCAGATGTGAGAGAGCGGGGGTGAAGGTTCCGTCTTATCTGAGTGGCTTGGCTATGTTTCTCCTGAGCCCCACCCACAGGGCTTGTGCCAGACACCCTATGGGGGCTTGTGGGCCCCCTGCTGCCTCCACCCCTCCCCCAAACCGCTCGAGGAAACCCCAGTTCTGGTCCTCATGGCTGTGCGGGGAGCGAGGGAGCCCCAGTCCTTCGTCCCGTCAGCAGTGGGGGACGAGGAGGCGCCCAGCTCTGCCCCCAAGCGCCTCAGATCCCCGAGTCCCGTTTCCGACGCCGTCCCTGCGAACGCCCAGTCTCCAGGCGCGTCCCTCCTCCCAGGCTGTGGGTCTCTGCCCGCCCCCTTCTCTGAGCTCTACCCTGTCCGTGATGCCAGCCCTGAACATACCCACGTGCTCAGCTCTCACCCATTTAAAAACAACAACAGAAAAGGGACCTTTCGTGACCCCACTTCTTTCTTCAGTTGCTGCCCTTCTTCCTCTTCAGAAACTTCTCTTAAAAAAAATCCATCACCCTCCCATTTTCACTTCCTCAGCTCACATTCTTAACCCACTTAGGCCTCCACTTCTGTTCATCTCAGTCAAAGAATAACTCCCCCCGAGGCTGCCAGGACCCTGTGTTTTTCCAAATTCAGTGTCCGTTTTTCAGTCCTTCAGTCCTTTGTTTTGACCTTTCAGCTGTTCTCAGCACAGTATGCCAATCTGTTTTCCATTCTCTTGTTTTTTTTTCTTGTATTTTCTCATTCTCTTTCGTCTGTCTTTTCTGTCTGTTTTGTCCACCCATCTTTTTTGACCATTAAATACTGAGGTTCTTAAAACCTGGCTCTCTTTATCTTCTTCAAACTCTCTCACTTGGCAAGATCATTGAAGCCCAGGCCTCCAATCACCACCAGTTCACAGACCACCCAGATTTCTCTCTCTGCCAAGCCTTGCTCGTGTGTATCCGCTTTCCTGCATGGAAGTTTCCAGGCGTGTCCAGGCATCAGCTCCGACCTGGCTTCACGTCTTCTCTTGTGCTCCATCCACTTGGGTCTCCCTTGCTCTCTTCCCATCCCTCTTGTCCATTTCATCAGCAGGTCCTGTCAGCCCCGCCCCCAGCCCACATCCCAAGTTGTCCCCTTCTCAGCCTCCACGGCCGTCATCCACGTCTTGTCAGCTCCGCCGTTGCCTGCGTTCCCGAGGGAGTTTCCTCACGGGTGCCCTGCAGCCGGTTCCCTGTGCTGCGGCTGCAGCCGTATTTTCAGACGGCAGCTCTGCTTGCGTATCCCTCTGCTCGTGTCTGTTAATGGCTTCGCACCGCCCGGATGAAGACCCCAGTCCCTGCCTGGGCCCGCGGGGCTCTGCAGGGGTGGCCCTCTCCCCGGCTCTGGTGGGTTTCTGTGCCTCAGCACATCCCCCACCGCCGGGCCCCCTGCCTGGACCCACGTTCCTGCCCTTAGCTCATCCGCCACCTCTCTTCACATTACGGCTCAGTCTCCCCTCTCTCAGCAAGCCCTGCTCCCTGCATGGGCCGGACGCCCGGCATGACGTCACTGTATCGCATTCATTGCAGCTGTGACACAGATTATGGGCTCCCTGGTGGCTCAGCGGCGAAGAGCCCACCTGCCAGCGCAGGACACACAGGCTCGTTCCCTGGGTTGGGAAGATCCCCTGGAGGCGACCCACTCCAGTGTTCTTGCCTGGGAAGTCGCACGGACAGGGGAGCCTGGTGGGCTACAGTCCACGGGGTCACAAAAGAGTTGGACACGACTTCATGACTCAAACGACAGTACAGATTGTACTTTTAAATTTTTGTGTGATTCGTTCAAGTCAGCCGCATCAAGCTTGAAGCACTGTTAGGGCAGAGATCTCTGTGATGACGGTTGTGTCCCCGGCACCTGCTGCGAGACAGGTGGTGGGAATTAATAAAACATGGAATGGGAAGAGCCTGAGCGCATACAGGGCAAACAGCATCGGCAACGAGTAGGGGACAAAAACTCCCACAGCAGTGTAGGAGAAAACGAGAATTATGGCTGAAGAGTGGTAGGAGGTGAGGCTGAGGCAGGCTGGGCTCAGACACTGAGAGCCTTTGATTCCAGTGTTGGTGTTAATACTTGGTCCCATTAAATGTGGACAGCGTGGAGGTCCCCAGCTCGGGGGAGGAGGATTATGAGATCGGGTCTGAGCCTTTGAAAGATGGGTGGGAAGTTGGCCACTTTTCCGTCCTGTCACCTATAAGATGTAGTGATCTGTGACTCTCTTTATCTTTCCACCAGTCACATCTGGAACCTTGGCTGGCATCATGGGGATGAGATTCTACAACTCTAGAAAATTCATGCCAGCAGGCCTGATTGCAGGTGCCAGGTACTCTGCTGTATTGCTAGCTTTAGTTCAGTGTCCCCAACGCTGTAGACATTCAGAAGGGTCCTTGTTTCAGTGTACCTGATGCTGAGCATCACCTGAAATGATTGGATTTATCCACAAATAGCAAAGACTGCAAAAACAGTTGATTTCATGCCATCATGAGATGAGGATACTCATTCACTTCTGAAATGGTTTTGCTCTCACATCTGAGCTCTGGTCCCGCTTGGCTCCTCCCTGTAGGGGAGGTGGCTTCGCTGCGAAGCCGTGACTGCACCCACTGCTGTGATTTGCAGCTTGGGGTCCGTACATATCTCAGCTGTATTGGTGTCCTTTATTATTGAAAATTTTGCTAAAAAGAAATTCTGATCGAATCCTGTTTTGTAATTAACTTTGATTGTAAAATCCAAACCAGGTTGATCTTAAAATGTAGTCTTTAATAAAGATAACCCGAAGATAGAATTTTTAAAATCTGCTTTGGAAGAAGCTTACTCACCGACTTTGATCATAGTCAGGGTGCTGTCAGGAGTAAAATCTTACACTCGGTGTAGACCAAGGTCAAGAGCCATGTCAGCTGGCAGGCTGGAGGTCTGCGTTACCGGCCTCTGTGGCGGGGGAGGCCGTGGGCTCTGCAGCCTTGTTTCTCATCTTTGAAGTACTGGCAGCTCGATTAGGAACTTTGACTCCCGTGTATGATTTCAAAGCCTGAGCGCAGAACTGCCCGTGGCGTGTTCTTCCTTTGGCGGCTCCAGGGGTTGGAGTCCATCTCTGCTGGCTCTGCCTTGGCACCACCTCGGCACGTACTTGTGGGGAACCTGCTGAGTCCTAGTCCCTTAAAAATAGTCGAGTGCCTGTGCTGTTCTTGACCTGATTTTTTTTTTATGTGTTTGCTTTGCACAGTTTGCTGATGGTCGTCAAACTTGGAATCAGTGCCTTGAGTAAACCCCATCAGTAATAGTCATGGCCCAGCTTGGACTCATGAAGAATTTTTAAAACTTCTACTCTTTTTCATGTATTAAGATAAACAAGTACAGCATTTTCATGTATTCTTGACATTTTTCTTAAAAACAGACCAAAAAACAGCACTGAACTTTGCAGAGATAAAAAAATCGGTCATTATCATTACAGCTCTAAAGAGATGGGTAAGGTGTAACACAAAAGTGTTTCTTCCTGTGGTACTCTCATAAAGTTTAATTCTTGTATTTTGGTGTTACCTGTTCTTTCTGTATCTCTAGGTAACATCTCCAGGGATAGAATGTTAGGCTGTTACAATTGGGGCCCTCCAAGCCCTTTGCGCTGCTCAAGAAACAGTATGAAAAGGATCTCTTAATGAAATTTAGGATATCTATTCTTTTGCTTATCTTAGAGCACAGACCTACTTTGAAATTATGTTAAATAAAATCAATTAAAATAAAGTTTATTGTAAATGATATTTTCTGCAGTGTGTTCTTCATTGCCAGAGCTCTCTAGAACAGCTCTCTAGAATGAGATGTGAATAACGAAGATAAAAGAACATGAAGGTGTTTTTATTGATATTTTATTTAGGAATTAGCCATTTTGAATAATGTAAAAACCAAGGAAGGGAAGTTATTTGATTATACATTGCATTTAGGCTTGGATTTCTAAGATTAGTGGGACTGCATAATCAAAAAAGAAAAAATGAAATTGTGGTTAACTAGTTAATTTATAAATGTGAAACCTGAGAGAACTGTTTATAACTGGAATGAATTACTTTGGTCTCTACATTGGACATGTTACTAATTACACATTTTCACTTTCTTTCAACATTGAGTTAACTCATTCTGGTACCCCTTCCTTTGCTTTTCCCCTTTAAAAAAAAAAAGGGAGGGGATACATTTGCTACTTACCTCAACTCTCACTGGTATTGATTGGATTTCTTCTATATTATTCAGGCACTTATGAATCAATTTTATGGATTGGCTTGTTCCTTGAAAGAAACTTTACTTTTCTCATCTTTGTGTATGACATGGTTTGACATGTCTGCCACAGCCAGTTTTTTCTTTATTTATTTTATTGAGGTATAGTTCATTTACAATGTGTTAATTTCTGTTGTATACCAGAGTGATTCTGTTATATATGCACATATATATATATATACACACATACATTCTTTTTCATATTTTTTTCCATTATGGTTTATACCGAATATTGAATATAGTTCCCTGTGCTGTACAATAAGATCTTGTTTATCCATTCTGTATATAATAGCTTGTATCTACTAAGCCCAGACTCCCACACCATCCCTCCCACCTGCCCTCCGCTTTGGAAACCACAAGTCTGTTCCGTGTTTCTGAGTCTCAATCTCATTGGTAAGTTCATTTGCATCATATTTTAGATTCCACTTAGAAGTGATGTCATATTTGCCTAACTTCGTTTAGTATAGAAGTCTCTGGGTCCATCCATGTTGCATTATTTCCTTCTTTTTATGGCTGAGTAATATTCCATTGTGTGTATGTACCCTGGCTTTATCCGTTTGTCTGTTTTTGGACATTAGGTTGCTTCTCTGTCTTGGCTGTGGTAAATAGTGCTTCTGTGAACACTGGGTTGCGTGTGTCTTTGAATTACAGTTTTCTCTGGATACCTTTCCAGGAATAGGATCCCTGAATCGTATGGGAGCTCTATTTTTAAAGGAACCTCCACGCTGTCCTCTATGGTGGCTGCACCGGTTTACATTCCCACCGACACTGCAGGATGTTCCCTTTTCTGCACACCCTCCCAGCGTTTGTTCTTTATAGACTTTTTGAGATAGTGGCCACTGAGTGGTGTGAAATGACACCTTGTAGTTTCAATGTGCATTTCTATAATAATTAGCAACAATGAACATCTTTCTGTGTGCCTGTTGGCCATGTGTATGTCTTTAGGAAAATGTCTATTTAGATCTCCAGTTTTAATTTTTTTTAATATATTGAAATGTATGAGCTGTTTGTATATAAAATATTTACTCTCCAATCTAGGAGATTGTATGTCCCTTCATGTAATTCAAATTTTTTTTTTTTTTTTAGTCTTAAAACATTTTAGAGTTTTATTCGCATAGTTCTTTGTACTTCTGTTAAGAGTATTGTAGGATATTTGACAGTTTTGTTACTATTAGTAAGTCTTACTTTAGCATAATACATTGGTTAACAACTAATGAACCAGTACTGCTACATTATCACTAATTCATACTTTATTCAGTTTTTCTTATTTTTAAACTAATACCCATTTTCTGTTCCATGATCTTATCTAGGATAGCATATTACATTTAGTTGCCATGTAGGGTCCTCATGGCTGTGACCATCCTTTCGACTTTCCTTGCTTTTGGTGACCGAGTTTTGAGGAATACTGATCAGGTGTTGTGTAGAATGCGTTTCCGTTGAGATTTGTCTCGTGTCTTTCTCGTGATTAGACTGGGATCTGGGTTTTTTTTAGGAGGAAGATCACAGAGATGAAGTGTCGATTTCATCCCATCAGATGGAGGTTACATGTATGAACATATATACATTATTGTTGATGCTGACATTGATCATCTGGCTGAGATAGTGTTCCTCAGGCTTCTCCATGGTGAAGTTACTCCCTTTTCCCCCACTTTCCCATGTGGTACTCTGAAAGGAAGTCACTCTGCATGCTCCATGCTTAAGAAATGGAGAGTTGTGCTCTGCCTCCTGAGGTCAGAGTGTCTACATAAAAATTACATGGAATTTGAGTGTGTGGAAGATGTCTCCTTGTCCCTGTCTGTAGATCCATCCAGCCATCCACTCTTTCAGTGTGGGCTTAGGTATGATTATTTTCTGGTTTGGGTTGTAATCCAATACTTCTGCATTGATTTTCTTGTTCAGATTGTTGCGGTTTTGAACATGGGGCGCTCTTTTAGTTGTCCCATGGCACATTGATATAGCTAGTCAGTGTAGGCTTTTTTTTTTTTTTGCTTTCTTGCTTTTGTTTTTATAGGACTTCACTATTTCCTGGCACTGTAAGAGGCTCAAGGCTCATCTTGTATGTTTCACACCCCAGCGCCAGAATCGACCATTTCTCCAAGGAGCCCTGGTTTCTTTTATTGGACAGTGTATTGGAAGCCAAGACCTGGTGCTCGATGACGCTTGTTGCTCCTGGGACATTATGTTATCCTTTTACTTTAATTCCTTTGTACTTTTGAAAGTTGTTATTCCTCTTTCTAGTCTCTTAAGCTGAACGCTTAGGTTCACCATGTCTTCAGTGGTTTTGTTTCTCTCGTAAATGGAACAAGGGTATGGTTTTTTCTTTGCAATCTGTTTTGACTGACTTTTACAAGTTTTAATACAGAGGTCTGTCATTTTCCATTTCTAAGGGTATTTATTTCAATTTGATTTTCCCTTTTGACTTTGAAGTGTTTAGAAAAATATTTTTGAATTTTTAAGGGATAATGTTTAAGTAATACTTTTTTATTCTATTACTCTACTGTATAAAGAAGTAGTTTATATATTTCTATTATTTGACATTTTCTTTGCAGCCTAATGTAAACTTTTTGTGCATGTTAAATGTTAGCATTTTGCCTTATTGGTCAAAAGTCTATATAGTATGTATGTTGGATACACTTTGTTTGCTGGGTTACTCATGTCTTATTTTTAAGGCCTCTGGATCTGTTTATTAAGAAAAACCTCCAACTCTGTGTTTTTTCTGGTATTTATGATTAATCTTTGCTTCACATATTTATGTTGTTTTCACATTTAATTTAAAATATTTTCAAACCTAGTGAAAAGTTTTGGTCTCTATTTCTCTATATATATATGAACGTAGGTGTAGAAATACTCAACAAAATATTAGCAAATCACATCCAACAATATATACAGAGAATTACATAACATGATCAAGTGGGATTTATTCTAGGTATACAAAACTGTCTCAGGCATTTGAAAATCAATTACTGTAATCTATCGTATCAACAGACTAAAGAACAAAAATCTTACGATCAGTGATCATTCTCAGTAGATGCAGAAGAAGCATTTGACAGAAGCTAACACTCTTCATAATAAAAACTCTCAAATATAGGAACATCTTCAACTTAATCAAGAAAATCTATTAAAAAAAAAAAACCCTACGGTTAACATCTTGTTTAATAAGGCAAAACTGAATGTTTTCCTGCTAAGATCAGGATGAGGGCAAGGATGTTCACACTCACCACTTTTATTGAGCATTGTACTGGAAGTCCTGGCTAGTTCAATAAGACACGGAAAGGAAATTAATAGTATGCTATAGATTGAGAAGGAAGAATAAAACTATTTTTGTTTGCAGATGACATGATTGTTTATGTAGAAAATTTCAAAGAAATTTTCCTGGGGGGAAAAAAACGTCCTGGATTTAATTATTTAATGTTATAAGTGATTAGAACAGGTATTAGGGTATAATTTTAGTATAAAAAAGTCATTTGCTTCCTTGTAAACGAACAAGTAAATGGGTATAAATCCAACAAATACGTATAAGATCTATGAGGAAAATGACAGTCTAATGAAAGAAGATGTACCTAGAGTGACAGTTACTGTACGTGAATAGGAAAGCTGACGGGGAAGGCGATGGCACCCACTCCAGTACTCTTGCCTGGAAAATCCCATGGACGGAGGAGCCTGGTGGACTGCCGTCTATGGGGTTGCACAGAGTCGGATACGACTGAAGCGACTTAGCAGCAGCAGGAAGGCTGAAGAGTGTCAAGATGTCTTCCCGACTTGACCCATATTGCTTGCTCATTGGAATCCTAATTTTAAAAACCCAGTTATGTTGTCGATAGTGGTAAACTAATACTAGAAGTTTATATGGAGCAGTGCACTTCAGTTGCTCAGTCGTGTCTGACTCTTTGCAACCCCATGAATCGCAGCACACCAGGCCTCCCTGTCCATCACCAATTCCCGGA